>NC_080797.1:33278397-33878397 GCF_028018385.1 Neofelis nebulosa | reverse complement strand
CTAGTTTGGTGGGGGGAATAGTGGCCAAACCAATGAGCTGGCTGGATTGACCAGAAGGTTCGGTCAGAAGGCACTGCCGGGTGGTTCTGGCAGGGGCACGGCCCACATTTGGACAGGGAAGGACAGTAGATCAGGTATCAGTGAAGGGCAGCCAGGCTGCCTGTGTCTTACCGGGTGACATGGGGCAAATTCCTAACCCTCCTATGTCCCGAATTCCTCATCTGCCAAATGGGGAATAATAGAAGTCTCCTCAAAGGCCCCCAAAGGGAAGGATGAAATGACATCATGTGTGTGAATTGTTTTGGATAGCGCCGGGTCCCCAGCAGGTCCTTTGCAAGTGTTAGCTATGACTTGTGTCAGGGGAACTCTGGGCATTGATGGTGAAATGTTTCCAGAGAATAAAAGAAATTCAGGTGAGGAAATCAAGGGCCATAGACGGGACATGACCCCCTGAAGGTCATACAAGTTCGACCACCATTTGACGGACATTTCCCAGGCATCTCGATCATTGTAATAATCACGTAGTTAACATTTATTGATCCTTTTGTCTGTTCCAGGCACAGCGCTAAGCGTATCTTGTGCTTGATCTACTCAAATCCTCACCATCACTCTGTGAGGAAAACATCATTATCCCCATTTTACAGATGAGAAAATTGAGGCTCAGAGAGGGATAGGACTTTGCCTGACCTCAAACAGCTGGTAGCTGGGATTAGTAAGAGCTGGTTGCAGGTCTGGGGTCTCAGAGCCCATGTTCTTCTTGCCCAGGATGCTCACCACCCCTCAGCCAGGCCCAGGCGTGTGGTTCTTGATTCTTGGTCCAGTGGTCCAGATTCCAGATCTCTCTGCATTGCCCCGCGTGGCCTCTTCCCCTCTGCATCAGGCTCACCAGGGCTTGGGTGTGCCATCTCACCTGATGTGGGGACATGGGACAGGAAGTCTTTGAGCCCCACCTGGGGCATGGATCTCCCCTCTAGGTGGGTGTCACCACGTCTCCAAGTGTCCTTGTCCAGCCCTACATCCTTCACTGCTTGCTGAGTGCTTGGAGCATACCCCCTCCCCCTGCCCAGGTTTCGGCCATGCTCTTATCTAAGGCTCTAAGGATCCTCTGTTTTCAGACAATAAATTAGAACCCTCTCGGCCTCTCAGCGATGTAGGAAGGGAGATACTTGCAGGCTTCGAAGCCTGAAGAGGCCTTGGACCTCACCCAAGAGTTCCTGGCATCCCGGTTCTTGTGTCCCTAAGGGCATCGGATCTCCCACTTCTCTGACTGGCTGGTGCGTAAATTATCCCCAGATTTGTCCCAAGGAGAATAGAAAAGAGAGGGGTGGAGAATCCGAGAGAGCAAGTGAGGAAAGAAATACCAAAACCTTGGGGAGAGAATAAAAATCCCTCCTACTTGCTATCACTTCAGAGCAGTACCTACCACCTTGATCAGCAAAAGGGGCCCCGACCTGAGTGCTGGTTCCTCACCCACGCCCCTGACCACAGGGTGAGCAGTGTGCGGGGCCAAGGGAATGTGCCCACCTAGAGCCAACGGCCTCCTCCCCCACTGAGCTGGGTGTTCCTGGGACTGGGGAGCCCTCTTCCAGGATCTGCACAAACTTCTTCCCCGAACCCACTGTCCCCAGATATTTTCCTAGTGTGTGTACCTCTAGGTCCACAGCTATTTGCAGCCTGTGTGTGTGTTGGGGGGAGGGTGGGGTGCACAGGTTAGACCTTAGGCCTGGGCTATCTTCGTGGGTCTGCATGGAGCCCTTGCTATGCAAGCTGGAGCTGGCGGTGGGAAGAGAAGGGGGGACCGGGCGGCGGGCCAGGGGGCCAGAGGCCGGCTTCCCCATGCCGTGGGGTTTCATATTGAACTCCAAGGAGTCCAGGAGCTCCAAATTCAGACCTGGCCTTCCAGGTTCTTATGGCAGACTATTTATCAAAGTAGGAGGACATGACATATTTCATTCAAGAGCCTGTTGGTGTTTGGCTCTGTAGGATTTAGACACGCCCAGGTGGGTCTCCATCTATGCTCTCACTCCAGGCTCTGCCTGCCTCTTTGGCTGGGGGGGGGGGGGGGGGGCGGGGGCTGCGTGTGTGGGGGAGCCCTGGTTTCCAAAGCGCCTCTCCCGCCCCCTCCTGCCTTGTTTCGTCGCCCAGCAAACCCATGAGCTGGGTTAAATCATCTTCACTTCCAAGTGAAGACTGAGGCTCAGAGGTTTAGGACACTTGAGCGAGTCTGCAAAGCTGGGAAGTGGCAGGAGAGCCCTCCAACTCCACGTCTGGCTCTTCCTACTCCCTGGAGCCCCTTCCCGCACGGGGGGGGGGGGGGGGGCCCAGTGGTTAGCCAGGCGGAAGGGGGCACATGCAGGCTGGCCACATAGTAGGACAGACTCGCCCCGGCAGAGGAGGCTCTAAACTGAGGTCAACCAAGAAAGAGAGCCCACTCAGAAGAAAGAAAAAACGAGAACCTCGTCACCCTTCAGATCAGCAGTTCCTGACAGCTCCTGTTTCAAAACCATAACCTCGGGGCGCCTGGGTGGCGCAGTCGGTTAAGCGTCCGACTTCAGCCAGGTCACGATCTCGCAGTCTGTGAGTTCGAGCCCCGCGTCAGGCTCTGGGTTGATGGCTCGGAGCCTGGAGCCTGTTTCCGATTCTGTGTCTCCCTCTCTCTCTGCCCCTCCCCGTTCATGCTCTGTCTCTCTCTGTCCCAAAAATAAATAAAAAACGTTGAAAAAAAAAAAAAAAAAAAAAAACCATAACCTCATCAAGCTCCCCGCCGCCCCAGGTTCCCCTCTCCCATCTTAGAGTTTTCCATTGTAGAGAAGGGAAGAAATGCGGCTCTAATCTTCTTTGTTCCATGATTTCATCTCCTTCTCTCTCTTCCCAGGGGACTCCCGGCAAACAGTTGGAGCAGGGAAGGTGGGGCAGGGAGGGTAGCCAACACTCTTTTCATGGTCTGGGGTGTCGTCTGGTCTTGCCTCCCGACTTGCCAGGGAGGGAGAGGTGGGGGAGTTTGGGGCGGGAGGGAGGGGAGCAGGAGGGGATAATCTACCCCTCCCCCAACAGCCCACTGGAGCTGGAAACCTGGGAGACGTCCATAAGGCCGCCCTCCCCTCCGCCCCCCCCCCCCCCCCCAGCTCACACGCCACTGATTTCACCTCCTTGACTCTGTCCCCAATGATCCATCACGAATACTCGCTGCCTGAGTGCAAGCGTCATCATTTCTCACCGGATTTTGCAACAACTGCCTAAGTGGTCTCCCAGACTCCGGTGCCGGCTGCCTCGGGCCCATCCTCCACCCGGCTGCCCAAGCGAGCCACCAGGTCGCTGCTCAGCGGCTCCGCATCAGCCGTGGAGTAAAACCCAAGCTGCCGAGGGGCCCTCCAGGTCCTCCTGTCCTCTCCTCCCGTCCTCTCCAACCGCAGTTGTCCGACGGTCCTCTTGGCGCTGTGCTATTCAGTAAGCCTGCACCCCTCATGGTGCTTGCCGTCCTTTGCCTCTGAAATGTGGCTCCTGCTGCTTTTTCTCCTTCGGGATGTCTTCACACACACACACACACACACACACACACACACACACGTGCTGGCTGTACTGGCACACTCACAGGGGTTCCTATAGCCCTGTGCTTATCTCCACATACCCTTACCACTTTTTAAAAAATCATGCACTTTTGGGGCGCCTGGGTGGCTCAGTCGGTCGCACGGTTCATGAGTTCGAGCCCCGCATCGGGCTCTGTGCTGACGGCTCAGAGCCTGGAGCCTGCTTCGGATTCTGTGTCTCCCTCTCTCTCGGCCCCTCCCCCACTCGCACTCGGTTTCTCAAAAAATAAATAAACAATGGGGCGCCTGGGTGGCGCAGTCGGTTAGGCGTCCGACTTCAGCCAGGTCACGATCTCGCGGTCCGTGAGTTCGAGCCCCGCGTCGGGCTCTGGGCTGATAGCTCGGAGCCTGGAGCCTGTTTCCGATTCTGTGTCTCCCTCTCTCTCTGCCCCTCCCCTGTTCATGCTCCGTCTCTCTCTGTCCCAAAAATAAATAAAAAACGTTGAAAAAAAAATTAAAAAAAAAAAATAAAATAAATAAACATTTAACAAAATTGTTGTTTTTTTTTTTTTAAAATCATGCACTTTTCTCTCACCCACTAAGCACCTGGAGGGGAGGATCTTCTCCACGGTTCTACACTTGGGCTTTCCCCGGCCCCAGCAGCACCCTATGCCCCACCATCATGCCAGGCAAGCCATCCACTCCCTCACCCTCGGTCTCTCATTTACCGTCACCCAGTCCCTCCTGCTGCCTGACAGGACCCCCCGCAGAGCCCTTCTTTTTTTTTTTTTTTTTTCTCCCTTTGAAAGAGGGCAGATGGATGCCCACACATCACTTTTGCTCCCTCCCAAGCCAAAAATCACACTAAAACAACAATTTTCTTTTTATTTTTAAAGGCATACACCCACAAGAACAAAGAGACCCGGAGAAGAAATAACACACAACAGAAGAAAGCTCAATCTCACTTCGGCTGCGGCAAAAGCTGAAAACCTATCTGATTTTTATGGCCCAGATTTCAGGAAGGGTGACACTGGAAACCCCTGGAACCTCTGGGAATATGAGTGAATGTTTGACAAAGGCAGGCTGGTTGGCAATCTGAAAAACAGTGTTAGATCCCTGCCTCCCGTTGAAGAGCTGGTGGTACAGGGCTTCTCAGGGCCTTTAATAAGTTGATGTGCAGTGTATGTCAAGACTGTCCAGAAAGGCACAAGGCAACGTGTTATAAACAATTTTATATTTAAAATATAAACACCATATGAACACCTTGAAACACTTTTTCCCCCCACCTTTTAATGTCTTGAGGGGCACAGCTTGGGCAATGCTGTTAAAACTTGCCTGTGGCTGGGAGGGTGGGCAGGAACATATATCAGAGGTTAGTCTGAGTCACCATTTGAGTAACCTCTTCACTCAGGTCAACTAAGTCCAATAATTCATTCGTTCATTTGTTCATTCATTCATTTATCAATGTTATTAAATGCCAGGCTGTGGAAACAAAGATAAATAAGATATTGTTCCCGCCCTCAGGGGGGGCTGACCTCCTGGTGGGGAAGTAATTCACTGTCTGCTCCCACACGGCCCCATTCAGGTAACAGAGGGATACAGCTTTTTCCCTTCCTCCCCGTAGAACCACCTTCTTCTAGAATATTCAGGGCAAGCGTGCTGTCCCCGTGGGCTCCTGGGTCATGTAGCCCTCCATGTGCCTTCCCTCCCAGCTCTGCCGGGTTCTCCCTCCCTGAAACTGCCCAGTTCTGTCTGGGGCTTTCTCCACTCTGCTGCTGGTCGTCGTGAGCTCCACTAACAGAGCTGGTGCGTCTTTACAGACTTTCACTCTGGGCTTGAGCTAATAAGGGGTTTCCAGACAGGAAGGCACTTGAAGTTGAAAACCATCCATTGCTAGACCAGGGGTCAACGTACTTTTTCTGCAAAGGGCCAAATAGTAAACATATTAGGCTTTTGTGGACCAAGAGGCAAAATCAAGCACCTTATATGCATACTTATATAATAATAGAGAAAACAAATTTCTGCATTTTTTTAACATTTATTTATTTTTGAGAGACGGAGCCAGAGTGGGGGAGGGGCAGGGAGACAGAATCCAAAGCAGGCTCCAGGCTCCAAGCTGTCAGCACAGAGCCTGATGCAGGGCTCGAACCCACGAACTGTGAGATCATGACCTGAGCTAAAGTCAGAAGCTTAACTGACTGAGCCACCCAGGCACCCCTATTCATTTATTTTTGAGAGAGAGAGAGAGAGAGAGAGAGAGCACTCAAGGGAGGGTCAGAGAGAAAGGAAGAGAGAGAGAATCTCAAGCAGGCTCTGCACGGTCAGCACAGAGCCTAACTTGGGGCTCGAACTCATGAATCATGAGATCATGACCAAGAGTCGCTTGCTTAACCGACTGAGCCACCTAGGTGCCCCTTTTGTGTATTTTTTAATGTTTATCTATTATTCACAGAGAAAGAGTGTGTGTGTGCTCGTGTGTGTGTGTGTGTGTGTGTGTGTGCGCATGGGGTAGGGGCAGAGAGAAAGGGGGACAGAGGATCCAAAGCGGGCTCTGTGCTGACAGCAGAGAGCCTGATGCAGGGCTCAAACTCACAAATCGTGAGATCATGACCTGAGTCAAAGTTGGACGCTTAACCGACTGGGCCACCTGGGTGCCCTGTGACACAAATGTTTATTAATGAGTTGCAAAGCACAATAATAATTGAGTAAATTTCTTTGTAATACAGGTCTACTAATGAGAAGAATGGAATTATTTGGGGGTGGTGGTGGTGGTGGTAACACATTTGGCTCGATCAGTGGTCAAAGTCAGTGTTCCCTATCATCAGATTGATTGCAAAGGATCATTTGTAAAAACCATTTTTAGCTCACAGGCCTTCCAAAAACAGGTGGTAGGTGGGTTTGGCCTGTGGCCCGTAGGTGGCGAGCTCTGGCCTCGACACTCATCAGCCATTCCCTGCCTCCCTCACCAGCTTTCAAGCCCTCTAGCCCAAGTAGTCTTCTTCTGGCCTTTCTTCCCATCTTTTCCCCATCTACCCTTCCCCCATCCCACAGTATTTCTTTATTACGCAGAGCATTTAAATCTTGTTCCGCCAAATGTTTCCTATCTAGGCCAGGGGTCAGCAAGCTATGTTTGCTGTCTGTTAGTGCACAGTCTGTGAGCTAAGCGTATAGATATTTTAAAACAGCTTTATTGAGATATTATCCATGTACCGTATACTTAACGACTTCAAGGGCACACTTCAGTAGTTGTTGGGATATGCGCAGATATGTGCAGCCATCATCGCACTCAATTTTAGAATATTTTCATCGCTCCAAAGAGAAACCTGCACCCTTTACCGGACACCTCCCTACTCCCCCCATACTCCCCCGTCTTAAGCCAGTACTAACCTACTTTCTGTCTCTATTAAGAATGTTTTTTTACATTTTTAAGTGTTTAAAAAAAATCAAAAGAAGAAGAATATTTTGTGGGGTGCCTGGGTAACTCAGTCAGTTCATGAACCGACTCTGGCTCAGGGCACGATCTCATGGTTCGTGGGTCTGGGCTCTGTGCTGACAGCAGAGAGCCTGCTTCGGATCCTCTGTCTCTCTCTCTCTCTCTGCCCCTCTCCTGGTTGCACTCTCTCTCTCAAAAGGAAAATAAACATGAGAAAAAAGGAGGAAGGAGGACATTTTTGTGACGTGGGAAAATTATATGAAATTCATATTTCAATGTCCATAAATAAAGTTTCATTGGCACACAGCCACACCTACTCATTTATATGTTGTTGAATGATTGCTCCAGAGACTCTGTGGTCTGTGAGCCAGAAGTATTGACTCTCTGGCCCTTTGCAGAAGTTGTCTGATCTCTAATCCGGGCTTGTGCCCTGGGTGGCGGTTAGGGACGTGGGAGAGGGGAGCTTTTCTTTCCCAGCCTAATGGGCCCATTAGAAGAGCATTTCTCACTGTAGAGGAATTGAACTGCCTTCCTGGGCCAGGGGCTCTTAGCCTTCCTGTGGGGAGCTTGGTTCCAATGCTGACTCCTGGGCCTCATTCCCGGAGGGTCTGGTTTAGACAGTTCCAGGGTGGGGACCAGGAAGCTGCCTTTCAATCAGCACCTGACGGTTCTGAGGCAGGTGGACCCCAGAGATACTGGAAAGTCCTGTCCCCTGCCAGCGGGCTCAGACATTCAGACGACAGCCCTTCTCAGGAAAACAAAGATGTTTTCTTCCTGTTCCAGAGGCAGTGACCTTGAGGTGTGAGAAACGCCATGGTGACGGTGCAGTGGAGTGAGTAGGAGCCCGGAGGGGGGCTACTGAGTTGGGGGGAGGAGGGACTCCACCGCCAAGCAGTGGTCCTGAAGGGATCCATCTGTTCTCCAGAACGAGCATGGAAGATGTGAGGGACCAGATACGGACAGTGTCTCCTACACCAGGCGGGCATAAGCCATGGAAGAAGATTCTGACCAAATGCTGAGCTTTTGGGGGCTGGCCTGGAAAGACCTCTGTCAGTTCTTGAGGGCCCCGGATGTGAGGGCAAGAGGTCATACCCGCTCCGGCCTCTGGCAAGATGGCTGCCTCCCCTGGGCTCCCAGGGGCGGGGGATCTAGTGCTTTTGCCAGCCAGCCCCTTCAGGGGGAATTCTCTTCTTCCTCTGTATTATGAAAAACGTCAAAAGTACAGAAAACCAGAAAGACTAGTACAATACGTATCTCACCACTTGGACCCGACAACAGTCCACATTTTGCCACATTCACCTCATTTTCTCTCTTCTCTCTGGACGGATTTGTTAGATTTTTATTTTTATTTTACTTTAAAGTGTTTGTTTGTTTATGCTTATTTTTGAGAGAGAGAGAGAGAGAGAGAGAGAGAGAGACTGAGCATGAGTGGGGGAGGGGCAGAGAGAGAGGGAGGGAGACACAGAATCCGAAGCAGGCTCCAGGCTCTGAGCTGTCAGCACAGAGCACGACATGGGGCTCGAAGTCACGAGCCGTGAGATCATGACCTGATCTGAAGTCAGACGTTGAACCGACTGAGCCACCCAGGCGCCCCCATTTTTATTTATTTTTGAGAGAGAGATAGAGAGTGAGAAGGGGAGGAGCAGAGAGAGAGGGGGAGACAGAATCCCAAGCAAGCTCAGCACGGTCAGTGCAGAGCCTGATGTGGGGCTCGAACTCACAAGCTATGAGATCATGGCCTGAACCGAAATCAGGAGTCAGGCACTTAATTGCCTGAGTCACCCAGGCACCCTTAGAGAGATTTTTAAATGCACTAAAGTTAGTGGGGGCACCTGGCTGGCTCAGTCAGTGGAGCATGTGACTCTTGATCTAGGGGTGGTGAGTTCAAGCCCTACATTGGGCAGAGAGCTTACTTAAAAAAAAAAAAAAGATTGACATAAAATAACACAATGAGGTTGGTTCTTTTGATGTACAGCTCTAGCTCGATGAATTTTAACACATGTATTGATTTGTGTAACCGCACCACAACCAGGAGACACAGTAATTCTATCACCCCTCCAAACCTCCTGGTTTGTCACCCCAATATGGACACTCTATCTAGCAACCACGGATCTGGTGTCCAATTCCACAGTTTCTTTTTGAGAATGTCATAAAAATGGAACCGTATAGTATATAATCTTTTGAAATTGGCTCCTTTCACTGAGTACAATACCTTGAGTTTATCCAAGTGGTGGAGTCGATCAGTAGCTTTTTCTTTTTTCAATGGCTGAATAGTATTCCACTGCAGGGTTGTACCACAGTTCGCTTATCCATTCACCTCCTGAAGGATATTTGAGTTGTTTCCAGTTTTTGGTCATCACGAGTAGAGCTGCTATAAACATTGCGAAAGCTTTTCACATGAACACAGATTTCATTTCTCTAGGGTAGAAACCAGAGTACGATCGCCAGATCATATGGTAAGGGTATGTTTAACTTTATAGGAAACCGTCAAGCCATTCCAACCGTTTCAAAGGATTACAAACACCATGACGATTCAGTCCAAAACTCTCGAGCGTACATTTCCAAAAATAAGAATTTCACCCCCCAAATCACAAGGCTAGTATAAACAAGTGTTGTTAATACCTGTTTTTATTTATTTTATTTTAGTTTTATCTTTTTATCTTTATTTTATTTTATTTTATTTTATCATTAAAAATTTCTTACGTTTCTTATTTTGAGAGAGAGAGAGAACTAGCGGGGGGGGGGCAGAGAGAGAGAGAGAGAGAGAGAGAGAGAGAATTCCAAGCAGCATCTGCACAGTCAGGACAGAGCCTGATATGGGGCTTGAAGCCATGAACCATGAGGTCATGACCTGAGCTGAAACCAAGAGTTGGATGCTTAACTGACTGAGACATCCGGGCGCCCCTAAAGATTTTATTTTTTATAATTTTTACTTATTATTTTATTTTTTTAAGAGAGAGAGAGAGAGAGCGTAAGTGAGCGAGGGGCAGAAAGAGAGAAAGAAAATCCCACAAGGGGCAGAGAGAGAGAGAGAGAGAGAGAGAAGTGGAGCTTACCCGGTGGAGCTCGTGGGTTGTTTTTTTTTTTTTTTTTTTTTTTTCCCTGAAGCAGGGCTCGAGCTCACCTGATGTAGGACTCGAACTCATGAACTGTGAGATCATGACCTGAGCCGAAGTCAGATGCTTAGCAACTGAGCCATCCAGGCACCCTCAAGAATTCATTTTTAAGTAATCCCTACACCCATCAGGTAGCTTGAACTCACCACCCTGAGATCAAGAATCATGTGTTTTGGGGCGCCTGGGTGGCTGAGTCGGTTAAGCGGCCGACTTCGGCTCAGGTCATGATCTCGCGGTCCGTGAGTTTGAGCCCCGCGTCGGGCTCTGTGCTGACAGCTCAGAGCCTGGAGCCTGTTTCAGATTCTGTGTCTCCCTCTCTCTGACCCTCCCCCGTTCATGCTCTGTCTCTCTCTGTCTCAAAAATAAATAAACATTAAAAAAAAATTTTTTTTTAATTAAAAAAAAAAAAAATCATGTGTTTTACAGAACGAGCCAGCCAGGTACCCCTCCAATACCTGGTTTTGTTTTTGTTTTTTTGTTTTTAAATAGGCTTCACGCCCAGTGTGGGGCTTGAATTCATGACCGTGAGATCGAGACCTGAGCTGAGATCGAGAATTGGATACCCAACTGACTGAGCCACCCAGGCGCCCCTCCGATACCTGTTTGCTTTTTAATCAACTTCTTGATAGTGTGGCAGGTGCAAGAGACTGAGCCCGCAGGCCGAAGGCTGGCTGTTGTAGGTAGACCAGCAAACCCATGGACGCACAGATGAGCGATTCCAGGGCCCCAACCTGCCATGGGCCCAGCAGGGAGTAGAGAACGGGCATGCCAGAAGCCACCCGGGAGGACGGAGCACTTGAAGTCCGCATGCATGCCGCCCTTTCCTCTGGGTAAGAAGCTGGCTCTGTGGCACAACCCTGGGCACATGGGGGAAGAAAACAGAAACACTGAGGTTAAAGTTCTCAGGATGAGGTCAGAAAATAGACATTGAGTTGAGTTGCAGACAGTCAAGCTTCCCTTCTCTATCCGAAGTTTGTGGTCTGAGAGTTATGCCCTCCTGCAAAGGAAGGTGGCGGAACTGGGACTGGAAGCCAGGTGTTTTGACTCTAAAACCACAGCTGTTCTCCTGCACCTGCTGTCCCTTATGTTATAGCTATCTGTCCCCTGTCTCCTTCCTCAGTAGTTGGGAATGTTCAGCTTCAGAGGCTAAAGTCTGGCTCATAGCAGGTGTTTCATAGAAGTGTATTGATTTGGTCCAAAAGGAACCAGGGGGCAGCAGGGTAGGGGGTATCTTGATGACTTGTGGTCTTCAGGCAGGCTGGTGGTTACTGGTCAGCTGAGGTTCAACAGGGAGTTTACAACAGCCGAATTGAGAGCCAAGGAGCGAAGGGTGGGTTGGTCTCTGCCTGGCCACTGTGCTGCATGTGGCCCTGGTCATATTGGGCCTCCATTTCTCAGAGGTGATGTCTAAGGGCTTTTGCCTCCAACATCCTGAATTTGTGGATGGGCCACGAGGGTGCACTGTGGGGAATGTGCAGGTGGGGTGAGGGGCTTGGGGACAGACCCCTCACTTGACTTTGCAATCCTGGATTGCAGTCCTCTTCCCAAGAGGAAGAGGAAGGGGGCACCTGGGTGGCTCAGTCAGTTAGGTGTCCGACTCTTGATTTCGGCTCAGGTCATGATCTTGTGGTTCGTGAGTTTGAGCCCCGCTCCCGGCACTGTGCTGGTAGCCCGGAGCCTGCTTGGGATTCTGTCTCCTTCTCTCTGCCTCTCTCTCTCTCTCAAAAAGAAATAAACATTTTTTTTTTTTCAACGTTTATTTATTTTTGGGACAGAGAGAGACAGAGCATGAACGGGGGAGGGACAGAGAGAGAGGGAGACACAGAATCGGAAACAGGCTCCAGGCTCCGAGCCATCAGCCCAGAGCCCGACGCGGGGCTCGAACTCACGGACCGCGAGATCGTGACCTGGCTGAAGTCGGACGCTTAACCGACTGCGCCACCCAGGCGCCCCAGAAATAAACATTTTTTTACAAAAAGGAGGAAGAGGAGGAAGTGGATGAGGGGGAGGGAAATGAGTAAGGACTGTGTGTGGGTCATCCTTACAGACTCACGGAGCTAGAGGGAGGGGACCTGGTTTTATAGAGAAGAGAGAACCAGAAAGGTGAAGTTACTGGGTCCAAGATGACAGAGCTCAAGTTGGCTAGTCAACTTTAAAGATCTCGTGACTCCCAGGTTGGAGACCAATTGGCAACCCTTCACAGTTCCACTGGGCTCTGACTCTATTCCTGGAATATGGTGGCAGTAAAGATTAGCCCCCAAATGGCAATGGAACTGTCCACTGATGACCATACATCTACCCTAAGAAACCACCCACCAGCCTCGGCTAAGAGAAGGCGAGTAGAGGGAAGGACTTGGCATTTCTCTGAGCATTTTTGTGCCTCCAGACTGCTTTCTTAAATTTTTTTTTTCAACGTTTTTTATTTTTATTTTTGGGACAGAGAGAGACAGAGCTGAACGGGGGAGGGGCAGAGAGAGAGGGAGACACAGAATCGGAAACAGGCTCCAGGCTCCGAGCCATCAGCCCAGAGCCTGACGCGGGGCTCGAACTCACGGACCGCGAGATCGTGACCTGGCTGAAGTCGGACGCTTAACCGACTGCGCCACCCAGGCGCCCCCAGACTGCTTTCTATTAACAGCGGCCTCCTTTCTTTCAGACCCCACATCTTTGGGTCCTGCCCCGGAAAATCAGTGGGGTGATAGAGCACGAGTGGGGTGCTTTCAAAATCCTGGGCTCTTAAACGTACCCAGGCCCTTTGTCTCATGAAGGGGAAGAGCTTCTAGGGCCCAGTCATTCTAGGGCGAGGGTCACTGTGTGGCGGGGTGGCCTAGTCCCAAGCCGCAGCCTAACAGACCTGGCTTTAATGCCAGCTCTGCCCCATGGGCTGCGTTCCCACGCCTGGTCACGCTGTGCCTTGGTGCACTGATCTGCAAAATGGGACAATAGGTACGTGTCTTTTGTGGTGCTCTTGTGAGGATTACATGAAATGACCTGGCCCAGAGGGAGCCTTTGAATGTTGACATTCTTTTTTTTCTTTCAGTTTTATTGAGATATAATGGACACCAGCACTGCGTAAGTTGAAGGTGTACAGCATAATGACTTGACTTAACATAAACTGTGAGACGATCACCATGACAAGTTTAGTTAATGGCCATCATCTCATATCAATAAAAAAGAAAAAAGAAAAAATATGGTTTTCCTTGTGATGAGAACTTTTAGGATCTACTCTCTTAGCAACTTTTTTTAAAAAATTTTTTTAACGTTTTATTTATTTTTGAGACAGAGAGAGACAGAGCACGAACGGGGGAGGGGCAGAGAGAGAGGGAGACACAGAATCGGAAGCAGGCTCCAGGCTCTGAGCCGTCAGCCCAGAGCCCGACGCGGGGCTCGAACTCACGGACCGTGAGATCGTGACCAGAGCTGAAGTCGGACGCTTAACCGACTGAGCCACCCAGGCGCCCCTCTCTTAGCAACTTTCAAATATACCATACAGCAATGTTAACTACAGTTAACCACGTTGTGTGTTTTAACATTCTTCCTATTAGCTTTATTACTGTTTTTATTTTTTACTTTAAAAATTTTATTTATTTATTTTGAGAGAGAGAGAGAGAGAGAGAAAAAGGTGAGTGGGGGAGGGGCAGAGAGAGAATCCCAGCAGGCTCCACACGGTCAGCTCAGGAGTCCAATGTGAGCCTCAAACCCACAAACTGTGAGATCATGACCTGAGCCGAAGTCGGACGTTTAACTGCCCAAGCCACCCAGGTGCCCCAGGTTTATTACTATTTTTAGACACAGCTCTGAAGCGGGGTTCACGGGGGATGCCTCTGAGGGTGGTCTACACTAGCTCTGACCAGCAGAAGTAGAGCCACATGTAATTCTAAATTGTTTAGTTGTCACATTTTTTTTTTTTTTTTTTTTTTTTATTTTTGGGACAGAGAGAGACAGAGCATGAACGGGGGAGGGGCAGAGAGAGAGGGAGACACAGAATCGGAAACAGGCTCCAGGCTCCGAGCCATCAGCCCAGAGCCTGACGCGGGGCTCGAACTCACGGACCGCGAGATCGTGACCTGGCTGAAGTCGGACGCTTAACCGACTGCGCCACCCAGGCGCCCCTAGTTGTCACATTTAAAAAAGGTAAACCTAGGGGCCCCTGGGTGGCTCAGTCAGTTAGGCATCCAACTCTTGATCTCAGCTTGGGTCTTTATCTCAGGGTCTTGAGCTCAAGCTCCATGTTGGGGTCCACGCTGGGCATGAAGTCTACTTAAAAAAAAAAGGAAGGGGCACCTGGGTGGCTCAGTCAGTTGGGCATCTGACTTTGGCTCGAGTCATGATCTCGCGGTTCGTGGGTTCCAGCCCTGTGTCGGGCTGTGTGCTGACAGCTCAGAGCCTGCAGCCTGCTTCTGATTCTGTGTCTCCCTCTCTCTCTGCTCCTCCCCTGCTCACGCTCTGTCTCTCTGTCCCTCAAGAATAAATAAAAACATTAAAAAAAAAAAAAAGGAAAACTAAACTCATGAAATTAACAGTATATTTTATTGAACCCAATGTATCTAAAATATTATCGTTTCAATGTGTAAACAATAACACAGATTATTAATGAGATGTTAGGCAATTATTTTCATACTCAGTCTTTGAATTGGTGGGTATTTCACACATCTTTAAGAAAATTTCTTTTTTAATGTTTATTTATTTTTGAGAGAGACAGAGCATGAGCAGGGGAGGGTCAGAGCAAGAGAAGGAGACCCAGAATCCGAAGCAGGCTCCAGGCTCCGAGCTGTCAGCACAGAGCTGACGCGGGCCTCGAACCCACGAACCGCGAGATCATGACCTGAGCCGAAATAAGGAGTCGGACACTTAACCAAGTGACCACCCAGTTGCCCCTCACCCAGTGCATCTTGATACAGACTTAGTCACAGCTCAAGTGCCCAGTTTTCACCAAGTGGCCAACGGGACTGCCCGGCACAACGCGGTCCATACACATCTCCCAGTTCTCTGTCCCCTGATTGCCCAGAGCAGGCCACCTGCCACGACACACCCTTCATTGACCTCTTTCCCTTCCCTGCCCCAGTCCCCACTTCCTTGCTGGCATTTCCTGGCCTCACCTCCCAAATAAACCATTTGCCCTCAAAGCCTTGTTCCAGGGTCTGCTTCTAGAAGAATGTGGCCCCAAAGAGGGGCTCCTTTCATCCTCCCACCATTTCAGTGAAGCTGGGAAGAAAAAGGGGCTTTTCTTCCCATTCTGTAGAAGAAATGCTGGGGTCCAGAGAGGGCCCGAGGGTTGCCACCAGTCCCCCAGCAGACCTGTGGCAGAACCAGGTGCAGAAGGTAAGTGTTCTTCGTCCCTGCTTCTACCCACCCTGGACACCCTCTCTATATTTTTAAGTTTGTTTATTTATTTGGGGGGTGGGGTGGGCAGAGAGAGGGAAAGAGAGAATCCGAAGCAGGCTCCCAGGCTGTCAGCGCAGAGCCTGACATAGGGCTTGATCTCACGAATCTGTGAGATCATGACCTGAGCCACAATCAAGAGTTGGACGCTCAACCAACTGAGACACCCAGGTGCCCCTGGACAAAATATTTTTTAAACCAGGAGAACAGCGTTCCACGGTTGGGGGGTGGGAAATGGGTTTGTTTCCTGCCCTGTGTGCGCCCCACCTTGATACCTTGCAGTGTAGACAGTTCTGCCTGGCTGAGATCTTGTGGAGGCTGTGGACACAGCCTGAGACACTGTGAGGGCCAGTGGCGGCTGGAGTGGACATGGGCTCCCTCGAAGGGCCTGATGGGAAGAATGCCCATGGGTCTCCCAGCCTCATATATCCAGCAAGGGCAGCAGACAAGATCTCCTGGAAGGGGCTGGGGGGTGGGGGGGTGGGGGGGAGGAAGGAAAAAAAAATCTCCCATCTGTTGAGTATTAACCTCTGAACCATTTAACCAAACATTGGCTTCTTTTGTCATTTGATAAGGTGTATCCAGCAAAGGGAGATGAGAAAATTGGGAGGTTATTCTTTTAAATGACATCAGCAGGGAGTTTGTTCCTGCTGCAGAGCCCGGAGGGTCCCGTCTGAGCCATCACATCACCACCAGCACACTCAAGGACAGATTTGAGTGCTTTCCTCTGCCTGGGCGTTCAGGCATTCACAGGGATATAAAAAAAAAAAAGCAAGAGGGATTTGAAAATAAAGCCCATGCACGACAGGCTGTCTGCCCTGGGCCAGCACTGCAGGGAGGGTGATTATGGAGGAAGGAATGGTTTGTGTCACCGTCACATGGAAATGTCCGACGGCTTTTCTGCAGAGACAACACCTCTCAGTCTTCCAGAGACTCTGTGTGCAGACTTCCGGAGCTGTCGGGGACCTCCAAGGCCATCTTGCCCGTCCGGGCCCCCTTGAGTCGAGTTTCTTGGTGGGATGGGCCGACAAGCAGTCTAGACAGATAGGGACTTCTAGGGCTGGCCAGCTGGCTTCTGTTGGCAGATCTGACCTGTCGAGAGGACATCAGGCCCTGGACAGGAGTGGGGAGCCCAGGCTTTGGCTGCTGTCACTGGTCCGGCTCTCCCTCTTGGCCCTCTCCTGACCCCCAACTGATGGGAGTAAGTTACCTCCCCAGGCCCCACCCTGGCATCCTGGGAGGTGAACTGAGTCCTGGAGGGAGTTAGGAACTTGTCATAAGTGCTGAATGAGCCCCTTCTCGGTGGGCCTCAGTTTCCTCGCGGGTCAAAGGAGCTAGATGAGATGGTCTCCAAGATCCTGTCATCTCTGCCACGTGGTGGTGTTTGTTCATAACATTCCTTCAATAGGGAGGAAATGTGTATTCTGTACTTCTGCCAGTGACCCACAGTGCGTGAGTGGGAAGTCTTTTCTGCCATCTTTTCTAGACCTGTCTCCCTGAAGCTTCGCTCTTTTTCTCCTTCGTTGCTGAGCTAATGGGGTCTCACCTGCCTCCTTCCCTGGACTCACCAGGCTTGTATCGCCTAAGTTGCTTCTCTGGGGAAAGAGGAGAAAGGCAATCCACTCTCCCTAAGCACTGACTGAGCCCAAGCTCATTTCACCTTCACGGTGGCTCAGAGCCACGGATGAGTTTCGTTTCGCATGGGGAAACCGAGGCTCAGAAACCATGGCTTGGCCAAGCTCCCATGCTAGGAAGAGGTGAGCCAGGATTCAGACCAGATCAGTTTGATTCTAAAGGCCACATTCTTTTAACTGCATCCTATAACACCTTTCACCTTAGCCATCTGGATAACACCTTAGCCATCTGGATTCTTCCTGGGTGAGATTCCTCCCTGGGTGAGGCTCCAGGCTCCTTGAGGACAGGGGAGACACAATGGTACAGCAGGCAAAGCATGGGATCTTGCTTCAAAGACCTACCTCCTCACAGACAGGGGAAGAAGTAATAGGGAAGAGAAGGAATAAATCTTTGAAACTGGTCGGGACATGAAAATCACTAACTTGAGCCCAAGGGGCCACTGCACGTGACCTCACACCAATTCCATTTTCCATCCCAGGCCATGCCCAGCTCCATTGACCAAACTGGTTTGCTAGAGATGGCTCCATAATGAGTCCCACACAGAAGCCCAAATGGCATGACGCAAAGTGCCATCACTCCCAACACAGGGTAGGTGTGTGATCTTGGGTAAGACCCTCCAACTCTTAGAACTTGGTTTCCTGCTCTGCATAATGAACTTAACCTTCCACCCGCCTCAACAGGCAGCAGCCATGAAGAGACTTCATTGGCTCTGACCTAAAAAACGCTTTTTTAAAAAAATTCTATTTATTTATTTGGAGAGAGAGAGAGAGCGCGCATGAGTGTGTCAATGGGGGAGGGGCAGAGAGGGAGGGAGAGAGACTCCCAAGAATTCGAAGCGTGAGATCATGACCTGTGCCAAGGTCAGACGCTTAATCAACTGAGCCGCCCAGGTGCCCCCGAAATGCTCTTTTTTCTGCTTCCATCACAGTGCCTATCCCAAGGGTCACCGGTAGCACAGGCCCGGCAGACATTTGTATATGAGTCATCAACCTTTGGGCAGCCCTTTAAACTTTACTGAATAATTTCCATATTCTCATTTAATTCTCCTGACAGACCTTTCGGAAGGCAGGGCTGCCCTTGCTCTTGGCCTTAGTTTGCAGTCAAGGAAACTGAGGTCCATCTTTTATGCTTCCCAGTGGGCTGAGGAATTGGGGCTCTTTTTGCTGACAGCCCTCTGTCTTCTTGTCATTTGGAGAGAGCAGGCCTGAAAGGGCAGCTCAGCAGCCAGCTGCGGCCCAGATGTGGAAGCCTGGCCCGCCACAAAGGAGGTGGGTGGGTGGGAACATCCTGCCATTTCCTCCCTCGAAGACAAATGGCTCAGGGGCCACTGGAGGCTCTGGAGGCTGTGGCTGGATTAGGAGGCTCCCCAGAGCCTCTGTGAGGCAGGAGCTGTGCTGGTCTTGAAAACGGTTCCTACATGTGAGACGGTCTCGAGGTGGATGCAGTCAGAGGGCCTGGGCTCAGGGAGCTGCCTTCCTTCTCCTCACAGCACGACTCTAAATAATTCTGTTTAGGGCCTACAGCCCTCGTGCTGGTGTGGGCGAAGGCGGCCATGCTGAAAGAGGGAGCCATCTTGGCCAGCGTTTTGTTTTAGTTGTTTTTTGGGGGGATGGCAGCATTTTGAACTCTTTCTTCTGGCCACGGAGTGAACATACGGGCACACACTCACGCCCAGAGAAAATAGGCACACGACGCACACGCTCACACACCCAGGCACACGCGTGCACATGCAAACACACATGCACACGTGCGCACACACACACATGTCCATCCACACCTCCCAGGAGCAACTGTGAGCTCCCTTGAGCCCTCAGAGCTCCCTTAAGCCCCTCAGGGGAGGAGGGGAGGAAGCTGGGGGTCATATATCATTTCTCTCCAAACAAGCAGTGTCCTCTCTGCCCAAAGTGGGGGCGGGGATGGTCGGCAGCCATGAGCGGGTCTTGGGAAGGAGCCCCTCTGGCCCATATTTCACAGACACCCCAGACAGAGCTTGCTGTCAGGAGCCGCTGTCTAATTTCCTCCCCTGACTGCCGGCCCAGATCCCCCCAACAAAGAGGGGCATTGTGTCCTCTTTCCTGCCCCTGGCATCTGCTCCACAGAGATCTGTCCAGGGATGCACGGAGGGGATTTGGGGGATGAAGGCGCCACATCCCCCAGAAGGGCCACAAATTCTTGAGCAGAAAGAGCCTGGTCCGGGCTGAGGGGTCCCCCAGCCTCCCAGCGGTCCTCCACGCCGCCCCCCCCCCGCCCCAACCCCCCTAGGCTCTGGAATAGCTTCTCCTCCGATCTTTCGGGGAAGAGGTGGGTGAGGAAAACATGTCAGGGGTAGTGGCTGAGGATGGAAAAACATTTTAAGGTGACCAGGCCTCCCTACCTTGGCCCAGAAGAAATGCAGCCTTTAGCCCTCGTTCTGCCCTTCCTGGGGGGGGACTCGTAGGCTTGCGGGCAGCCTGCAGGGCGGGCTGCTGGGAAGAGGCAGTTGGGCTTGGTCTTTTTCCTGCTCGAGCTCTTTCGCAGGTTGCACATTCAGGGAAGGGAACCGGGGTCCTGGGGGGCAGTGCAAGTCCTGAGGCAAGACAGAATGAGGGGAGAGTGGCTGGCAAGAGGGGTCTATGGGGTCGAGAGACACCACAGGACTTCCCAGAATGCCACCAAACGGTGCTCTGGGTGTACGCTTTCTGATTCCCTCCTGGGGACACCTCCGGAGAGGCTGCTCCTCTCCAGATGCCAGACCAGCGGGTCAAGTTCTGAGCAGGGCCTCTTGTGGGGAGAATGTGTATGTTGGCCGAGGGGAGGCTTTAATAGCTGAATCGGTATTACAGGGGGCACTCGGGGGTGCTGTTTGTGATCCCAGTGTGAAAGTGGACAGGGCTTTGCTCTGGGCCAGCACATCAGACGCAAACACGGACCCAGCATCTTCCAAGCCCTTGACCTCCATCGCTTTTCCCGACCAGCAGTGCTTCTGATGTGGACAGCGTGGTGCTTGGCCAAAGTGTCAGTACATCTTTTGTGCTCAAGGCAGAGCAAGGCATTAGAATGCTCTGGGTTTTTTTTATGAGTCAGGAAATTGGCCCAGAGAGGGTGAATGGCTTGCTTCAAGCCACACAGCAAACAAGTAAGAGAGCAGGACTCCTCCTCCCTACTTGGTACTTTCGTTGTCGCTAGGTAACAGCTTCCCCGTAGAAGGAGAAGAAAACTGTCTAGAATGTGGTTGTGTGTGTGTGTGAGAGAGGAGGAGAGAGAAAGAGAGAGAGAGAGAGAGAACTTTACTGAGGGCCCACTCTGAACCAGGCCCTGTGCTAAACACGTTGTGGTCCTGACACCATTGTCCTGGGGACAGGCTGCTTGTCTCCACTCACCACGCCCAGGACGGAACACGCAAGAAATGTTTTCATGCAGTGGATGAATGAAGCTAATCCCCCCACCAACCTGTGAGTAAAATACGATCTCTGTTTTATAGAAGCATTTTTCAGCAAGTGTTTTCCGGCCCCACAACTTCTGCAGGCCACTAGGATGAGAAAACTAGGCTCAGAGAAGTTAAGTGACTTGATGAAAGCCACACAGCAGAGCCTGTGTGGGAACTGCAGTCTGTCAGTCTCAGAGGCCCGTGGGGTGGGGTGGAGGGGGGGATTGGGGGGAGGGGGAGGGGGAGGAGGGAAGGTGATAAGGAGGGAGGGACTCCTCCTCCAGCAAGGCAGAGAATATTAAAGGAAAACAATGTGAAGAGAACGTGGTCCCACCGGGCCGGCGGCCAGCTCAGACGCAGGCCTGCTGCTTTCTAGCCAGGTGCGCGGGTGCTTGAGACAGGATTTGTGTTCCTGGAAAACTGGTTTTAAATCACTTTTCAAAACACAAATAAAACCATCCTTTATAGGCACTGGGGAAAGCCTGCGGCCTGATGGAAGGCCGCAGCACGTTTTCTTCTAGGCCATGAGGGATTCTTTATAGACTTTGAATTTGCCCTAGTGGCTTCTCTCAAAGTGTGGTAAATCTGCTGGATGGTAGAGAAATCCGACCAGAGGGCTCTGGCCAAGATGAGCACGGCTCTTGACCGGGGCTCCCAGACCCAGCTGAGCCTGCTCCCTTCCCAATGACACTGGAGTTAAGCCCAGTCATGGGCCCCAGCTCTGGGGACAGGCTGGAGTCCTGAGCCAGCAGCTCCGGTTAGGAAATTAATAAAGAAAGAGAAGCTCTTGCAGCCAGGCCCACGGTGAGAGACGAGTTAGGTCATGTCTCTTTCTGTTCAATCGGATATTAGTCCCGACCCTGATGTCACCTTCAAGCTATTAGGCATCACCCTCAGAAATGAGCGTGAACTGCTCACCGGGCTCTTATCGGGCATGGCTCTGAACTTGCTGTTGTCAGAGGCCAGGCCGGGATGCCAATTGCAGGTTAAAGAGGAGAAGTTCATTTAGACTTCAGACAGGGCTCAGGGCTAGGAGTGGGGGAGTGAGTGACAGAGAATCTTGGTCCTCTGGCTAGAATCAGAGATAGTTCTGTGGGGCCACAGAAGCAGGGTGGGTGTCCAGTGTCCCTCTTTTGGCATGACATGCTGGACTTGGTGGTCTCAGAAAGCCTGGATTGCATCCGTCCAGCCAGTCTAACCCACTTCTGGGCCACAGCTTCCTCTACGTGGGCTGTGTGGCCAGCAATGGGCACTTGTGAGCTAAGGAGCCAGGTGATGTCACTAATTTAACAATCCCTCATCTATCCATCTACCCATCCATCCATCCATCCACCCATCTGTCCATCCATCCATCCATCCATCCATCCATCCACCCATCTGTCCATCCATCCATCCATCCATCCATCCACTCACCCATCCATGCACTCACCTGTCCATCCGTACAATAACTATCTATTGAGCATTTATTATGTGCTAGGCATCATGCTAGTAGCTAGAAGAGAAACACACCCCCTTTTCCTCCCTCCAGCTTGGAAACCAGACTACAAATGAATAAGCAACACCAAACACAAGAATTATAAATCATGGCAATAGCCATAAAGGAACAAACACAGGTGGGAAGACAGAGATAAAAGGGTGGTGGTGACCAGGGATGATGTGACAGTAGAGAAGGGTGTGGAGAGGGTATGGAGAAGGGTGTCAAGGTATCTTTGAAGGGGTCTATTCAGGGTTTACAGCAAAGGGAATGGGAGGGTACAAGCAGTGAGAGAAGGAACATAGTGACAGCCCCGTGCTGCGGTGGCCAAGAGAGGTCACGATTGGCAATTGCTGCGTTGGTAATTGTAAGGGATTAGCTGGCCCAGGTGCCACTGCCTGGCTGAGAATATACAGGTTTCGATGGAAAATATGTCTACTCAATGGAAGGAAAGGAAGCCACCCACTGTGAGCTCTTCTGGTTGCTGGAAGTGTAGGGCTTTAGGGGTACAGATAGGAAAGAGTGGATCCCTGCCTGACCCCCATTCTTTTTGTTGAACGGAAGAGCCATGCATGCATCCATCCCAGGGCAGATATCTGAGGCCCTGAGCCCAGCCGAGGCTCCTTTCACTTGGAAATGGATCCCCTACTTGCTCCCCCTCCCGCTTTCTCTCTGCCTCTCTCTGAAGGGCAGCCACACACCAGCTCACCCGTCCTCGATGCTCGCTCAAGGTTGAAGAAACCCATTACTGAAAAGTTACTGTACGGGAATTCTTGGCCGTTAGGATTCCTACCAAGCCGCCATCTCTGTCACAGTCACTGGTTCACGTCAGGGAGTCGCCGGTGGGTGGCCTTGCTTCTCTTGCACAGCTTTGCACCCAAAACAAAGCAGAGGATTTTTACTCACTTGAGGAGCAGCCGGTCCCAGCTACTGTTCGCTGGTCATTCAAATGCCAATGCTGAGCCGTGGGAGGAGAGCAGGGAGCGTTCCAAAGAAATCAGCAAACCCTTGATTGATGTGTGCATCCACCTTTGGTTCCTCCGTAAGACTCTCCTCAACAGACTTCTTAACCGTGTTGATGGCGGAAATTTAAATTCTCGCATTGAAAGAGACCTTTTTTCCTACTGATTTTAGAAATTGGTTGATGTTGCTGCCTGATGTTGAAAATTAGTTGGGCCATGTTTACACATTAACACTTGCTCTGTGTTCCTTTCCAATTGCCTCTTTAAGGGCTCCTGGATGCCTAAGTCCTTGGGAAGGGAATGGGCAAAGGAAGGTAGGAGGGAAATCACACGCAGAGCTAGTGTGTGCATACAGAAGGGTGAGAGGTTTGGTGTTGTGGCAGGGGTGGTGGGATGAGGTGGTAAAGGGAGGCAGGGGCCAGAGCATGGGAACCTTGGAGGCCTGTGAAGGGTTTTGAACTTTACTTCGTAGGTGATGGTGTGTCATTGGTGGGTTTAAAATCCGGGTGACAAAGTCAGATTGTGTGTGTGTGTGTGTGTGTGTGTGTGTGAGATTGTTTTAGGGGATGGACTTTGAGGAGTCTCAGACCAGAAGGAGGGAGAGCTACCGGAGGCTTTCATTCACATTGTTGACAGCCTGGACAAAGGCAAGGGTGGTGGGAAGAAGGCACCGTGGGAATGAGGAGTACCTACCTACACAGGAAGTGAAATGAGCAAGAACTGGTCATTGACGGGCTCCTCAAAGCAAGGCGGTATTAACAAGGTGTCCCAGGTCTTTAGCATGAGTGAATGGGTAGGTTGTGGTGTCACTAACTAAAATAGAGGATTTAGAATACAGAATACTGAGTACAGAAATCAGGGAAATGGAGATTTTCCCTTAAATATTTTGAGTTGGAGAAACCTGTAGTCACCCAGGTGGTATTAGCAATAGGGAGTAGAATATGAAAATGCAAGCTCCCAGATCCCAGTAGAGGCGTGTTGGCCCGGTGCCAGAATGCCTGGATTGAGATCCCAGCTTCATCACTGGTGGTCAGTTTTCACAAGGTGGTGCAGCAGTGACAAATGATCCCCGCGTCTTAATGGCTTACAATAAACTTGTAAATCCTCGCTGACGCATGTGAAAGTTGTGGGTCGACTTTGGCTTTGTTCCACATCTTTCTCATTCCAGAACCCAGGCTCATGGTGGAACCCTCAACCCAGCCTTGTGCGGAGGGAAAAAAGCAATGGCAGAGACACACAGCGACTCTAAAACTTCTGCTTAGCCCGGGCACCCAGCCCCTCTGCTCACATTCTGTTGGCCAAAGTCAGCCACACGGAAAGCCTGAGGTCAATGAAGTGGGGAAATACACTCTTCCCATGGGAGGTACAGCATGTGGCCATGATCAGAGAGCCATATTCCCCTAGTGGAGAAGGGAGAAAATAATTGGGCCCATCATACGCTCTCCCACAACCACCAACAGCTATAAAACCTTGGCGGTTTACTCAACTTCTCCCTGCTTTCATTACCTCATCAGTAAAACAAGAGGACTGGTACTATCTCTTAGGATTGTTACATAAAGCACTTAGAACAGTGCCCAACAGAGCACAGAGTAAACACTGTATAAATGTAGGTGGGTGGAAAGGAGGAGGGAAGGGGAGCTCTTTTCTAGTAGCCACAGAGTTTCAGTTTGGGCAGATGAAAAAGTTCTGGAGAGGGATAGGGACAATGATTGTACAACGGGACGGTACTTAATGACACAGAACCGTATGCTTAAAAATGGTTAAAATTTTATGTTGCGTATATTTTACCTTGTTAAAAAAAAATGTAGGCCGATGGGACCATCTGGGCAGAGCGTGAAGAGTGAGGAAGGCAGTGGGCAGAAGGAGCAAAGCTCGGGAACCGGCAGTGGGGGCAAAAGAACTGAGAAAGGGGTCTGCATGGGAGACAGAGAAGGCACATTCCGGAGAGACCAGGAAAAACAGGAGAGGCTGATATCCTCTGAAGACCCTGGAGTAGAGTTGGGGGGTGGGGAGGCGCTGGAGTGCCCAAGGATGTCTGTTTTGCTTGTCTTTGAGCCTGAACCTTTTCTTTGGCATCTTAATTTTGGTCTGCTTTCCTCTGCCAGCTCCTGATGATGTCATTTCCGGTCAATGCCCACGTTGGGCCCAGACTGACTCAAGACTGAATCCTGGCCTGGTCTCCTCTCTTGGCGCCCTCCCTCCCCTCTCTGCAGCCAGTCTTACTTTGTGCATTGTTGACATCTCGGTGAAACTAATCTTTTTTTAATTAAAAAGACAGAGGATGGGGGCCATTGCTTCTTGTGGCATTTGTATTACTATTGGTGTGCATCGTTTTACCCCGGAAAACAAACACTTCAGACTCTGAATTTAAAAGTCAGGGGTGCTTGGGGCACCTGGGCGGCTCAGTTGGTTAAGTGTCCTACACTTGATCTCGGCTCAGGTCGTGATCTCTCGGTGCGTGAGCTGACAGTGCAGAGCCTGCTTGGGATTCTCTCCCTCCTCTCTCTCTGTCTCTCGCCCACTCACGCTCTCCCTCTCTCTCTCAAAATAAATAAGTAAATGTTAAAAAAAGTGAGGGGGGCTTAGTGTATGGTCAAGATTCCTTTATTAACAAAAGAACCCATCTTTTGTTTACAGAACTTCAATGATTTTATAAGCCATAGGTTAGGGACACGGACAGCTAAAATTTTACAAGGGGACACGGAGACGATGTGGTTGCATATGGAAGAACATTCTTTGCTACAACGATTACATTTGCACCCCCACATTTTGAAGACCCTAAAGGGGGGCACCTTGATTCTCAGTGCTTTCTTTCTTCCCCTTTTTCTTTGTTTCTAGACATTGTCTGGGTGATCCTCACATGGGCATCACAGGGTTGCACCTAGAGAGAGTGTGGCTCTGCAAGGAAAAAGGCCCGGGAACGTTGTTTTTTTATTGATTTTATTTCTCCAAGAGTTTTCTTACTAAGTGAATTAACCTTGCACAGTTAACTTGATGTCATCTTAAGAAAATATATGAAATATGCTTTAGAAAAAAATTACACATGCTCTAACCAGCCATCTCATTTGGCAATCATTTTCCCCAGCGTCTGTCCTTGCGGGATGGGGAGGTGGGGTTCTTTTTACATGTGAGTGATTAAATCTACACACAAGAGCTCCAAACTCTTGCTGACCTCCCTCTGCGACACCAGCTGGTGTTGGGAGGCAGCGTACGAGGCAGGCCGAGGTCTCTCTCGAAGGCTCCAGTCGCCCCAGGCTGTTTGGCCATCAGTCCCCGGAGGGTCACCCCAGAAGATCTGGGCGGTCCACGTACATAAACTTAGCAGCTCCTCCCATAATGACAGCAATTGTGGAACACATCAGAAGGGCTCCGATGTATCCCATGGAGAAAGAGGGATTGTTTTTCTGTCCCTGTTTGCAGACAGCATCCTTTGAAAGCACAGGATACTTCCGCTCCAAGGATCCACATTTCTAGGTCCTCACTCACTGGCCCTAGAGTGATCTCTTCATCCTCAGAACACAGGGGACACTTTCCAGCCCTCGGCTCAATAATGTGAGCGTCTGCGTAGGTTTTCAATCCAAAAACTGTGGATTGAAAAGGAGTAGCTAGATGCTCAACAGTCCCAGCCGCATCCCTGAATGGACTCTGAAGAAGTGTTGTCCTGGGTCCGTTCTCAGCCACCCAGTCAGGTCAGCGCGAACGGGCTGGTGCGGGGACCGCTTACACCAGCCTGTTTTTCTGACAGTTTTCTGACGGTCATAAACTTGGCCACTCAGACAACAGATTTGGGAGACAAGGACTGAGTTTCTGTCCTCAACCCTCCTCACACTGACTCTCCCTGGGGTTTGGGGGTAACTGAAGGCCCCCAAAGCCTCAGATATGGAACCCAGAAAGGAAGGGTGGTCCAGGGGGTGCGTGTGTCCTAGTCGTTTCCTTTCTTTTGGAACATTTGCTTTCACAGGTCACTAGTTGGTCCCAGGGCTCCTTTCCCAGCAGATCAGGTGGTGTCCAGACCTGGAGAGGAGGTCTGGCTGGGGTAGGAGGAAGGTGGGAGCAGGAGGTGTGGGCAGCAGCCGAGACACCCTGAGCGACGGTGAGCCCAGAGCTGTTCCCCAGATTCGCTCGGGTTCAGTCCAATCAGGCTGCTGTAGGATTCCGCAAGAAATGTGGGAAGCCAAGGGCTTGGGGCAGAGCAAAACTGGATAGAACTTTCTGGGAAACTTCAAGGCTTCCAGGAATGCTGGACAGCTTCACGTTTAAGAGTCACTGCAAGACGTGGAGAGGTGGCCCTGGGGTGGGTGGGAGAAGGTGAAGGTGGGGTTGGGGTGAGGGTAGTTGGGGAGGGGGCTCGGTCCTCAGTCTTTTGTTCCTCCACAGAGACTCTCACTCTGAGCTTGGAGAGGCGGCAGAGTCCCCATCCTCTGGGTCCTGCCCACTGGGGGAGATAGGCTGACCCCCTTTCACACGTTTCCACTTCATCCTTCGGTTCTGGAACCACACTTTGACCTGGCGGAGGAAGCAAAGGAACCTGGTCACTTCAAGGCAGGTGCCACTACCTCCTCGTATGGATGCTCGAGCCAGCAGGTCGTAGTTCCAGGGACCCCCAACTTGAACCTCTGCTTGCCCTGCCCCAGTCCTCCAGAGGCACCAGGAACTGACACGACAGGGAGGACACATCAATCTGTCCAGAGGCCTGTCTTGTGTCTCTTTACAAAGAAAGCCTGACAGTCTGGGGACAGGGTCTAAAAGGCACTCGGCATTGGCCCCACCCCCTTTCACATGCCCCGCCCCTCCTTCCTCCTTCCGGCTTCTGTTACCCAAGGGTCTGGGAGCAGAGGATTACCACCCTCGTCCCCAGGCACATTTACGAAGCACTAGTCAGTTTAGATAGCTCCGGGCTGCTTACTCCCTCATCTGAGTTTCAGCACTGCCTGCAGGGTGTGGTCACGACCCTGTTTTACAGATGGAGACCTGGAGAGGTTAGGAGACACATCCCAGAGGTCACAGGGCTAGAAAGTGGTAGAGACAGGACCTGATCTTAGTTTTCTAAACCTAGCACTCCAGCAGAGCCCTTCATCAACTGAAAGTTGCTATCAAATATTATTATTATAAGACTTTACGCCATGTTAGAGTACGGGTGTGGATGGAATGCTCTGAGGGAAAGCCTGGAATGAAAGGCCTAGGAAGTTTTTTTTAGGGTGTGCCCAGGAACCAGCTAAAGAACTTACTAGAAATGCAGATTCCTGGTCCCACTTTATTATTACTGCAAAATGGCTCTCCAGCGTTACAAAATCTGCCTTTTATTTTTTTTTTTACTTTTAAAATTTTGTTTAATGTTTATTTATTTTGAGAGAGAGAGAGAGCGGTTCGGGGAGAGGCAGAGAGAGAGGGAGAGAGAGAGAATCCCAAGCAGGCTCCACGCTTTTAGTGCAGAGCCCAATGCATGGCTCAATGCAGGGCTTGGTGTGGGGCTTAATCTCACAAACCATGAGATCGTGACCTGAGCCAAAACCAAGAGTCAGACGCTTAACCGCTTAACCGACAGAGCCACCCAGGTGACCCTTGAGTTGTTAATTTGATTTTTAAAGTAATCTCTGCACCCAACATGGGGCTTGAACTCACGACCCCAAGATCAAGAGTCACATGCTCTTTGGGCTGAGCCAGCCAGGCACCCCTTAGAGTCTGCATTTTAAGCAAGGGCTTAGACGATTTCAATGCACACTTTGGGAATAACCAGATAAGAGGTTCCAGCCCTGACTGCCTGTGAGAACCACCTAGAAGACCTTTGAAAAACTCCGATGTCCCAGACCAATGAAAACAATCTCTAGGGGTGAAGCCCAGACATCAATGTTATTCAGATCTCTGCGGGTAATTCTCAGGTAAGAGCCACAGTTGAGAACCACCGCACTGGGCAGAGAGGAGAAAAAGGAGAGGTGTGGGGGGACGTGGGGGGATGGGGGGGGTGAGAGAGCAGAGGAAAGAAGGGACGGCCGGAGGAGGAGGAGGGGCCCCTGGGCTGCACCTGCCGCTCCGAGAGGTCCAGGTTCACAGCGATCTCGTATCTCCGGAGCCGGGTCAGGTAGTTATGGTGAGCAAACTCGGCCTCAAGCTCCCGAAGCTGCTCCTTGGTGAAGGCTGTCCTCTCCTTTCGAGCCTTGCTGCTGCCATCAGGCTTCCCTCGGCTCTCTGGGTTGTCTGGGGAGAAAGCATCCCAAAGAGGAAGATGTGAGCCGCTGAGGTCTCCTCTGTTCCCTTCTATCCTTAAGAGTCAGGACATCCTTACCTTGTCTTTCTTATTTATTTAAAAAAAATTTTTTTTAACATTTATCTTTTGAGAGATGGAGAAAGAGCGCAAGCAGGAGAGGGGCAGAGAGACAGGGAGACACAGAATCCGAAGCGGGCTCCAAGCTCTCAAACCCACCAAGCATGAGATCATGACCTGAGCCAAAGTCAGACAGACGCTTAACCAACTGAGCCACCCAGGCACCCTGTTTAATGATTTCTACTATCCAGCCCATCCTCCCCACCCCCAACCGCTTGACTTTAGCAGTGGCCAGAAGCTTGTGGGGCAAGAGGTTCTAAAATAAAGGCTTTCTGCCCTCAGCGGCCTTACCATCACCTGAGAACGATCGGAAATGCATTATCTTCAGGTCTCATCCCAGACCTACTGAATCGGAAAGTCGGGGGGGTAGGGCCCAGCGGCCCCTACCAAGACTTCAAGGTGAATCTGACTTAAGGTCAAGTTTACAAACCACTGCTCTAAGACCACACTTCTCGAAGGATGCCACCGCGGCTGCAGCAGGGCCAGGAAGTTGGTCAGACTTGCAGGATCTCAGGCCCTACCCACCACCTGCTGAATCAGAATCACATTTTAGCAAGATCCCCAGGGGAGTTGTGCGCCCACGTAAATTGAGAAGTGTGCTGCCTTAAGCTCCTTTCCCCCTTTGATACCGGGAGGGGCCGGGTCTGGAAAGTTCTGGGCTCTGAGTTAGACACAGCAGGGCCTCAATCGTAACTGCCAACAGTGGTGGCAGGAGCAAGCCCCTTACACGTGTCAGCCACTTAATCCTCACAATAATTCAGCCAGGTGCGTTCTTGTATTAGCCCCAACGTATGGACCAGAAAACTAAGCACAGAGAAGGTGAGCAAGCTGTGCAAGTTCATCCAGCCGGGCAGTGGCAGAGGCCGAACTCAAACCCAGGCGGTTTGACTCACATACTGTTGAAGTAAAATCCTTGTAGGGAGGATTTACAAACTGTAGAGTGCGGTACGAACGACAGGGACTGTATGTTCTCTCCTGAGCAAGGTGAGAGGCGCGTCTACCTTCACTTTGGTGGTGGGGCCGGAAGGAGACCCAGACACCGGCACAGGTACCCACGCGTGCCACTGTACCGCGAATGGCTACAGGACCCACTTTGCCTGCAGGGCTCTAAAATTTAGAAGTCTTTTCGTTTCATTGTCCTTTCACAGACCAGGAGGCCTAGGCTCAGAGTCAGGTGCGTTACTGAAAACTGCGCCCCCACCTCCTGCCCGTTCCACCACCGCATCCCTGTGTGTGTGTGTGTGTCTGTGTGTGTGTGTGTGTGTGTGTGTGTGTGTGTGTGTCGGGCGGGTGTTGGGGGGAGGACTTTTAGGCAGGGTGGGGGAGGGCAGGGAAGCCGTGCACATTCCCCACCAAGCAGCTACATTGCAAACAGGTGGGGAGGTGGAGACCCCTCGTCAACCCCATTCCATTCTGGAACTTCGGCCTTGGGTGTCGTTCCCCGCAGTTCCTTCTCTTGCTTTCCATCAGTCCGTGTTTCGGGTTCCAGTCCCTCCACCCCCGCGTCCCAGTCCCGCCGCCCAGGAGCCAGGGAGAGGGGCCGGGGTGGCGGCTCCCGACGCGGTGGGGGGGGCGCACCGTGAAAGCGATCCGGGCGCCCCTGCGGGAACAGAGAAGACAGAGGAGCAAACCGCTCCCCAACCCCCCCCCACCCCCGCCCCCACCAGGATCTCCCTGGTGCTTGGTCGCCCGCGGGACGCGCCCAGGGGGCAGGAAGCCGTTGTACTGACTGTCCCGTGGGCTCTGGAGAAGGCTGGCCCAGACCCCTCCCGAAGCCGGAACGTGGGCCGGGGGGGGGGGGGGGGGGGGGGGGGATAAGGACGCCCAGCCCCGGGGACCGGGGATCCCAGGCAGTCCGAAGGAAGGCCTTGGCAGCCTCCGGCCGCGGGTGGGGGGTGGGGGGAGACAGCCTTTCCGGAGCACATCCTGGCCGGCCTTTTCCCATCCCCGCCTGACCCACAGCTCACAGTGGTTCCCAGCTCTTCCCTGTCACAATGAGTGAGTGTAAAACCACGCGGCCGACTCACGCGCCAAGGTTGAGTCCTTGGTCTCCTTGCTGGGGCCTTTGAGGAAGTCACTTAACCTCTCTGGGCTTCAGTTGCCTCCTCCAGAAATAAAGCACCTACCTCCCAGGGTTATTGGAAAGCCTGGACCAGCTCCTGTGTGTGGAAACTGCTTTGGAGACTTTAAAGTGCATGACAAAGAAAAAAGTATTCTTCCAATTCTTCGGCTCCCTGAGATGCCATCTGAGGGGCTGTGGTTTCTTGAAGGCTTCTGTGTCGTCAGATGCATTTAATCCGTTCCACAAAACACCCCCAGGAGCATTATTATCCCCTTTAGCACTGTCGTGTGAAATTTGTGAAAATTTGATTAACAGGGTTCTCTTTTTCCCCCGCCAGAGACTGCTTTTTCCCACATGCTCCTGTACCTGGCACAGTATTTGCTAAACATTTGCTAAATCCTACTCAGTGTACTGAGGAGGAAGTGGCCTCCGAGAGGCCCAGGCACTTGCCCAGTGTGCCCAGCAGTGTTTTGGGGGAGGGGAGGGGGGGAGTGCAGAACCGAGACTGGGACCCAGATCTCTTTGACTAGAGGTGTGGTGGTCAATGCTGGCCTCAGTCTTCCATCATCCATCTGGCACGGCTTGATCTGGACTCGCAGCTCCGCCTGTCTCCACATCCAGGGCTCCTGGAGGCCGTGTCCTGGATGGATGCCCACACCTACACTCCCTTTCTTCTGGGCCCGCACAGGTGCGCCCGGGTTCCTATGGAATCCCCAGAAAACAGCCCCTGCCCCCGCCCCTGCCCAGTCCTGCACATAATCCTCCCAGGAGACCCAAGAGAGAGGAGGGGAGGTAGGGAGAGGACCCCTCTGTGTTGGTTTTGGACTGGTTCTTGGACCTCTCTCTGCCCACCTCCCCTCTCCTCTTATTGTCCTGATTTAGGCACTGGGCCTCAGCCTGGGAAACAGTAATGGGGCAGAGAAGCCAGAGCCGGGGAGTGAGCGAGCCATTCCGTGAATGGGGAAGAAGACCTTTCATCACTGTTAGAAATGACAGAAGGGCCCGAAGTACGGGGGACAGAAGTGGAAGTTCTGCTTTGTTCATCATTTTCATCAAGATCGAAAAAGAAGGATGAGGACAAACCCTGAGCCATTTCTGGCTCGGGGTGTTCGGTCTGCCAGCTCCCTCCTGTGCACAGTTCACATGCACACTGCCCTCAGGATAGTTTGACCCCAGGCGAGTACACCTTTGTTGGGGGGCCTCCTTCCCACCCTGGGCCTCAGTTTCCCCATGTGTAGGAGCATGGGGCTGGGCTGGGTCTTCGTGCCCCTGAAGAGCTGGTGTCAGGGTCCTTCCCCAGTATGCAGCCTGGCATCCCCTTCTTGTCTCCCTACTCTCTCTTCTATTGAGAACCCCTGGCCTTGAACTTGAGGCCCCTCCAGTTTCAAATATTCCTGTCTGGGCCCCTAGTTCCTCCCTTCAGTCAGATCCGAGGTCATGCTCTCTGCTCTGTTCCAAGGCCGTCCTTGGTCTTCCCAAGGTCCTCAGCCCAAAGGTCAGGGCCGTGCCAGGGAACCTCTACCTCCCTCTGGTGTGCAAAGCTCCCCTCCCGGAGCTGAATGGGAGATTCAGATTCTCTCCTTGGAGAATCTGGGCCTTAGCAGGCTCTAAAGAAGAGCTCTCTGACCTGGGGCAACTCTCTGAAGTTCTCTGAACTGCCTTCCTTTGTGAAACAAGCATATCTACATCCACGGGCGATCAGCAGGGGTAAAATGCCACGGGTAACGCGTGTTAACCCCTAGCACGGCGCTGGGTGTGCCGTGAGGCTCTGTCTGAAAGAACCACGAGAAGAGAAGAGGTTCTCCCGGAGACGAAATTGCAGACGTGAGTCACGGTGGAGGTTAGAGATGAGACTTGTCAAGGTACCCCGTCTCCAGAGCTGTGTGGAAGCGATGCCTTTTTAACGTCTGGCCTTTTAGCTGTTTTCCCTTCTCCACTATGTCTCTGCATCTCTGCTTGGATCTGTGTCTCTGACCACCATTATGTCAGCCTTGCGGTGGAGGTGGGGTTGGGGGGTGGCAGGAGGGGAAGTGAATGATTCCAGGCACAGTAACTAAAGCATCGATCAGAATCACACCCCAGCCGTCCTGGTCCTGCTTCTCTTTCCAGGGCAGGGGTGCGTTTTCCAGGACTGCAGAGGGATGGGCTGGTGCTCCGCCGGCCTGCCTCTGTGGCTCAGGAGGAGCGGCCCACCCTGCCCGGCCCCTGCACCACCCTCCCAGCCAGCCAGTGGGGCCACGATGGAACGGTCGTGCCCGGAGAAATGCAAACAGGATGTATGTGTGATTGTGGTTTCCACCGTGAGCTTTTCCACCATCCAAGGCAAATTATTTCATAAATAGCTGTCAGTTTTGGCAGGCCTTCCTAAAGTTAGCAGACAGCTTTATCGGAGCTACAAGGAAGTTCAGACAGACGCTGGGGAACATGCCTTTTTGGAGGCCTGTATCCCTACTCCCCAGTTGTCATGGCCATTTTCCATAAATTTCTGTCCAAGACGATAGAAAGCCACAGGCTGTGCATTCAAATAACAACTTTGCCGTTGACAATGGGTCTCTTTTCCCCAGAGATAAACATCTTTGGGGCTTTCACATTTACTGCAGCATCATAGAACAGTAGCACTTGAAGAGGCTTAGAGCTATCTTCAGTCACCTTTCCATTTACAGGGGAGCCTAGAGTAGGTGAGAGAGGGCCTAAGACACAGCTATTTAGCAGCAGGGCTAGACCTCAAACACAGATTCCCTCGACAGGAAGCTCTTCCACATCTTGGGCTGCTTCCTGTCGTGTCCTCTTAGTTATTCTGTAGGGCAGGTAAGGTACACACCAGCCCATTGAACCGATGAAGAAATGAAGACCCAGAGACTGAAAGGCTTGGTGGAATTGCCCTGGTACCAGTCTGGGGCTACGGCCAATATGTCGCATTGTGCAGGGGGGACGGTGAGCAAAGAGACTGTGCTCACTCCAGGGACATGTCCGTTATGCGTCCATGTCTGATTCCCTGGGACTCCCCAGGGAGGAGAAAGGGAGGAGACACCTGGGGCATGCTGTCAGCAGGTGAAACCTTGGCAAGCCCTCTGAAAATGGCAAATGTGGCTTCCTGGGCTGTCACAGTGCGGGCCTTTGACGTCCTTGTTAGTTCTGATACTTTCAACTTTGGGAGGAGTCAAAGTGCATCAAAGTAGACAGGACCCAGATGGAGCCAGCCCAAGACGAGGTGCACTTTTGTGTCCCAGGATGTCCTTGGCTTCCTGGGATTGGCCTGCATGTCTCACTGGGCCCCCGTGAGCTCCACCCACCTCCAGGTCCGGGCCCTTTCCCTCTCCTATGGGTGCTCCAAAAGACATGGGGAGGGTTCACAGCCTCTTTGAGGAGCCCAGGAGTAGGTGAGGGGAATTCAAAGTATGTTTCCTGGGAGAGAAGCAGATTGTTCTGGAATGGAAATGCCTGGTGCTATAGTCCTTGCTGAAGGACCCAGGTGGGGTGGGGCAGTGGGGGTATGCGGTGGTGAGGGAGAGGGGAATCGACGGGCGATGAGATGGGAGTGTAGATGGCCGTGGAATAAGGGAGCACGGAGGTGAAGGGGAAGGGGGGCCGTGGAAATGAGGGCCGGGAGCAGCAGCAAGCCTCTGAGATGGGCGGGGGGAGGCACGGGCAGCTCTGGGCTTTGTTTGTGTTTATAAGTTCCAGATGTCGCCCTCAGCTGTCACCAAAGGAAGTGTGGGCTTCAGGACCAGACCCCACTGCTCACACTGTTCCTCCACCACTGTGCTCAAGGAACACAGGGACACCATGAAATAGAAAAGGCTGGGGAGGGGGCGGGGGAGGAATCCTGGCCAGAGGCCAGGGAAGCCCAGCTCAGGGGGCAGAAAGGGCACTGGGGGACAGGCGCTGCTTCAGGGGGGTCGGCAGGGGAAGGAAGAACTGTTTTGCTTCTGGAATCGTCCCCGCCCCCCTGGGCCCAGATGTCCTGACTTATTCAAGCCAGAGAAATAGGTGAGTAGGGCGGGACTCGTGAGCCCCTGCCCTGGCAGGACAGTGGGCAGGCCTGAATTTGCTCCTCGCTGACCTTCTTACAGCCCATGAGCTCTTCGGACCCTTTTGTGTTAGATGCTAGTCAGAATTGTGCTGCTTTGGTGGATACTGACTTTCTGCAGAACTTCCAGACCATATCTGGCTGGGGCCCGAGGGGACTCAGGCACAGGGTTTGTGCTGATGCCTCTGAGTTCAGACAATGGCCAAGGCCTCGAGTCCTGATCTGGGCCCTGATCTCTGCCTGACTGTGGGGGGCAGGAGCTTTCACCAGGCGGGATGTGGAGTACCTGTCTCTCCTTCCACACTGGCCGCTCTGGCTCCTAAGGCTTCTTCCTCGCTGGGGGGGGAGGGGGGGGGTCTGGAGTTGGAGTTGGAATGAGGGGGGCTGCAGCCGTTGCGTGCCCCTCAAGCCACACCCTGCCCAGCACTGCAGTGACCCTGGACCAACGAGCCCTCAGAGACAAGGCAGAGCCAGCTGGTGACGGGCTTCAAAGGCTTCCTCTGACTTCGGGTCCCTGCCTTGCCAGGTTTTGAGCACAGGTGACCTGGGATGCAACCAGGGTCGGGGAAGACTTTGAAAAGAGAAGGTTGCTCATTTGTGGGCTTGGAAACAATGGATTGAAGGGTTACCAAGTGCTGGCTGTGTCTTTACATCTACGATCTCATCTTGTCCCACAGCAACCTTGCGAGGTAGACCCGTGATCCTCATTTTTCAGAGGAGGCTGGGACTCGGTGGGGTCTAGCACTCACCAGAGCTCAGACGGGAAGCTGTGGATCTGGGACTGCGTCCAGCTCTGCCCTGTCAGTGCACTTAACATTAGCCACCCTCCCCCCTCCCCCCACCCTCTTTACTAGGCTGCAGCCCAGCACGGAGGGTGGGCACGGATGTGACATCACCCGGCATGGTACTCTGCGACCCAAGTGACACTGAGGTTGTCCGTTCATTTCATTATCACCTCATTTCCTTCTTCCTGTGTCAAACAGCCCACTTCTTCAAAGATTCATTCGTGGGGCACCTGGGTGGCTCAGTCGGTCGAGTCCAACTCTTGGTTTCGGCTCAGGTCATGATCTCACAGTTTTGCGAGTTCAAGCCCTGTGTCAGGCTCACGGCGCAGAGCCTGCTTGGGATTCTCTCTCTCTCTCCCTCTCTCTCTCTCTCTCACTCTGCCCCTCCTCAACTTGTGCTCTTTCAAGATAAATAAATAAACCTTAAAATAAATATAAAGATTCATTCTTAAAAGTGTCTTTCCTTGTAGGTATACGATAAGAATGTAAGGATCTTTGTGTAGCCAGAAACAATGCTCTGAGTGGAAAAGCTCCAGTGGCCAACAGGACCCGGGGCTAAGAAAGTTCTGAGGTCATGCACCCCTGAGATGCTGCTTTCACTTAACTGGTGCCTTGGTGCCACAGCTAGAACCTTGCCCTTGTTTTTATACCTCCTGTTTATGGGCTGAATTGCCCCCTCCTCCCCCATATGTTGAAGTCCTAACTCCCAGGACCTCAAAATGGGACTGTATTTGGAGATAGTGTCTTCAAAGAGATGATTAAGTTAGAATGAAGCCATTAGGGTGGACCCTGATCCAATCCTACCGGTGTCTTTGTAAGTAGAGGAGATTAGGACACAGAGAGAGACACCAAGGATGCCCACACACAGAGAAAAGACCACGTGAAACCATGGCAAAAAGACGGCCATTTGTAAGCCAAGCAAAGAAGCCTCCAGAGAAAACAAACCTGCTGCCATCTTGATCTTTGGCTTCTAGTCTCCAGAGCTATGAGAAAATAAGCGTCTGCTGTGTAAGCCGACCAGCGTATGGTGTTTTGTTACAGCAACCCGGGCGGACTGAGATGTCCCTAAATCCCCGGAGCCAGCGTTCGCCTCTGAGGAGAGGGACCAAGGCCAGGAGGGGTGCTTGGCAAGGCTGCTGCCAGTCCACAGGAGACTTCTCTGCAAATTAGAAAAGGTGCCCTTTCCTCTAGACCTGAAACACAGCCACACATCCGTATGACAGCTGGGCCCTCCAGCTGCCCAGCCATCGCAGTCCCCCCAACTGTCCTAGTGGTGAGTCCACCATGTTTTTCTGCCACAGAAGCTCTACTTGCTTCCCAGCCTTGGTGGCCCTGGTACTTGGGAGCCGACCCGAGTACCTTGTGGGGCACTCCTGCAGAGAGGTGGCCAGCCCAGTGGCCGTTCGTTGTGTCTTTCTGACCCCAGCACTAGCCCTGACCCTGGGCTGGTTTTATGATTGAAGTCCGGCTGTCTGCACACTGTTTCCTGAGCAAGACTGTAAAAGTCCTGATGAATCTTACAGGAGTTCATCACACATGGTGGAAACCCCCGGGGCCAGGTGGCACAGCCACTCTCAGAGAGAAGGTGAGAAAAATGAATGGATGGACGGATGGATGGATGCCAGGCTGTAACAGAGGCTATTGACCAGACATTGAATGACCTCCTCCCGTGGTAAATGTTCTAGTCGGTGCTAGGGAGACTGCATAGGGAAACCAGTTATTGTTCTGGCCCTCCAGACACCTCAGTTTTAGGGAGAAGGGAGCCATATGCTGTAGCTCTGGATGAAAGGCAAACTGGGTTTGATGCAGAAATGGAGGTACAAAGAAGGCATGTTCTGTGTCTTGGGAGAGGGAGGTCAGTAAAGGATCCTTGGACACTCACCAAACTAGAAACAGCAGGGGATTGTCTCAATATAATAAAGGCCGTATATGAAAATCCCACAGCCAACATCATACTCAATTGTGAAGCAAAAACAAAACAACAACAGCAACAACAAAAACCAACGTACAATGAAAGAAATAAAATGCATGTATTTTGGAAAGGAAGAAGTAAAAATGATCTCTGTTGACGCATGACACGATCTTGTATGTGGAAACCCTGAAAGATTCCTATAAAGAAAACCTCTCGGAACTAACGAACGAATTCAGCAGAGTTGCAGGATACAACATCAACACACAAAGATCAGCTGTGTTTCTATCCACTACCAGTGAACAATCTTGAAAGGGATATTAAGGAAACAATTTACATTGACAATGGCCTCACTTACTCAATCCCTAGCAAAATCCCAATGGCATTTTTTGCAAAGATGGAAAAAAAAAATCATCCTAAAATTCATATGGAATCTCGAAGGACCCTGAGCAGCCACAACAATCTTGAGAAAGTGAAACAGAGGGAGGCCTCACAACTTTCTGATTTTTAAAACATATTACAAATCTGCAGTAATCACAACAGTATGGCACTGGCATAAAGTCAGACGTGTAGAACGATGGAACAGAATACTTATGAAGTCAGCCCTCACATATATGGTCAGATGAGCTTCAACAAGGGTGCTAAGGCTACACGGTAGGGAAAGGATGACCTTCCATAAATGATGTGGGGAAAACTGGATATCTACATGCAAAAGAATGAAGTTGGACCCTTACTTAACTCACAGCATATTAAAAAATTAACTCAAAATAGTTTAAAGACCTAAACATGAGATTTAAAACTGTGAAGCCTCTAGAAGAAAACATGGGGAAAAATCTTCATGACATTAGGTTTGGCCATGATTTCTTGAATATAGCACTAGAAGCACAGGCAACAAAAGCAAATGTAGAGAAATGAGACTACGTCAAACTTAAAAATGTCTATGCAGCGGAGGGAGCAATCAACAGAATGTAAAGGCAAGCTACAGAGCAGGAGAAAATATCTGCAAACCATAGACTGATAAGGGATTAATATCCAGAATATATAAAGAACTCCTACAGGTCAACAGCAAAAGGCAGGCAATCCAACTAATAAATGGGCAAAGGACTTGAATAGACATTTCTCCAAAGAAGATCTATAACGGGCCGACAAGCATATGCAAAGATGTTCAACATCACCAAGCATTAGGGAAATGCACATCAAAACCATGATGAGTTATCATCTCATGTCTGTTAGGAAGGCTACGGTCAAACAAACAAACCAAAACCAACCAACCAAGAAACAAACAAAACAGAAAAGAACAAGTGTTGGTGAGGTTGTGGAGAAATCAGAACTCTTGTGCACCGTTGGTGGGATTGGAAAATGGTGCAGTGGCTATGGAAAAGGGTATGGAGGTTCCTCAAAAAATTAAAAATGGAATTACCGTGGGATCCAGCAATTCCACTTTGAGGTATGTATCCAAAAGAATTCAAAGGCAGAATCTTAAAGAGATATTTGCACACCAATGTTCATTGTGGAATTATTCATAATGGCCAACTTGGGAGCAACCCAAGTGTCTGTCCATCAACAGGTGAATGGATATAGCCAAGGTGGTATATACATACAATGGGATACTATTCAGCCTTAACAAAGAAGGAAAGCCTGTTATCTGCTGCAACACGGATGAATCTGGAGGACATCGTGCTAAGTAAAATAAGTCAGTCACAGAAAGACAAATACTGCGTGACTTCACTTACACGAAATATCAAAAGTAGTCTAACTCTTTTTTTAAGATCAGCCTTTAATAACGCTTCGTATTAAAAGGCAAAGTGAAATGGGTTTAACTTTGGCCTAAACTAACTCCGTGTTCTGTTCGGATTTACTCTTCTTCCAATATAATGGTACAGCCCCACCTCAGCCCACCCCCTGGCCACCCCCTCCTCCTGCCCCCACACCTTGAGGCACAGAAACAGAAAGTTGAATGCTATTTGTCAGGCCTGGGGAGAAGGAAAAGGAGAGAGTTGTTTCTCAATGGATTTAGGATGTCGGTGTTGTGAGATGAAAAAGTTCTAGAGATTTGTTGCAGGACAATGTGTATAGATTTAATACTACTGGGCGGTACACTTAAAAATGATCACGATTTGGGGCGCCTGGCTGGCTCAGTCAGAGGAGCATGCAACTCTTGATCCCGGGGTTGTGAGTTCGAGCCCCACATGGGGTGTAGGGATTGCTTAAATAAATAAAACTTAAAAAAATATTTTAAAAAATGATCACGATGGTAGGGGTGCCTGGGTGGCTCAGTTGGTTAAGCGTCCGACTTCGGCTCAGGTCATGATCTCACCATTCGTGGGTTTGAGCCCCATGTCAGACTCTGCTGATAGCTCAGAGCCTGGAGACTGCTCCCGATTCTGTGTCTCCCTCTCTCTCTGCCTCTCCCCACCACCTCTTGAAAATAAATAAACATTTAAAAAAAACTTGTCTTGGGGCGCCTGGGTGGCTCAGTTGGTTAAGCGTCCGACTTCAGCTCAGGTCATGATCTCGCGGTTCATAGGTTTGAGCCTTGTGTTGGGCTCTGTGCTGGGCTCTGTGCTGACTGCTCAGAGCCTGGAGCCTGCTTCTAATCGTGTGTGTGTGTGTGTGTGTGTGTGTGTGTGTGTGTGTGTGTGTCTGCCCCTCCCCTGCTCTCACTCTGTCTCTCTCTCTCTCTCAAAAATAAATATTTAAGAAAAATGATCACGATGGTAAGTTTTATTTATGTGTTTTTTTATCATAGTATGTATGTATTTTTTTTTCAAAGATTTTATTTTTAGGTAATCTCCATACTCAATGTGGGGCTCAAAGTCACACCTCTGCGATCAAGAGTCACATGCTCTACCAACTGAGCCAGCCAGGTGCCCCTGATCATAATTTTTAAAGTGGAGATTTCAAATACAAGACATCCCATGGTAAGAAATCTCAGGAGAGCTCCTCTGTGCCATTATAAGCTATATATTTAGAAAACCAGCACAGGTTCTAATGGACACTAAAAGCTGCAACTTCTCAGCGACAGCTTCCACTGAAATGATGCTAGGTACAAGGGGAGCCGTAGCTTTTAAAAAAGAGAGGAAAGATTCTTCGAGGCGGTGATTTTCGAGCTGGATGTTAACATCAGGAAGGGTTTCAACAGGCAGAGGAGTGGGAGACGGGGAGAATGCTTGAAGCAAGGGAAAGTTCTTCGGCAAATGAGGTTGGGAGGAGAAAAAGGGGGGTGCGTTTGCAGGGCAAGTGAACTCATGTGGCTGGAGGCAGTAAGGAGACAGGACAAAGCGAGTCTGAGGAAGGCAGGGGGAGTACGTGAGAGCACCAGCCAGCAGAGCTGAGTCCCAGCATGGTGGGGGTGGGGGTGGGGGTGGGGGTAGAACCTCTCCCAGGCGGGAGATCGGATTCACCTACAGCCAGGCGGATCACGCGCGACCTTCCCTTGAACCCCGCCAGGAAATCACCGCGAAATCCCTCATTCCCATAAATTAAAGACGACCACGGTAGCAAGACAGATCGACAGATCGAGGGCAAACAACAGTGGCCTCACAGCTGTCCCTGCCAGCAGGGAACTTTAACACCCATGGGCCCTGGGGCTGGGAGTGTTTGCGGTAAGACAACATCACACTGGTCTCCTAAATCAGTTTTGTGCTGTGAACCAACAGAAGGTCTCTGAGTGGGAGCCAGAGACCCCTGCTTTCCTGATCATTTATTTGAGCTAATCAATGATCAGGAAATCAATGACCCCACTTCTAGTGGGGGTGAGAGGGGAGCAGCTGGGATTGGCAGAAGGAGAGGGAAGAGCAGAGAACGTTCCTCTTGAAACAAACCTCCAGTAACTTTCTGTTACTGGAGCCGCCTCCGCCGGCCAGTACGGGGCCCTTTCGCCAGGCACGACTCACCCCCCAACCTCTCCAGCAGAACTCTGGGGTCCAAGCTCCTAACTGAGGACAACTGGATTTTGGGACGAGGGATAACTGCAAGACGTTCCCATGTCTTATACCCAAGTTCAGCAATTTCTGAGTCAGTGTATTTGAAATATTCACTTCCATCGACCCCCTTATGTTCTGAAGGTTGGTTCTGGAAACATGGGCCTAATAACATTCAGAGCGGCTATTTATTGAACTCATGTGCCAGGCACAGTGCTAATCTCAGGGATCAGTGCATTTAACCTTCACAGTGACTCTGTATGGAAGGTGCTTTTGTTATGATACCATTCTGCAGCTGGGGAAACAGAGGCCCAAAGCAATTAAGAAGTTTTCCAAAGTCACGCAACCTGTCTGCCTGCCTCGTGAAGAATTCTGGAAAACACATTTCTTTTTTTTTTTTATGTTTATTTATTTTTGAGAGAGACAGAGTGTGAGCAGGCAAGGGGCAGAGAGAGACAGAGACACGGAATCTGAAGCAGGCTCCAGGCTCTGAGCTGTCGGCACAGAGCCCCACGTGGGGCGTGAACCCACAAACAGTGAGGTCATGACCTGAGCTGAAGTCAGACGCTCAACCAATTGAGCCACCCAGGCGCCCCATGGAAAACACATTTCTAATCCATGGTTGATTAATCTTCAGAGATAGTTTAGCAAGGGCACGTGAGACACTCACACAGCGCAAAATGCGGGTGGTGTCAAACCCTCAGTAATCAAGAGAAATAATATCTTAATGCAACGTTTTTAAAAAATCAAAGTTAAGGGGCCCCTGGGTGGCTCACTTGGCTAAGCGTCCGACTTTGGCTCGAGTCAGTCATGATCTCGAGGTTCGTGGGTTCGAGCCCCGCGTCGGGCTCTGTGCTGACAACTCGTAGCCCGGAGCCTGCAGCCTGCTTTGGATTCTGTGTCTCCCTCTCTCCCCACCCCTCCCCCCTGCCCCCGCTTGTGTTCTCTCTCTCAAAAATAAATAAGAATAAATAAATAATTTAAAAACTTAATGTGGAAAAAAAAAATCCCTGCAGAACAAAATATCAGAATTTTAAATAGAGAATGCAAGCCGTGACTCAGGATCAGTGGAGTGGGATGGGGGTTCTTTCTGGGTTTGTTTCCCGTGAGCTGGATTCCAGATTCCTAGAGCTGGCTGTGAACCTTGCTCACCTGCTTTCCCCTTTCTTCGGGCTCTTAAGAAGCTGATTTTTCCTGCCTCGGCCCCCTCCAGTTCAATTCCAAAGGGAAAGACTCAAGCAACTAGCTGGGCTGTAAAGATTCCCAAGCTGAACAGAGAGAGTGGGTCGGGAAGCCTAAGAATGAATGAAACTCAGCTTGCCGTGCCCTGCCCGACTGCTGTTGCCATCGCTGCTGCTCCTGAAGGGACCCGGACGGACGGGGATCCCGGGGGCCCATGAGAATCTGCACCGCCCTCCCCCCCCCACCACCAGAGGCTGATCCTGTGAAGAGCTGCAGGGCATTCAGTGGAGGGTGTCCTTGTGCTCTTGGGATGGTCACCTGCTTGGCACGGGAGCTCACTCCCTAATGCAGTGCCACAGGCCACTCGCCTGAAGGAATGATGACACATTTGGGTCTGGCTGAAACACAGAATGATTTTGCCTCAGCCCAGCCCCTTGCCCATGCCTTCTGGTGCCTCGGCTCCCAGTTCCCTGGAAAGCGGCTGCCTGCCCCTCCCCCTCCCCCGAGTGGCTCAATCGGTTAACCACCGGCTCTTGATTTTGGCTCAGGTCATGATCTTGCAGGTTCGTGAGACCCAGCTCCGCGCCAGGCTCCATGTGCTCTTAGTGCGGAGCCTGTTTGGGATTCTCTCTCTCCCCCTCTCTCTGTCCCTCCCCCCCCCCCCCCCCCCCACCGCTCATGTGCGCTCTCTCTCAAGATAAATAAATAAACTTAAAAAAAAAAAGTGGCTGGATGCATCGGGGGAAGATGTGGGCAGGGGAGGTACTGGGCAGGCGCCACGGAGGGGAGAGCTCTTCAACTGGGCACAGAGCCAAGTCGCTGAGAGTCCCTTGGCGAGGAGAAGCAGAAAGTGCCCCATCTCGGCACATCTCCAGCCAGGGCTAGGAATAGTTCAGGATTTAACCAGCTGGAGATTTAAAGGGCCCTCCTATCAGGCAGCCAGGAGGCCTGTGGTCACTATCATCCATCGTGAGCGTGTTGAGGGGCTTCTTTAAGCACGGAGAGTGAATATTTCCGAATGAGGATTCTGTTTGAAATCTGCTGAAGGGTGCGGGCTTTGGGGTCTGAGGTCTAGGGTTTGAGCTCGGTTCTAGGGTTACCAGATTTGCCCGGGATTGAAGGGTTTCCTGGGATGCTGGATTTGCAACGCTAGCCCCGGAAAAGTCCTGGGCAAATCCAGATTAAGTGGGTCACTCTCTAGACTCCATTCTAGCAGGGTTCCCCTCAAACTCTGTCTCTCCTTTTCCACGCGTATAGGACGGAGATGCTGATCAGACCTGCTGTACCAACTTCACACACTGGCGAGACCCAAAAGAGCTAAGGTGTTTCGTGCAGCACCTCGGAACCCCACCCCCCCGCCCCCCGCCATCAGAGCACATCCAATGCTAGACAGGCAGCTTCTTCTCCCTCTCAGTTTGAGCCCTTTGGGGTGTGAGACCTTTGCATTCATCTCTGCGTCCCCGGCGCCTTGGGCAGTGCATGGTGAAGAGAAGATTCTCTGGGAAGTCTGTGCTACATTGAAAGTGCTTCGCAAAGCAAAGCACAGAGTGCTCTTGTTGACTGGGTGGCACTCTCCTCTTCTACCTGCCCCTGTTTAGCCCCGCGAGAAGGTCCTCTAGAGGTTCAGACAGACAGACCCTGCTCCAAGGATGGCTGTGAGGAGGACACAGCGGGCAGTGGGGACAGGAGGCACGGGCACAGCCTTGTTCTTAACACGCTGACCTGCTCTCTTGGCCCAGGCACGGGCAGAGTGATACCTTGTGGGCAGTATGTCCCCAATCTTGGTACCCCATCTCCTCCTTACCCCTTGTCTCTCCCATCCTGGGCCAGGCCTGCTTCTCTGCCTCTAGCCTCCTGGAGACATAGAGTCCTGGCTCTGCTTGACATCCCAGGGTCCCAGCCTCGTCCTAGCCCTCTGAGCCCCCATCTCAGCTGACTCCTCTGCCGAGCAAACCCTTTGGCTCTGGGACCATTTGGAGCCTCCCGGGGCATGGTGGGGAGAAGCATGAGCCAGAGGCAGCCCGGATTCAGGAAAGCCCCTCTCCAGCCCTTGCCAGCCTGCACTATCCCACGTATCCTCCCAATCTTTGTGGATCTTATTTCACTCACTTGCTGAAATAATCTTCCCGGGGTCCAGGGGTGCTGGGGGCGCAGGGACCAACCCCATCACCAGAGAATCCTGGACCTCTGAGTAGAAGGCACCCCAAAGGTAACTCCTGCCTTTGCGTAGATGAGAGATTATCGTTTGCAATTCCTGGTCAGGACAGCTCGGCTCAGAGAGGGAAAGCAACCAAGCAAAGGAATGTTCAGCTGCTCCTCAGCCACATACCTGAACTCTCCTTTTTCCGTCTGGTTGACTTCTTCTCCGTCTCGTGGGCAGTGCTCCCCAGGACCTCGTAGTCCTCACCTGGGCCTCCCGTGGTGTCCACCAGGCCCGGGCTGCTGGCCCCCACGTCCCTGGAGCCCCCAGCTGGGCCCGGGTTGAGCCTGCGCCGGGCCTCTGAGACAGGGAAGTGCCAGTCGGGGGGCTGCGGGAAAGCGGGGTGCTGTTCAGTGAAGACGCGCTCCTCCCGGGGAAGGCTGTGTGGGGCGGCTGCCAGGCAGGAGGCTGAGAAGTCGGGGTACGCTGCCGTCGCTGTCGCCGGGAAGTCTGGTTTCTGGTGGAAGGAGAACGGTGTTGGCGGGTAGTGGGGCAGCCCCGAGGCCCCACTGCCTTCAGAGTGGGGATTTCGAAGGCAGCCCCAGACCGGGGCCGGGGGGTGGGGGCTCCTCATGCAGCTGCTGGCCACGGGATCCATCTGGGGGGTCTGTCGCTGTGCGCCTCAGTCTTTTCAAAGTTTTGATTCTTACGCTTTTTATATTCAAGTTTTGAACAATGCCAAAAAAAAAAAAAAAAAAAAAGATAATAAATAAGAGGGGAGAACGATCAGCAGAAAATTCACCCCAGGAACCAAAACCAAAACGAAAACTGAAGTCTCTCCTTCAAGTAGGCACGCATGTGGCTGGCCACGCGTCTGGGTGCGGGCACACCTATGTCAGGCTTCACTCCTGGCCTCCTGCCCCTCCCCGACACGCCAGCCTGCCTAGTGGGGTCCCCTGTACGTGTATGTGTCGCCGATGACACTAAAACATTTTCACTGTGTCGGCCCAGACGCACCAGCTGATGAGCGCTCGTCCTGGAGCCCGCAGCAAATGCCTGCCGAGGGCTGGACCAGGGCTGTGAGGCACACTTTTAAATCCTGCGGTGGGGAGAGAGTGACACATTTCTGAAGTGAAACATGAGAGAGGAGAGGGAGGGGTTAACCAGCACACACACGATCCCCTCCAACCAAAACCCCGAGCAGGCAACTATTAATCATCAGAAACCTTATATGCACATCTAATGGGATTTGCAGATGGAGACTTTTAAAGAAACATTGTCTGTATTGCGTTTTTTTAATTTTAAGGGGAGAGAGCAGTGCGCGCACACACACAACTTCTTTAATGTGCCTCCTGTACGCTATGAAGTTATTTTATTGCGCTGTTAACAAAATTCCCCAAGTCTTGGATTTGGAAAAAGCCTGAAGTCAGATCCAGAATCCATCAAGTGCCAAATTCCAGGGAGTGAAGCAGGGAATAAATGCAAGAGACAAGTTTGCTGATTGCATTTGATTTAAAGGCCCTTCTGCTGCTGCTTGCAAAAAGGAAGGTGGATTAAAAGAAATCTTTTTTTTTTTGCAAGTCTCAGCGGCCCACTAGGGACTGTAGCATAGAGAAAGACACTCCAGAAAAAAAAATTCTTTCTCTCTGCCCAAAGTGACATTCCCACTTTCTCAGTAACTTAAAAAAACAATCAGATTCTTCCTTCCGTTCTTTAACCCCAACTTACATGCCAATTAGCTACGATCTTCTCTAGGTTGCATGTGGGGGGCGGGGGGGGGGAGGGTTTCAAGTCATTTTTCTCCACAGCAAAGGGAAGGTTTTAGGATAAGGTTCTTGACGTTTCTCTAGGCCCCCTAACCTTCACCCACCTGCTTCCCCTACCCCACTCCCAGAGGCCAAGGCTTCTGTGGAATCTAGGGCATGGAAATAGGAATCAGGGAGATTCTCCCTCCCAAAGGGGTTCTCCTTGGCAAACGATCATATGGTCTTTCTGGCTGGTGCCTGTCACAGGACAGCCAACTGCCATTTCAACTGGTCAATCGGTCTACTTAATCCCCATGCCCTGCTGGTCTCTTAGGAGGGTTAATATAATTTCTGGGAGGATGACATTCCAAGCACACGGGCCGAGCTCCCCTCCCACCGAATATTTCCACGGCCCAGAGCAGCAGGATCAGGACGTAACTGTGTGCTGGCCGGTTCCAAAGACGCCAGGAGGGCCCATGGGTCTCAGCCCCGCAGCCCAGAGGCCGCACACACATTCTTCATTAAATCGGCATGTGGTTTCTGGAATGGGCAGGGTGTCGTAGGCCAGGAGAGGAGGTGGGATCATTGCCACAAACCAGACTCATCTCCCTGCTTTGCCGGGGACTTAGCTGTCAAACACACATTTCTCCTCGGAACCTTGTGACTCTCCGATTATGGGTAAATTAGGAATCACGATCTATATTTTACGAATGAAAGCGAGGCTCCAATAGATGAAGCAGGCTGTTCCGAATGACAGAGCGAAGAAAGGGCAGAACCAGGAGGTGCCCTCGGGCGTCCGGCTGTCCAGTCTGGAGCAGCCTGACACACAGGAAGGAGCACGGACTTTGGGGTCAGACCAATGCGAGTTCAAACCCTGGGCCCACCACTTCCCAGCTGCGCGCCCTGAGAGAAATCACCTCACCTCTCTGAGCTTCTGTTTCCTCAGCTGGGATGACAGTCTTAGCTGACATTCACCCAGTGATCTCAGCGCCTCACTCATATTCCCCCCAAGGGATCCCCACAAAAGCCCTCTCCTCAGAATGCCCGCCCCACCCACAGCTGAGAATTTAAATGAATAGGTTCTGCGAAGCAGAGCCCCAAGTAGGTGATAGATCAACACAGCTCCCTTCCTAACGTAGCCCCTCCTCCTTAACTCGAGGATTCCCAAAGGAGACTGTGGACAGGGAGGAGCACTGAGGAAATTCTACTGAAACAGCCTTGCGAGTTCCCTCGAGGGAGGCTGGAGGCTCGGGGCTGTGGGGGTTCTAGAAGGAATTCACAGGAGGCTGGGAGGAAGCCCTGGCCTGTCAGCTTCCCTAGGAGAACCTTCCCTGGGGGTCTGGCCCAGCGGCTGTAACCCGACTCCGGCTCCTCTGGCCTCCCTCGGCAGCTGGCCCAGGGAACCGGCCCAGGGAGGCCCAGCCTCGGCCCTCACCCCTGGAAGAGGTGGGCCGAGGGGTCAGGGGGGCAGCGGGAGGGGGGCGGCAGGGGTGAGGAGCACTGCACTGGGCCTGGCAGCCCCCTGCACCCCGGCGCCCTCACAGCTGCCCACGTCTGTCAGCCACCCTGCGGGGTGCGGCCTGGGGGCCCCCCCTGCTGGCCTCTACATCTTCCTGACAGGCCCCTCTTCTGAGGCCAGGAAAAAACAACAGTCCCTCCCCCGACGGCAGCCCATTTGTTAGATGAAGGCCGGGCACCAGCACCTTTAACCTCCTCAAAGTCAGCATTTCCCCCTCAAGGCCCCCGCAGGCCCCCGGGACAGAGATGGATGGAAACGACCGTTTGTGGAAAAAAGCCCCGTGGTTCCGCGGCCAAGCGGCCAAGGGGAGCAGGCTTTTCAGGAAGGGAGGGGACCCCGCTTCTGGCTGTTGTTGGGGTGGCAGGAGGAGGAAGAGGAAAAGCGTGCGTCAGGACGATGGTCGGCCGGGCCACACCTGAACCATCCCAAGGAACTTTTGGAATTTCCCCCATTGTGCGAGAAGACAGGCAGGCGTGTCCTTGGCGCCACAGACCTGCTTCCGCAAGCACGAGCTTGGCCACCCCACCCACCTGGGCCTGGAGCTTCGGGGGTGTCCGCGGGAGAGCCTGGGGCTCAAGGTGCGGCCTGGCCTTTCATCAGCTGTGTGGCCTCAGGCAAGTCACATGGCTCTCCCGAGCCTCAGTGGTCTCACTGGCAAAGGGAAGATGACAGTTCCAGCCTCCTGTGGCTGCTGTGAGGAGAAACGACCTGATGTCCGTGACAAGAGTTGGCGCACATTAACCGGTGATACACGTGAGGATCCTTATGCCTTCCCTTTCCTTATTCCGCTGGAACACTGGGCAGGTCACATCTCCATGGAGGATGATGACGGCCCAGCCCAGCCCCTCAATCCCTTCTTCTACAACAAAGGGTCACAATCATGGCCTCGGGAACCGGGAGAGCATGGGTTCAAATCCCGGGCCCGTCATGAATGAACGGAATGGCTTTGAGGAACTCACTTTGTTACTTGAGCCTCAGTTTCCTCGTCTGTCAAGTGGGGACAAACTTTTTCCCTTCTTCATCAGGTTGCTGAGAGACATGTTGGAGGTGACCTAGGAAAGCTCTCACCGTTGCCTGCGATACAGTTTTTAGTGGTAGAATCTGGATGATCGTGATGCAAATACGTGTAACTGTTGTCTCCAGGACAACTCCAGAAGGCCCTGTGAAATATCTGTATGCCACCCAGAGGGAAAAGATGACGCCCTTAGCATTCACTCACACAGTAGAGCATGCGAATCGGACAAGACACCCGTTCCTGAGCAAGACCTTGAGGGATGGGACAGGAGACACACATGTTTTGAATAGGGTGGAGATCGTTCTGAATAAGGATGTTTACGTCTGGGCCTGTCCTTACGTTCCAGAAAACACCGAGTTTAATAGAGATAGTCACCTCAGCGGAAAATGTTCTCTCGTGTGCATCTCTTTTCAACCTTTGGTGCTGGCCGTCACGTGCCTGCTACCTAGATTGTGGGTGGCTGACTAGAAACCACAATAATACACACAGTGGCCTGCGTCCGAGCCCCGGCTCTGGGAGGTCATGTGACTTCAGTTCCCTCACCTGAAAAGCGGAAGCTCACTCAACAGATGAGGTACAGACATTCAGGAGGGGCTCTATAAACAGACCCCTTTATGGGTTTCTGTGTCCCAAGGAGTTAGGGGCATGCTGATTTGCAAAGGTGCAGGATGGTGTCCCCCACCCCCGCCCCCCGCTCCGCCCCGCAGGGATGGGACAGAAGACCTCTTGTCACCGAGGAGTGGAGGCAGCTTTATGAAAATAACAAAAGGGAAAACACAGAGTCTATTATTTTCCCCAATAAAAGGAGTTTGAAGTGGAGCCTGGGATGACCATTCCTCAAAGTCATCAGGCACCCCAGCATGGTCACTCTTTTTTTTTTTTTTAATTTATTTTTTTTTGGAGGGGAGGGGCAGAGAGAGAGGGAAACACAGAATCTGAAGTAGGCTCCAGGCTCTGAGCTGTCAGCACAGCGCCTGACATGGGGCTCGATCGAACTCATGAACCTGGTCATGAGTTGAGATCATGACCTGAGCCGAGGTCGGGCACTCAACCAGCCAAGCCACCCAGGCACTCCTCACGGTCACTTTTTCTGACCCAGACGGTCTCCTCATCCAGCTGGCAGTTCATGCTCAACTGTCACGTTGGCCTTCCAAGTGGCAGGAAGGAGGAAAGACAGAGGAGAGTTTCTTCATCTCTCTGCCCCATTCAAGGAGGCTTTCTGGAAGTCCTGGTTAACCACTGCTCTTCAGCCTCATTGGCCAGCACTAGTCACCTGGCCACCTGGAGCTGCGGGGGACACAAGCTCCCATAACCCTGCCTCTTCTTCCCTATCAGAAGCTGTCCTTCCTCAGAAAAAGGGTGTTGGGGCGCCCGAGTGGCTCAGTCGGTTAGGTGTCCGACTTCAGCTCAGGTCATGATCTCACGGGTCCGTGAGTTCAAGCCCCGCATCGGGCTCTGTGCTAATATCTCAGAGCCTGGAGCCTGCTTTGGATTGTGTCTCCCTCTCTCTCAGCCCTTCCTCCACTCACTCTGTCTCTGTCTCTCTCTCTCTCTCAAAAATAAACAAACATTAAAAACAAAGTTTTAAAAGGAAAAGGTGTTAAGGTAGAACAGTTACATAAAATACAGGGCGCCCAGTTAAGTATGTTCCCTGCAACCCTGGGGACATCCTTAGGCTAAAAATTAATTGTTGCTTATCTGAAATTCAAATTTAACTGGGCGTCCTTCCCGTGCCCCTTCTCCACCTCACCCAAATCTGGCAATCCTCCTCTAAGGCCAGACCCATCTTTGGGCTGGAGAAGGCTCTGGCCGCAACTTCTGAGCCAAGATATTTGCTCTTTGACAGAGGGCCCTGGAAGGAGCTCTACAGGGAGCATTGCATTGCAGGGGGAGGCGAGGCAGTCGGGTAGGTCTGCCTTTGACTGTGGCCATCTAGTTGCTGGAGGAGCCCAGGCCCCCCCCCCCCCCCAAGGGTCTCCCTTGGAGGCCTTTTGAGTGAGACAAAGCAGAAGGGAGGAGGAAGGGCATCCAGGTGGAGGGAGTGAGGACGAAGGTGAGCGCCCCTGGGCAGGAAGTGCTGAAAGAGAGAAGGAGGGAGGCCTCCGCGCCCGGGAGACTCCAGAGCGGCCGAGCTTCCCGGGACGCACTTTTCCAGCCCTTGCTTGAGAAGGCAGCAGTGCTGTTATTCGGGGGGAAACCAGCTAACCAGATAGGACAGCAAACTGGGGATTTATGTGGTGTGGGAACAGCTCGGGTTTCCCTCACTGTTTATCCAGCAGTATTTTTTAAAACAGAAATCAGCGCGCGGGTAACCACAGCTGTGAGTTACTGGCTCTGGCTGCGAGGGCTGTGTGCGTGGGGAGGGGGGGGGGGTCCTCTCTGCAGCGCTTTGCTCTGCATGGGCTGGAAGTTGCTGAAGGAATGTGTCTCTCCCCGGCCAGGGTCCAGGTGGGAAGGTGGTTCTGGGTAGGTCCCTGATGGATTTCCCTTCCCTGGGATGAAGGCCAGCATCCCTGGGGCAGGTGGGACGGGTCAAGGCCCAAAGCCTTGCAGTTCACGCAGTCTCGGGGTCACGAACCCACTTGGGGCCAGGCAAGAAAACACAAGCCGGGGAAGCCAGCCGAGGGGGGAGGGGAGAGAAAGGGGTGCAGTAAGAAATAGAAGGGCCTCAACAGCTACTTGGCACTGACCATTTTGCCTTGCAAGAACGTTGCCCCGTGTTTACCATTTAAACAAAGAGCCATGACGCTAGGTTTGCACAGGCAATCTCTCCATTTTTAAATGTTGCGAATGAATTTAAAACACTACTGGTCAATTAAGACAGGCCTCTGGGCATGATGTGTTTCTCGAACTACTGATTCCCAATCTCCGGTCTTCCCCAAGTCTGCCGGCTCCCCATTCTACAGATGATAAAGCTGGGGTCCAGGAGGCCTAGTGGGTCCCCCAAAGGCTGCACAGGTTGCTGTTGGGAAAACCATGGAAACCTATCCAGTGATCTTTGCTCAAGCTCAAAGTTTCGCTGCCAAGCCCTCAGTCTTACGGAGCAGTTTTCAAGTGCTTTCTGAACATCTCTCATGTGTCCAGACATGCCATTGACAAACGCACCCATGACCTACCTGATCCTGGCAATGACCCTGGGGGAGCGGGACTGGCATTAATTCCATTTTTCACAGGTATGGAAACCGAGTTACAGTCTTCGGAAGGGTCGGATCCAGGGCCTCCAATTACAGACCTACGATTTTCCACCCCCAAACTTTGTCGTCCTTGGGGGATACAGCCCGAGACAGATAACAAACTCCTCCTACAAGGGACAGAAAATGGATGGGGTACTTGGGTAAACTGAATATTCTTCGTAACTTAAAGTTAATTGAAAATCCATAGGTTATCAATTTTCCAAGCAAGAGAATAGCAGGTATTTCAAAGAGCAATTATAGTAGGCATGGTTTAATCTTTCTTTGATGATTCTGACGGAATGTAATACCTCCGGGCATCATTATGAACACCAATAATTACTGCGTAGGCCTGGGAGACAAGCTCTCATCAATCCCCCCTGGCTGTTTGGGGCTGTTCGAGAAGACTGCAGTACAAGGGCCGAGAGCACATGTCTGTGTTCCACGCGGCTCCACTCGCCCCATCTTTGTTCCAGGGCCGTGTGGCGGCAACGACCTTCCCCTTCCTCTCCTGTGAAATGGGGCTAAGGCCCCATTCTGTACTCACTGGACAAGCTTCTACTTAACAAACGGCCTCAGATCTCACAGCATCAGGGCAGGAAGGAGCTTCAGATCAAAGTAGGTACTAGCTGTATCTTACCACGGAGGAGTCTGAGACCCAGAGAGGTTAGGGCCCTCGTCCAAGCTCACGCAGCCAGGGAGGGCTGCTAGAATCTGGGTTTTCTGCTTCTTAGACTTTCCTGAACACCACACTGAGCCCGAAGAGACTTAGGAGAACTGAAAGATTAACGTGGCGACAGCCGCACACAGAGACGCCAGGGAGTTCTCTGGCCACAGAGAAGCAAAGGTCAGAGCTCCCCAGTGTCGGGAGAGGAGCTGCTCGAGTCCGGAGAGGAGGCGAACCCACCATGAGGTTTATGGTTTCATGAATGTCAGAGCATTTTAAAATGTGGTAATTTCGAGTGCGCAGCCTCCCAGGGCCTTTCTTCTTTTAATTGAAGAAATAAACAATCTCCCCTAAGGCATGCTTGGCCCAGGAGAAAGGCAGGTGCAATGTTCACCAAGGAGAGCAGCAGCCTGCCAGGACTCTGTGTCACGGAGAAGTAAAATGTCCGAGGAAACAGAGAGCAAGCTAGCTCTGCCTGAGCCCCGGGAGAAGCGGGTCGCAAGGGGTACACCACACACATAAGCGTGTGAACATACGTGCACCCCTCCTGCCTGAGCCCTGTGAGGCCCTACACAGAGCCCAGATATTTGGGCCACGGGTCACACAAAGTCAAACACAGAGAGGCTCAGGGCACCAGCACCCACAGGTACGTCCGTGACAGATGCTCTCAGAGATGCTGCTACAGGTAACTTACCTTAATGGCAGTACCCATGTCATCTGGGCGGGAATACCAAAGCTGGGGCAGGCACAGCCACACGTGCCCGATCAAGGGACTCCCAACCACATGCACGCACAGCTAGACGTGCTAGGAGGCGCCCCAGGACAGAAGTGTCCCCACATCCTTCTCTCTCTACGCAAGCGAACGTTTGCCTTCACCAGGCGCAGCGAGGTATCGAGGTATCGTTTTATCAGTCGCAACGCTCAGATGGTGGGGCACAGAGATGAGCTCTGAAACTCTGCTGTGCAGGGGCTCTCTGGTTTCTCACACCCGCAGCCACACCCACGCATGCACACACCCACGCATGTCCTCAGCCTCGGCTTAGCTGGGGCGCCCAACGTGCGGTTACATTTTCCAGGAGCAACACACAGTATGCCCCTCCCCTGGCCGCTTAACCCGCGCCGCAGCTCCCACCCTTGGTGTCCGCCGTCAATGTCCCAGTTCTTGGACCTTCAAAGCTTCTCATACCCTGGTCAAAGGGTCTTGCCTTACAGCCTCTGGGGGTGCTTTCACCTACACTGAAAGGATGACAGAAGAAAAACTCGTCCCAGGGTTTCAGGCTGGGACATTTTTGCACTAGAACAGAACAATGGGCCCCGGGGTGCCATCTGGTGGTCAGAAGCAGGATGGCAGCGCATTCTACAAAGACCTGGGGTCCACTCTTCCAGAGTGTCAGGACCTGCTTGACCCTAGAATGGTGAGGGAGGGATGGGAGGTGTCAAGCTTCTGTGACTCCTGTGGCCTCACAGCTGCATGAAGTCATGGAAGGCGGGGAGAGAGCTGCAGGTTACTGAACCACTCTCCTCCAAGACAGCCCCAGACTTCTGTCTGCCCCAACTTGTATTTTCTGAATTTTAAATGGAAGACAAGTGAAAGCCAGTGGACTGGACTGGCTGTCCTCATGCCAGTCCTGTGCTGTCCCCTGCCAGTGAGTCCCCGTGGCACAGCTGGAAGGCAGATGTTATCAGTGCCTGCATTTGCCTTGTTCGTGCCCACGTAGGCCCAAGAAATCATCTGCAACAGCACCTACCGTAAGGGGGCGTCTCTAATACGGAAAAAGGAATTCCTGCCCCACTAAATTCAAGGACCGGGTTTGAGAATTAAACACAACGATGCATTTTTCTGTTGCAAAATGCTGCAATGTGACCAAAGGAGCTTGAGGGGTAATGTCTGCTTTCTTAGGTAGACCGTGAAGGGTGGTCAGATCTCGCGGTGACAGTGGCAAGGGCAGACCCTTGGACTGGAAGAAGTCCTGGTCTTCGCTGGGCACAGGGTTGGCTTGGCCAAGGAGCCCCCAGGCACTGAAGACAGTCTGATGCCTCAATCCTTGATTCCACAGCCGCTGACTGGGAGCCTTCCTCATGGCAGGCATGCAACGAATGAGGCATGGTGTGGCCTCATGGGGTGTGGAGGTGGGGATGGGGAAAAGGGCAGACAGGGCCTGGGCCGTAAGGAGCTCCTGGAGGGCCGTCAGGGTGGGAGTGGCGTGATCAGATCTCCACGCTGGAAAAATCTAGTAGTATTGCCAAGAACGTTTCCAGGCTGGCAAGTTGATAATGACCATCATGCTGCTGAGGGCCAGCAGGGCCCAACTCAACTCAGAGTCTGAAAGGCTCAAACATCTGCTTTCCCTGGACAGGGCTGGCCTGCGAAGGTCCAGGGAGGGTGGGGCTGGAGCAGGGAGGGGAAGGAGGGGTAGGACTCCGGAGGCCCAGAGGAGGGAGGAAAATAGGTGAGCTCTACCTAGGTGGTAGTGACGAGGGAGCATAACGCAAGCTGAGAGCAAGGTACACAATCCCCCTCCCCAGGTGGGATGCGTGTGATATCCCTCGGACAATCCTGGCTCCCCAAGAACAAAGGAAAGAGGTTTAAGTGCTTGCTATGGTGACGCAGGAGACTAAGGCAAATGAAAAATTAAATTTTCTTACTGCTTATAGCCCACCGGCAAGTCCTTGAAACAGGCAGCGTGACCTCCCTCTAGGAGCTCAGCTGCCTCAATGATGACACTTTGCTGCGGGCAAAAGGGAATCTTGGCTTAACATCATCCTGACACCCTAGGATCCTGTAATCTACTTTCACATATAAAAACTCCTTTGGAGGGGCACCGGGTGGCTCTGTCGGTTGGGCGTCTGACTTCGGGTCGGGTCATGATCTCGCCGTTCCTGAGTCACAGCCCCGAGTTGGGCTCCGTGCTGACGGCTCTGAGCCTGGAGCCTGTTTTGGATTCTGTGTTTCCCTCTCTCTGTCTGCCCCTCCCTCACTCATGCTCAGTCTCTCTCTCTCTCTCTCTCAAAAATAAACATTAAAAAAAATCCTTTGGAAACTTCCTTCATCTCAGCTCTCCCAAGATATATGCTGGCAATCCTACTCCAAGCTTAGGACACTCTGATATACATCTGAAGGGTCTCATGACTGAGGTTTTACTAAACGGTAATAAATGGCATTTTCCTAACACAGCTAGCCCCTCAAGGTCCTGGAGACTTTGCTTCTAAAATTCCTTAGAGACTTATGCTCTTCCTAACCCCACCCAACCTGAGGGTATATAAACAGCCACGCCTCACAACCCCAGTGCAGCCCTTTCCGCCCTCGATTCCTTTCCCCGTGCTTTAATAAAATCACCTTTTTTGCACCAAAGACATCTTCAAGGATTCTTTCTTGGCTGTCAGCTCCAAATCCCACCATCACCCCAAGACACCCATCAGTAGGGGTGTGCATCAGGAGGGATGGGAAAGAACAAAGCAAGAATGCGCAGGGGGGAGCCTAATCGGCAGTGGAAAACAGGAAAAAACCGGAAGGGAAGGTTCAGGGTCCCTGAGAACGAGAGTGCAGAATGGAGAATGTGGATAAGGAGTCCAGAGGGCAACGGAAGGGGCTGAGGTTGTAGGGGGCTGGGGGGGGGGGGCGGGGGGGGAGTGTTTGTACAAGGCTCGCTGGGCGGTGGGCTAGGGGAGGCAGGGCTTGCAGGGGGCAGGGGAATCGAGGCAGGAGGTCCGGTGGGGAATCAGGGAGAGAAATGGACTGAGGTGAGCTGTTGCAGGTGGGGGCATAGAAGACAGTGGGGCTGCAAGGGGCTCAGACAGAAGGCTCTGAAGGGGGCTGGGAACACTCGCCCTCTCTTCCTGCTCCCTGGGGAAGCAACTATGGGGTTCGACAGGTCTCTAGGATTTGGCACTGGAATGCCCCTGGGTTGGCAGAAAGCTCCTTGAATTACTACTGCCAGGTTCTCTGGGTCTGGGGGTCTCGTATACAGTCAAGGGTGGGGGGAGCACCTGTATTTGGACCAGCCCAGCCCAGCCTGCCCTGAACAGAATCACTAAACAGGACCCTGAACTTGCAGAGCAATCAAATCCCGGGCAGAAGGAGGGGCTGGAGGGCAGAGTCAACTCTCCTCACCCCCCACGTGAAATGGAAGATTCTCAGCAGAGCAGCTCAGGCTGCTCTGGCCTCTGACATCTTGTTTTTCTTTTTCCACTGTCTCCCTCCCTTCTTTCTTTCTTTCTTTCTTTCTTTCTTTCTTTCTTTCTTTCTTTCCAGTTTATTTCTTTATTTTGAGATAGAGAAAGAGAGAGAGAGAATCCCAAGCAGGGACTCCGGGCTTGACCCAGTGACCTGAGAGATCCCAGCAACACCCTGGGAGCCCCTAATTCCCGTGAGCCTTGCTGACTGGGGCTGGAAGAGGAAGCCGAATGAGCTGCACAAATCCCAGAGGGCTGTTTAAAAGCCTTTTCTCCTCTGACAGAGACCTTCATCCTCGAGCTTCTGTGCTCTCACCTCACCTAGGAGGGGTCAGGCCACACGAAAGGTCAAGGTGAAAGGTCGTAACAGCCAAGCTGCCGCTGTTTCCCTGGGGTGAGCAAGATTCCCCAGGCAGCTCCCATGAAGCTGTGAGGCCCCTGGGCGGCCCCTGCAGAGGCTGTCCCAGGGTCTGCGGCGGGTGGGGGGGGGGGGGGCGGCGGGCGCTTGGGGTAACCAGGGATCTGCATCTTTCTTCTGCCAAAGGAGGGCATTGTGGCGACTGCTTCGGGGTCCCAGGCCGCATCAAGTCCCTCTAGTTCCCCACTTCTGCCCACGCGGCTGGAAGAGGCCTGGGTCATCTGTCCCTGCACTGGAGAAGAGTTTGCACTGTCAGTCCCTCAGCTGCCCCCGGGGAGGCTGGTGGAAGTCAGTGCCTGGGGGCCCCTCGCTGGCGTGTCCCAAGCATCCTGATTTTCCTCCAGTGGAGGCCAGATCTGAGCGACCTCACCCTCTGGCCCCATTTTGTTCTTCTTAGAACAAAGCCCTGTTTCCAGTAATAAGCTGTGATGGCTTAAGCAGTGGGGAGGACACAGAACACCCAGGCTGAGGAGACTCATGACAATTCCTCCTCAGGGAAGAGAGAAGACAGCTGGGACGAAAGACTGGCAGGGCTGGGGGAGCTGGAAGGGCTTATCACCTCTACTGACCACCAACCTCAACTCCCACGGACCCCGTGACTTGATATTCTTATTTTCCAAAGAAGCTGCATATACTTGCATTTAATTTCTTCACCCATATTGGTCACCTGAGACATTTCTTAGTTTTGGATCAGACACCGCCGGGGGGGTCTGCAGGCTGGTCAGCCTTTTGGCACCCGGTTCCTCCCGGCAGACTTCTAGAGGGTAGAGGTGCCCCTTCCCTTGGGTTTTCTGAAACGGCAAAGGACGACCCCTCCTTTTCTCCACCCACACTGCCTTCAGGGACTCAGAGGTCTGGGGCACGCTAATCCTGCGATTTCGACAGAGGCACGGAGAAATCCTTGGCCTTTCCATCGCCAACCGGGACCAGAACCTGGGAGGCACCTCCGGTTTGCTGCAGCTGGCCTGAGAATGCCCAGGGGGTGCCTGCGGCGCTGCCCAGGGCACTTTCAGTTTCTGGATGCCAGAGAAATGCCCTGGCAGTGTTTGGCCCCCACCTGCCCGCCGACTCCGAGAGAGAAGCCGCCGGCCCCAGCGATCGGGGATCTGGGCGCTGAAAATCAAGGCAAAGGGGCGGACTGCCCACAGCCCCTCCCCCTCATCGCCCTCTGTCGGCCGAGCCCGGAACTACAGCCCTGCCGTGCCTCGGTCTGTGGGCAAACGCCAGAAGCCCCCGTATCACGGAAGTGAGGATCCACGCGGATTCTTTCTCCATTTTAGCTGCATGACCTTGGGCAAGCGAATTGACCTCTCAGAGTCCTACCTGTGAAGTGGGAATAACAGTTTCACCTTTCAAGGGCAACGTGAGGATTACATAGAACACATGGAAAGCACAGTAGGTGATTTTTAACGGTAGCGATTACTGGTAATGTCCATCTTACGTGTTGGCTGTGAAAGAGAGGAGGTTCCAGAAGCCTCCTTATAGAGGTAAAATAAGTAAATGTTGATATAAGGCAGCTGGTGTGTTACTGATACTTCCTGAGGCGGTGGGCCCTCTGGGGGCTGTAGGGAGCCATCCTCTGTTTTATTAGGGACATTGGCCTGTTCTTGTTTTCTTCCTTTTATTTACTGCTTATTCTGGGGGTGGAGGGGGTGGGGAGGGTATGACTCCAACAGGGTCAGATACAAATGCAGCTCACCTCCCAGGGAGGGTTTGAAGACCAGCCCTCCCAGCTTTCAGGGAAGGGCAACTGTCTTTCGCTAATGATTTGGATTTGGCTTTTGCTGGGCCATCGACATACCAAGAAAGAAAAGTGAAGGAGCTTGTTCTGTAGAGGGCCGAGAGGGTGTGGGGTGGGAACCCTGGGGGAGAATAAAGGGAGGATGAGTAAGCGAGGGGTTGCTGGTGAGATGCTGGGCTTAGAGACAGTTGTGGGGAGGTGGTTCGTGAGGCCCCTTCCTGTGTCAGGAAGGGCTAGTGAGCTGATGGTGAGGAGAGCCAATGAGGACACTTTTGCCAGAGTCATCACCAGCCAACGCCCACAGCTGAGACCGTCCCATGGTCTGTGCCCAGGACCCTGCATTGGACTGTCCAGTCTGCACCCAGGATGGGAAGTTTGCTCTAGCTCTGCCCAGTACCCGGACCCCTGGAGCCCTAAAGCAGGCTGCAGGTCTGGAGAGGAGTTCCCACACTTGTACTTGGGATGAGGGCTCTGGGGAACACAGGGAACCCTCTTATACATGGCTCTTCCGGAGGGTCTTACTCAAGCACTGACCCCCCTGGGAGGAAGTTCACCTTCATCTGAACTGCTCCAAAAGCAGTCCCACCGCAGGGGAGGGCTAGAGGGTGATGGGAGGAGGGGGCAGCTGGGTGAGGCTGAGAGAGTGAGGAGGGAGGAGAGGGGAGAAGAGAGGAGGGAGGTGGTGAGAGAGAGAGGGAGGATGTTTATGTTAATCCTCAGAGAGCGTGGGGAGAGGCCAGGCCAATTTGCTCGCCTTCACCATTTGCCCAGCTCTGTTGGGGTGGGCAGATGGTCCCAAGTTGGGCCGCATGAGTGGCCTTCCTGCCCCTCCTGTGCGTTCCCGGGAGAACTGGCCCGGAGAGCCTTTCTTTCAGAGAAGAAAATGGCTGGCTTACGGGGAAAGACACTGCAGAGGGAAGGAAGCTCAAGCCCGCTGCCCTGATGATTAACGTGATTTAGGAGATACACAGGTCACCCTCTCATGACTGAGAGCCATCCTGAAATGAAGGTTTGCAGCTATTTCTAGGCAGAATGTATGATGAGATAAAATAGCTCAACTCCTGACCATTAAGTCACGAAGGCCATGGCCATCGTAAATCTCAGTCGCTGCAGCCCTCTCTGTCCCGTGTGGAAGTGCAGCCCGGCCAGTGCCAGGTCCTTCCCGGGGGGACCCTTATCCATCCTGGCGGCGCCTCTGAAGACCCGGCAGGCTTTCCGTGCCAAGGATTCGAAGGGCACTTGTGAGCCATCCTGCACATTGATTATTTTTTTCCCTGGTGATCTAGAAGTCTTCCTCATCTGTACCAGCTCCAATCCTCCACAACTCACATGAGACAAGCTGGCCTTGCCACTTCAGTTATCTGATCACTTTGGGTAGGTAAGCCTATCTTCCCAAATCTTAATTTCTTCGTATTGGAGCATGAGCAGAAAAAGCTCCCTGGCAAGGTTGTTTATGAGGATGGAACGAAATAACAATCCTAGAGAGCATCCCGGTACAAAATGTGCCGTGTGTCCCCCCCCCTTTTTTTTTTTGCAAAGCCTGGCTCAAATTCTGTCCCCTCTTCCTGTGTGTCCTCCCTCTATTGTCTCCCTGGCCAATTCCTGCCGGTCCGCAAGGACCTCCTCCCCGGAGGGGGGTGGGGGAGGAGAGGGGGGAAGAGGTCTTCCTAATTCACCCAAGTACAGCTAATCTCCCGCTTCTTTCCGTGATGGCATTTAGGATCCTTTGATATGGTGGCTTCAAGATTTAGAGGCAAGGTGACGCTGAAGAATGGAAATGGCTGAGTTTGCTTTGTGTTTGAGGAGCTAAGAAAGGGAGATGGAGTTAGAGAAGTTAGGGGCAATTTCAGACTGAGAGATTTGGGATCAGGGGAAAATGGATTATTGGGATGGGGATATAGCTCCTCTTCCTGGTCCTGCCCAGGTGGGGGGAAGCTCCTGCCTGGGACCTCCTGGACACTAGGTCTGCAATTTCACCGATGGCCACGAGGTGTCAGTGGTGTCCCCAAGGCAGCTGCCCTGAGAGAGGAAGACGCCCAGGAAATAGAAATCATTGTTTAAAAAAAAAAAATCAGTGGTGATCCAATCCCATATTAATGAGGTTAGACCTGCAGTCCTTGCCTCTACTGTGCTGCCACACCTTGTGACGACATTCACTGGCACCCCACCGGGAGTAGTAATAGTCCTATGTCATAGGGTCATTGGGAGGATTAAATGACTTAGTACAACGTTGTCTGGCACGTGGGGAGGCCTACAGGAGCATTAATTACTCTTATTGTTACCAGAAAAGGCCCCGATCTACCCACTTGTTCACTTGCATCAGATGCTAGGCTCAGAGTATTGTTAAGATCAGACATAAAGAGATGGGTGGGAAGGAGCTAGTCAAAATAGACCTCTCATCCAAGCAAACAGGGCCGGCTTCATGGGTGGGGACGTGTGCAGGCATACGAGGCCCGGTCTTAGAAGGGCCTCACGCTCAGTTTAGTGCTCTGCTGTTGCCATCTTCATGTTGTTTTGTTTTGTTTTTAAGTTTATTTATCTATTTTTGAGAGGGACAGAGCAGGGGAGGGGCCGGAGAGAGGGAGAGAGAGAGAATCCCAAGCAGGCTCTGCACGCTCATCGAGGAGCCGGATGCGGGGCTCGAACTCACGAACCGTGAGACCACCACCAGAGCTGAAATCAAGAGTCAGAGGCTTAACCGACCGAGCCACCCAGGTGCCCCACCATCTTGATATTCTCAATAACGAAGAAGGAGCCCTGCATTTTCATTGTGCGCTTGGGCCCGCAAACAATGCAGCCAGCCGTTCCTGCAAGCAGGTTCCCCTAGGTGCGGAAGGCCCCTTGCCTTCCTTCCCCTCTGCTCATGCCAGTTCCTTGCTGCCATCACCGGCAGGCCCCCACGTGCGAGATTTGCCCCGGCCTTTCCCCCCCCCCCACGCCAGTATTTTAACTAAAAAGTTCAAACATGTGGCAACGTTGAAAGAATTTTCGACTGCGCACCGCGTAACTCTGCCACCTGCCGTGAACCCACCGAGAACATCTCCTGGACTTGTTTCCCTGCACAGCTAGGGTAAGGCTCTTGCCTTATCTGTGCTCACTCTGGACTGTCCTCAGGTACTGGACTCTCCTCTCTGGCTGGCAGCTGTAAAGCTTCTGGCCCGGCTGTCTGGCCCCAAGAAAGGCCTCCCGGGCTTCTGGGCCAGACGGTGGCCTGCAGGAAGGGGCGCTGTGGAGGCGGCGGGAAGCCTGCCGGAGGGTCTGGAGCACCTGCTGGGGAAAGGCTGGGACCAAAGTTCCCGCCAACCTTGTGGAGTGGAACAGATTAGGATAGTTCGAGAATAGCAAGGAAGGTGTCATTCCGGAGTCTGTGGAGTGGGATTCCTGCTTGTGGCCATACTTCCTGTTAGTTTCCTCTACAGTTTCTTCCAAGCATTTCTCACAAATGGGGTCTGGTGGGCAGACCGGGGCAGCCCTGTGCGGGGGGCAGGGAGGACATTCTTCTCCCCGCCTTGCAGCTAGGGAAGATTAACCTCAGAGGTTCCTTCCTTGACCTGCCCAAGGTCACAGGGCTCAAAGGGACAGACCAAGGAACCACGTGTAGTTCCTTGGACCCCCAAAACAAGCCTCTTTCTTTTGATCTCGTGGGGGGAGGGCAGCAGTGTCACATTCCCCTGGGTAATTTGAGAAAAACCGAACCAAATCACCACCACCAACAAAAACCCTTTCTCTCTAGGAAAAGAGAGGGTATCTGCACTGTGATTTACGCCTGCGAGCGGGGTTGATCACATTTCAAAGGGCTGGAAGTCTACTTTTCCAGCTTGGGCCCAGAACTCAGAACTGAGCTGGCTTCTCCCTGCCCCGCCCACTTCCCCGCCCCCTCCTGAGTGCGGCAGGCAGGTGACACCTGTAATATTGCTCAGGGTTAAAAAGCCCCCGAATCAATAAAACCCATTAATGAGTGTTGGTACCTCGAAGGCTACAGATAAACCCCTTCTCCTCAGTGAGTTCAATCCCATAAAACAGCTCTCCTCTTTCGATCCTGCCATTCATTTGATAGAAAATGTGGAGAAATTTTTAAAAGGTGACTTACTAATTGCCTGTAAAATAAAAGGCAGATGGAGGCTTTATTACAGTTGAAGGAAGTCGGGAATATTAAGGTAAAATGTCAAATAACAATTGATTTTCCTCAGACATAAAGGGGCGATTTATGGCTTCCTAGTTACTACAAATGAGAAATTATTTGAAGTTCTCAAAAGTATGAGGCGAAATAAAGATTAAATAGAAGATGAAATCATAGGGATTTCTCTGGGAGGTGACTTCAGTGCCCCTGGGGGTTTGAATTCATGTGGCTGAGGGCCCAGGCAGCTGGGGCTTGGTGTGGCACTTTCAAGATTTAGAGGCGAGGTGTCTCTAAGGAGTGTTTGCTTTGTTGGAGGAAGTAGGGAGGGGAGACGGGGTGAGAGATGGTAACAGTCGGGGTGATTTCAGGCAGAGGGACTCAGGGTGAGGGCAAGATGGGCTTATTTGAGCTGGGATACAGCTCTGCCCACCTTGCTAGCAGGGACTGGGTATGTGGGAGAGGAAAGGGCCAGTTGGCTTCCCCGGGCCCATGATGGGCATCTTCCGGTCAGGTGGGGGCCCGGCCTTGCTGATCCCTGGCCAGCAGTGAGCGCACACTCCCCTCCAGGCGGCAGCACTAGCCAAGGCCCTGTGGTGACTTCCTGGTCTGGGCCAACCTGGTCTCCAGCCCGAGAACCAAAGAGGACTCACTTTCTGGCTGTCAGACCCTGTGTGAAGGCTTGTCTTAGCCTGGGGGGGTCTCCCAGAAGCCTACCCGAGACCAGGATTTAAGGGCGAGCCGTTTATCTGAGAGGCGCTCACAGTAAACTCCGGGAGGAGGGCGGGAAGTGGGGCAGGGCAGAGAAGGTGTCTTACGAAGAAGGCTTGGTATGAGGCTTCCTGTCCCCGTGGGTAACTCATTAGGGCTTCATCTTGCAAGGGGGCACGGGGAGCCAGTGTGGGAGCCACGGCCCAGACTTATCCCACCTGAGGGCTGAGGGAGCTGGGGTATTTATACACCCGCTCCCCTCTGTCACTAGGTGAGCCTGTGGGGTGGGATGGGGGCCTTCATTCTCTGGCACTTCCAGGCCCTCAGGGGGTCAGACATTCGGTCTTCTGGGCTCCAACACGATGGGCCCCGGGGGACAGAGCCTCTGCCTCTGTGCTTAAGGTATTTGTGTTAATCCTTACAACTCCCGGTGGCCCCGTGCACATCAAAGCCCCTGCTTTATGGGAGAGACTCTGGGGATTGGGGGTGTTGAATAACTTCTCCACACTAGGAGGGCTCGGCCCAGCCAGGAGGGTGCTGATTCCAGGGTATTGTCTGCTCCACGATATCTGTGTAGTAAAAGATGCACTCGGGGAGCGTGTCAAGCTGCACGTTCCCGCCCCCCCCCCCCCCCCCCCCCGCAGTCTCCAGTCTGGCAAGGCATTTCTGGAGTATGAGGGGCGTCCAGGCATATGCACTTAATGAGCTGCCAGCCAGGGTAGGCAGGCCACCTGCCAGACTTCCAGAATGACTATGCCACAGCCACTGCTGGCCTCTTTTTCACAAGTCTCCACCTTCCCTCCTCCCCTCCATTTGGGTCGTTCCCCAGGCGTTCCCCCTGGACACTCACATGTCCGTCCCTGAGGCACCCAGACCCCCAAAGCTCAACTGAGGATGAATGGTCCCACTCTCTGGCTCCCGAGATCCTGAGGGGCTGCGGGGATGGTGGTTGAGAAAAGGATGGGGGTGGGGTGGGGAAGTGCCCTTGGACAAGGTCACTGTTTCTGCAGTTTCTCGGAGGTAAGAGGGGGCCTTGGGAAGAAGTAGGAGAGCTGAGGGTGTCGTGATAACCCTTGGGGGTTGTGGCTTCCTCTCCCGAGACTGCGGTGGGTCAGGCTGCAGAAAAGCTGCAAAGAGGGGCGCCTGGGTGGCGCAGTCGGTTAAGCGTCCGACTTCAGCCAGGTCACGATCTCGCGGTCCGTGAGTTCGAGCCCCGCGTCAGGCTCTGGGCTGATGGCTCGGAGCCTGGAGCCTGTTTCCGATTCTGTGTCTCCCTCTCTCTCTGCCCCTCCCCCGTTCATGCTCTGTCTCTCTCTGTCCCAAAAATAAATAAAAAAATGTTGAAAAAAAAAAATGTAAAAAAAAAATAAAAAAAGAAAAGCTGCAAAGAACTTGGGGCGCCTGGGTGGCTCAGTCGGTTAAAGCGGCCGACTTCGGCTCAGGTCATGATCTCGCGGTCCGTGAGTTCGAGCCCCGCGTCAGGCTCTGTGCTGACCACTCAGAGCCTGGAGCCTGTTTTGGATTCTGTGTCTCCCTCTCTCTGACCCTCCCCTGTTCATGTTCTGTCTCTCTCTGTCTCAAAAATAAACGTTAAAAAAATTAAAAAAAAAAAGAAAGAAAGAAAGAAAGAAAGAAAAGCTGCAAAGAACCAAGGAAATGGGAGAAGAGTCCCATCGCAGCCCAGCATGAAAGGGGGGAGTCACAAACCAGGGGGCAGCAGGCGGCAGCCAATGGTCCCGTGCCCCCAGACCCCTGCACGGGAGGTGCCACTCTCGCCAGGGATGACGTGGGGTGACCTTTGGGGTAGGGCGTCCGCCCTCTAGCACTGTCTGCAGACGTGGCCAGGTGCCCTTTGCCGCGACAAACACAGAGTTAATACCTTGTGGTTCTGGGATAAGCAGTCCTAAAATCCAGGCGTCCGCCGGGCTGCGTTCCTTCTGGAGGCTCTAGGGGAGAATCTATTCCCTTGCCTCTTCCAGCAGCTAGAGGCCCTCGAAGTCCTGGGCTCGTGGCGCCTTATCATTCTGGCCTCTGTCCTAGTGTCACTGCTCTGACTCGGTTGCCTCCCTCTTTCCTCTGCAAGGATGCTTTTGATTATATCGGATGCATCCAGGATAACCTCCCATCTTAATATCCTTAATTTAATCACCCCGGGAAAAGTCTCCTTTGCCACACAAGGGTAACATATTCGTACCAGGGAATTTAGGGGATCCAGATGTGGTCATCTTTGGGGGTGGGAATAAGGACCAAGGGCTCTTGTCTCACACTGGCCTCAATCCGGTGAGCATGAGTGAGGACATCCCTTTCCGGGCCTTGGTTTCCCCACCTGTGCAGTGACGGTGGGCCCCTCTAGATCCTTCCATGGTTTTTCATGGAGGAGCGTTGGGGGGAGGGTGTACGGTCATTCCATTTCGGGGCCCGCCAAAATCTCACAGTGGTGTCTCACAGTGGGGCGTGTGTGTGTGTGTGTGTGTGTGTGTGTGTGTGTGTGTTTAATTCTCTACATTTGGATGTGGTCCTAATCCAATAAATGCTTAGGAGATTTGTCTAGAATAGATTAATTTTTACTAGAAAAAAATATAATTGGCTGATGTTAAGGCCACTGCCCTGACAAATCTGCCTGGGCCATATATCTGAGAAAGTAAAAGGCCCCATACACTCACACATAAATATGCCATCCTCCCCACAGGCCCTGGCGAAGCACTCCGGGGAGGGTTCCCTCTGTGATTTATTCTTCATTAATAAGCTCTATGCTATATTAGGATCAGATTTATGACTCTGCCTTTCCAATATTTCTGACATTTCATCTGCAAAGAATTACAAATGATATCTTGAAACTTTGCTGCCTCTCCCGGCTGGTGCCTGGGCATTGTATGACCAAGGGGGGACTGGCAGGATGGAGGGGCCCTGGGGAGCTGGGCACAGAGGCGCATTTCCAGGGGAAAGGAACATTCAGCTTGATTTTGGGTGGCCTTGGGTTTTTGAACAGCTCGGGAAGTGAATGGTTCAGGCCTGATGGCTGCAGAGTACAATCGCAGTAGCCGTGATATCAGTAACGTTTCATTCTTTCTTTCTTCTCCTTCGCCGTCTTCTTCTTCTTCGATGTTTATTTATTTTTGAGAGAGACGGAGAGAGAGCGCAGGTCGGGGAGAGAGGATCCCTAGTGCGCTCTGCGCTGATAGCAGCAAGCCCGACGCGAGGCTCGAACCCACGAGCCGTGAGATCATGACCTGAGTTGAAGTCAGACACTTAACCGACTTAACGCTCAACTAGTCAGGCGCCCCTCTATACTTTTTAAACGGTTAGCTCCGATAGCAACATTTTTTAGAGGCCTGCTGTGGTGCTAGGCGTGGTGATTCATTCACTCATTCAATTCATTCATTCGTTAGTTCAACAAATATTTATTGAGTACGTACTATGTGCCAATCGCTGTGCGTGTTGCTTGGTGATCCGGATACAGCAAAAAAACCCAAAATGAAGCAAAGACCAAGATCTTGGCCCTCACGTGGATGATGTTCTAGCAAGGGTAGGGGGGCTGCCAAGGAGGAAAGCATGAACATCACAAAAAAGGAAAATAATAGAGTATGTTTGCGGGCGAGAAGGGCCTTGGCAAAAGGGGCAGGGTAAAGGGAGCTGAAGTGCAGCAGTGTTAATTAAGGAGGCACTTGAACTCAGCAACTCGAGGAAATGCAACCCTTCCCAGTTCACAGATGAGGGAAGAGGGTCAGGGCAGGTGAGAAGTTACACGGGGACACTGTGACAGGAAGGATGGTTTGCAAAACGCTGTCTCAGTTTTGCAACTCAGTTTTGCAACTTTGCTGTCTGAGCCAGAAGAACTCAGTGTGCGTTCTTCCCTGTGCTGCAAACCAGAATCTCCTGGGGACCTCGGATATTCTGTCGCCTGGGTCCCCGTCCCCCCACAGAGGGTCCGGGTGCCGCCTGGGACTTGGGGTGTTTAAAGCTCTCCACCACCCTCCCCCCACCGTAAGTCTATTGGGTTGCCGTGTTGCCGGGGCTGAGAACCCCTGGCCTCAGGGCCAAGTTCAGGCATTAAGAGCAGGGAGAGCTGCCTGTAAATTTCAGCACTGCCTCCAGGTTCTCACCTGTAAGGTGTGGGTAAAAACTTTTGTCCCTGTTCTTTGAGAGGATGGCACGGGAGTGGCACGTGGTGACGCTCCGGGTTCCTCAGCCCCTCCCCCCCAGCCCCTCGCTCCCAGCTGGCCCCCCCTGACCCCAGAGCGGCTCTGACTATTTCACTCCCATGTCACCGCTTGGAGGCTGCTTGCTCGGAGACACAGAGCTCCCGCATGGCAGGTGGGGACGCAGGTCGGAGGCCTCCAGTGCGACCAGAACTAGCTGTCTCTGGAGAACAGAGCTTTCAATTCAAGCTCGTGAATCACATCTAGTCCATGACCCCCGACATTGGACACAGTGGAGCCAGCCACCATCCCTGGGTGTCTACCTGTGTGTGTGTGACACTGAGCGCCTACGGGGCTGAGGGAGGATTCAAAGGGGGCATGATAGGGACCTGCTTGGAGATTCACAGTTTACCCAGGGAAACTGCTGGCCACAAGGAAGAGCCGGAAAATGCTCTTGGGTCACTCTAGTGCTGACAAGTGCCCCTTGAGGTCCCAATAGCCAGCGGTGATTTCTGCCAATGCCCTGGCAGGTAGGGTGGCAGGAGGGTGGGACTCTGTCATTCACCCCCATCCTGTTTGTGGACTCGCCAGGGGGGAGGGACGTGGGACTCTGTCTCCACCCACTCCCTTATTTCACAGATGGGAAAATTGAAATAACTCAAAAAAAATTAAGGTGCTGGGCAGAAAGGGCAAATGGCAGGTGTATGTGGGAGGTGTGTGGGGGGGGTGGGGGGCAGATAGGAGGCCCAGAGAGGCTGTGGTTGCCCTGCTGAGCAGTGGATATTCAACCAAGGCAGGGAGGCTTCCCGGAGGAGGAGGGGTTAGTAGAGGCCGAAGAAGTGAGGCCTGACATGGAGGTTTGGAGGGTGTTACGAAGGGGACCCACAGCCGGTCCTCACCGCCTGCAGAGGGCTGCCTCCATTCCTCCCCCGCATTATATCTTCTGTCCGGGGGATACTCTTCAGAGGAATACGAGCAGGGAAGATGAGATAGACGGAGAGGGGTGAGGGGAAAGGCCAGGACATACAGGTGGAGGGGGAAGGTGGTTCCAGACACCAGGCCTATGCACTTGGACTTGATCCCTGGGGAGCCAGAATAGCTTCCTGAGCAAGGGAAGGGTGGGGTGAGGATCCAACTAGGGGTTGAGGGAGGAGCCAAGAGGCTGCAGGTCACGTGGGAAATCTGCCACAGGTGCTCCTGTTAACGTGCTCTGTGGTTTGGGACACTCACCACTGCCCCCAGCTCAGGCTCGGGCTTATTGGTTTAAGGGGGATCATGGTGCTGATGCTTCAGGACAATTGGGAAGAATCAGGTAAAGTCGGTGGAAAGTGGTTTGAAAGCTATAAACCACAGTGCGGGTTCTGTTGTTGCTGCCGTCCGAAGGACTCACCGAGGCACGGGGAGGAGAGTTGGGGAGGCCCGTGAGGAGGCCGGGGGGGGGTGATAAATACACCCACCTGGGACCGGTGGGAGCTGAGAGAAAGGACGAATCCCAGGAAATGCTGGGACCAGGAGACAGGCCTTGTACGGAAGATAAAGGTGGAAATTGGCAAGAGTCAGAGCTAGAGAAGGGAGGGGCAGCGGCCAACTACTGAATCCTACTGGTGGCTACAAATAGTGCTGGGCCCTCACGGGGGGGAAACTGAGGCGCAGAGAGGTGAAGTAACTTGCCCAAGGTCACCCAGCCAGTGAGGAGCAGAGCCTGGATCGGAACCCAGGTAGCCTCATTCCAAAGTCTTTCGAAAGCCAGATTGACCAAACGCACCCAACCGTAAGAATCTCCTGGGAGTTTATTACAAATGTATATTCCCAGGCCCCTCCTGCAGAGGGTCTGAATCAGTGACCCGCATTTGTTAGCAATGCTGCGCTATTACTCATGTGGGTGATAGCTTGTCTCTGGCAGCGGCCACACACAACCAAGTCCAGACATGAGTAATAGTAACACCAATAATAGCTTAACTTTTAATGAGCCCTTACGGGGTCAGGCTCTGGGCTAAGGATTTTATGAAATGATGCTGCTTAACCCTCACCACAACCTGTGAGGGGGGTGTGTTGGCCTTATTTTACAGAAGGCTAAGGCCCCGAGAAGTTGTGCGACTTGCCCAAGGTCATACAGCTTAGAGAACCTGAGATTAAACCCATTTTATCCCAGGTCAGAACTTTCCTGATCACTCCACTCTACCCCATTTCCCAGGTGATATTTGTGTGCCGCCCCTTGGAGAATGAGATTTTTTCAGCTTTAGGAAGCCTGTGTCATGTAGAAATGCACCCAGAATGGTCTGCATGTTAAGGGGGTTTGCAAATGTGTCCACATCAAATACTTTTGCTCACTGTGTACTGAGAACCTGCCCCTTGCCAGGTCCTGGTGGGGAGGAGGAAGGAGTCAGAATCCCTACCCTCAGAGAAGCCCTTTGTGCTCACTAAAGAAAGATGCTGAGCCTCAGTAGAACCGACATTGTTTGTTTTGTTTTGTTTTGTTTTGTCTTTTTAAGTAGGTCTCTTGCCCTCACAGAGCCCAGTGCAGGGCTGGAACTCACAACCCTGAGACCAAGACCTGAGCTGAGATCAAGAGTCAGATGCTTAACTGACTGAGCCACCCCGGTGCCCCAATACTGACATTTTGGACCAGATAATTCTTTCTCGTGGGGGCTACCCTGTGCATTGTGAGATGTTCAACAGCGTCCCTCACCTCTGCTCACTAGGTGTCAGTGGGATGCCCACGTTTTGACAAGCAAAAAATGCCTTCAGATATAGGCAAGTGTCCCCTGGGGGCAAAATCACACCCAGTCGAGACTTCTGTATCTTCCACTCACGGACTAAACTTCATTGACATTGATCTCAAATGACCAAGGCCATTTCCATATTGACATATTTTTTACAAGCTGCCACTTTATTTCCTAATAAAGCATCGATCAAACCGAAGGTGCAGCTAAATTTCCTTTTGTAAATAATGCCCAAAGGATTTACTTTTGTTGGTTGCCTAGGAAGTTCTGGTAGCTCGGACAGACGTGAAGCACCAGTCAGTGGCATCGCAGCTGATGCCAGCACTCTGGCACCCCCGTTAAAAGCCATCTGTATTTGGGATTCTCAGGCTGCCTATACCTGAAAAACAGATTCCTCCCTTCCTGTCTTTGAGGTTCTGTTTCTCTAGGTCAGGGATGAGGCCCTGTAACCTGTGTATTTTTGAAACTCTACAAATACTTTAGATGACCATCTGAGTCCATAGTATTTATAATAGAATATTCCCCCCCATTTCTCATTGTCCTGAGTCAAGCTAGAAAGTAAGCCAGGCGTTCTGCTAGGTACAGTTCCGCTAACGGCCACGAGATGTCGCTTTCCAGCCATAATTCTTGCCAGATGGCCTATGGACTGGCAGGGAGACAGGTGCTTGGCCTTCCATGATAGACCTTGGCTGATGGGTCAACTCCGTGGCATCCTGGCTCCTTCTAGATGTAAGGCCTCTCCTTACATCCACATCTCCTTACATCACAACGGTTGTGAACTGTCCCCACTCCCTGCCTGCTTCTGCCTCAAACCAAGCCTCTCTGCAAACATGAGCTGACAGCTACCAACTGGGCTAATACTTGTTCCTTTTGTGTTTGGAACCACCAAAGGCAGAATTATTAGAGTCGAAAGGGACCTCAGAACATCTGGTGCAGTGAGCTGCAAACTTTTAAAAGCATAGTGCGATCTTGGACAAGTTATCTGTCCTCTGCCTCAATGTCTTTCATCTGTCCAATGGGATACGAATTTATCTTGTGCGGACGGTTGCTAGGAGGGCAGAGAACGAGTACATGCAAAGCACATGGTTATGTCCTCCCTCCATAAATGGCAGCTTTTGTTGTTATCATGGTTTCACATATGGGTAAACTGAGGCCCTGTGAAGGGAAGTGAGTTGCCCGAGTTCACCTCGTGAGATCCTGTTGGATCTGGGGATCCGTCTCAGAATTCCTCATTCCCAGTCTACTTCCATTTTCAATGTTCTGATTCTTCCTTTAGGCAAAAGCCAAAACCTCAGAAGACAGTGCAAAGAACAATAAAAGGTTGTTTTTGAGGCAGTGAGTTCCCCTGGAAAGTCAGGAAAAGCTCCGATCGTGGCTTGGGGACAGAGTGGTGAGTTCCACTTTCTCTGGTGTGTGGGTGAGGATAAGTCTATCCCTGGGGCCATGAGGAGAACAATGGCTGAGCCTCTAGGGGCGCAGTGAGGCTCTGACAGACGACCTGACAGGTATCAGCGCTCAGTGTGATTGGAAACCCCGGGGACCCTTCCCCAGTCCCCAAGAGAGGTGGCCCTTACAAGGGGCTGTGGGTCCAGGACTTGGCACCAAATTCAGAGCCCAGGGACCTAGGCCTAAATCTGGCTCTACTGCAATTTGCTGTTGGGCCTTTGTCAAATCACTTTCTCATTTGCAAACTCGGGGAGTTGGATGAAATTATTTGGCAGCTTTCTTCTGGCTCTCGTCATCCTTCCATGGTCACTACAACCTCTTTGATTTGGCCAGCGTGGTCCCAGAAAGGGTTAAGCAACGCGCAGCCCCTTCCCAGAGCAGGCAGCCCCTCTCCTTCTTCAGACAGGAAGGTCAGGGGTGAGGCCAATATGGGACGTGGCTGCTGTCGGTGGAAACCATAATATTTACTTCCTCGACTACTTTCGTTCCCTCTCCCCGAAGCCTTGCCTGCAGTGCCTTCGTAAGGATGTTGGCATGGAGCAGGAGAGCGGCTCAGCCCCCCTCTGAAATGGATACGGTCACACCCCCTCAAGGCTGGTCTCATTTGCCTTCTTCATTTTTAGACACATTCCAAACTTTTCAGCAAATTACAGTGTTTGCCAACTGGCCGTCTGGGGCCCAGGAGAGACGCTATTTATAGCGGGGCTGGGACGCTGCCATCCCGGAGCAGCCTGTAAGAAACGGGTCCAGGGTGGCCAGGAGTGGCGTCCTGTGTGCCCTGGGGAGAGGCTGGTGCTCCTGGAGCAGGGTGGCGAAGCTGTGCAGCCTGCCAGCACACCCCCACACCTGGGCCCTGGGGTCTGCCCTCCATGCCCTGCACCCCGGGGGGCTCCTTGGAGATTCCCAAGAGCCCCGGGAGACACAGCTGTGCTCTGTGGCCACTGGGCAGAATCGAGGTGAAGACTCACCAGAGATTAGCTGTTGATCATGCTGACTGCCGCCCCATTTCACTTCATTTATTCCCTCATTCCTTGGGGTCTGAGTGGTAGCCCCATCACCAGCTGGGAGGGTCAAGTCACCTGAGCCTTGATTTTTTCCCATCCTGTAGAGGGCGAGTCTGAGCTCCAAGCTTCCTTTTAGCCTTAAGAGTGAGACCACCCCCCCCCCCCCCAACAGGGTGTCTAACATACAGTAGGTGCATAATAAATGTGTTTGTATTGCCACCCTGCTCAGTGCTGGGCACCAGAGTGCACAGAGGAGAAATATGAATAAATGTGGTCCTTGTCCTCGAAGAGGCTCAGTACCCCGGCCAGATGTGGGACACAGAGCGGGGCCTTGTACAGGAGAGCAGCACACTCTCCCATTTGTGCTGGGCTTTACAGTTTCCAAAGGGTTCTTGCGGTGGCTGCTGTTCCCTATGAAGTGCAGTGACGCCCATTCTCGTGGGGAAACATGGCAACTCGGTGAGGCCAAGAGACTTGCTCAGGCTCACGCAGTCCATAAGTGAAGAAAGAGCTGGGGCCTCCTGGGGCCTTTTCAGGGCTCTGCTCTTCATTTGAACCTGCTCTCTTGGACTTCCCGGATTCTGGGTCTCCTCTCCGTGGGACCCCCCCCCCCCACCACTTTCCATTAAGAACTCAATTCTCTTGTTTGTTCTTCCCTCCTCCCATCCCTAGAAAACTCTTCCCACTCCAGAAAAAGCTTTGATTCGGTCGTAGCCCACACCCAAACTACTGTGGGGTCCCTAATGCCAGCCTCAACTCCCACTGGAGAAATCAAGGCCGCTGTGCCCTCCTCTGCTAGGAAGGGGTATGGAGGACCAGCGGCTGAAAACGCCTTTTTTAAAGAGAAGCCATAAATGTTCTTAGTCAGATTATGCATGGTTTTTCTCTTTCTTTTCTGTATTTTCCATATTTCCACAATAAGCATGCATTACTTCTACAGTTAAAAAAAAAAAGATAAACCATCCTCTTAAAGAACAATCAGACACAAGGCAAGATACGCACAAGTGTCAAATGGCAGGAAAAGCATTGGTCCCCAAGGCCCTGAGTGGCCCAGCCTTGAGGGAGGGGCAGGAAGGGGAAGAGCAGGGAGGGTAGTGGAGGCACCCTAGGGGGCTCTAGAGTCTGTAGATTCCGTGAGGACAGAGGTCTGCTGGGTGTCCCTCTGCTCCTCAGCACCCTGGACAGTGCCTTGCACACAGTAGGCCCTCGGTAGATACCTATTTTTTTTTCAATTTTTTTTTTTTTTTTTTGGGACAGAGAGAGACAGAGCATGAACGGGGGAGGGGCAGAGAGAGAGGGAGACACAGAATCGGAAACAGGCTCCAGGCTCCAGGCTCCGAGCCGTCAACCCAGAGCCTGACGCGGGGCTCGAACTCACGGACCGTGAGATCGTGACCTGGCCGAAGTCGGACGCTTAACCGACTGCGCCACCCAGGCGCCCCATGATACCTATTAATTTCAAGGCAAGGCAAAGACCTAGATGCAAAGTACCTTGCTGCCAGGGCAGGGCGGTGGGGGACCCAACTAGGCTGGAGGAAAGGTTTTCTCAGAGAGCAAAGGCGAGCTGAAACCCAACTGGAGAAGCCCAGGAGGGCTCCTTCATCCCATGGAGAAAAGCAGCCGCCCAAGGTAGGAGGTGAGGAGTGACATTTTGAAATCAGCATTTTAAGAAAATGGAGCTGGTGGCCCAGCCAGTGCTGACCTGTGAACTGAATGGACTCTGGGAAGAGTCTACAAAGCTGCCAGGTTTCACACAGTCCTTGGAGAGCCCCTCACCTGCTGATGGGTTCAATTTAAACCAAGTCCAGTGTGAGAGGACCACAGGCCACGCCAGGGATATGTCCGAGCAGGGAGCTGTTGACAGAATGCCCAGAGTTCCAGAGACAGGGTGGGGCTTGAGAGCTGGGAGCTGTCCCCACCTCGAGAGCCCAGCCAGGGCTGGCTTGGAACAGTGGGAAGCTAAGGGCTGGGTGTCGGGGAAGGTCCAGTTAGGGGTAATGGGGAGCAGAAAAAGTGGCAGGGACTATTGGAGTAGACGAGAGGGGAATAAGGGTGGAGAAGGGCATTGAGACAAGGCGAGGAGAACCTCAAGGAAAAGCAGGGGAATGAGGACTGGGAAAGGCCCTGGACACTGGCTGGAATGTGGCTTACACTGGTCCTGTCCTTACAGATCCCAAACCAGGGGGGGTTCAGCAGTGACCCCACCCCACTCTGCCTTTTCACATATTCTCAGGCTCTTTCATCAGACAGCTAGAAACAAATTATACTAGATGATGTTAATAAAATTCCATGTCCTTCCCACAGGATCTGGCCCTGGCCCCTGAGCCATGCCCCAACACCCACACCCTGCCCCTGCTGGCTCCTTCTGCTCCAGCCACACAGGCTTGCTCCTATACAAAGCTCATTCCTGCCTCAGGACCTTTGCACTTGCTATCACCTCTGCCTGAAATTCTCTGCTCTAGGTAACCACATGACTCATTCCCCAACATCCTCCAGCTCTCTGCTCCCTTATCCAACAGCCTTTCCTGGCTGCCCAGCTACAGTAGCACTCGCCATTCCCTTCCCCTTCTCCACCTTTCTATGCATGCCTGTCCCCGTCACTACCTGACATCATACATTTCATTTACTAGCCGGCTTGTTCTTGTTTCCTGCCCATCTTAGTCAGCTGTTGCTGAAATAATGCTGTGTAACAAACCACCCCAATACTCGGGGGCTGAAAACAACAAGCATTTATTTGTCTTATTTATGAGTCCGTTAGTCAGCTGGGGTTCTTCTCACGGAGAATGGCAGGGACTTAAAAGCCACAGCACCTTTCGGGTGCTTATGACATGCTGCTAACATTCTACTGGCCAAAGAAGCATCATGGCCAAGTCTAATACCAGGGGAATGGGAAGTATACTCCCCCCACAACAGGTGTGTGAATGGGTGGATGGGGGCAGGTGGGGCGAGTTGGGGAGTGACTGTTTTCATAACAACAGTCCAAACTGTCACATCCTCAGTGGAGCATCAACTGCACGGGGCTGGGGCTGCGGCTGTATCCAGCTCTACCCCGGCACCTAGAATAGTTCTCCTTCCGTAGCCAGGATGCAATAAACACTTGCTAATATACAGATCAACCACTTAGCATTCCAATGACAGGGCTGTCCCTCTCTTCCCAGCTTCTGGGATGAAAGGTGGATTGTCTCCCCATCTCCCTAACCCAGCTCTCCTGCCCCTACCTGTGCTGCCTAGGGATTAGCTGCTGTAAGGAGGCACAGAAGCCTCCTGTCTGCATCGAGTTCCTAGTGCCTTGGATAAACTTTGTGCCCCTCTCCCTGCTCACCTGGACTTCCATCCCTCGTGACCTTTTGGAAGAAGCTTCCAGGTTCTTCCCAAGCCCAGCCAGCTCTTACATCCAGCCCCTCTTGTTATCCCAAGCTTGGACTTGTTTTCTGACCAAAACACAGCTTCATTCCTCCTGCCTGACTTCGGAGTCCTGGCCAGCAGTTTTGGGGGGGAGGCAAGGGAGCCAGGTTCCTGGGGACCCTGACTATTGAAGAGTTTGTCAGGTAGGATTGAAAAAAAAAAAAAAAAAAAAGCTACTTAGACCATCATTGGGATTCAAAAATGGACTGTGTAGGGGCGCCTGGGTGGCTTAGTTGGTTAAGCGTCCGACTTCAGCTCAGGTTATGATTTCACAGTTTGTGAGTTCGAGCCCCATGTCGGGATCTATGCTGACAGCTCAGAGCCTGGAGCCTGCTTTGGATTTTGTGTCCCTGTCTCTCTGCCTCTTCCCTGCTTGGGCGCTGTCTCTCAAAAATAAATAAATAAATACATAAATATTTTAAACAATAGACTATGTTAGATCATAGTATTGTGCTGATAGTCCATTTCCTGATGTTGATCATTCTCCTGTAGGTATATAAAATAATGTCTTGGAAATATTTAGGGAGGAAGGTTGTGATCTCTGCAACTTACGCTAATGGTTCAGTAAAACAAAAGGCTAAGAAAAATACTGTGTCTATTATTATATTGGATTACATATGTGTAGAGAGAAAGAACTTAAAGCAAATGTGGCGAAATGTTAAGAATGAGTGGATCTAGGTGATAGGTATGTATCTAGGTAGGTCTGGGGAGTTTATAATATTCTTGCAACTTTTCTGTAGGACTGAAATTTTTCCAGATAAGTTTAAAAATAAAAACAAAAGCTGGCAGGGAGGGTCTTTTAAGCACCGTCCGAGGGAGCTGGGCCCCCCTTTTTCTGTCCCCTTGTTTTCTGTCAAGCATCCCTGCCCCCACTCAAGGGTCCAGGTTTTGTTTACTAAACAATGAGCTCTCACCGCCTGATTTCGTCAATTATAAATGCGGTCGCTACTCGCCACAGGCCAATTTGTGACGGACTGTGGCTTGTGGTGAGAGTAGCACCATCCAAGTTCACCGCAGCCGTGAGCAGAGACGAGGATTAGGGCCAGACACAGGGCTGTGGGGGCGGCAGGGGCACCCAGGCAGTCCTACCACCTTCCTGTTTGTCAGCCAAGTTGGGCTGTGGAGGGCAGCGGGCAAGGGGGTCACTGCTCAGGCAGGCGACTGCTGCCAGGCCAGCCTGGTCAGATCTTGTGCAGCCAGAGTTGGAGGCACCCCCGGATCTGAGGTGTCCCAACTCCTGGGAACTGAAGCAAACATTCTGGCTAGCCTTGCTTTAAGTACCTTACCTATATAAATTCATTTGATGATGAAACGAAAAACAAAAACAAAAAACAAAAAACAGGGGTGCCTGGGTGTCGGCTGAGCGGCCGACTCTTGATTTCGGCTCAGGTCACGATCTCACCGTTTGTGAGCTCGAGCCCCATGTCAGGCTCTGCGCTGACAGCTCAGAGCCTGCTTGGGATTCTCTGTCTCCCTCTCTCTCTGCCCCTCCCCCCCTCTTGCTCTCTCAAAAATAAATAAATAAGCGTTTAAAACAATAGACCCAAGAATAGCTACCGTTATTCTATCTATTTTGCAGATGAGGAAACTGAGGCACAGAGAAGTAACTTCCTCAAAGTCACTGGTGAGTGACAGAAGCAGATTTTACTCTCAATTATGATGCCATATTACTACGTAATTCACGCTAATAGAGCCTATGTTTGTTTAACAGACATCTAAGGATTAAAAATCACCAGCAACAATTTCACTGCTCCCTTATTCACCTCCCCAAACACCGTGTGGATAACCTCTTTTCTCTGTGTAGGAGTGTCCGTTAGCTCTTGCTGCCAATTTATCAAGTACAAATCCTTAATCTGTATACAGTCCCCTTTCCTACCTAATTTCCTTTGTCCTGGCCCCCTTCTTCTGGTAAGAGCCCTTTGCCTACCTGCAACACACCTAGTTCAGGGGGAACTGACTCCACCTTGCCTCACTCCAGACTGATCACATGACCCAGATCTGCCCAATCAGGTCACTGACCCGCCCCACTTCATAGTGATTGGCTTATGGAGAGACACGTGACCCATCAGGGCCAATGAGGCTGTATTCTGGGACTTCTCTCTGAACTCATGGGAAAAGAAAATCTCTCCTAAAGTTGGGGTGGCTGAGAGAGTGTATGTGAGTCAGGGGCTGTTGGCAACCGTCATGCTGTTCCCCCTCAACTTCCAAGTTATCACTCCTAATCATTCCAAATCTTCCCTCCCCGCCCCCCCCCTCCCCCACCCCACGTTCCTCCTCCCACCAATAATACCACAGCACTCCAGGGTTTATGTGGTTTCTCAAATTTTTGGAGTTAAAAGCTGCCTTTCGCCTTGTGGCTTCCCTGGCCACAGTGAGGGTCTGAGTCCTGGCTGCTTTCTGCTGATCATGGGGAAAGCTTAGGCTGCCTGCCCTTCCTTTCTGGTTAGTTCTCAGAGTGCAGATTCCCTGCCTCGCTCTTCTCCCACACAGGAAACAAGAGAGTCCGGTGGTGGCCCTAAATGCAGAAGAGACTGGTGCTGGAGCAGAGAGAGCTCCAGAGTTGGGGCTGGAAGACTTTGGTTAGAGTCTAAACTTTGCCATTTACTAACCCAGCATCATCAGGCATGTTAGTTAATCTCCCTGAGGCTCAGCTTCCCCATCACTGCTGATGGCTAAATGAGATGTAGTCTTTAGAAGCGTTCTCTAGACTGCAGAGCACCATGCTTCCTGACTATTGTCTAAACAGAGACAGAAGTGAGTTTCCCCTCATGGAGCTTCTGGTCACCGTGAGGTGGGTGACTGAGTGTGGGTCTTTGAACATCCAGATGTGACTGGTTCTCTATCTGTGGGGCTCTCCCAGCCAGCATCAGCAACATGGGTACCCGTCATCAGAGTTTGCAGAATCGGTGAGTAAATGAGAATCGTGTCAGAATGCCAATGTAGATACTGTCTCGTTTTCGTTATCGTTACTCAAAGGGACCGTTCTTGCCACGGTAATAGCGCACAGACTCCAGAAATTCCGGTGTCTGAACGGAGATGGTGTTAGGGACGTAAAGTGACTTGGGACTCTCTCCTACCTTAGAGTGGGCAGAAAAGTCATGGGCCTGTGGGAGTTGTCATTCAGAAACAGGAGATCACTCTTACCGAAGGAAATTTAAAGGAAGGTGGGAGACAAAAATAAAGTTGCATTTTGATGGTACGAGCTGTGCTTGTTCAGCGTACCGGTGATAACCTGCCATCACGGAAGTTACGAGTTAGAGAACCCGGCAGTCTAAAATTACATCCAAAAGGCCTCTGAGGGCATGGGAACAGGGGGGCCCCCTGGTTAAAAGTGTGAATTAAACCCCAAGAGTTTTCTCAGCCCGTCAGCCCCCGTTTCTAGGGACTCTGTCCTTGACTCTCGCTGCTTCCCCCATAGGCTGTTAGAAGTCTGAAAGCTTCCCCCCAACCCCCCTCCTCCAGCTCCAGTCGTGGGAAGGGGAGCCCTTCAGCAGCAAGCCAAGCCCTGTTGGATGTGGACCCAGATTCCCATCCAAGGGGTGGTCTGGGCAGTGGCCAGCCAAAGAGCGGTAATTACTTCGAGGTGCGGGGAGCTCAGGTGGGGCCCCCCCATGCCCCCACGTCCATGTAGGCAGTGAATGGCCTTGGAAGAGATGGTGTCAGCAGGCGCCTGCCCACCCCTTGCTGGGTTCCCAGGCCCCTGGAGCCCTCTCATAATAGGAGCCATTTGCCCCATAACCAGTGGGTGACCAGGTTTTTAATCTCAGAGCCCCCTCGGATCTCAGCTGGGAAGTGGGATTTGTCAAGTGGGGAGGGGAGGGCCTGTCTGGGAATGCCAGAGGGCCTCTCAGCAGAAGGAGGTCGTCCTGGGGCAGTACGTCTCTGTTCCAGACCAGCCCCCCATCTTATCCCTCCAACCTCCCCTAACCCCAGAAGATGGTTTTGCCCCTCCAGGATGCCAGCAGCTGAAAGCAAATGTGTGGCTGAATTCGAAATCGGGATGGCTTATTTTGTACTAACTCAGAGGCATCCAATTGGGGTGCCTCTTTGCTTGAACCTCCTCCTTCGTCCTTTGAAACGTCCTCACTGTCTTGGTCCCTATCAGTGACTGCCCTGTAAAGACCCTCTAACTGGTCACGGAAGAAGTTGCCTCCTGGCTGTCAGGAGGGATGAGAAGAACACTGGGCCCAAACCTGCCTACTCTCTGCCACAAGTTGCTGTGTGGCCTGGGGCGAGTCACTTCTCCTCTTTGGTCCTCAGTTTCAGCAGGGGGACAGACTTGGGACTTCTTGAGTGCCCCGTAGGTACCATGTTCCTGATGTGCATGATCCATGACCCTTGCCAGTGACCCTGTGACACAAGGCTCCCTCAGGTTACAGGGAAGAGGACACCGCCTGGGAGAGGGGGACCAGTTGTCTCGGGCCTCACAGTAAGTTGGTCCAAGGCCAGGCTCTGAAGCCAGGATCCTACTCCACTGCCTGAGCAACTTCTCCGCTGAGACCTCCAGGTGAGCCTTCCAGACTAAAGGTAGGGAGCTGAGATTTTAGCGCCCAACCTCTCATGCCTTCCCCGTGGCTTCTGCTGCCTGACCACTTAGCATCTTTCCACCGAAATTATTCCTCTGGTGTCCTCTTTCCCCAACTTCTTTTCCCCCAATTTCACTGAAAAATAATTGGCCAAGTTCATCGCTATAGAAGTTAAGGTGTGATCATTTGATTTACATATATCGTAAAACGATGACCTCAATAGATCCAGCTAACATAGATCTTCTCACAGGGACCCAATAAAAAGAAAAGAAAAAAAGGAAAAATAAATTTTCTCCTTGTGATGAGAATTCCCAGGATCTACTCCCTTAACAACTTTCCGGGATGCCCGACAGCAGAGTTAGCTGTAGCCATCACGTTGTATGTTCCGTCCCTGGTGCTTCTTTGTCTGATAACTGGAACTTTGTACATTTTGACCACATTCCACTATTTCCCCCTCCCACAACCCTCCACCTCTGGTAATCACAAGTCTGACCTCTTTTGCTACGAGGGCTTTCTCTTTTTTCAGATTCCACGTATGAGCGAGATCGTACGGTATTCGCCTTTCTCTCTCTGGCTTATTTCACTGAGTCGACTGCCTTCAGGATCCGTCCGTGTCGTCACAATGGAAGGATTTCCTCATTTTTTATGGCTGAATAATATTTCATTGTATATACACAGCAGATCTTCTTTATCCATTCACCCACCGATGGACACTTCGGTGGTTTCCATGTCTCAGCTATTGTAAATAACGCTGCTCTGACCATGGGGTTGCAGATATCTTTTCGACTCAGCGTTTTCATTACCTTTGGATATAGATCCAGAAGTCGGGTTGCGGGATCATATGGTAGTTCTGTTTTGAATTTTTTGAGGAACCTCCATACTGTTTTGCATAGTAGCTGCACTAATTTACATTCCCACCAGCAGAGCATGGGGATTACCTTCTCACCACATGCTCAACAACATTTGTTACTTCTTGGCTTTCTGATGCTGGCCATTCTAACAGGCATGAGGTGATACGCCATCGTGGTTTTAATTTGCATTTCCCTAATGGCTAATGACATTGAACATCTTTTCACGGACCTTTGGCCTTTTGTGTCTCTTCTTTGGAGAAATTTCTGTTCGGTTCCTCTGCCTTTTTTTTTTTTTTTTTTTTTTTTACTGGGCTATCTGGTATTTTCTTTTTCTGCCGGCAGAGAGAGTTATATGAGTTCTCTCTCTATTTTGGATATTAACCCTCTTATCAGCTCTGTGGTTTGCAAATATTTTTTTCCCCATTCTGTATGTACCCGAGCTTTTATGGCATGTGCAAGCCGCCCTAACCTTGACCTTCGAACCTCAGTTTCCTTATCTGTGAAGCAGCCTCCTCAGGTACCACTTCCTTAGAGAAGTCTTCCCAGACCACACCTCGTGAGCCAGAACCTGTCACCCTCCCAAGGGGTCAGATCGTTTTGCATTTTCATTTGTTTATCATCACCGGTCTCCCCACTAGAATGGCAGCTAGGTAGGGGTTCTATCTGGCACTTTTGTCATTTTATCCGTAGCCCCGGAAACCATGCGTGGTGAATGCAGCGCTCAGCATGTATCTGTGTGTAGGTATTTGTTCCATATGCTGTATGAACAAATAAAACGATTTATGAAGTGACACAGCTACCGTTTCTGGAGTGTTTGCTGTGTGCCAGGGACCATGTCAGTCTTCACAACCACGCCATGGCCCCAAGGGAGGTCATTTATCATACCCATTTTACAGCTAGGGAAATGGAGTCCTAGGGAGGTTGAATCACCTGCCCCCCATCCTATGGTCTGGCCTTGAACCTCTGCGTGTCTTACTCTAGTGTCCATCGGAAGGCTTTGTCAGTTGAAGAGTGCCCCAAAACTCAAGGGATTTACATCAACAGAGCTTCTCCTGGCCTTGCTGAGAGCCAGACCCCAGACATCAGAGACGCCCCGTGCACATCTGGCCCTCTCCTCAGCCTCTCGCTCTTGCCAAGGGGGAAAAGCATCAAGGCTCCACAGGAGCCGTGAGCACAGAGCCCTGGATCCTTTCCCTCTCGTGGGCAATGGTCCAAAATTGAAAACAAACACTTTAAAATAAAAGCCATATTAAAAAACAAACCCAACTTTCTGCCTTAAAATATTGTGAGCCAGGGGGGCAATTAGCAATTATGCTGTATTTTATTATGAGAAGATGGAATTCTAATTGGACTGATTTGAATTCCACACACCTCCACAGATTGTTTTGGGAATTAAGGTATCAGTTGTATCGGTAATTATGGTTTACCATTAAATTACCCCCCCCCCCGAGAAAACTGTTAAATTGTCTGACGGTGCTTAAATTTAGCCCAGACCCATGTCCTATGAACACTGCGCAAGTCAATACAAGCCACCCGGAAACCACTGGGTGCCCTGTGCCAGGCGGTAATTAGGGGTTGAGGTTTCCAAAATTTCACCTGAGACAGCAGGGACAAGCCTTGGGCTGCAGGGTGCTCACGTGGAGGGTTTGGACGTCTCCTACCCACCCCCCCCCACACACCCCACCCCCTGCCCCCCGCCAGAGCAATGTTCTTAGATCTTTCCCTGCTTTGCTGAGCTGCAAAGCATTCTGGAAGGCTGTGTGCTTTCAGATGATAGGCGACACTTTGTGATACCAGCACAGCGGGAGCCCTGGGGCAAGGAGAGACAGCGTGTGGCTCAAGGGCATTGCAAGTCCGCACATCTGGGAACCTATCTTTGATGTTTCTGTGCGGGACACAACGACTGGACTAGCTGGACTAGTCGGGAGGGAAGGCTGGCTGTCCTAACGTTGAAGAGTTTTCTTTTTTTTTTTTTTTTTTTTTTTTTTTAATTTTTTTTTTCAACGTTTTTTAATTTATTTTTGGGACAGAGAGAGACAGAGCATGAACGGGGGAGGGGCAGAGAGAGAGGGAGACACAGAATCGGAAACAGGCTCCAGGCTCTGAGCCATCAGCCCAGAGCCTGACGCGGGGCTCGAACTCACGGACCGCGAGATCGTGACCTGGCTGAAGTCGGACGCTTAACTGACTGCGCCACCCAGGCGCCCCGAAGAGTTTTCGATAGGGACCGTCAGATGCTCGTGGGTTGCTGTGATGTGTGAAAGGCCTTCTCCCTCTCTTACCTCCATACGTTGGTTTCTGATGTTTCTTCTACCCGGAATGAGGTCTCCCCATCGAGGTTTGATAATCTTACACATCCCTGAAAGCTGGATGGAAATTCCATGTTATGGAAGAAGTTTTCCCGATTTCTCTACCACGACAGACCTCTCCTTCCTCTGGCCCTTCCAGGGTTTGCCCTCGTGGTCCCGGCCACGCAGAGCGTGGGCTTGTTGTCACAGCTGCCGACCTGACCAAAACCCTGAGCTGTCCCACCTATCCCAGCCTGTCGCATGGTGCTGGATCCCGGTGACAATCACAGGGTGGTGTTAAATGGAACACAACTGCTCTTCCCCGCTAACACAGTGTTTTTCCTTTTTTCAATATTCGCTACATGCCAGATACTTTATAAACCCATATTCTGTGTTCCCCCCAATCCCTATGAGGGGTTATTCTCTGTTTTAGAAATGAGAAAACTGGGGCACAGAGGGGGTTAGCTAACCTGCCCACAGTCATACGACTCATGAAGCAGGGCGGCTGGGATTCAAACCGGGGCAGCTTAGCGACATAGCCCCAAACATGAAACGGCCGTTGACAGATCCCTCTGCAGCTGTCCCTCTGTCTGGTAGGGCCTTGAAAGGATCCAGCCAAAGCAGGAGGCTGTATTCTCTATTTCAGTGATTCCCCCTTGAGTCCATAGACTTGTCTCTCAGACCCAGCTAGGCAGCAGCTTCTGTGTGATGCTGTCCTAACTCCTTGGCAGGCCTGCTGCTCCCTTGACCCTTAGCCCCTGTCGTCCAGCCCTGACCACCATGAGGATTAAATGGGGTGATGTCTGAGAAAGCCTGTGGACAGTGCCTGGCATGGAGTGGGTGCCCGTAAGTGACCAATGGAGTTGAGAGTGCTTTCCCATCTGCCTCCCTGGCTGGCTGGCTGGGGCCTGGCTGCTTCCTTCTGCCTGCATTCCAGCTCAGGGGGTGGGGAGTGGAGGGGTAACGCCTGCCACACTCTCAGTAACTGTTAGACATTTGTCATGGGGGGGAGGGTACTCAGCATCCCACACCGGGGAGTGGAATAGGCCTGGAGTGGGCCTGGCGGGAAGGGGATCCTACCACAGAAGTCGGGGAGGCCACATCCTCTACCTCTGTCCGGGGTTGGACATGTAACCCTGGCTTGGCCAATCGGACGCTCCCTCATCTTGCCCCGAATTCACACTTGGCAGTGATCTCACAGCAGAGGCCCTGGTGACCAGCTGGGGTGGTGCCTGGGCAGCCTCCTAACTCAACTTCCTGAGGTGTGACGCTGACTGGCTTTCTGTCCCCTGGCCCATTCCATCCCAGTGCTCAGCCTTCCCGTGGACCCCCTGTGCTCACTAATATCCTTCCAGGTAACTCCTTTGCTGCTTTCTTTTTAAGTTTATTTTGAGAGAGAGAGAGAGAGATTGAGCAGGGGAGGGACAGAGAGAGGGGAAGACAGGGGATCCGAAGTGGACTGTGTGCTGACAGCAGAGAGCTCGATGCGGGGCTTGAACCCATGAACTGTGAGATCATGACCCGAGCCGAAGTCGGACGCTTAACTGACTGAGCCACCCAGGCGGCCCCGCTCCTTTGCTGCTTCCTAGCCGCATTGCTTCCTGTCACTTGCAACCAAGACCTTGTCTGCTAGTAGGCGGTGCTTGTGGGAAAACATGGCCCAACGCAGGGAAGGACCGGCCTGAGACAGCAGCCACATCCCCCAGTTTATACCCAGTTTCACCCAATGGGGAGTCAGGCTGTAACCACTACCAGTCTAGGTAGCCTCTGTGTGTGGGCTTCCCTCTGTGTTCTCCGGCAGGGTAGCCAAGGGGTCATGAATTTCACTGGAGCAGACGAACAGTCAGAGGCACAGCTGGACCCCAGGGCCCGGCTGGCAGCTGGGGTGGAGGGGTGATTCTGAGGGTGCTGCCCGCCGGTGACAGCATGGTGGCTTTCCAGCGGTCCCGTGGGAAGCAGGCTCTGGAGGCAGGAGCTGTGGGTCTGAGGGGTCAGAGGAAAGCACGTGTTACCTGGGTCTGGACCCTCGTTGGCGGGTACGAGTTTATCCCAGTTTTCAGACACCCTGTCCTGCCCTCCACCTCCCCTGTCAGACGTTCAGACTTGTCACTCCCAAGGCCTCACTGTCCTCCCACCAGGGAGTCCCTCTTGACAGGGCCACCTTCTGTCCTCTTCTCTGTGGTGTAGTCAATGGGAGGACGGCTTGGGGGCCTTAAGCGAGACTCTGCCAAGGGCTCCCTGATCCCAGGGACAGCACTGACGTGGCTGACCCACCCGGAGCTTCATCGTGTTAGCAACGTTGGGACCCACATCCCGAGTGGCTTATCCCAAGAACACACGGGTTTCTACAGAAGAAGAGAAACCAAGTCTGTCTTCCCTTTGGCCAGCTGTCCCCTACAATTGTCCCCTCTCTGTGGGAGACACGGCATCACACCAGATGGTTGGAGTGTAGTAGATATTCCGTCCTCAGTTTCACCTTCCGGTCCTGGTCTTGGCAAATCCAGAAGATTCCGCCACCACCCAAGCTGGCGAGGACTGAGAGGGAGATGGTTTCTCCCAGAGCAAACTCCAGCTGCCCCTCCTTAGCCTGTCACTGAGGGGGTCAGCTGTGCTACAGAAGACAAAGATGACAAGAAGCTGAAGGCTTCTTCCGATTCATGAGAAGGTGGCTCAGCAAATCCTGCTAAAGGGAACTCTGCGGGGTGGACACGAAATGGGGGCTTGGGAGTGACAGGTGTGAACATCTGACAGAGGGAACAGAGACAGCAGGAGAGGGAGTCCGAAATCTAGGAAGCCCGCCCTTCCAGAAAGAACCGACACTGGGGGGGGAAGGCTCTCCCTTCCCCTGTGTCACCCTTCCCCTGTCCCCACCTAGAGCGGCTCCCACGGACCTACCCTTTGGATCCCCAAGGTCGTACCCTCTGTGTGCGGGTAGGGTCGTGCAGTTTACACATTTGGCCAGCTCCTCCTTCCAAACTGTAAATCATCAGACACAACCCTTTTGGAAAGCAATTTAGCAATAATACCAAGTGACATAAAACTGTTCATAGCCTTTGGCCCAATAATCTTCCTCCCGGGAATTAATCCTAAGGAAATAATTCATCAGGAAGAGGGAACAATTCTATATCTACAAAGACATTTACTGCGATGTTATTTATGATAGGGAGGAACTGAAGGCCCCTTCCCTCCGCCAACACAGGGGCATGGTCCCGTAAGGGCGGCCCAGAGTACCAATGGCAAACTGGGAAATTCTGTGGCAACTAGAAACAGTATTTAGAAGTTAAAGGCATGTGGGGGGGGGGGGGGGGAAGTGCACACGACTCTACATTTGCCACCATTATTACAGCGCCGACCGGCCTGTGCCTGTGGAGGGGTGAAGACAGGCCAGAAGCTGGAGGAATCAAAACAGCTGCTGAGTCGCGTGTTGGGGATGGGGAAGGTGGGTGTCACCGCGCTTCGCATGGCCTCTTCCACGGCGGCTGTCGAGTCCTACTGGGAAATCATTTGTGTACCGTCGGAATTTGTCACCTTTGGTTTTGGCTTTCTTCATCGCGGGGCGGCAGGGGGGAGGCAAGCAGCCCATCTCCGACCTAGCCTCGGTGGTTCCGCGTCCCCAAAGGAAGGTGCCCCCCACCCCCCCACCCCCCCCACCACCACCACGTCCCCGCTTTGCTCGGAGCTCCCGGTGGCAGACAGAGACTTGGGGCGCTTCTTCATGGTCATGATTCAAATTACGTGTTGAAGCCGAGCCGAGGCACGAAAAAATAGCAGCGCCGCCCGCACGCGGGCCTGCGGGGGCGCGGGGAGCGCCGGGGCGGCTGCAGCGCGCTCTCCGCGGCGGCCCGGCCCTGAGCTCATTTCCTGGGGCGCGCGCGCCGGGCTATTTCAGCCCCGGCGCTGTGCAAACAGGACAATTTACTGCGGCCGAAAGGCGCCCAAATTACAATCGTATCGCACACAAATATCCGCCACGCCAGGCCTCCGGAGGCCGGGGAGGGGGGCCTCTCTCCGGGCGCTGGGGGCCGCGCGGGGTCAGGCGGGTCCGCGGGGCTCAGCCCGCAGCGCCCTTCCTCCCGGGCTCCTGCCCGCCCCGCTGCCCCGCAGCAGGAAGGGGGACCCTCCACCCCTAGAGATCGTTCCTATCTGAGCTGTAGTGCAGATAAACCTTGCCCTTCCCGGCGGTTCTGCCCTGACTCAGGGCTGCTTCCCTGCACCGAGGACGACCCCCCCCCCCCCCCCCCACCCAGTCGGCCACCGTAGGGTTCAAAATCGTATCTGCTTGCTCAGAAACCTCACCCTTTCCAACACCCTTCGGGAAAAATCCTGAGTCTTTAGCCCGACAGAGAGAGCACCCGTGTCCTGGCCCAGATCACTGGCCAGAGTTAGCCCCCCTGGTGCTCAAGGCACTGAGAACACGCGGGACCTTTTCCCAATTTCATGGCTTGGCATGTGCCCTTTCCGCTTTGCCTGAAGATTTCCTGTTTTCGCTTCCTAGCAAACTCTTACAGGTGCTTCAAGACCCAGCTCACGCATCATCTCTACCATGAAACTTTCCCTGCCCTCCAGGCAGGGGCGGACCCCTTCGCCTCCTAGCACCCTGCAGAAGTATGTGGTACTTCTCCCGTCCAGTAATGATTTGCTTGTAGGCCTGTGGCATGCCGTCCCTTTGTTCGCAAATATTCTCGCCTCCTCTCTGGAGAAGAATCCTGCTTCCCTGACCCACGGGCCTCACACAGGCTTGCCCCTGTGACTTGTGCTGGCCAGTGAAGTGGCGCGTGTGTGCGTCGGCGGGGAGTGGAAGCTTCCAAAGCCAAGTATGGTTCACCAGGCTCCCTATTCCCTCTGCTACGAGGATGGCAGTGCCCCGGCCAGAAATCTTGCTGCCAGCCGGGCACTGGAGTGAAGACGGTGTGGAGCGCCCCAGGAGCTGACACATGACACGCAGGAAGTGTGAGAGACCAATGAACTTGGTGGTGCTTGAGGCCTCGGAGACCCTGGAATCATCTGTTACTGCAGCATAAACCAGCTGATCCTGGCTTTTACAACCTCTCCCTCCTTCCCAGGTTTTGCCATCACAAAATCAAGAATCTCCTCTGACTCGTATTACAGGGTGGGCTCTCAGCCCAGGTTCTTGGAATGGCTGATAATACGCATAGCGAATTTTTGTTGAGCGTTGGTTGTGTGCCAGGCCCTACAACAGCACCGGGTGGGGATACTCCCATATGGAACTTGCAAAAGAGGGGTGCCTGGGTGGCTCAGTCGGTTAGGCATCCTACTTTCTCTTTCTTTTTTTCTTTTTTTTAGAGAGAGAGAGAGAGAGAGCAAATGAGGGAGAAGGGCTGAGGGAGAGAGAGAGAGAGAAAGAGAGAAGGAGAATCCAAAGCAAGCTCCATGCCCAATGTGGAGTCCAACTCAGGTCTCAATCCCGCGATGACCTGAGCCAAAACCAAGAATCAGAAGCTCAACCGACTGAGCCACTCAGGCGCCCCAAGCATCCTACTCTTGATCTCAGCTCGGGTCTTCATCTCAGGGTTCAAGCTTCACGCTGGACTCCATGCTGGGTGTGAACGCTACTTAAAAAAAAAAAAAAAAAAAAACCTTGTAAAAGAGAAAGGGGCTCAGAGGAATGTTAGGGGCTTGCCTGAGATCTTAAAGTCAAGAGAGGTGGAGCTGGGCTTTGAGCTCAAATCTGATGCCAGAGATCTCGGGCTTTCTGCCATTGTGTGTGTGTGTGTGTGTGTCCTCATTCCACCAGCACTTCCTGAAGGCACTTCCTGAGGAGGACTTGTGGAACTCGAGAGCTTAATCATCTCTGATTTCCCATTCATTCAGTCACTCAACAGAGATTTATTGAGTGCCTACTCTGTGCCAGGCACCATCTTATGTGCTGGGGACACAGGAATAAATAGAGCAGGTAGACATCTCTGTGATTAAACTGATAGTGACAAAGGCAGATCAGGGTTGCCTGGGACGGGGGTAGGGTGGGAACGGGGAAAAGTGGGGATGGCTGCAATTTTGGGGGGGTACCGGAAAATGTTCAGTATCTTGGGGGTAGTGGTGCTTTCACGGGTGTATACATCCAACGAGCCTCAGAAATGCACATTTGAAATGGATGCTTATTATATGTAATGACACCTCAATTAAGTTGTTTCTAAAAAATCTTTTTTTTTTAATTTTTTAAATGTTTTATTTATTTTTGAGACAGAGCATGAGCAGGGGAGGGGCAGAGAGAGAGGGAGACACAGAATCCGAAGCAGGCTCCAGGCTCCGAGCTGTCAGCACAGAGCCTGAGATGGGGCTCGAACCCACGGACCGCGAGATCATGACCTGAGCCGAAGTTGGACGCTCAACCAACTGAGTGAGCCACCCAGGCGCCCCTGATTCTAAAAAATCTTTGCTCTTATGTAGAAACATTCCACTGGAAGAAACAAAAGATAAACACATAGATAAATAAAACATATATCAGAAGGAGGTAAGAGATGCTGGGAAAAATAAGTCAGGGTAAGGGGATCAGGAGTGCTAGGGGTTGCAATTTAAGATAAGGGGGTCCTGGGGCGCCTAGTGGCTTAGTCGGTTAGGTGTCTGACTCTTGATTTCAGTTCAGGTCATGATCTCACGGTTCGTGTGATCGAGCCCTGAGTGGGGCTCTGACTGATAGCACAGAGCCTGCTTGGGATTTTCTCTCTCCCTCTCTCTCTGCCCACCCCCCTCAAAATAAATAAAGTTAAAAAAAAAAAAAAAAAAGATAAGGGAGTCCAGGGGAAGCCACCCTGAGAAGGGTGAGTGCAACTACACCCTCACCTGGGGCACCTGCGCCCCCAGCCTGCAAGCCTTTTTGAAGTCACCTTTAGAGAAAAGACATGGAGAGACCCATGATCAGATTCTAGAAAAAGACAGTGTCCTTTACCCCCACAGTGAACAGCTTTGAACCCCAGGTCCTGCACGTTAAGCAAAATTGACCTGACTTCTTCTGGAAATCTGGCCCTCCCTTGGGCTCTGAAGAAACTTTGTAGCCAGTCTCTGCTCCCAGGGCTGGTACCACTTTCCGCACCTGGTAAATCCACTGCAAAAGTAGGTGGGACGAATACACTCCTCTTCGTCCACCCTCTTTGTCGCCCGGTCCACAGATGACGTGTCCGCACAGTCTGGCTATTTCTGACGCCCCTAGTGGGGGTTGCCTGCTCCTCCTACTTGAAATCACAGCTCGGGGACTCAGTGTCCGCTCCAGGCCGACTGGCCTGCTTACAACAGAATCAGAAAAATGTGAAAAACCTCAAACCCTCAGTTTTTTGTTCAGAGGAAATCCTAAAGTCACCATAGCTCAAGGTTCAAGTGCTCCAAAAAGACAGGAGATTGCCAGTGTTGGCGAGGATGTGGAGAAAAGGGAATCCCTGACCCAGCAATCCCACTTCCGGATCTATCTCCGATGGAAGTGCAATCACTACCTTGAAGAGATATCTTCACTCCCACGTTCACTAAAGAATCACTCGCAATAACCAAGATATAGCAAACACTCACGTCCGCAGAGAAAGATGGGAAATGTTAATATCAAAAGGAAAGAAAGCCCGTCGTATGTAATGACACAGATGGACCCTGAGGGCACCAGGCGAAGTGAGAGAAGTCAGACAGAGACAAACACTGGGTGATCTCATTTACATGTGGAATCGGAAAAAAACGAACTCCTAGAAACAGAGAGTCGAGTGGTGGTTACCAGGGGTGGGGAAATGGGGAGATACTGGCCCAAGGGTGCAAACTTCCAGTGACAGGATGAGTAAGTTCTGGGGAGCATCTAATGTACGGCATGACTACAGTGACAACGCTGGGTTGTATACTTGAAAGTGACTAGGAGAGAAGATCTTAACGTTACACAAACAGGTAATTAGGTGAGGTGATGGAGGTGTTAGCTAACCTTATTGTAGTATCATTTCACAATATACACATGTATCAAATCATCACGTTGGACACCTTAAGCCTACACAATGTTATCTGTCAGTTATAAATTTGTCAATAAAGCTGGAAAAAAGATTGGAGATATATATATATTTTATATATATTTATATTATATATATTTATATATTATATATTTATATTATATATATTTATATATTATATATAAATATATGTTTATATTATATATTTATATATATTTATATTATACATATATATAAATTGTTTAAAGTTTTGTTTATTTAAGTAATCTCTACAGCCCATGTGGGGCTCAAGCTCACGACCCCGAGATTGAGTCTTATGCTCTCCCAACTGAGCCAGCCAGGTACCCTGAAACTGGATGTATACACATCTATATTTTAAAGAGTTTCAACAAGTTTTCAATGCTTACTTATTTATTTTGAGAGAGAATCTCAAGCAGGCTCTGCACCGTCAGCAAAGAGCCCGACGCAAGGCCCAGTCTCACGAACCATGAGACCATGACCGGAGCCAAAATCCAGAGTTGGACACTTAACCGAGCCACCCAAGAACCCCTGGATATACATTTTTAGAAAGAGAGGTTTTGGGGTGCCCAATTAGCTCAGTCAGTACAGCATGTGACTCTTGATCTCGCAGTCATGAGTTTAAGCCCCACATTGCCTACTTTAAAAAAATAAACATTAGGGGCGCCTGGGTGGCGCAGTCGGTTGAGCGTCCGACTTCAGCCAGGTCACGATCTCGCGGTCCGTGAGTTCGAGCCCCGCGTCAGGCTCTGGGCTGATGGCTCGGAGCCTGGAGCCTGTTTCCGATTCTGTGTCTCCCTCTCTCTCTGCCCCTCCCCCGTTCATGCTCTGTCTCTCTCTGTCCCAAAAATAAATAAAAAAATAAAAAATAAATAAATAAATAAACATTAAAAAAAAAAAAAAAAAAAGATTTCAAGTGCCCATAGAACATCCACGAGAGGGAACTAGAAGTTTAAGTTCATTTCCACACCCCAAAGTTAAAAATCTTTGACCTCTTCCTAACCTCATGGCCTAAGAATTCCACGGCATTGTGGGGGTTTTCTTTGAAGTAAACCCAGCCACAAAATCATCCATTCAGCCCTCACTGATTAAGTCCTGTGTCCCAAGCAGAGGGAAAGCAGAAATGGGTAGGGTCTGTCTTCAAGGGGCTCAAAGTCCGTGGGAAGCGAGGACCTGGAAACAAATTAGAACACAACAGTGTGCTGAGTGCCATAATGGCCATGTGCATGGCTGGCTGAGAAAATACGAAGCAGGGAACCACCACCTCTTATGAGAAGCCCAGGAAAGTACTCAAAGTTTGAGTTGGACTGAGCCTTGAAGGTTGAAGAGGAACTTCTCACAGAGAAGATGGAAGTGTCCTGAATACACTAGTATTCAGTGCTTACCAAGCGCAGATAGGTAACATAAGTGAATGGGCCGGTGGGAGTAAGGCAGCAGGGACTGCTGGAGGTGGTGAACTGGAAGGCCCACCTTCTGCCTACAGGGCCTCTGCTGGGCACACAGCCTGGTCTGGGATTCGCTCCCATTTGCAGTGCACAACCCACACAACCCCACATGGCCGCCTTGACCGCCTAAGCTGGCCATCAGCTGCAGATTGCCCTGCAGAAGAAGAGAGCTTAGTTTTGCTACATCCTGCTTTTCCAAGAAAAGCCAGAAACCCAGATTTTCATGCAAAATGTTTCCAATTTGTCCAACACTGTCAAGGCCAAACAAAAATCTAACCTTAGACGGGATCTACCTTAGAGTTCCAGTTTGTAGCTCCGATGGGAACCAATTCCCAGGACACCTTTCACTCTCTCGCCTTCCAATTTGCACACACAACATAGTCCCTTTGCTGGGATTTGACAGGGAAAAACAGTTTGTTGGTGAACGCCCTACAGGCTTCTGCAAAGCCCCGACAGAAAGACCAGATTGGCTGTCGGACAGGAGAAAGCAACGTGGGGCTGCCCAACAGCGGCCACCCCATGAGATTAATGGGTAAAACTTTAATTTATCTAGGCGCTTTGCTTTGAGAGAGCCTCTCTGCCCTCTTGGCTGCCCCTACCCCAAACCCCTCCTGTTTCGCTAATAATAAGTGACAAGCAGTGGACGTTATTAATGAAACTGCCCCCAGTTAGCCGGGGGTAAAAACCACGATCACCATCAGAGGAGGCATTCAAAACATTCCTGCTGTCCCTGTCCAGGGCGTAGGCCCCAGGCTCCTTCCTGCCCTGGCTAGAGCAGGCCCCCGAGGCCACAGCCTAGCACAAAGGGTCTTCCTAGGAACCGTCTGGGCTCAGCTCTGTCAAATGGAAATCACCAATATGGGCCACACGGTAATTAAACTCCTGGCATTCTTTTGATGAAAAGTGTTCCTCTCGGGACATTCCCACAGGCCGCTGAAGGACTGTCTGGGCCCTACAAGCTCCCAGCCGATTACCAAGGGATTTTTGAAGTTGGCCTTGACTGTGGATCAAAAGGGTTTGGGAACTCAGGGCCTGAGGTTGGGGGGGAGGGTGGGAAGTGCCTTCGAACGGAATTTATCATCTGGTCGTTGGGCCTGAAGCATCAGCACCTGCTTCTCCAGGACCGAGATGGGCAGAGATAAAAACAGATGGTCAAGGCCCATTTATTTATACATACGTACATATGTACATATACATACATATATACATATGTTTATACATATGTATAAATGTGTATAAATGCTTATATATATGCATACATACACATATATATTATATACATATTTACACACACATTATATATATATACTTCTATTGTTTGTTCACCGATGCGTCTCAAACACCCAAAACAGAGCCTGTCATATAGTAGGTGTTCAATAAATAATTTGTTGCCTGATCACCTGGAGATGCACTGTTGCCGATTCTTAAAAGCGGCAGTGAGGAACAATTCCTAATTAAGGTCCTAGAACCAGTGGCTTCTAATTGTTTGCCGCCACGAGGTTGTGATAAGGATGAGGTCAATGTCTTATTCAACTGACCGTGCCCGGAACCAGGCACAATGCCCAGCCCAGGGCCTGCGCGCAGTGGTTTCTCGACGGTGTCTGTTGACTGAATGACTCAGGGCCAAGCCACACGCCAGGGCTGGTCCGGCCGAGCCCCACCGGGACCTGACCCGTGTGTACTTCCCTTGAGCTGCGGCAGCGACAAGGTCAAAAAGCTGAGGAATCAGACCCACGACAGACGTCACAGCTAGAAAGGCCTGAGAGCCCAGCCGGCCCCTGACCGGACGGCGAGAAGCAACAAATTAGCTACGATTCAGGGGCCTCTAAAAAACTGAACTTGGTTTTCCTCTCTCTCCCTTTGAGACCCTCATTCTGCCCAGAAGCAGAGAACAATGGCATCGATGTCAGATGAACTCAGTAATTTCAGGTTTAAGTTCAATCTCTTCAAGGTTTTCTCATGTCCCTCCCCAGGTCAGCTCCTTACTTCCAGGGGCTTCTGTGGCATAGGAGGGGAGTGCTGAGCCACGGTCTGTGGCATCTGTCTCAGTCTCTTGGGTGTGGTCACTCTACCTCCCTGGCGTCTTTTCAACCCATGTCCTTTCTTCTGTGGCCATCAGTCCACACACTCTGTACCCTCCCCACCCTGTGCAAGAGGCCCTCCAGGACCACTCATCCTTGCCCAGCACCTTCCATGGCCTCCTTGAGAGTGTGGGGAAGCCAGCTGACCCCTCAGTACGCGAGGGTCCAGGGAGGCCCTCATTGCCCCTGGGTGTGGTGACAGAGCAGGGCTATTACCCACTCAGGGCTCTGCGGGGACAGCGGGGACACAGGGCCTTCTGCTCTGGTACACTTCCCAAATCGGTGAGGAGGAAGGGGTTGGTGCTCCCCTCCCCCCACTTGACTGTTGTCTTCATTGTGACCTATGGATGGCCATGAAGGGGAGTGTCACCGGCAACAAGGACATGCAGGGGAGGGAACAGAGGTGACCGTGCAGCACTGAATCCCCTGAATGTCACATGGGGATATGGAGAAATGGAGGTCAAGAAAGCGGAAAGGCTCACGGCAGGCCATAAATCGTGAGTCAGTGGCCGCATCAGGTCAAGAGCCTGGGACTTGGTAAATCACCCCTGAGCCTCCCTCTGACCCAGGCCCTCCCTGTCCCGGGTTCTATCACGTCCAGCTGCAACAAGCCGGGTGTGTATAACGGTTTTAAACCACGGCTCCAAATTCTCTGACACTCTTCCTCTTGAAATCCGCGGTCTTGGCCTCCTTTCCTTGAATATTGTGACTGCTTCGATCATCAGAGGATAGTGAGGTGATGCTCTGTGACTTCCAAGTCTAGGCCATCCCGGGCCACCAGCTCCTGCCTTGTTACCTGGAACACGAATCCTTAAAACGTGAGCTTCTGTGCAAAAAGTCTAATGGCGCCTAGGCTGCCGGGCTGTGAGGAAGCCCAAACCCGGAAAACAGGTCAAAATGCTTGGCTCCCACCTTGAGAGATTTGGCTTCGGTCAGTCTAGAGCGGAGCCCGGGCCCCTATATTTTTACGTTCCTCCCGGGGCTCTGACGCACCGCGTTCACGCCCCAGCATTTGAGGACCACTGCCTTAGAGCATCCTCTCTGGCGCCCTCAGCAGACAGAAGAGGAAAGTGAAGTCAGAGAAGGACTGTGAACAGCAAGCACCCTTAGCCCTTGGCCCTTGAGAAGGCAGCCGGGTCTCTGCTCCTCACCTCCACCTGTTTTGGATTCCAGGGGAAATTCTGTCTTCCTGTTCTCACTGAAGGGGGCGGAGGCACAAAGCCACGGGCAGGGGAATCAGATGGGTTGGATGCGACACCCCACTCTGCTGCTCACTAGCACTGGGACCCAGCAGCGTTGGTAAAGAATCGGCAGACCATTTTTTAAAGCACATTTCTTAAATTTTATAATCTGTATTAAGTCCTTAGAATAACCAAAAGAAGAGAGAAAGCTAGAACACTGAAAGAGACAGATAGGTGATTGGGCAAATACATCATTAGACAAATTGGCTTCGGGCTGACAGTTTGGTTGCCATGACATTGGGCAAGTTGCTTGTCCATTCCAAGCCTCGGTCTCCCCATCTGTAAAATGAGGCTGATAAGGCCCATTTCACGGCGTTGTTGTGAGGACGCCGTATGGCGGCGTGGGTGACACGCCAGGCAGATGGTAAGCATCCAAGAGATTCGACCTCCCTCCCTTCCTGAGCATTCGGACCACACAGAGGCCGCCCTGCTCTTGGCTTTGGCTTTAAGGAGCTTGTGGTCACTGAGAGGATATTTCACACTGGAAGTACATGCATTCCAAATTGATACCTAACTGTATATTTTTTGGTATAAACTATATGTCGACTCTAACTTTAGCCCGGGGGGAGCTTTGTTATTTGTTTCCCTCTCATGAAAGCTATAATAGAGGAAGTGAAAAACTTGCCCTGTGCGTTCCAACTCCTAGGTACACAATTTCCAATTTTCTGGGATATTATTTAAGTTTATTTTAGTTCTGGAGTCTCACCATCCGCATGAGTAGCTTATTGCAGTTCCGGGTGGGCTCTAGAAAGGCCCGGAACAACGTCTCAAAGGGAGGGGAGGATAATCTTCACGTTCATTAAATAGCAGGGCCTGGGATCTTTGCTGGTTCTAGGGCCTGGAAGCTTCCCTGACACGAGCTGAGGGATCTCAGTAAGAGGGCCGAGCTCACACCAAGCGGTATTTCTCTTGGCTTCTTTCTGACTTTTCCATTCTCTGCTCATTACTGAGGCCAACGAGGGACATGCTGGATCGTGGTCTGGCTGGGGGTTCACTTTCTTCCCTTCATTCTGGAGTTGATCATTGGCCTCACTGCCCGTAACTGTGCCCCATGTGTGAGAAAAGACCTGTGAGATTCTTCAGGTTCTCGGAGGGGTCGGGGGACTCCAGAAGAATAAATGCCACAGGCCATATGGTCAACGTCTACCTCTCTCCCACCCACTTCGTGTCCCAAGCGCTGTTCTTGGGACAAGGCCTTCTCTGGCACTCAGTGGTAACGAGAGAAGCGGCCAAGGCCACGGTGGCCCCATTGTGTTCTAAGTGCTGTTCTAAGTGCTTACAAACCACAGCCCCATGAAAGAGGCGCTCTGCACGTTTTCACTTGCCAGATAAGGAAACAGGCACAGAGAGGTTGAGTGGGGTTTACCCTGGGGCTTCAACATGAGGGGCGCCTGGGTGATGCAGTTGGGTAAGCGTCTGACTCTTGATTTCAGCTCAGGTCATGATCTCACAGTTTGTGGGATCAAGCTCCGTGTCAGGCTCTGTGCTGACAGCACAGACCGTGCTTGGCAGTCTCTCTCTCTCCCTCTCGCTCTCTGTTCCTCCCCCACTCGGGCACACCCTCTCTCTCTTTCAAAATTAATAACTAAACTTAAAGGAAAGAGTCTCAGGGAGATACAGCTCAGTCCACAGCAGGAACGGAGCTGGGGAAAGTACGTGTAGAAAACGGCAAGGAGAGGGGCGCTTGGGTGGCTCAATCGGTTAAGCGTCTGACTTTGACCCAGGTCACGATCTCACGGTTTGTGAGTTCGAGCCCCACATCAGGTGCTGTGCTGTCAGCAGACCCTGCTTCGGATCCCCTGTGTCCCTCTCTCTCTGGTAAAGGTAGTTTGGCCCTTGTTGTATAATAAAGAATTTGTCTGGTCTTTGCCCTGGATTTACGGGAAGGAGCTTCTAAACCCTTGGAATTTCCCTACAGTGACAGGAGGGTTTGTTATTCACGGTAGGTCCCTGAGATCACCCTGAGTTTATGCTAACAAGGTGACTCACGTGAACCCTAGATGGTTTCAGGTTAGGGGCTGGTCATCTGGAAGCGTTGGGGCTCCGAACCATGTAATGTCATCCTGACCTCTGGTGAGGGAAGGGGGCTGGAGATCGAGTTCAATCATGGGGCCGATGATCCAGTCACCGATGCCTATGTAATGAACCCCCAGCAAAATCTCTGGGGGTGTGATGAATATATGAAAGTGACAAATCTTGATTTGGCGGGAGAGCACGTGGAAGGTCCATGTGTCCCTGGTAAAATAAAACTGTAATTGTAAGTATAGTGCTTTCCTGAGGTCCGTGAGTCACTCTAGCAGATTATCCACCGTGAGGGGGTCGTGGGAAACTCCAAATTTATAGCCAGTTGGTCTGAAGTTCAGGTGGCCTGGAGACCCCCAAACTTGTGGCTGTTGTCTGAAGTGAGGGCAGTCTTCTTGGAGCCCTTACCCTGGAGAGTCTATACTAATTCCTGGCAGTGTTGAATTGCATTGCAGTATTGTAATGCTAGATGCATGAATGCCCGATTCAAAAATTGGACTTTATTTGCCTGGGTGGCTGGGAGTCATAGGTTTGCGAGAAGATGGTTGTCAGGATTGGTAACTGGGGTTCTGGAAGAATCATCTGGCAGAGAATGAGGATGGCCAGAGCTCTCCCTGAGTCCCAGGCACCCTTGGTCATGCATTCTCCACGTTGACATGCAATGCTGGTTACCAAAGATGCTTCCTTTCAGAAAATAAAGAGCAGCCCACATATATTGGTAGAGTTGGAGCCACTCGAGGTAGGCCAGCCAGGAAGCTGCAGAAAACACTCACTTCCGGGAGGAGAAGCGCATTTCTTTCCGGTTCACACTCTGCAGATACTAAAGCTCATGTAAGAGTCCTGGGTCCAGACCGGGCCCAAGCCTTCTCTTTAAACGTAAGGGGAACGTGGGAATGCAAACTGGTGCAGCCACTCTGGAAAACAGTATGGAGATTCCTCAAAAAACTAAAAAGAGAACTACCCTACGACCCAGCAATTGCACTACTGGGTATTTATCCAAGGGATACAGGTGTGCTGTTTCGAAGGGGCACATGCACCCCCATGTTTATAGCAGCACTATCGACAATAGCCAAAGTATGGAAAGAGCCCAGATGTCCATCGACGGGTGAATGGATAAAGAAGATGTGGTATACATATACAATGGAGTATTACTCGGCAATCAAAAAGAATGAAATCTTGCCATTTGCAGCTACATGGATGGAACTGGAGAGTATCATGCTAAGTGAAATCAGTCAGAGAAAGACCAATATCATATGACTTCACTCGTACGAGGACTTTAAGAGACAAAACAGATGAACATAAGGGAAGGGAAGCAAAAATAATGTAAAAACGGGGGGGGTGGCAAAACATAAGAGACTCTTAAATATGGAGAATAAACAGAGGGTTGCGGCAGGCGTTGTGGGAAGGAGGATGGGCTAAACGGGTAAGGGGCATTAAGAAATCTACTCCTGAAATCACTGTTGCACTATATGCTAACTAACTTGGATGTAAATTAAAAAATAACTTATTTTAAAAAACCATAAGGGGCAGAGCAGCAGAAGCAGGGTACAGCTTCCCCCTGGGTATTTGGGAAACCTGGGGCCCCTTTTCTTTTTTTTTTTTTTTTTTTTTTTTACGTTTTATTTTTGAGACAGAGAGAGACAGAGCATGAACGGGGGAGGGGCAGAGAGAGAGGGAGACACAGAATCGGAAGCAGGCTCCGGCTCTGAGCCATCAGCCCAGAGCCTGACGCGGGGCTCGAACTCACGGACCGTGAGATCGTGACCTGAGCTGAAGTCGGACGCTTAACCGACTGAGCCACCCAGGCGCCCCGGGGCCCCTTTTCTTAAGCTTCCTGTGCTCTCCAGCCTGCTTCTCTCCAGCGACAGCTAAGCGCAGGAAACTTGTATTCCGACATTTCTAGAATATTCCCTGCAAGCGAGGCATTGCGCTGCAGGCTCCCCCCTCACTGGATCTGATTCAACCTTCACTGAAACCCTACCCGAGGAGATGACTTAATCTCTGGGCCGAGTGAGTGGAGCCACGAAGTTCAGACGGATTTTGCAAGACAAAAACCTAAATCTATTTTGTGGCTGCCGGTACACATTCCGACTTCGCCACATCCGCGGTCATTCCCACCACAAACACAAAAGGTGCTATAAATTCATTTCCATGCAGGATTCATTGTTTCTGGCATTGTTCATTTCTTGATAAGTCGGCCAGTCCAAATAGCCAGTTCGGGTCCATCACTGATCCCAAGAGCGCCATCGTGGTGTCCTGGATTTACTGACGGTGTTTGGCCTTAATCGCTTACAGCTGTTTCTTTTCACGAGCTGTATTTTCTCATCGACTTTGATGAGAAAAAATTTCAAGAGAGAGGCTGGTCAAGAAGTTTAACTGCACATACGGAAGCAGGAGACTTGGCCATTTTTTATTATTTGTATTAAGTCATGGCCATCAGAGAAGACTCGAAAAATAGGGATGTATAAAGAAGAAAACAGAGCACCCGTAACTTCATGGCCTGGAGATAACTGATATTCACATTTTGGTGTGTTTTCTCCGTCTTTTCTCTATGCACGTGCCTGTGCTTGCTCATAGCTGGGATTACCCGCCTATGATTTTGTCCTTGGTCCCAGCAAGCAGCAGAGGAAATCACCTGGGAGCTTGGCAATGCGGGATCTCAGGCCTTGCCCCACTCCTACTGAATTAGAATCTGCATCTTACCAAGGGATTTCTCCGCGTAGTAAAGGTTGATGAGTGCTGGTTTATCCCATGCTTTTTGCGCTCTGATTATATTGTAAGCATTTCCACATGTCATCAAAACATTGTCCCGTAAGATGATTTCTAATTGCGTAATTGCATAATATTCCATCGGGCGTGTGAACCACAATTTGCATATCGCTTCCCCTCTCGTCCTCCATGTTATAAGGAACACTCCAGGGAACACCCTTGAATCCACTTTGCTCCCTACCTCTGATGATTTCCCTGGAGCAATTCCTAGGAAGGAAATTACAGAGGCAAAGGCTACGGTGTTATACAGTGTTTTTCATGCTTTGGGGCTGCTCAGTACCTTTTGAATACACTTCTTATATCTGATAAATTTCCCACCACGTGAGTTCCATATGACCCTGGTAGAAGCCCAGGGGCGCCTGCATGGCTCGGTCGGTTATGTGTCTGACTTCGGCTCAGGTCATGATCTCACGGTTCGTGAGTTCGGGCCCCATGTCGGGCTCTGTGCGGACAGCTCGGAGCCTGGACCCTGCTTCGGATTCTGTGTCTCCCTCTCTCTCTCTGCTCCTCCCCCACTCACACTCTGTGTCTCTCTCAAAAATAAATAAACACTAAAAAAACAAAAGAAATTTAATCAAACATTGACACAAGGGCCGAACTTAACCAAAAAGTAAAGTATAAAACCTTAGGAACAGGGGCACCTGGGTGGTTCAGGTAAGCATCTGACCCTTGATTTTGGCTCAGGTCACAATCCCACGGTTCGTGGGTTCAAGCCCTGCATCAGGCTCTGCGCTGACAGTGCAGAGCCTGCTTGGGATTCTCTCTCTCCCTCTGCCCTTCACCTGCTCGTGCGCTCTCTCTCTCTCTCTCTCTTTCTCTCAAAATAAAAAATAAATAAATAAATAAATAAATAAACAAACTTAAAATGAATAAACTCTCAAAATAAATAAACTTTAAAAAACCACCTTAGGAACATGGCCCACCAGACATGTACAAGGGTTCTAATCTCCTTACACCCTGGACAGCACTCACCATTTTCCATTTTCCTTTAAATTTTACATTAGAGCCCATCCCTAGTATGTGTGACATGGTATCTCATTGTGGTCTTGATTTGTATTTCCCTAATGTTTCATGATTTCAAGGTTCTTTTCATGTGCTTACTGGCCATTTGTCTATCTTCTTTGGGAAAATATCTGTTCAAATCCTTAGCTCATTTTAAAACTCGGTTATTTGTCTTTCCATTGTTGAATGTCCAACGTTTGTTATATATTCTTGATGCTAACCCTGTAAAATATATGATTTGCAAATATTTTCCTTGTGGTTTGCGTCTTCGCTTTCTTGATAGTATTCTTTGATGCACAGTTTTTCATTTTGATGAAGCACAATTTACCTATTTTTTCTTTTGTTGCTTGTGTTTTGGTGTCATATCTAAGAAACTGTTGTCTAATCCAAGGTCATTGAGATATACAACTATGCTTTCTTCTAAGAATTTTATACTTTTAACTCTTACATTTAGGTCCTGGATCCATTTTCTTTTTCTTTTCTTTTCTTTTTCTTTCTTTCTTTCATTTATGTTTATTTACTTTTGAGAGAGAGAGAGAAACAGAGCGTGAGCGGGGGAGAGGCAGACAGAGAGGAAGACACAGAATCTGAAGTAGGCTCCAGGCTCCGAGCTGTCAGCACAGAGCCTGATGTGGGACTCGAACTCACCAACTGTGAGATCATGACCTGAGCTGAAGTCGGACGCCCAATTGACTGAGCCACCCAGGCGCCCACCACCCTCCCCTTTTTTTTGAGAGAAAGAGAGTGAGAACATGTGTGAGCAAGGGAGGGGCAGAGAGAGAATCTTAACCAGGCTCCACACTGGGCGGGGCTCAGTTTCACAACCATGAGATCATGACCTGAGCCGAAATTAAGACTTGGATGCTCAACACACTGAACCACCCAGGCACCCCACCCCCCCTTTTCTGGATCCAGAAACAGTTTTTTAAGTCAATTTTTGTATGTGGTATGAGGCAGGACTCCAAATTCATTCTTCTGCATATGGCTATCTAGTTGTCCCTGCATCATTTTGTTGAAAAAAATATTCTTTTCCCATGAAAATGGTCTTGGCACCCTTCTCAAAATTCAACTGATGCAATAACATCAAAGAAATAAAATACTTAAGAATAAACTCAACTAAAGAGGCGAAAGCCTATACACTGAAAACTACACATTGCTTAAAGAAATTAAAGAAGACACCAATAAAAAGACATCTTATATTCATAGATCACAAGACTTAATGTTATTAAGATGTCAATACTACCCAAAGCAAATCTACAGATTTGATGTAATCCCTAACAAAATTCCAATGCCTTTTTTTTTTTTTTTTGCAGAAATAGAAAAACCCATCTTAAAATTCATACAGGATCTCCCAAATGATATTGAATAGCCAAAATAATTTTGAGAAAGACGAACAAAGCTGGGGGTTTTACGCTTTCTGATTTCCAAACTTACTACAAAGCAGCAGCAATCCAACAATGTGGTACTGGGATAAGTCAGACATCTAGACTGAATAGGGAGCCCAGAAATAGACTCTCATATATGTGGTCAAATGATTTTTGATGAGGGAGCCGGGACCATTCAGTGAGGAAAGAACAATCTTTTCAACAAATGGTTTTGGGAAAACTGGATATCCACATGCAAAAGATGGGAGTTTGACCCTCACGTTATACCATATACAAAGATTAACTCAAAGCGGATAAAAGACCCAAGTTACAGTTTAGTAAGAACTAACACTATAAAACTCTCAGAAGAAAACCTTCATGACACTGAATTTGGCAGTGAGTTTTTAGGATATGACACCAAAGACACACATGACAAAAGAAAAATGGTAAATCGGACTACGTCAAGATTAAAAACTTAATGTGAGGGGCGCCTGGGCCGCTCAGTCGGTTAAGCGGCCGACTTCAGCTCAGGTCATGATCTCGCAGTCCGTGAGTTCGAGCCCCGCATCGGGCTCTGTGCTGACGGCTCAGAGCCTGGAGCCTGTTTTGGATTCTGTGTCTCCCTCTCTCTGACCCTCCCCCGTTCATGCTCTGTCTCTCTCTGTCTCAAAAATAAATAAACGTTAAAAAAAAAAAAAAAAAGTGAATCAAAGGAGGTGATCAACAGGGTAAAAAAGGCAATCCACAGGATGGGGACGCAAAATAAATGGACAAGCAAAATGAATGACAGATAAAGGGGTAAACAAAATGTGGTAAACAATACCGTTCAGCCTTGAAAAGGAAGGAAATCCTCTCACGTACTACAATACACCTGAACCTTGAGGGCATTACATTAAGTGAAATAAGCCACAAAAAGACAAATACTGTATGATTCCAGTTACATGAGGTCCCTAGAGTAGCTGAATTCATAGAAAGTAGAATGATGGTTGCCAGGGGCTGGGGGCATGCGGATGTGGGAAGTTATTAATAGGTAGAGAGCTTCAGTGTTGCAAGATAAAAAAAGTTCTGGAGACGAATGGGAAGTATGGCCACACAACAAAGTGAGTGTACTTAATACCTTTGAACCGTACATTTAAAAATGGTTAAGATGGGGGGCACCCGGGTGGCTTAGTCGGTTAAGCGTCTGACTTTGGCTCAGGTCATGATCTCGAGGTTTGTGAGTTCGAGCCCCGCGTCGGGCTCTGTGATGTCAGTGTGGAGTCTGCTTCAGATCCTCTGTTCCCCTCTCTGCCTCTCCCCCACTTGCGCTCACTCTCTCTCTCTCTCTCTCTCTTAAAATAAATAAATAAACTTTTAAAAGACGGTTAAGATGGTGAATTTTATGTTGTATGCGATTTACTACAATTAAAAAATATATTTAGGGGCGCCTGGGTGGCTCAGTCGGTTAAGCATCCGACTTCCGCTCAGGTCATGATTTCACGGTTCGTGAGTTTGAGCCCTGCGTTGGGCTCTGTGCTGACAGCTCAGAGCCTGGAGCCTGCTTAAGATTGTGTCTCCCTTGCTCTCTGCCCCTCCCCACTTGTGCTCTGTCTCTATCAAAAATAAATAAACATATAACATTTTTTAAAAATATTTAAATCAATTCACCATACATGTATGCGTTTGAGAAACTTTTTTTTTTAAGGACATTTTTCAAATGCTCAAAGAGTATACCGTTCTTTGTTCCAATAAGTGGCCATACCTTGCCAACCCGTCTTAGGATGTGGCGACCTCCAACATTTTAGCAGCTTGGTTAGCCACAAGAATTACCTCTCTCCCATTCCACGCGGTCCCAATGCCACACTGTCAGTTATGGGACACCGACATCCCACCCCTGTCCCAGCTAGAGCAATCGGCTTAACCCCCAGGCATTTGGATCTGGAGGGGGTCATCAATGCGAAAGAGCAGGGATTCATGCCGTGAGAACCACACTGCAATGTCAAGGCCTTGTGGGATTTCTGAGAACCACACCCCATCTGCCCAGCTCTGAGACCGGCAGAAAGCCTTTGGGATATTCGCTTACGGGTTCAGTCTGGCAACATCTACTAATGACCCTTAAATCCTGTGCAAATGTATTTGAAGTGGCCCCGGGGGTTAAGAATCTGACCATTGTTTCTCCAGCAACAGCACTTCTGCCCCACAGCCTGAGGGATTTTCCGTTCTGCTTGCTATTAAATATTTGGTTATCGCATATTAATATACATCAGAAAGGACACCCTCTTTCAGCCTGTTTGGGTCACAGGATTGCAAAGTGGTACCTATCTTCTGGAAAGTGATCAGACAAAATACGTCAGGAGACACAGAAATATCCCCCTTCTGGGAAAATAGATAATCCTAAATACAGAAAAGTCGATTGGGGCAGGATGTCCAATGTCCACGGTGACACAACCATCTGCCTTGTATCCCTCCAACCTCTGACTGGGGGACTCGTGACATAATCAGCCTCTTTCTGCTTAGGGTGGATCCTCAATGTGCCGCTCTAAAGATTTAGGATGCTAACAGATTCCCTCTCCTAGGGATGAAGATAGAGAAGGGAAAGAAGCTGACAGGGCCGGAGAATCCCATCCACCGTCCTGACAATAGTGAAAACATTACAAACCATCAGATGTTTCAAATGCCCTCTTGCATAGTCAGAGCAGGGTCCCAGGAGCTGGGGCTAGACAGGGGAGTTACTCTAGGCAACAAAGCATCAGATTTAAGCAGGGCAGGCCAAGGCCAAGGTCCAGGTCTAGAGAAGCATTCTGGATTGCCTGTTTTTTTCAATTGGGTATGGGTGTCTGGAGAGCCCTTATTCTGGGTCTAATCATCTCAATGGGTCTCACATTTAGCCTTCTGCTATTATTTGTTTAATGTTTTAAATGTTTATTTCATTTTGAGAGAGATAGAGCATGAGCAGGGGAGGGATACAGAGAGAGGGAGACACAGAATCTGAAGCAGGCTCCAGGCTCTGAGCTGTCAGCATAGAGCCTGATGCGGGGCTCGAACTCACAAACCACGATCATGACCTGAGCCAAAGTCAGATGCTTAGCCGACTGAGCCACCCGGGTGCCCCTCTGCTATTATTTTCAAATGCAGTTGCATGCTTAGTCCTAGACAGCAAGTCTAACAAGACCAAAAGAGGACATTTGTCACTTGGCCTTGATCTACCCCTGGACAGTCAGTACCACCCACGCTGCCTTATGAATCTGTACTTTTCTTGTGAGTCTCGTAATACTGTTTTACCACCTTATTGTCTAATAAGAGCATTCACCTGTCCAATGTAAATATTAAAATTGCTGGCAATCTTCCTAACTGGTTCTCTTTCGGCATATCTTCATTTTGTAATATACTAGGAGTCTCAAAAATGCTAGGTAATTCAGGATTTTCCAGTCTTTGAGAGGGCTTTCTCGAGGCCAGATCTGGGGGTTGACTGTGGTGCACAAACTGGGAGACGAAGCATAACGTCTGCAGCAGTGAGGACTCAGGAGGGGGTCAGGGCATAAGGGGCTGGATTGAGGGGAATAGGGCTTGGGGCTTGAACAGGGCTGGGCACTCTGAGTGGGGGGCCTGGCCCAGGGATAGGACACGGTGTGCTAACGGCGGGGCGGGAGTGGTGGTCAGGAGGCAACAGTCAACCCTTAAGGAAGCCATGGCCCATCATCTCAATGGCCCTGGCAGCCACTGGGAATAATGGCTATGAAGGCCCTGTAGCACCGTGAAAAATGCTTATGTTATCATGGAGAATACATAACTTTGTGGGCCTATATCACACACATACTCATGCAAAGGAAGCAAGACTAGGGCTTGTGCTGACTGGGACGGGTGGGACTGTGGGTGGGTTCATTCGTCCTGTATTTTAAGATAAAATCATGGGGCGCCTGGGTGGCGCAGTCGGTTAAGCTTCCGACTTCAGCCAGGTCACGATCTCGCGGTCTGTGAGTTCGAGCCCCGCGTCAGGCTCTGGGCTGACGGCTCGGAGCCTGGAGCCTGTTTCCGATTCTGTGTCTCCCTCTCTCTTTGACCCTCCCCCGTTCATGCTCTGTCTCTCTCTGTCCCAAAAAAAAAAAAAAAAAAAAAAAAAAAAGTTGAAAAAAAAAAATTAAAAAAAAAAAAAAAAAAGATAAAATCATGGCAGGAATCAGGAGATAACTGAGTCACTATCTCATCCAGCAGCCCTCAGACCCCTTGGGAGAAGCCCAGGGCAAGCCGAATTCCCACACCACGGCGGAGAAGGTCTGGGATGGCTGAGAGACTCTCTCTCTCTCCCTCTCCCGGGACCCTGAGCCCCACTCCTTGGGGGACCAGGCGGGGATTAGGGGCAGATGTTGAAGCTGGCAAAGCCCGGCTGTGTGGAAGCCAGCATGCTGTGGCTCCTGTCCTGGTTCCAGCTCCCTGGCTGTCCGTCTAAAGCAGCCCTGAGGCCGGTCGGCCCTGCCCCACCCATGCCCACATCCCCGGCCAATCAGGCCCAAGGGACCTCCAGGACAGCATCTTCCTCACTGATGTGCTGGAGAAAGAATCTGTTTCCTGTTCCAGCTCCTCGGGAGACCCGCGTGGGAGGTCCTCAGAGCACGGGCTGCGGTGGCACCCCACCCATGGATGGCCCTGAGCCCACCCACCATCCACTCATTTCTTCCCAGCTGCTTCCTTCTCAGAGTTCTCAGCATTCCCGGGACGGCAAGGAGACTTTCTTGGGACCAAGGCATCGCTGGGCCTCCATGTCCAGGCCAGGCCCCTGGCAGGGCTCCACACCTAACCTCTGCACTTACCCCCGCTGCCGTTCCCCTGGTGCTCCCCCGGTAGCCCTTTAGGAAATGTGGGAACATTTCAATCCCATTCAGGGCTTTCAGTGAAAGCAATATATGATCTCTAGGGACTTATAAATAGTTTGACAGTAATTATCGTTAATAAACTAGGTAAAAGTCATTAATTTTTCGGTTAGAAAAAACAAGAAGTTTCCTCTATTAAAGAATCCAACTCAGGGGCACGCGGGTGGCTCCTCCCATTAAGCGTTGGACTCTTGGTTTCGGCTCAGGTCGTGATTTCACAGTTCGTGAGTTCAAGTCTCACATCAGGCTCTGCGCTAACAGTGTGGAGCCTGCTTGGGATTCTCTTTCTCTTCCTTTGCCCCTATTCATGCTCTCTCTCTCTCTCTCTCAAAATAAACACTAAAAAAAAAAAAAAAGATAAAGAATCCAACTTAAACTATAAAAAACAGAGTCAGCCCCCTCAGAGTCAACCCAGTGTGGTCAACTGCCTACATCAGAACCACTCATGGCGTTTGGTAAAAATTGCAGATTCCTGGGCTCAGCTCCAGAATCAGAATCTTAGGGAGATGAGGGCTGGGAACCTGAATTTTTAAAAAATGTTTATTTTAAGAGAGAGAGAGAGAGCGTGAGCAGGGGTGGGGCAAAGAGAGAGGGAGACACCAATCCGAAGCAGGCTCCAGGCTCCGAGCTGTCAGCACAGAGACCTACACAGGGCTCGAACCCATGAACCCTGAGATCATGACCTGAGCAGAAGTCAGAAGTTTAACCAACTGAGCCACCCAGGCACCCAGGGAACCTGAATCTTTAACAAGCTCCTGTGGTCATTCTGGAGGACAGCAAAATGAGTAGCTGAGTGGCTTCCCTGCTGAGGGAGTCTGGCTCCCTCCCTTAAACCCCACACCCTGAGCTGGGCACTGGCCGGCCCTCACGTACCTCGGGGTCCCCAAGAGACCCTGAGAACCTGGGGGTGTGGATGACGCAGCAGGCAATGGGAGCTGTATTACGGGTTTATGCCAAGTTCTCTAGAAGCACAGGAGAGAGCGGGACTCCGAGAGAAGAAAGATGTCTAGGAGAAAAGGTCTCCAGGGCCACATCACTAAGTGGCCTTAGAGTTGACCAGGGAGCAAGGCTGTTCCAGATCAAGGGCGCAGTGTGAACGGTTTGGGGCCAGGGCCCGGGGAGGGGGTGGGGTGAAGCAGGGATGGCTGGGGAGCTGCAGGGGGGCAGGAGAGGGGTGGTTAGGGTGTGGGGGAGGGCAGCTCCACGCGTTGGTTTGGCTAAGCTGAGAACCCCCTTCCCCATGGGGTCTGGGGCAGAGTTGCTCCGAAGAGGAACTTCCAGGAGATTTGGAAAAGAGAAGCAGCATCATGGCTTTCAGAGGGTTGTCTCCACCGCTGTCTCCAGAGGCAGGGGCTTCCCCCCACCGGAGCCAGCTAGTTTGTCCTCCCGCTTTTCTGCTCCCTGTCCCGCCCGAGGGCCTTGCTGGGCAACGGCCCCCACAGGCCTCTCCATTGGCTCCCTGCACGCCTCCCCCTTGGGCAGCTGGACGCGCTTGGCGTCTCACATTTCCCTGCAAGCTCCAGCTTGTCACCCGGGCAGGACTTTCTCTGATTGTCCAGTTCTCCTTGCTGAACGTTATTCAGCCTGTCCCACGTTTGGGTAAGGTCTAATGCCCATAATAATTCCCTTATTCCCATATAGGCTGCTTCCCTGGCTGGACCCTTTCCAAACAGTCCTTGTCATGAATCTTTTTAAGAGCAGGAAAACCCTTCTGTGTAAGCATCTTACACACACACACACACACACACACACACACACAGATGCACACAGCTCATCTGGGGCAGATCTCTTACTATCCAGGACTGAAGAAGGAGAGGTCCCTCTCACCCTCACATGGTAGGAGAGCTGTGCCCTCTTTCCCACCACCTGCCGGGGGCAGGAGGGTGGGGAGGCCTGGGTGGTCCAGTCCTTCACTGACGGGCCATCCTCAGCTTCAGATCCTCTCCAGAAGCTTGGAGGGCTGTCCTCTGATGTGTCCTTCTGAAACGCAGTCATGGCTGCTTGAAGACAAGATCAGACCACAGGTTGCCTAGGGCCCCTCTTTTCCCAGAAGCCTCTAAACTCAAATCAGTTTCCCTCCCGGGAGATCAGATCTTCCTCGCCGGGATTTCGAGGTAAAGATGGTCCAATTTCTATCCTTCAAGGCTGACTCCTCCTGCAAGTTAAGTCACAGGATTTTCACATCAGGGGCTTCTCTGCAGTCCTGAGCATGACAGCCAGCCCCTGTCCTCGCCACCTGGCGATTCAAGAGCACTGTACCAAGAGCAATATGGGAGAAACTACATCGTGCCATGAGAATACGGGGGAGGGCCCTCACCTAGGCAGGGAAGCTGAGAGGGGGCTTCCCGGAGGAAGTGATATAAGCCGAGGCAGGAGCAGCAGGTGGGGCCGGAAAGGCTTTCAGGTGGGGAGTGAGCTGCATGAAGGCAGGAGGTATGGGAGAGGAGGGGCTGCGGGGAACTAAGTGGTGCCCAGTGAGGCACCTGGGAGGCAGTGGGAAGAGAAGGAGCTGGAAAGCTGGGAGATCTGATCAGGTTGAGCTGAGGGCTCTCTATTCTGGGGCCACAGTCAGCAGAGGAGGGGCAGGGTCAGATTCTGCTCCTTTGGGAAGACGGGCTTGGAGGAGGTGTGTCCGGAGGCCAGAAAACCTCAGAAGCCAGGACAAGGGAAAGGTGGCTGAATCACGGGGCAGCCCTGGAGAGAGAGAAATGGATTCAAGGGTCATACGGCCGCTGGAAGATGGGGGAAAACCATGCACGTGGTGGTTGGTGGGTTGGAGGCAGGGGATGAAGGGGGAGCAGGAGGAGTCGTGGGGGATCCCAGGTGTCTGGCTGGAGCCCCTTGAAGGGCTGGAGGCGTCCAGTTGGTCGGCCGAGCGGAAGCTACAGTGTGAACAGTATTGTTGGTAAGGTGAAGTCTCTAATGAAGGCGTGACTATCAGGAGAAAAAAAAAAGGGAAAATAAGATGATCGAGGGGAGGGAAGCACTTCGTGCCTGAAGAGACTAAGAATGAGAACTAGAAAAGCTGAAAACGTGTTTCTGGGTCTGGGGTCTCTCACCCCTGCACCAGAAAGAGGGCCACGTGGACCGACGGAGGCGCGACAGTGTTTGGGGTGTGGTATTTAAGTGATGGCTGCAGTGGTGGGCTAACAGTGGCAGCAAGGCCCACGGCCACTTCCCCTTGCTGGTTCACTAACTCGGCAAACACCTACAAAGCACCTGCTTGCCTGGCCCTGTGGTCTCAGCACAGGGCACACGGCCCTCAGGCCCTGCCTGATAGAGCTTCTGATTGGGTGCGAGAAGCAGACATGAGGCGACACTGATACGAAATGACAAATCGTGATAAGCGTTGGTAAAGAGAAGAGTGGGGTCCTGTTTCAGATGGGGACAGGCCTCCAAGGAGGTGACATCTGAGCTGAGATTGGAAGGCACAGGACTCAGGAAGAGCATTCCGGGCGGTGGGAATAGTGTCTCCCTCCCAGTGCTTTCGAGGAATGAAAACAGAGGCAGTGTGGGTGGAGGGGGGCCAGAGCTGGGTGAGGGTTGGGGACACCGATGGGAGATCGGCTGGAGAGGCGGCGGGCGCTGGCTGTGCTGTTTGGAATATTTTAGCCAAGTCCGGGCCAAATGATTCCTCAGGGCCCTTGTTACCCCAAGTTTCAAGGACATTTTTTCAGAGTCATCCTGATCCTGATCCCTTCTGTCATAACAGGCTCTGGAGTCTGTTTCCATCACCAGCTCTCCTCTGAGAAGAGGGGGCACTCAGGCTCTCACGAAACAGGTGACCCGGAAGATGCCCCTTGGTGCCCTGCCAACCGCCAGGCAACATTTTTAGAAAAGTTCCCTTTTAAACTCAACTTCTCTTAGCCAAATTGACCGGGGAAAGATAAGTCCCTACAAATAGCGATCGCCAGTGCATAAGGAGAGTCATTATCTTAAATTGAGGCTGGCTTCTAAGAAAAAAAGAAAAAAACCCGCACGCCACTGGCCAAAACCTCACCCCCACCCACCCCCGGCACAGACGTGAGCGCGGTGGCTCCATCACCCTCCTTGCAAGGACAGGGCTCGACATGGGCCTCTGTGTAAAGGGAAGGAAACAGGCAGAGGAAGGAAGGCCAGAGATTAGAGAAGTTGACAGATGTAAATAGCCTCAGAGGAGCCACACTGTCCCAGCGTTGCTCCCCAGGGAGCCTTTTGTACCAAGGAATCTGGTTGCCTGAATGAAAAATGATATCATTTATTTCTTTAGTCAGAGCTGAGCTGTTTTCTTCAGACACAGAAATAACTCAACACCGCAACACCAAATTGTTGGCCAAGTGCTAGAGGTATCTGTAATTTGGGCGCTTGGTAACATCCTAGGTAAAGGGCCAAGGACTTGGTTTCTTGGGAGGGGCCCTGCTCCCCGCAACAATGTTGCAAAGCTCAGAGGGACGGGAATGAAAGAAAACCTTTTGCAAAAGTCCCAGAACTCTAGCGTGCTGTGGAGCTGGAAGGGGGAGCTGGACTTTTCATCACTGCTGCTCAAACCATGCTCCGCGGACCAAACCTCCATTCATTCAACAAATATCTACTGAGCACTGACTGGTCCAGCCTGTGCAAAGGCACGGGGGCTACAAATGTGCAAAAGCTGGGGCCCTGCCCTGGAGAGACCCAACCCAGAGGGGAGGCAGCCAAGTTCAGCCCGTGTGGCAGTCCCTGGGATGCAGTGGTCTGCCCCCACAGAGGAGGCAGCGTTCGAGTTGACTGGAAGACAAAGAGGACTTTCCAGACCAGCGAAGTGGAAAGAGAGTGTCCTAGATGGAACGAACAGCATGTGCGAAAGCACAGAGGCTTTGAAACTACCCCGGACTCTTTGGCAACTAAAAGAAATACAATATTGCAGGGAATAAAGTGTTAAGGAGGCCAGTGGTTGACGATGTGACTGGACAGGTAGGCAGGAACCGGATCCTATCTTTGTGAGCTAAGGAATTCAGAGTTTATCTTTTCGGTAATAGGGGGCCAAGGAGGAATCTTCAGCAGGGAAGTGATACGATTAGATTTTTGTATTAGAGCACTCACTCCTTTCTGTCTTGAAACTCTAGAATACATCACATCCAAAAACTAATGCAGGCATCCTCTTTACGGCATTGTTTGTAAGAGTGAGAACACTGGAAACAAAATAGATGTCCAGGAGTAGAAAAATGGAAAAACAAATACTGTGGAATTATAAAATGTCATAGGGCTCAATAGTTAAGATGACCCAGCATGGCTCGATCTCAAAAGCATGATTTTGAGTAAAAAACAGGTGAGTTTCAGATTATGTATGGTATGGTAAAATGTGTGTAAAATTGAAAACCACACACGTTTGTATATCGTTATGAAGAATATATATGTAGAAAAGCATAGAAACATGGATTGGTGCTTCTGGAGAGTGAGGGAAAGGCATGAGGAAGGGGAGAAAGACCAAGAGGCATTTATCTAGAATGTTCTATTTGTTTTTATGTACAAAAGAAACAAGGGAGCAAAAGCAGTAAATTTCCTGCATTTAAAAAACTTTGAACTTTGTTTTTTAAAAAACCAAAGATCCATCTGGTGGTCCTGTAGAGGATGATACGGGAAAGGCTGAGAGAAGGGAGCCCAGGCTGGCCTCGCTGCCTCCATACGGCGGCTCCTGGTTGGGGGCGAGCTGGGGGCAGATCTGAGGACCCCCGGAGGGCAATGCACAAGGAAACACCCCACCTTCTTGGGCTGCTTTCAGCCTCTGGACAGAGCTGATATGCAATTCTGGCCTCTTGGCTGGTGTCCCTGGAAGACACGGCCACTGCTCGTCCCGTCCAGCTCACTGACAGGAATGTTCTTCAACAGTTTGAAGAAGTAAGAATGAATCCTTCCAGAAGGAATTCGTTTTTAGACAACTACTTACCACTCAGATCTCCACCCCCTGACCTAGTGGGAGCAGGAGGAGCATGTGTACATCTACATATGTTTATGTGTCTGGGCTAGAGCCATGGCAGAAAAGAACAATCAATACATTTACGTTTGTGCTTTCCTGGGCCAAGGTAATCCTTACTTCCATCGGAGCCTGGATTTTGTGAGCATCCAGTAAGGGAAAACTGACTTTTCTGCAATTACATACAAATCTCATAACTTAGGTGTATCCTAGAAGGAATACATCTGCCCAAAGCCCACAGCCTTACTTAAACAACCTATCATGCTTTTTTTTTTTAAGTTTATTTATTTATTTTGAGAGGGAAAGAGAAACAGCACCAGCTGGGGGGTGGGGGGCAGAGAGAGAAGGAGACAGAGAATCCCCAGCCGGATCCGTACCTTCAGCGCAGAGCCCAACACAGGGCTCGATCTCACAAACCATGAGATCACATGACCTGAGCCGAGATCAAGAGTCAGATGCTTAACTGACTGAGCCACCCTGGTGCCCCTATCATGCTTTTTAAGAACAGAGGCATCCATAGCTACATAATTAATAATATGCAAATTATTCTTCTTGGGAGGGGAGGGAGGGCACCCCTTGGTCTTTAATACATAGAACCAGGAGAACATACCAAAGAGAGACTCACTGTCTTTTACACACACACACACACACACACACACACACACACACCTCCCCACTATAATTATAATTACCATGCTGGTTTCCAGATCAGGGGTTAATAGCCTTGGTATGGAGACGCCTGAAAGGCACCCAAGACAATTAGTGGTGTCCCTTCACCACCCCCCTACATGCTGTCAGAGCCTTTGCATCCCCCAGGTCCCTGTGTGGCTCACTCCCTTGCTGCACTTAAGTCTCAGCTCAAATGCCACCTCCTCAGAGAGGCCTGACCCGGCCACCTGGCTCTCTATCTGCTTACCGAACTTTATTTTTTTTTTTTTTACAGAACTTTTCATTGCTGGGCATTATGCTGTGCATTTCTTTGTTTTCCAGCATCCGTCTCCCTGCCCTAGACCGTGAGCTTCATGAGACTTCATCATCACAATAACATGTCCGGAGCCTGGGGCGGTGCCTGGCACACAGCTGGCATTCTGTCCATCATAGTGGGACGAATGAATGATCATCCCTCTTTTTCTCTCCATGCCTACTTCTCCTTTCCCCGACTTCCTCTCCTGCCCCATCTCTCCTGCCTCCGTCTTAAATCTGCTGGCAGGATCAGCCCTCAGGAAGTTGTGAGGCGGGTGAGGTTCTTGGCTCCTCTCCTCACGTCCCTTGCCCAGCCTCCCTCATGAGTACCTGTCTCCCACCTGACAGCTCCGGCCTTCTCGGGGGGCAGGACTCAAGCTCAGGCACGCCCGATGATTGTAGGAAGTTGGGGAGTGGGGCTGGAGGGAAGAGTGTAAGAAACGTAGGGCTCAGTCTCCAAAGCAGCCCTGCCAGGTCACAGAGAACAGAAGGTCATCCGGGGCACCCGTTAGCACCCAGGACCCAGCTTCTTGCCTTTCGCAAAGGAGTCAGCACTGCCATTGTAGGGACTCAGCCCCTTCCTCCTTGCCCCGGGTGCGTCCTCTCTCCTGCCCCGATAGACAGTATCTGACTCTGCCCCACCCCCACACCGCTGTTCCTTCTGGCTTCTGCTGCTTTGTGTAATAACCTGGGATAGAGAGATCTAGCTGTGTGCCTGGTTCCACGCTAGCATCACCCCCCACACCTGGTGTTTGTGCACCCCCCAACCCCGGCTCTTTTTCTTCCACTGCCTCTCCTCTCTGCCCCTCCTCGTCCTGGCAGCCTGCAAAGCTCAGCTCGGCTGGACCCCACCACTACCTTGCTCCCTGGAAACCCACACCCCCTCGGGTCTCTACCACTCTGGCAGCAAATGATCACATACTCCATGGTGGTATTTTCCACTTGATTCCCCAGCAAGATTACAAACTGCTTGAGAGTCAGGGCTGTGTCTTCACCTCAGAGACCTAATCTGCAAGGACAGACTCAAGCTACTTCTTTTCCCCAGAAGCCAGATACCCTCCTCCCTCTTCCCAGCATCATCCATACATCCCGGTCCGTTCTATCCAACCTAATCTCACAGGAGAAGAAATCCTGGATAAACTGAACAACTGTGTAACTACAGGGCATATAGGCGCCTACTGTATGCTGGGTCCCGGTGGTGCTCTGGTGAGCAGCGACAGACCAAGAATCCCTGCTTTCCTGGGTCCTCCAGTCGGGGCGAGGGGAAAAATTAATCAAACACTTACATGATTAAATCTATCGTGTGACTACTAAGGTGAGTCCTTTGAAGGAAGGAAGCGTTGCTCATGAAAAGTGAAGCATGGTATCGTTGGTCAGGGGAAGTGACACTTGTCTGAGGCCTGAGGGACAGACAGGCTTTGAGGAGGTATGCAAGGGACTTTCCAGAAGGGCCAGCATTTGAAAAAAGGCATCTGAGCCCCAGCCTTTCCACAGAAGGCTGTATCTCTTATACCTGCGTCTATAATAGCCATGTAATTTATTGCTCTAACAGGATATTTTTGAGGGTAAATGTGGGAGCTATTAATAATTTCACTGGGCCAATAGGTGTCAGTGCCTGGGCAAATCGGGCGCATGGTTCCATTAGTTAAAAGTGACAATCCCACCGCCTCCTGCCCCTCTAGCAATGAAAGGAACTTCCAACTATCGGGGTGGAAGCCGCCAGAAGCCTGAGGTTCACCTGCCGGTAGACAAGGGAGAAGACAGAGGATGCACTCTAGGAACATTGTGGGGGGTGGGGGGCAGGGAAGTTTACACAGGCCCCAGAGCTAGAACCAATGATCAGGAACTAGGGCAGACCCGCGTCAGGGGACAGGTGGGAGGTGGGCGGTGACACCAGTTTCCAAGGGCAATGACTCCAAGCTTGGCGTGTGAGCTCTCCGCCCTCTCCAGCTGCCCAGGTCCTGCCTGCTTCAAGGAAAATGGGGAAGTTTGGGTTCCTGTGGCTTCTTTGAGTTTCTTTTCCTTTACCTCCTTGTGCAAAGGTGGCCTGATTTGTACTTGGAGTGCAGGTAGAGCCTGATGGATTGTGTGTGTGTGTGTGTGTGTGTGTGTGTGTGTGTGTGTGAGAGAGAGAGAGAGAGAGAGAGAGAGGGAGACCTGTTTCCCTCTGCCCCTCTGTCTGACTCTCAAGACTATTAATACAAACCCCATGTCTGGCTGTACCGCCAGAACATGCGCTCCCCACGGCAGAACGCCACCCCCACCCCCACCCCCACCCCCCCAGCTGAGCCTGTTGTCTGTTCTGTTTCTGATCGGCGCCAGGCTCATAGACCCCATGTAGGTAGAATATAACTTTCCATAAATAACCCCTAGCCCGACCTACAATTTAGGCTTTGGGTTTTTTTTTCCCCCTCGTGGTAATGAGATTATAGCCTGGGCTGATCCCTCCTGGTCCTGGGGTCCCAGAAAGCGGACCCTAGGTCTATCTGGGGTTGGACATTGCTTGAAATTCCCCGGCTCCCCCACGCTGCCTGGCACATGGGGAGGACTCAGTGCATGTTGAGGGATGTGGTGGACCGAGTCTCACGCCCCCTTGCTCGGCCACGCACCTTCAGCCTCAGTGCCTTTGTTTGGGCCAATGCCCTCTGCTTAGAATGCCTGTGCCTCCTTCCCCACCGGGCAAACTTCTAAGCAGCACCCACCTCTGCGACAGCTTCCCTGAGCTTTCCTCCTCATTCCTACCACAAAATGAGTCCTCCTGCGCTCTGTCCCATAACGCTTTGTACAGACAGTGTGAACTGATGGCTTGCCCACGTGCCTGCCAGGCTCCCAGTGGCTTAAGTGAGTGTCAGAGCAGGAACCGAGCCCACATCTGGCCGCGGGCAGACATTTAACCCCTTGGTGCCCCCACTTTCCTTCGAATCGAACACAAGCCTGGCTCCAGAGCCTGTGTCCCCATCCACTGTAGCACATGGCCTCTGGGGCTGGACCATGTGTCTGTTTCCTACCTGCTCTCATTCCCCAACTCTGAGACATTCCTCACGGTGCATGGATTCCCTGCAGGCTCTCGCTGGGGCCTCCTCGGGGCCTGGAGGCAGATACTCACTGACAATTATCAAAAACTTGCTGCTGATGATAAGGAATTTAGGAGGGTTCATTGGGAGTTAAAGTGAAAAATCGGCGGGGCTGGGGAGGGCTTTGGGGTGGGGTTACCCCGAGAGGGGCTGGACTGGATTCAAAGCTTTGAGTCATCCCTCCTTGTGGCAATTGAAGGATATTTCCTGAGTGTCAGCCAGCGTCCAGCGCTGTGAGGCGCCTTGGTGAGGCCACGCTGAGAGAAGGGCAAGACGTCGGCCCTGCTGGTGAAGATCGTTCATTTTTACCAGGGAGGCGTGAGATTCACGTTTGGAAAAACGCCTAAATGAGCCCCCTGTGAGCTGGAACCGAGTTGTACTTGGCTTTGCGTCTGTCCCAGGACTCCGCAGGGCTTGACCAAGTGAGACACACGTCCACGAATGAATATCGCACGGAAGACAGAATCAGGAAGCAAAGCAGTGGCATGGACAAAAGGCCTGGGGCACATGAAGAGAGATCAGTGGGGACTGCAACATCTCTGGAAGGTGCAGGCTTGGAGGTGACAAGGAACATGAACTCCGAAGTAAGAGCAGGCGTCATTGGGGGTGGTCTGAGGCGGAGGGTGGGGGGGAGGATCAACTAAAAAGGCAGGGGCGAGTATAGTTCGGCCTCTGGGAGTCAGGAAGGAAGTTTGGTAGAGGGGGGATGGGAACCCAGCAGGGGAAGGCTTCACGTGTCAGGCTGAGAAGCCCCAACTTGATCTTGGGCAAGGAGGAGCTACAGAAGGATTTTGAGCAGGGGTGAGGCACGATGAGAACAGTGTTTCTGGATGACAGTGTGGAGGGCAGGCTGCTTCAGGGAGACCAGGCTGAAGTTATTACAATGGCCGTGGGGAAGGAATGAGGTTTAGGTTTGGAAAGGAAGGGACAAACATGACTTTTCAAAGCGAGGACATAATTGCCACAAGGGCCACCACAGCCCAGGCAAAGGTGCCTCCAAAGTTTCAGTCCTAGCGCCGAAGAAAAGGATGTCAACTTTGACAGGAATGGCTGTGTGTGGTTGACAAACATGAGACCACATCCTCTCGGAAATGATTCATTGTCTTTATTAACAATGCCTCTGGAAAGAACAGACTGGTATTTCACAAAGCAATATTAACGTTGTCATTTCTCTACAAGAAAAACTTTTGCATAAATAACTTAAGTGAGAAAATAAATATGTAACTTAACTCTTTGTAAAAACCACGACTTTCATTCTTGTGGACAAATCCCACATGGAAGGATTGTGGAAAGGACCAGCCTGGCAGGATTTCACACGGCATGTGCTTCTGGTTTGGTGTGTGTGTGTGTGTGTGTGTGTTACACAATTAGAAACTACACAGAAAGTAAGAGGTGTCTGGAAATGACTTTCAAAAAGATTTTTGGATGACATCTATCAGGCTTTGTGGTTTCTCGGCATATGTACAGAACTTGTAATTTTTTCCCCAAGTAATATTATTTCAGTGTAAGATATGACATCACAGGTAACAGCACTAAGAAGCTAGGTTCTAGACAGAATTGTGTCTGTGAGTGGTAGGCAGGAGGACGTCTGCAGAGGGATTCGCTGGTCTTTGCATGGGTGGTGGCTGCTCCCTTGGGCCTGCAAGCCCAGTGTCCTGGGACCTTCTCCTTCTCAACCCCAATCAATGGCATTGTTTCTGCATCCTTTGGGATGGAGGGGTGAAGACAGGCAAACATCCGGGGAGGGCCAGGCCGGGAGAGAACACAGCTTCTTCCAGGAGTTTGTCAGCCCTAAAAAAGACGCCAACCCCGCACCCCACCCCCACGGCCACACTTGTTTTTCATCTTTGGCTCTCAGATCCGGGCATCACAACTCTGAATTCTGGACGTGACCATGGCAGCATTTCAACCCAACCTCTCTCTCTCTCCTTTGCCCATTCAAAAGACACGCAAGGCCTTGGAATCAGGTGACCGTAGACTCCTCGAGATACAAATCCCACCCCCACCTCCATTTTCCGAATAGGAAATTGAGGACAAGAAAGAGAAGAGTGTGGTCCAAGGTCATCCAGCGCGTTAGCGGCAGAGTCCGGACTAGAAACCATATCTATGGACCCCGGTCCTGTGTTCTTGGCACAACAAGGCACTAAAGGCTTTTTGAGGGGCAGAGAAGTGGAGAGGGAATCTTATCGCACTTTCTTAACCAGTCCCGGGACTTTCCTCCTCCCCCACTGCTCCCTTAGAACCCCTGGGCGGTGAAATGCTTGCTTTTCTGCCTCCTCAGAAGTGGGACCAGCAAAGGTGGGCGGCCCCTGTAGGCGGGGCTGCGTGGCTCAGTGTCCGTGACTCTCAGCGCCCTCCCCTGCCCTGCGGGACCCCCTCGGAGACGAGGGAGTGGGGGCTCTGCTGGCGCCCGGGATCCGCAGGGCCTGGCTACCTCCTGCCGAAGCCCAGAAGGTCTCAGCCCCCTGCCCTGGGTTGCAGGCATTTACAATGAGATACAAACAATCAAACCGCGCGCCGAGGGCAGAAACCCGGGCGCCTGGGCCGGGGCGCGGGTTGCGGGGGGAGGCGCGGCGCGGCGGGCGGCCTCTAATAGGCGTTCTCCAGCTCCGCCTGGTTGGCTTTGGCGCCCCGGGCGCGGGGGCGCGGCTTTCGGCCCTTCTGCGGCCGCGCGGCCTCGGGCCCGAAGTCCTTGAGCTCGGACTGATTGTGGAAGCGGGTGAGGCGCTTGCACTTGCACGAGGCCACCAGGCGCACTTTGCGCGCGCGCGGCGCCGCGTCACCGGGGCACAGCAGCTGCACCCGCTGCGCGCGGTAGCGGTCGGGGATGCAGCGGAAGTCGGGTCCGCTCGGGCGCCACCACTTGCCGCGGCCGATGGCGTTGGGCAGCAGGCGCGCCGGGCCGCACTGGCCGGAGCACACCAGCTCGGTGACCGGCTTGGCGCTGCGGCAGGGCCCGTCCGTCACGTAGCGGGTGAAGTGCAGCTCGCGGCAGCTGTACTCGGACACGTCTGCGGGAGAGACGGCTTGTGAGGCCAGCCCGGCTCCCTCCGCGCCACCAACCCCCCCAGCCCCCAGCCCAGGTCTTTTCCAAACCTGCGGGGTCTCCAGATGGGCATCTATTACTCGGAGGGACGGGGTGGCGGCTGGTGGAAAGAACGCTGGCCCACCCCTTCCCCCTAAAACTTTGGAGCCAAGTGTCTGTTGCAGTTCGAATACCAGCTCCACCACTGTGTGATCTTGGGCAAGTCACTTAGCCTCTCTGTGCTCCTTATCAGAAAAACGGGTTGTCCTAAGGAGTTAGTTGCGTATATAATGCAGGGGACACTGTGAGCACACAGTAAGAGCCGGAAGTGTTGGCCGTGGCTGTGTGTTATTCTTCTTCTTCTCCAAGGGGGCCCTTTTCTCCAGATGGAAGTCACATCTGTGCCACACAGTGCCTGGTCGAGGCAGAGTAGGTATTAGCCACACCCTTTACATGGTCTTGGCTTCTCCTAAATTCTTTTTCCAGCCACTTGGGAGGGATGGTGAGGGGGTAGAGAAAGGAGTAGGGGTTAATTGGAGGTAATAAATCAGGGCAACTGCTGCCAAGGACGGGGATGGAAGGGGAGGTGGGGAGAAGTCATTAGACACGAAGAGAGCCAAAGGCAGCTTGTCCAAGCCTCTCATCATCGCTGAGGACACGGAGGCCTCGAGAGGGAATAACACTTGCCCAAAAGGCAGAGTTGGGTCTCCGCACCCCAGTTCCCTGGGGCCCCAGCACCTCTGGGGTCCCAAAAAGGCAGAAGCTATGTGCCTGAGCGCCCAGGTGGGAGGCTGGGCTGGGGTGGGGGCAAAGGGCTGCCTTTTACTGCAGTTGCTTCCTGCCCGAGGGGACAGAGCTCTGACTGAAAACCTACAGGTTCGCCTGCCACAAACATTTATTAAGCACCTGCTGTGTACCAAGCACTCTGCCAGGGACATCTCTTGTTTTGTGCCATTTAGATGGATCTCCGAGGGTGACACAGGCTTGTTCCTGGGCTGGGGGGGGGGGGGGGGGACTGGGCTCTGTGGCATGGCTTCGTGCCCTGAAGGCACCTTGATCAACTCTCCTACTGTGGGCTTAGACAGATGCCAGCCTGTCCCCCACCCGAGGGTCTCATGGGGACAGTTCCCATGTGACACAAGGGATGAAAAATAGCCCACGACCAAAACCAGAGAGAAGCAGAGAAGGCTCCACTCCCCAGGCCCTGCAGAACAAGCATGGCAGGGGAGATGTGGGGTCCGCCTTCCTCCTGTGGCTGACCTGGTTTCTGCGCTGGTTTGGCCTCCTTACCGCTGTTCCCAGGCTGCAGGGGTAGCGTGTGGGGGTGGCCTGTTTGCCCAGGGAAAGAGGTGTTTTGGACTTTCCAAGAATAGTGCCCCTGGGTCAGGCACTTCCTCTGCAGAGGGTGACTTTGTTTTGAGCTCACAGCCTCCTCGGGGCCTGTGGCCTCTTATAGGAGCCCGGGGAAGTGGATGGTTTGTACTTGGGACCCAAACAGGGGCATGAAGCAGTCACTTGAGCTTAATCGACCTTGCCCGGGGGTGGGGGGGGGGGGGGGGGGGGAGGGGGGGGGGTGATGTGCTGCCGCCCTCCTCTTGTGAAGACTTGAGGCCCCAGGCCTCCTGTGGGGTTCCCCAGCCTTCACAATTGTGGGGCAAGGAGGGATGGGTCGAGAGGGGCCTGGGCAGTGGATTCCTCACCAGCCCGCCCAACGACCGGAGGGCAGTGAGGCCCTCCCTCTGAAGTGTCATTCCGGCCCCCGCCCCCAGCCGTTCCTGCCAGCTGCAGAGCCAGCTGTCACCCCCGCCCTCCCCGGGCTTCTCTGCGCAGACCTGACCAGGAACCCAGATGTGCCCTCCAAAGGGGCTGTTGCCTTGTCACTGGGGTCAGGCTCCCTCCCTAGGAACGAGGCAAGGCCTGGTCTGGGGGCAGAAGATGGGGGCACCTGTGTCCACTCCCTGCACAGAGGATGCCACCTCCCCTCCAGGGCCCGACCCCAGCTGCCGCCCAGGTCCGAGGCTAAGACTGTCCCTGCAGCTTGCATTCCTTCAAGTGCCAGCTGGCTGGGCAGACCGGGGGCAGGGGTAATGTCCCTTTCTCATGGCTCTGTGTGGGGTTTTCTCTGGCTCTCAGTTCCGCACCCCCCCACACACACGATCCCCCTCCAGGGCTGTCTTGGAATGGGATCAAACTGGGGCCAAACCCGAGTTCTTCTCACTACCAAGTTACTTAGCGTCTGGAGATCTCATTTCTTTACTTGCCAGCTGAGAGGTCACCTCATGGGGCTCCCGCGCGGTGGATCCCCGGGGTAAGGTTCAGGTATGGCCTGTGTAAAGGATCTGCATCCGGCAGGTGCTCACAGCTGTGAGGCTCCCTTGCCTTGTCCCCTCTCCCGAGGTGCCAGCTGGGGGACCTATCTCCTGTGATCTCCGGAGGGGATTCTTTGAAACTGTCTCCGTTCTGAGGCTCTGAGCCTGTCCCAGAGTTGGGCTCTCACCACCTCAGCCGCCTTCCTGCCCCGGGCTCCCGCGGCCAGCCCCCTGCCAGCCCCGGGCCCCTGCACCTCAATGCCAAGGCTACTACGTTAGGCGTGCTGTCCTCCCCTGCCTCCAGGCAAGACTGTCCCTCCTGGAGCGCCGGCAGCGGGGGGCACTGTCTACCCCAGTCTTCAAAACCTCCCAGAGAGAACCCTCCCAGGCCCCTTGTGCTAAACATGCCCTCCTCTACCCCATACCTTTGGTCTCAAAGGGATGGTGAGGGGGTCTCCCTCCGTTCTCTGCTCGGTTCATGGTCTTGTTCTCCAGCTCTGGCGGAGGCTCGGGGTACTCGCCCAGCTCAGGGATGATCTCCGTGGCATCGTTCTTGAAGGCCTGCCAGCCCTGGCCCTCCACCACACGGAAGGCTGCGTGCACCAGCAGGCAGACAAGACACAGGGCGAGAGAGAGCTGCATGGCGCCAGCCAGAGGAGGGCACCCAGCCTTCCAGTAGCACAGGCTCCGGTCCCCAGCCTGGGACACGTTTGCCTTTTTAAAGCCCCCTCTGCCTCGTGCCAACCAATGAGGACAGGCTGGGGCAGGGCTGGTCCCACGTTTCTCTCAGCCCAGGGGGAGGGAACGGGTGTGCTCAGAGCAAGCCCTCCCCAAAGACTTCTCAGGCACAGCAAACTCCCTGGGAGCCGGTGCTCCCAGGTGACCTAGAGAGAGGGGGGCGTGTGAGGCGAGCCTGCCCTCCAGCACCTCCCACGTGCAGGCGGCTGTGGTTTTCGGATATCAAGATGAGCTCCAGCTCACAATCTTTACCTCCTTGGGCCCCTCGGGCTTTCTCAAAACAAGCTTTGGGCCAGCTTCACAAAGAAAACTACAGCCCGGAGCCCTCCACAGGGCTAAGCCCAGCCAAGTGCCTTTCTCAGGCCAAGTTCGTTTGTTACCCCACCGACAAGTGGCCCGAGGGGTATATCTTTGGCCCCCACAGACCCAGGCAGGGGCAGAAGGATACTTTTTAAGAAACCCCATTGGTCCCGGTTCCATGAGGCTGAGCATCAATTACGCTGATCAAGAAAGCCCCGTTGGCACCCTCTGGAAGGCAAGAGAGAAAACTGGAGGGCCGCGGGGAGAGTATCTGCTTGGGCGAGGGGGCGGGGATTCTGGTTCCAAGGCCAGGATGAGTAAGTCAACGGACAGTGGTGATGGACCTCGAGGAGGAAACCGTGGGGATTCTGCGCATGGTGACAGGCACTTCTTGGCCAAGACACTCACTGCTGCTTGCGGACTGATGTGCCCAAGGCAGTCATTTCCCTGGCCAGGCTGTGGGTAGGAACGGAGAGCACAAAAATCCCTTTTCGTAGCAAAGACCAAGGCCGGCATTTTCAGTGCTGACGTCCTTTTTTTCTTCTTCATCATCTTTTTGTTTGTTTGGCTGGTTGGTTTCTCAGACGATTCTATTTTTCAAAAACAGCTTTGAGTCCTATATGGAAAACCTTATTGGTCCATGCTATGGGGTGCATTCCATGAAGCCATCCCAGGTCCAGCTAGCCACAAAGAAATCAAAAGGAATTGCTACCTTAGCCCTGGAGCAGAACCAGGGGCCTGGGAGGGGTAGAGGCACCGGGGAGGGAGGTTCACACCTGAGGTGCAGGAAAAGAAAGGAGAGCCAGCGGAAGCTTTCACTGCAGATGGATTGTTCCAGGAGGCTGGGAAGAGGGCTGTGGCCCGGGTCCCCTTGGTATTTTCACTGGGCAATGAATCAGTATGCCCCACCTGCAGAGCCTCCGCGAGGCCTTTGCCACCTGCCTTGACTTGCAAGCCGCTGTGTCCATCTGAAGCCGTCTGTCCCTCCTTTCCTCCATCCATCACTCGACACATGAATGCAGCTGCCCTGACAGTTTTACAAGCCAGACAGAAGCCCCTGCAGGAAGGGCCCTCTCTGATACCTGCTTCCTAAGTCAGTTTCCTTCGGGGCAGACGAAAACAGCTGTGGCCATTGTTGGAGGTGATCTATCTCTCCCAACAGAGCCCGTGGGTGTTGTGAGAAGCCGGCCCTCTGCGCCCCCTCCCCCTGTCTGTGACCCTCCAGCCTCCTTTTCCCTTGCTCTGGAATGTAGACCATTAACCCTATCGTGGCCGGACAGCCGCCTTCTTGCCCTGGATTTGGGAGAGGGCAGTTCCCGATGCCCAGATTCCTGAAACTTGGCGCTGTCTGCGCGGGAGCCCCACCTGCTGTCCGGAGCTACAGACCCATCCGCCTGAACCGGAGCCCGTGGGGGCCCATCCTTGGGGCACTCCTGCCACCTGCTGGAGACCGAAGGGGGAGCCAGCGGCCCGAGGATGGCGAAGGATTTCATTTGGCTTCAGGGTTTTATTTGAAACTGAAGTGAGGTGAAAAGAAACAAGAGAAGAATCCAGTGGATTTGAACCAATGAAGTGTGTCCATCCTTTCGAATTCTTCTCTGCCAAGGTATAGCCGTGCTCTCCACGGGACGGCTCACAGATGTCATCGATGCTATGATGCTCATCTGCTTCACTTCCTGCTTATCCAGCTTTATATGTACTCAGTTCAGGAGTCTGTCTTTCTTCAGAATTAAATCCTTAGGGTTTTAGCTCACTTCTGTTGTGGATACTTTAGGCTATTTCAATGCTCCCCAATCCTCAGTAGGGATGCTATGAATTTCCTTGCCCAAAGCAATTTTTTGAGTTCAACTTTTTGAGATCAATTGTGAATTCACAGGTACTTATAAGGAATAATACGGAGAAAATTCCACGTACCCTTCAGCCAGTTTCTCTCTATGGCAACATCTCGCAAAGCTATAGTACAATATCATAACCAGGATACCGACATTGATACAATCCACCAATTTAGTTCAGATTTCCCATTTTACTTGCCTTCTTGTGCGCATGCACACGTGTGTGTGTTTCGGTCCATGTAAATTTATCACATGTGTAAGTTCAAGTATCCGTCACAGCTAAGATAATGAATCACTCTGATCACAAAGATCCCTCTCACTGCCTTTTTATAATCACACCTACCTTCTTCCCACGCCCTCCCTCTTCACCCCTAACCCATGGCACCACTAATCTGTTCTCCATTTCTATAATATTGTCATTTCAGAAGTGTTACCTAAATGGAACCAAACAGTCTAGAGCCTTTTAGGATTGGCTTTTTTCACTCCACATAATTCCCTGGAGATTCATCCTGGTTGTTGCATGCTTGTATCAATGCTCCATTGCTGGATAATAGTCCACAAAGTAATTGAACAGACAAACAAACAAAACTTTGGGGTTATTTCCAGAAGCGAACGCTGCGTCTGAGAGGGTGAACAGCTGGCTGTGTATTGCAGGGTTGTTCTCCAGAAAACTCAGCCAGGTCCCCGCTCCCATGAGTGACATACCAGTAGGCCTGTGCGTAGGTCAGCCAGGGCTGCTGAAACAAAGTACCACAAAGTGAGTGGTACAAACAACACAAATGCATTGTCTCCGGGCGCCTGGGTGGCTCAGTCGGCTAAGTTCTTGATTTCGGCTCAGGTCATGATCTCTCGGTTGGTAGGATTGAGCCCTGAGTCGGGCTCTGTGCTGACCCTGCAGAGCCTGCTTGGGATTCTCTCTCTCCCTCTCTCTGCTCCTCCCCTGCTCACGCGTGTGCACACGCGCCCTCTTTCTCTTTCTCAAAATTAAAAAACGAAAGAAAAAAAGAAATGCATTGTGTCACAATTCTGGAGACTGAAACTGTGAGACCAGTGTTGGAAGGGTTGGTTTCTTGTGATGGCTGTGATGGGAGAGTCTGCTCCATGCCTTTGCTCTAGCTTCTGGAGCCTCTCCTGGCAATCTTTGGTGTTCCTTGTTCCTTGACTTCTAGAAGCTTCACCCCGATCTCTGCTGTCACCTTCACATGGCATTCCCCGTGTGTGCTTGTCTGTGTCCTAATTTCCCCTTTTTTATAAGGACATCAGTCATATTAAATTAGGGCCCACCCTAATGACCTCATCTTCTCTAATTACATCTGCAACAAACCTGTTTCCAAATAAAGGTCACGTTCTGAGGCACCAGGGGTTAGGATTCACAATATGAAGTTTAGAGGGGGCACAATTCAGCGCATAACAGCATGTGTCTCCACAAGGTGGCCAACACTGGGTTTGGGCTAAACAATTTTTAATTGCATTTAGTAATTTACTCGTTGTAACTAAATTTCTAGCAAGGCTGTTTTTCTTTTTCAATTTTTTTTTTAGTGTTTATTTCTGAGAGAGAGAGAGAGAGAGAGAGAGAGACAGAGCATGAGTGGGGGAGGGGCAGAGAGAGAGGGGGACACAGAATCTGAAGCAGGCTCCAGGCTCTGAGCTGTCAGCACAGAGCCTGACGCAGGGCTCGAACTCACGGACCGCGAGATCATGACCCGAGCCGAAGCCAGACGCTCAACCGACTGAGCCACCCAGGCGCTCCGCAAGGCTGTTTTCCTACGTGATGATTTGCTGGTTTTAATTTCCACCGAACTGCCTGTTCATATGCCCACTTGCCAAACATTTAACAAAGCAAGACCTCATCTCCTGCTAGGAGGTGTGGACTGATTTGTCCCCCCCCTCCAGGAGCTCCTGTACCAGGGAAGAAAAGAGTTCTTCCACAAAGAAAGCGGTTAGTGCCACTGAGGAAAGGTGCAGATGCTTTATTTTTTTCTTTAAAGGGACAAAGTGTTATGAGCTTTCAGAGGGGAGAAGAGTCTCTCCCACCTGGGATGGATCAGGGATCCTCACAGGAAGACGAGGCGTTTGGACCACGCTCTGAAGGACAGGCTAAGTTTGGAAAGTAAGCTATGCTCCTTTGAATCCTCAGGATTACAGGATCTTTGATCTGAAAGGATGCTCCAAAGGCATCTAACTCTTTACTTGGTACTCAAGCCACCTGTCTATAATTCATGGGACCTGAGACTTCTTGTTGGCAGCATTTTTACACAGACTTTGCTCCCACAGGTCGGGGTAACATGGGGTCTCTGGATTCGGAGGGCGATCTGTTTATAGGCAGCTGCCTGCATTGAGGGACGTCCACACCAGCCTGTCTTTATTCACAGCCGAGAGATTGTTTCCTGGAGAGCACAGGGTCTCGGCACAGGTGGAAAGTGGAACCCTTTGACTTGTTCAGTCAGCAGCTTCTGAGGGACAAAGAGGAGAGGGGTCCCAAAGACCATTGTCACTTACCCCCACCCCCTACTCCATGCTTAGAATGGGCCAATGGTTCCCCCAGCCCTTACACGATGGAACCACCGTGTTCTTTCTGGAAACCAGGACAACTCATTCCAGAACCTCCCCAACGGCCATCCAAACTACCACCCTCTGCCTGGAGGGCCCCTGTCTGAAAACCCTAAAGAAACAAGTATTCGTGACACTTGTTAAAAATGGTAAAGTCAGGGGTGCCAGGCTGGCTCAGTCAGTTAAGCGTCGGACTCCTGATTTCGGCTCAGGTCATGATCTCACGGTTCAGAAGTTCAAGCCCTGCATCAGGCTCTGTGCTGACAGTGCAGAGGCTGCTTAGGATTTTCTCTCTCTCCTTCTCTCTCTGCCTGCCTCTCCCACCCCACTCATGCTCGCCTGGATGGCTCGGTCAGTCGAGCGTCTGACTTTCCGCTCAGGTCATGATCTCGCGGTTCGTGGGTTCGAGCCCCGCGCCGGGCTCTGTGCTGATAGTTCAGAGCCTAGAGCCTGTTTTGGATTCTGTGTCTCCCTCTCTCTTTGCCCCTCCCTGTTCACACTCATATTTCTCTCTCTCTCTCAAAAATAAATAAACATTTTAAAAAGTTAAAAAAAAAATAGAGTTCAGGAGAAAATGAGTAAACTCTGGCCAAAGAGAGGTTCTATCACCCCATGTGTTTGGAGACTGATGTCCCTCTTCCAAGCCCAGCTGCACCTGTCCTCTGCTCTCCATTCTCTTTTCAACTCTTCCCTTCCTCTTCTTTCTGTCCTCCTGCCTCTCAGGGCAGCTGCCCCACTGCTCCAGTGCATGGAGAACATTCCATTGGAAGGCCATTTAGCTCATGGGCTTGCAGACCAGATCTCTCAAAACCTCACATTTCCATAGGGATGTCTTAACGTTTTAGTGTGTGTGCTGCCGAAGAGAGCACTTAAGGTTTTAAAAATATGTACATTTCAATTATTTAAAAATATAATAAAAACACATTGATCACACATGGTGTGTATCTGCTTTTAATGAACTGGAGACCCCCCCCCCCCACCATTCATTGTGTTGCTCTAGGTTAACTCATTCTAGTGTAGACTGCCGAAATCGAATCTTTGCATTTGAACTTCTTATGAGTCATCAATTCAGAAGGCCATGGCTCAGAGACTGCCTTTCTAAAAATTAGGCTTGGGCTGCCACCCCCATAAAATAATCTTTTTTTAGGGGTGTCTGGGTGACTCATTCAGTTGGTTAAGCATCCGACTTCGGCTCAGGTCATGATCTCGCGGTCCGTGAGTTCGAGCCCTGTGTCAGGCTCTGTGCCGACAGCTCAGAGCCTGGAGCCTGTTTCAGATTCTGTGTCTCCCTCTCTCTCTCTGACCCTCCCCCATTCATGCTGTCTCTCCCTGTCTCAAAAATAAATAAACGCTAAAAAAAAATTTTTTTTTAAATAATAATCTTTTTTTAAAAAAAAGTAATCTCTGGGCGCCTGGGTGGCTCAGTCGGTTAAGCATCCGACTTCGGCTCAGGTCATGATCTCGCAGTCCGTGGGTTCGAGCCCCGCGTCGGGCTCTGGGCTGACAGCTCAGAGCCTGGAGCCTGTTTCAGATTCTGTGTCTCCCTCTTTCTCTGACCCTCCCCTGTTCATGCTGTCTCAAAAATAAATAAAATGTTAAAAAAAAAAAGTAATCTCTACATTCAACATGGGGCTTGAACTCGTGACCCTGAGACCAAGAGTCCCACGCTCCACCGATTGAACCAGCCAGGCATCCCCCCGGGCCCCCATAAAATTGTACGAGCAAATATAAAACAATCCTCCTTAGCTCTGAGCATGGGGATGTGCTTGACAACTGTGCCACCACGAGAGATGACAGAAATTAACAGGATATAAGGCAGATAAATTGCAACTGTCACTCACCTCATTTCGACATTCTGTGCTCCTTTAAAGCAGCCTGGGGGCGCCTGGGTGGCGCAGTCGGTTAAGCGTCCGACTTCAGCCAGGTCACGATCTCGCGGTCTGTGAGTTCGAGCCCCGCGTCGGGCTCTGGGCTGATGGCTCGGAGCCTGGAGCCTGTTTCCGATTCTGTGTCTCCCTCTCTCTCTGCCCCTCCCCCGTTCATGCTCTGTCTCTCTCTGTCCCAAAAATAAATTTTAAAAAAACGTGGAAAAAAAAAAAGCAGCCTGGACCTTTAAAATAAGAGTACAGGGGCACCTGGGTGGCTCAGTCAGTTAAGCGTCCGACTTTGGCTCAGGTCATGATCTTGTGGTCCATGAGTTCGAGCCCCGCGTCGGGCTCTGTGCTGACAGCTCAGAGCCTGGAGCCTGTTTCCGATTCTGTGTCTCCCTCTCTCTCTGCCCCTCCCCCGTTCATGCTCTGTCTCTCTCTGTCCCAAAAATAAATTTAAAAAAAAGTGGAGGGGCGCCTGGGTGGCGCAGTCGGTTAAGCGTCCGACTTCAGCCAGGTCACGATCTCGCGGTCTGTGAGTTCGAGCCCCGCGTCAGGCTCTGGGCTGATGGCTCGGAGCCTGGAGCCTGTTTCCGATTCTGTGTCTCCCTCTCTCTCTGCCCCTCCCCCGTTCATGCTCTGTCTCTCTCTGTCCCAAAAATAAATAAAAAACGTTGAAAAAAAAAATAAATAAATAAAAAATAAAAAAAAGTGGAAAAAAAAAAAAAAAAAGCAGCCTGGACCTTTAAAATAAGAGTACAGGGGCACCTGGGTGGCTCAGTCAGTTAAGTGTCCGACTTTGGCTCAGGTCATGATCTTGTGGCCCGTGAGTTCGAGCCCCGCGTCGGGCTCTGTGCTGACCACTCAGAGCCTGGAGCCTGTTTCGGATTCTGTGTCTCCCTCTCTCTCTGACCCTCCCCCGTTCATGCTCTGTCTCTGTCTCAAAAATAAATAAATGTTAAAAAAAAATTTTTTTAATAAAATAAAATAAGAGTACAGAAACGACCGTATACCATACACAGTGGAACACTACATAGCAGTAAAATGAATGCTACTGTAAGAAACAATTGTCCGTTAAGCAAAAAAAGCCAAATGCAGAACATTTTCTATGGAATCTCTCCGTACGCACACATGTGCCTGGGATTTTCCTAGCAGGATATACTTCTTAAGAGTGGCTTCCTCGGAGAGGAGGGATTAAAAGTGTGGGGGTAGGAGACTTACTTTTTGTGATAAGCCTTTTGTATTGCTTGAATTTATACTATGTATATATAGCATTAGCTTTTCAATGAAAAGGTTTGGTTTTTTTTTGTTTTTTTTTTTTTAATTTTTTTTTTTTCAACTTTTTTTTTTATTTACTTTTTGGGACAGAGAGAGACAGAGCATGAACGGGTGAGGGGCAGAGAGAGGGAGACACAGAATCGGAAACAGGCTCCAGGCTCCGAGCCATCAGCCCAGAGCCTGACGCGGGGCTCGAACTCACAGACCGCAAGATCGTGACCTGGCTGAAGTCGGACGCTTAACCGACTGCGCCACCCAGGCGCCCCAATGAAAAGGTTTTTAAACTTATATTTTAAGTAACACTTTTCCCAGTCTCCTAGATTCGTGTTTGGCTCTAAAATCCTATGTAAAGATATAAAGATTATATTTGTCCAAAGAGACTGGACAAATAACGAGTTAGTCTAGGTGCCTCTGCTACGGGGAACGAGAGATGAAAAAGGTTTTTTTCTGTCATGGAGAAAAGGCACCCAACTCTTGAGTTTTTTATTCGGAGAAAAAGAAAAAAAGCCAATGTTTACCGTAAGGGAGATAAAAGTTAATGGTGGAGTCCAAGGCGTCTGAGGTTGGGGCCAGGTTTGGGGACTGCCCATTTGCAGGACCCCCCCAAACCCTAAAAATGCCACCCAGTCATCTTCACGTGAGGCCACCTTGAGACTGTCACCCCCAGTCTCCTACTGTCTTGGGAACATAGATCTACCTCCCTCATTTGGGATGGGCCACTCTAGTCAAGAATATTCCAGTCAATTATCCCTCACAACAGCTGCAATTTTTAGAAATTAAATAAATAAAAAGATTATTCCTATCACAGGAAAATTCTGGTACAGGGAAGATGTTTAATAAATATCTACTGCATAGGGCACCTGGGTGGCTCAGTCAGTTGAGTGTCCAACTCTTTTTTTATGTTTATTTATTTTTGAGAGAGACAGTAAGAACACAAACAGGGCGGGGGGCAGAGAGACAGGGAGACGCAGAATCCGAAGCAGGCTCCAGGCTCTGAGCTGTCAGCACAGAGCCCCACGCAGGGCTCAGACCCACGAACCGTGAGATCGTGACCTGAGCCGAAGTCAGACGCTTAACTGACTGAGCCACCAGGTGCCCTGGAGTGTCCAACTCTTGATTTCAGCTCAGGTCATGATCTCGAGGCGATTTGGGCTCTTTGCTGACAGTGCGGAACCTGCTTGGGATTCTTTCTCTCCCTCTCTCTCTCTGCCCCTCCACCCTGCTCGTTCTCTCTCTCTCTCTCTCTCTTTCTCTCAAAATAAATAAATAAACATTTAAAAATAACGAAATAAATACCTACTGCATAAATACAATCATCATGGAAATGAGAACTAGTTCAGGAGGGCTAATTTTTAGATGATGCTTATTTTGAAAAGTTAGAAAAAGCAAACAGAAGAGCAGGGAAGAAAATCAGCTGTGGTAAGAAGGACAAAAAGACCATTTCTATGTAATGTAAGACATTTATTTTGGTTACAGTTAGTGTTTTAACACTGATTTGTGATACAACAGACGTTAAGCTTACTTTCCTTTAAAACCAATTTAATACCTTCCCCTTTTCTGCCCAGAAAATTCACGCTTTCACAATCAAATCACCCTAACAGCTGGCAGGAGGTAAGTTAAGCTTCCGACGGATCTGCTCTCTCAACCGGAGAGGGTTCCTATTTCCAATCAGGATAAAACCTTGACTTGGAAAGACCAACACTGTTTGTTGGCTCTTCGGTGATTCCTGACACCGGTTTTACGACAGAAAATTTCCTGCGAGGAAAGTTCGTATCTTCATATTATAAGATCAGTGCTTATTTTAATTAAAACATTAGCATCTTAACATTAACTTGTGACACAAAAGGCACCAACTTTCCTTTTCAAACCATCCATCACCATGGGTGGAACACAGTGCCACCTGCTGGTCATCATGTTATTACATACCCTATAATTTCCAGGTGGTGGTAAATTCCAGGTGGGGGTTCTCAGAGAACCCTACAGTGTCAGGGCCAAAGGGACCTTAGAGGTCTTCTAGATGGGCCCCCTTGTTTGACAGATGGGTGATTTCTGCTCTCCAGATAACTCAGAGTGGCAGGGAAACAGACCAGCCTGTGGAAAGTGTACTGCTTTAGATTTGAGAAGAAAGCCATTTGGTGCTCTAATTCGACCTATGTGAGGGTCTGCTAGTCAAAGAAGGGATCAGGTCAGGGGAGGGGGTAAGGGCACCCTGAGTTCCTATTCCACCATTTCCCAGGGGTAGAGAGCTGTCCAGAAACAGCTTCCACTCACAGCTGGGCATATGCTGGCTCTTACACAAATAAGAGTTTTATTTTACTCAAAAATTAGGAGCTAAATCTCATGAAGTAAATACGGGGTTTCTGGGACTAAAGACTACCAAGAAATCCCAAATTATCAGCATAAAAGTAGCCCCAGAGTAAAGGCAGTAATTTTCTCAATGGCCTTTTCTCCCTCATGCCCCCACAAAAAGGCCTTCGAGAGGTCTGGTTAACTAGCCTAAGTAGCTGCGGCCGTCCTGTGGGATGACCACTGCCTAAGTGTGGGAGGGGGAACCCTGGCCCCCCAGCCCCAGAGCCTCTTCTGGAAGCAGAGCAGAAAGCTCCAACTTAGGGGTGCTACATGTTTCCTGGAGGAAGAGCCACACATTCTAACCGAATCGGGGACCCACGTTTTACTTCTGTTTCCTGGAGCAGGGATGGGTTTGTACCAACTCCCTCCCACCCGCGTGCAGACCCCCTGGGCAGTACAGCTTGAACCACCGTACTCCATCCAGAGCACCGACCGGCTCTTGTGCACACAGGCTGGGTCAAGGGCATGTTCAGGGCACCTGGGCACTCCCAGGGAGCTCCTGTCTTGGGGGAGGAGGGCAGCATGAGACAAAGAATTCAGCTTCAGGGAGCAGCAAACTTCAAAGTCTTGCCTTGGCTCTGCCTTAAGAGGCCGGGACAGCCTGGGGGCCATGCCCTCCCTCAGTCTGAAGCCCAGCTCCTTTTTCTTAAAAAAGGTAACCATACATGAAGAAGCTCTACCAACTTGATCGGGTTACTGAAAGGATCAAGTTAGATTACGTGGGACAGTGCTCTGGAAACCGTGAGGTGAGGTACACAGGTTAGAGAGGATGGCCGTTTCACTTAGGTGGGTCTACGTGGGCAGTCCGGTATCTGGAAAAGACGACAGACCCTAGTTTGTCCAGGGTGACTGTGGTCACAGAGAAAAGGGACCATGCAGCAACAGAGGTCATGACACCCGTGAGGCCCTGCGGCACCCTGCTTCTCCTTGTCTGGCCGGACGTTCCGGACGTTCCCGGTCAACTCTTGAAAAAGGCACATTCCCCGCCTCGACAGGTCAATGCTGCCGGAATTCAAATTTAAAACGGAATTTTTAACTACTCAACAAAAGTCCTGGATTTTTCCCTTCAGGCCTTCTGGGAGCTTGATACGCCCACCAGAACAACACCTTGCACACGTCTGGTGCTCAAAAAAAAAAAAAAAAAAAAAAAGTTTAATTCCACCAACTTTTATAGACCTCTACGTGCTAGGACCTGGGGGTGTGGCTGAGGGCCACCTCTCTGCTGGCAGGGAACCTGGAGAGACAGGAACGCCTCACTTTCCACGGTGACGGTCATGGAAAGTCCTAACAGGACCGTGTTCGAAACAAAACTCCTATATTCTGACAAGCGTGTGCACGCGTGTGCTAGTGCGTTCCGACATCATCCTTACAAAGTCCTAAAAAAGGCTGTTCCTGTTTGTGGTTTGCTCTACCAGCAGTGAAGGCTCCATTTGGACGCGCCGCCGTGTTTCATTTCTGCCTGGCTGAGTCATTTTTGCTCCCGGGGCCCCAGGCTCGCTCCTGGCATCACAGAGCCGTTAAGAACTACCTACAAGCGGGCACGGTGAGGAGCCACTGGTCCATCCTCTGCCTGTGTTTCTGAGACACACCCCCCCCCCCGACACACCCACACACCCACAATGTAATCGGCCAACTTCCTCCCATCCTTGGAATAGCAACCGAGACAGAAAGCAGTTAGCACGAGAGGCTGGCGCTGGCCAACACGGTCCATTCAGGGCAAACCCTTTGTAATTCTTCAAATGGTGGGGTTTTTAAATAGGCTGGAACTTCAACACTCTGTTTTCTAAAAAAATAAAAATAAAAATAAAAAAAATAAAAATAAAAATAAAATAAAATAAAATAAAATAAAATAAAATAAAATAAAACCATGCCCAAGGCATCGCGCTTCTAACAGACCAAGCAACCTGAGAGCAGTCCAAGGGGAACATTCCAAAGCAGGGGATTCTGAACGCAAGTCCTCCAACGATTCGCATCTTAAAAACTATTGACTTAGGGGAGTCTTCCAGGGGGAATCTGTTTGCCCCTCCGAGGGCCTCTTCGTTTAGGTATCTTTAATCCTAAGGAAATAATTACAATGCAGTCTCTTCATGGGAATTTCCACCCGCTAACAACTGATGGCTTCTCCAGGCCAGTTCAGACCTCACGATGGGCCTCTGCCTCTGAGCAAGGTGCGGACAGCTGGGAGGAGCAGGGGGAGACAGGCGTGGTGGAGGGAGAGGAGCCTGCGTTTGCATAGTTCCCTTACAGGGCTCGAGGTGCGGGGGTCCCCGCTCAGGAGAGGCCCCAGGGGTGGATGGTAGGGAGCAGGGGGGAGGGAGGCAGGGGGCAACGGAGGTCAGGAGGGACCCCTGTGGGCATCTCGAGCCTTACACTTGCACGGACCTCCTGCCTTCGGTCATCCAGGAGAAGGACACATGCCACACGCCTTCCCCCTCTGCGCCCCCACCTCAGGGAGGGGACATCATAAACTGCAGGCACAGGACACACACCAGGGAGCAAGAACGCCCTCCTTAGCAAGCTTCTTTATATGCCCCCCAGGGGGAAAGTGGCCCAGGGCTGTGTTGGGACAGACTTGTGGGCGAGTGCCTGGTGATGCTAGGAGCAGGGTGCACTGTGTTTCCTAAACATGGTGGCTTGGGACACCTCAACCGGGGGCTCCCCTGTCTGCCTCTAGAGAAGAGGCGGCGGGAGTGCCCTAGAGTTTCAATTTCCCCTCCTTGACTAGTCTGTCATTGAGCTGGCAGAGTTGAGCCAGGAAACCATCGTTGGGGCCGATCTCACGGTTCTGCCTCACGATGCTCAGCGCAGACTTGACATCCATCTTCTGGCGCATCATGAGGTACGCGATGACTAGGGTTGGGGAGCGGCTGTAACCTTCCCGGCAGTGGACAAGCACCCGGCCTGTAAGAAACAGGGACACGTGAGCTGGAGCTGGGGCCATCCAATCACAGAAGACCCTAGTCAAAACTCTCCTGGGGGCACCTGGGTGGCTCAGTGGGTTAAAGGGTCTGACTCTGGATTTCGGCTCAGGTTATGTCTCAAGATTCTTTTTTTTTTAATGTCTATTTAATTTTGAGAGAGAGAGAGACAGAGACAGAGTGTGAGTGGAGGAGGGGCAGAGAGGGAGACAGAATTCGAATCGGGACGTGGGGCCCGAACTCATGAAGCATGAGAGTATGACCTGAGCCAAAGTCAGACGCTTAACCGACTGAGCCACCCAGGCACCCCTGATCTCACGATTCTCGAGATTGAGCCCTGCGTCAGGCCCTGTGCGGACAGCACGGAGCCTGCTTGGGATTCTCGCCCTCCCCCTCTCTCTGCCCCCTCCCCTGCTTGTACTCTCTCTGAAAATAAATAAATAAACATTTTAAAAAATGAAAAACAAAACCAAAAAAAAAAAAACCCTTCCGGGGAAATGCAAATGAAAAGTAGAGTAAGAAGCCATTGTGTCCCCACCAGAATGACTCAGTGAAAAAGACGGAAAACACAAGGCGTCAGTCAGGCTATAGAGCAGCAGGACTTCCATCTGTGGCTGCGGAGGGGGCTGTGCGTTAGCACAGCACGCCAGCAAACTGTGGGGCAGTATGTGCTCAGCCTGGACACACGCGGCCCCTACGGCGGGGCGGGAACGTGCGCACACGTCCACCAAAAGACACCAGAACATTCACAAGGCAGCGCCCGTCACCATAAGCCCCGCTGGCAACTCCCAAAGGCCCACCAACGGTAGAAGAGATAAAGTACCAAGAACGAACACCAGAAACAACACAGATATAACACACACAGGGCATCTGGGACCCCATGGAGCAGGAGAGCGGGCAAACTGCTCTGTGCTATCAGAAGTCTGGATGGTAGTGGTGGGGGGACTGGGAGGGAACACGTGGCGGGCTTTCTAGGGTGCTGGTGGTGTCCTGTTTTCAGATCCGGGGGCTGATACGTGGGTGTGCGCGGCGCACTGATCCACACGCCTGTGATACGGGTGCTTCTCCACATGAAACTGCTATTTCAATCAAGAGCAGAACATGGAAACCACCCAAATGCCCGTCAACAGGTGAACGGACAAACCGGTACATCCACATGTTGGAAGACTACTCGGCATTAACAAGGAGCGAATTGTTGATACTTGCAGCAACAGGGATGGAATACCCAACAATTACGCTGAGTGAAAAAGGCCAGGCCAAAAGAGCATACATATAATTCCATTTATACAGAAGTCTACGAAACGTATACTCAAGTCTGGTGACAAAAAGCAGACCAGTGGTTGGAAGGTGGAGAGGGGCAGAGCGGAGAGGTCACGAAGGCATATGAGGAAACTCCAGGCAGCGGGGGAGGGGATGGATGTGTTCACGATCTTGTTTGTGGTGATGGTTTCACAAGTGCATCCGTATGTCAAAACTTCAAATTGTAGGTTTTAAATAGGTGTGATTTACCGAATGTCAATTATACCTCAACAGAATGGTTTAAAAGATAAAAGAAACATGCATGTCAACTACAAACACAAAGACAAAAATATCAAAACACACCCAGGGCACTTGGGTGGCTCAGGGGGTTGAGCATCTAACTCTTGATTTTCGGCTCTGGTCATGATTTCACGGTTTGGTTTGTGAGTTCGAGCCCCACGTCCATCCGGCTCTGCACTGACAGTACAGAGCCTGCTTGGGATTCTCTCTCTCTCCCTCCCTCTCTCTGCCCCTCCCCAGCTCGGGCATTAGTGTGCACGCGCTCTCCCTCTCTCAACATAAATAAACCTAAAAATAATAATAAACCACACCAACAAAAAACACCCTCATGGCCCTTCAAATGGCCCACGAGGCCCTACTAAAGCTGGCCCCCCACGTCCAACGCCATCTCCCCCTATCCCGTTATTAACGTGATTAACGCTATTAACGCTATGACCTATCTAACCCCACGACGCCTCAATTTCCTCATCTGGGTTAAGAGCACCCATCGCATGATGTTGTTAGGGGACTGAAGGAAATGACATATAAAGCCCTTAGGCTAGAGGGGCGCCTGGGTGGCTCGGCCGGTTAGGCGTCCGACTTTGGCTCAGGTCATGATCTCGAGACTCGTGGGTTCGAGTCCCACACCGGGCTCGGTGCTGACAGCTCAGAGCCTGGAGCCTGCTTCAGATCCTGGCTCTCCCTCTCTCCCGCTCACACTCTGTCTCTGTTTCTCAAAAATGAATAAACATTAAAAAAAAAAAATTATTTTAAGCCCTTAGGCTAGAGCCTGGCACATGTAAACACTCAATAAATAACTATCATCTGGCATCAGGAGTCCTCTAGTGGCACCTAGTATCTTCCACTATGGCAGCCCAGCTCTATGTCCCTGTTGGCCTTGCACAGACCTACCCCTCCTCTGCCAGACTGTGAGTTCCTTGAGGGCAAGGCCTGTGGGGTATTGGTTTCTGGATGCCCTACCATCCCTCGTATACATTGGTGTTCGATGAGTATTTGCTGACTAGCCAAGTAAATGATTAGCCACCAATACACGTTGACTGCCATTCCTTTGAAGGAAAGCGGCTGGTCCAGGGTCAAACACAGTCTCTTCTGTTCCCATCACCCCACCTCCAAAACATGACTCTATTTCCCCAGTGCCTCCCAAGCAGGAAGGGGAAGGCCTCCACTTTCCTGCCCATTCACTCTCCGGCCAGTGTACCCAAAGTCCGCAGAGCAGGGAACTCCCATCCATGCCCCGACCCTGGCAAGGGGACCATCTGCACAGAGGCTTCCTCACCACCTGGAACAGACTCAGGAGCCCAAGACACACAGAACCAATGGGGAAGGGGAGGGCTCGACTCCCATCCTTCCAGGCCCCACCCAAAAGCCATCCTCCTCCATAAAGCCTCCTTTGATCTTCCTGGCTGGAAATGACGGCTTCCTCCTCTGAGCACTCCTGGCTGTTCCCACTTCTCCAAAGTGACGGACACTTGGTTCCCCTGAGCCCTGCACACTGTTGGAGGCCAGTGCATTTCTGTTGACTCACTCAGCCAATCAACCCCAGAAGCATTTACACTTGGCATTAGAGTCCTTGGAATGCATTTTTGTCACTCGCTCGGTAATTATTTGCAGCGTTGTCTGCTATGTGCCCGATACTACATCAGGGGCTGGGGAGACAGACAGGGGGACCCAGTGGACCCAGCCTGAGGGCAGGCTTCATGGAAGAGAGAACACTGTGCCCAGCGCTAAAACGCAAGGTGGAGTTTGCCAGAGGACAGGGTAGGGAGAGGCAGAGAGAAATTTCCAGACTCAGCCAACGTGGGCTCCTGCTAAGGCAGGAGGTCACAAGAAGTCAAGTTATGTTCCTAGTTGTATGGAAAGAGGAAACAAAGTCAGAAAGCTCTAAGCTCCCCAAGTGGATGACCAATCCATACACAAGATGAGCAAAACGCACCCCCTTACCTGTGCCCCTTGTTGCCATCTACACAAGAACTCAGTACAGCCGAAGCCGGGGTTGGGGGACACAGGAGACCACGAAGGGCCTGACAGTGAAGTCTGCAGATTCCCTGCGTGATAACACTTCCCTCCTGAGCCCCAGATACGCCATAATCAGCATCTGGTACAAACTGGTCATTGGAAATCATTCCGGGGCGGAGGCCAGGCACAAGAAGCATTATGTAGCAGAGACAGCCTAGAATCAGGGGGACGAGGCTGACCGTGCCTTAATGGGGCGGGGGGGGGGGGGGCACTTCCCCTGAGAAGGTTGTGGGGAGGGGAGGAAGAGGCTGGGGGAAGCAGCTTGAAGGTAAAGGCAGCTGCTGAGAGAAGTAAGCTAAAAGCAGAAAGGGCAAGAGGCCCAGCCTGCTCAGCTGATGTCTGCCTTCTGCCTTCTAGGATTTCCCCCAGGGACACCTTCCCTGACTGCCAGTTCCTCACCAGTTCTGCTTCAGTCTAAGGTTTGGGAGCATTTAGAAAGTAGCTGGAAGACATGGCCCATGGGCCACAGCTTGCTGAGCACCAGCCTAAGCCAGTCACGGCTGCCCCCATTCCTCTGGCCAGGCATTCATGTAAGCCAGGTCCAGCCAGTGAGATGTGAGGGGAACCCTACTGAGGAGTTTCTGAGGACCATTCTACTCTAGGAATGAAGGAAGGAAGGAAGGAAGGAAGGAAGGAAGGAAGGAAGGAAGGAAGGAAGGAAGGAAGGAAGGAAGGAAGGAAGGAAGGAAGGAAGGAAGGAAGGAGACACATGAGAAACAGACGGCGGCCTCGTCTTTCGCTGCACTTTGTCCTGCTGGGATGTGGTGACTGGGTCTGCCACTGCCGTGGTGGGACCACTAGGGGACTGTCCAGCACGGAGGGCGGCAAGAAAGAGAGGAGAAACACCTTGTCCTGATGCCACCACTGAGCTGCTGAATCAACCGGCCCCAGAGCTCCTTCACCTCAGGACTTCTTACCACGGAAGATAAACTGTTATTACTGAAGCTGTTTGAATTGGGGGCATGGGGGGAGTGGCTGGAAATGAACTCTCAGCCAAAGTCAACTCGAACACAAGGACCCCAGGGCTGCCACCCGGTGAAAGGTTTGTACGTCTTGTGTAATGTAGCGCCACTTGATAGGTTCCAAGAGGAAGCCCACTGCGGGCCTCTTTTCCAGAAAAAAAATCCAGTCAAAGTTGCCTTGCACTGTTTCCTAGGAGGCAGGTGCCTTACCGTTCTTTTGAGCCAAGGCCTGGTCAATGAAGTCTGCAGCCCTTTCAAAGTAGGCGCTGAGGTTGAACTCCTGCGTGTCATTGGCTTTGATGCCCAGGTAGGTGATGCCGGAGTCCTTGTAGAAGTTGGCGTTGGTGTTGACGTGCATGAAGGACCTGCCCTCAGCAGCATTCAGAACATGGGTGATGCCTAGTTTCTGCAGCTTGGGGATGTCTTGAGCCACAGACCTGGACAGAAGAGAGCAGCAGGGAATGATTAACTGACCCAGTGGCAGCCCCGGGGGGAGGAAGACAGAGAAGATTCTAAGTCTCTTGGCAAAGCAAGGAACCCTCCACGCTCGGCCCCTGCCAGCTTCTCCCCATCTTATGACCCACCTCCCTCACGCCAGACATATCTAATTACCGGCAGCTTCCCCAAATAGACTGGGTGGTTTCATACCCGTGTTGTTCCTGCTCTGGAATGCCGTCCTCTAGCTTCCCCATGGACACACACCCTCTCATTTTTCACCACCCTCTGCAGTATGTCCCGGTCACCCCTCCATTCCATCTGGCATCGTGTTCCCTATGCTGAGGCGGTGGTAGAGCCCAGTGGCTAAAAATGGGCTCCAGGGCCGGACTGCCTGGGCTGAGTCCAACTCTGAGACTCACCAGCCAGGTTAACCTTGAGCAAGTCCCTTGACCTTTTTGTGACTCCAGCTTCCCTGTCTGTTAAATGGGGATGGTAACGGCAGCTACCCCGGGGGTTGTCATTGAGTGCTAAATGTGCTGTTGTGTAGACAGAGCCTGACACTGAGGACAGTGCTATTCTAATGCCTGATGGTGCTTATTTGTTTTCACGGGAGGCTGTGAGCTCCTGGAGGGAGCTTCAGGTCTGCATGCCTAGCACCTGCTACAGCACCTGGCACATAGTAGGTGCCGAATAACTATGCAGTGAATCAGAGAAAAAGACGGAAATCGGCGCCACCTAGGCAGCCCCCCTCCTTGGATTATAAAGCACGGCAGCCCCGCCAGTCCCCCAGAGGGACCCTTTTGGCCACAGACCACCGACCACGGTTCTGAAGCTCTCTCGGGTGAGGAAGCACTTGGGGACCAAGTGGCGCCAACAGAACTCTGGGGGTTACAAAACATTTGATCTGAATAGTCAAAGGGCTCCTTTATTTCATCTCACAACAACATCCCAATTCAGACAGCAGTGTATACTTCACAGAAATGCCTTCTCCTACAGGATCCTGTTTGCCTATCACAGCAGCCTGTAAGGAAGCAAGGACTCGGCTTAGACTCGGGCCCAACAGGACAGCGGAAGGATGTGCTTGTGCTCACATGGGCTGCTTGGAGGCAGAGCCGGGAGGAGACCTGACGCCAGCGCTGTTCTGTCTTCCCCTCACTCTGCCTGTCATGTCCACATCAACCGCAAATCCTGAGTTCTAGAAAACAAGGCTCATACAGGATCCTCTCTGCCCTGTGAACCCTGATTTGGTTAAGGGGCTCCCAACATGCGGGAGCACCCCCCCTCACACACACACACACACACACACACACACACACACACACACGTGGCCAAGTCGAAGCCAGATTCACTAACTGGGCAGGGGACATGTTTTCTACAGTGGCCGTCCGCACTTGCCAGTCTGGCTACCACCAGACATCCACAACCTAGTTTTTCACTTGGTAAGTGGTGGCAGCCGAATGTGCCAAACTGCCCAAGACAGTGGGTCCCAAGGGTACCAAGGCCACTTGCTGCCTGCGTTGACTGGACAGGGGGCTGGCTTTCCTCAGAACTCTGCAATTACTGAGCCCTCTGGCTGAGGCTCTGGGACTGTTTTAGCTTGTCCCTGCTCACCATACTGCACACGGTTGTATTGTAAGGCAGTGGTTGATGAAAACAAACAACTCTGAAGGTGAACTCCCATTCACCTCCCTTCTCTACTACTTGACATTCAACAAATTTACCATTATCATTAATATCCCTATGAATGTGCATTATACAGTGCCTGACACACAGTAAGTGCTCAATATGGTGAATGAATAGATGCAATGGAGGAGACGGTCCCCCATGAAGGTGGGACCTGCCTTGTGGACCCCTTTTAGCCCCGCGATGATCCCCGTTTTTGTGGCACTCCTTAGGGTAAGCAGCAGTCCTGTAGTACAGGACAGGGGGTACAGACATGAACAAGACTTTGACCCTGTCCTCACAATCCCTCAACCACTCTGGGCCACCATTTCCCCCTGGGTAAAAGGAGAGAAGAGAGTTAGTTCTGGGTTTCCAACACGCAGACCCTGGCCCACAGAGCTCAGGGCGTTGGTTAATCAAACCCTATGTGCAAGGCAGGAAAAGGAGCGAGGAAACCCCGGCCCCGCTCTCCGGATCCCACATTTGGAGTATTCCCATTCCTTGATCAGGCCTGCCCAGCCGGGAAACTTCCACGCCCGATTTGTGACGTCAGCCCGTTGCCATGGCAGCGAAGGCAGACATTCCGCGGTGACCTCACTGCAGAGCCAGGCAGCTGTCACATGACGCGCGGGCTGGAGACCGGCCGGGTGACTGAGGGCCACCTGTTAAGCGATCACGGTAGCCCGACCCCGCCCAAAGCCGAGCCCCTAGCGGGTAACGGCTGCGGGCCGCACGCCGGGCTGGCCGAGGGCCCCGGGCTCCGTGCCCCCCGCGAGGGGGAGGACCTCGTGGGGCCGGGGCGGGGTCTAGCCCCTCCGCCCCCACGCACGGGGGCGGTCGGCGACTCCAGCCCCCTCTGTGTTCCCGGACGGCGACCACGCCCCGCACCCCCCCTCCCCACGCCCGCGACGCCCCCACCCCGGCTTTCGGGTGGGCGGGGCGCCCCAGCGGCGACTCACGCGTTGCCCACGTAGATCCTGGGGGTGACCTCGTTGCAGGGCTGGCTCGGCAGGCTGTAGCAGCCGCTGCCGTCCGAGAGCAGGTCGTTGAGATCCTGCACCGAGAGCTCGAACGGGCCCGACATGGCGGCGGCCGGGCCCAGCACGCCGGGGCAGCAGCCTGCGAGGGGAGAGCCGCCGGGTCAGCTGGGCGGGGGCTCGCGAGCCGGGACCCGCCCCGTCCCGCCCCGGAGGCGGGCCCGCCGGGCGCGGGAAAAGGCGGAGCGCGGGCGGCCGACGCGCCCCGCTCCCCGCGAGAAGGCGCGCCGCTGGGGTCGCGCGGACGCTCCGAGGCCCCTAGGCACGTGCCCCGGCGGAAATGGCGCCGCCCGTGTTGGGGGAGGGGGCGGGGTCTTCGGCCCACCCGCGGCGTTTTCTGTACCATTATCCACTGGGAAGTGCAGTGGCTTCATTGGACTAAACTCGGGACGCAATAAATGTTCCTATTGACCAGGCTCCGGTTGACACCACAGGTGTCGCTCAGTTTTTGCAGGATTACCGGGACACCAGGGTTGGGCTTGTGACCTCTGACTGCCTGCTGCGGGACCAGCAGCCCAGACCTCGCCCGGGGAGCTGGTCCAAAAGGCAGAATCTGCGCCCCAGCCCAGACTTGCGGAACAAGAATGTGCCTTTTACAGCACACACTCCCTTCCCCCACCGCGATTCCTACAAAGGTTAGAGTTTGAGAAGCACAACTCTGAGGCACGGTGCTTCCAACAGTTATGGAGACCCAGCATCGTGCCCAAAAGCTTGGGTTCTGCGCAGCCAGACTTGGCATTCTGACGCTGGTCTCTCCGAACCTGTTTGCTATTTAAAAAAAAAAAAAAAAAGGATACTATTGATGTGGGAAACAAAGACAAAAGAAAAAGTTAAATTTCCTTGCTACTCACAGCCCATTGATCAGTCCCTGAAACAGGCAGAGTGACCTTCCTCTGGGAGCTCAGCTGTCTCCACGTTGATACTTTGCTAAGGGCAAAAGAGAATCTTAGCTTAACGTTACCCACCCCCCCCCCCCCTCCTGCCAGGATCTTGTAAGTTTACTTTAAACATATAGAAATTCCTTTGGAAACTTCCTTTACCTCTACCCCCCAAGATGTATGTTAGCAATCATCCTCCAAGCATATGGCCCCAGGATATACATCTGAAAGGGCTCCTGACTTTATTTATACTTTATTTATACTAAATTTATACTATTTACCAACAGTAATAAATGACTTTTTGGTAACAATAGCTAGCCTCCTCAGGGTCCTGGAAATCTTGTTTCCAAAATTCCTTACAGACTTTCTCTGTCCCTGACCCCTCCCGACTTGAAAGTACATATTCAACTTTCCACAACCCCAGTGCTCTTTCTCCCCACTGGTCCTGCCCTCATGCTTTAAGAAAACCACCGATGGGGCGCCTGGGTGGCTCAGGTTGAGCATCCAACTTCGGCTCAGGTCATGATCTCGAGGTTTGTGGGTTCAAGCCTCGTGTTGGGCTCTGTGCTGACAGCTCAGAGCCTGGATCCTGTTTTGGATTCTGTGTCTCCTCCTCTCTCTGCCCCTCCCTCATGTGTGCTCTGTCTCTGTCTCTCAAAAATAAATCAATGTAAAAAAAGAAAACCACTGTTTTGCCCCAAAGATGTCTCAAGAATTCTTTCTTGATCGTTTGCCCCAACATTTCCACATCATTTGTGCCTCGTTCCTAGGGTTGTTTGAAAGATTAAATGTGACGTTGGGGTGCCTGGGTGGCGCAGTCGGTTAAGCGTCCGACTTCAGCCAGGTCACGATCTCGCGGTCCGTGAGTTCGAGCCCCACGTCAGGCTCTGGGCTGATGGCTCGGAGCCTGGAGCCTGTTTCCGATTCTGTGTCTCCCTCTCTCTCTGCCCCTCCCCCGTTCATGCTATGTCCCAAAAATAAATAAAAAACGTTGAAAAAAAAAAATTAAAAAAAAAATAATAAATAAATAAATAAAATAAATAAATAAATGTGACGCTCAAGGAAAGCGCCCAACACTGTGCAATGAGCACTCAGTAGGTGTTCTCCTTCTACTTTAGCCAATGTAATGAGCACCCACTAGGTGCTACTACACCTGTGCTACCGTGGAGGTGAATCAGGCTCCTTTGCAGCCGGTCCAAGAGCACCTGCTAGCCCAGGGCTGGCCTCTCCTCATTTGCTGAGATCCAACTAAGAGCGGATGACGGTCTCTGTTCTCCCCCACTGCCGACGGCAGATTACCCACACCCACTCTTACCCCTCCCAAAACCAGATGTCCTGGGAGTTCAGGAAACCTCATCCTGAGTCCAGCCCTGCCACTAACTCGGTTCTTGAGCAGCAAAGCAGGCTGTGACTCTGGACTTCAGTTTCCTCATCTGCAAAAGGAAGAAATTGGATGAGATTATCCTTCAGGCCATCTTTCACCTTCCCCCCAAAGCTGGTGGTCTCACGGCTCCAGGGGATCCATCACGGTGGAGACTAGTTAGCTTAGAGCCCAAGGTGTATAACCAAGGCTGGACTCCTCCACCCCAGCCCCCACCCGGAGCCTTCCCACCCCTCCCAGCGCACCACACCTTTCCCCGTAGTGCTGGCGGCAGCTGCCTGCGAGGCAGGTGGGAGAGCGAGCTTCTGAGTCTCACCCCTCATCTTGACTTGGACCTAGATTAGCTTTCAAGCAGAAGCCCAGGGGTGGCCAGGCATGCTCCGCCACTCCTCTTCCTTCCCCAAGACCCGTCCCTGATGTCATAACTGGGTAACTATGACAACATGTCACGGGGACCGCTGAGGACCTCACAGAGGAGCCTGGGTGCCTCATTTCTGAAGTGAGACTAGGAAGAGAAGATGAACAATTGCCTGGATTATCTTGCCTACCCTGTAATCGTCTCTAATCACAGGCAGAGCACGACCTTCAGGAAGAAACTGGACTTTGGCCACTACATATTTCACAAGAATAGGATACAAATAGGTATGTGGGCCATTGGGGCAGGACACTGTGATTAGGGGTTCTGGAAGGGTCCACCTTAGAGAGATTGACAGTAAACCAGACCAGGACAGGGCTTTGCAGTGATGTGGCCTTATCTGCTGGGTTGGGTCAAGAGAACAGCATCAGTGACAAAATTTATCGTCCACCCGGAGTCCGGTGGACGGAAATGCTCATTTAAACTCGTTAAAGCCAAAGAAAACTAGAGAGGCTCCCAACAGGCTAGTCCTATTGTGGAGGATGAGAGAGGCTCTTTTTTTTTTTTTTTTTTTTTAATGTTTATTTATTTTTGAGAGAGAGAGAGAGCATGAGCAGGGGAGGAGCAGAGAGAGAGGGAGACACAGAATCCAAAGCGGGCTCCAGACTCTGAGCTGTCAGCACAGAGCCTGATGTGGGGCTTGAACTCCCGAACCGTGAGATCAGGACCTGAGCTGAAGTCAGACACTTAACCAATTGAGCCACCCAGGTACCCCGGGAGAGGCTCTTTCACTGGGTGCAAAGAACATTGCTCTCTACGTTTTACTTGTTCCCGCCCTCACGTTCTTTCACGTCTGCTAAAAAACTCATCAAAGATGTCAGCTTGGGACAGTTAAACTTCCCCAACTAGAGTAAGGTCGGAATTCAAAATCGTAATGTTTATTAGTCGGACGGTCATTTAGAATGAGTGGGTTTTCCAAGGTGGCTGAGGGGACTCCTGTGTCGTTAACGTGGCTCTCTTTTATCCTTCTCTAGTGAAGCCTACTGTCGATACCAAACCTCCGGTGGCACACACGCATCACATTTTAAAACTGAGCAAACTACAGGTATTTGTTCTTGCCATTTGCAGATGTACTTGACTGATCTTTATCTATGTCCTGAAGGGGTCCAGCTTCCCAGAGCCTCATGAATACCCACCTAACCCAGAGATTTGTTACTCCTCCCCTCCCCTTGCACACCAGCCATTTCCTGTGCTCTGCTCCCCGTCTCCATGGTGGCCCCCAATTTGCCCCTCCCCCGCCATCCCAGAGGACGGTGATCCTGAGCCGTTGGGTGTTGGACGATGTCACCATGCTGGGGTGTGGTTTCTTACCAGGGTGAACAAAAGCGAATCGACAAAATCGAATATGAAAACAAACAACTGTGTCAGAAAATCGCAAACGCCCATCGCGGCCCTGCCAGGGTGGATTGCTGGAATGAATATTTTTCCAAGAGGTAGTGTCCTTTCTCCCCTTTTCATTTTTGGAAAGTCAGAATTGACTTGCCCCTTATTGAATTTTAGTGCAAGCTTCCCTTGAGCAAGAGGACTTGAAGGAAGGTATCTTGTCGGGTAAGCCGGAGAGACCAGATTAAGGAGAATAAAAACTACTCAAAAGGGGGACCTTCCTCTAGCGTTAAAGACTCCTAACTTTTATTGCATCTAAGAGACTTTTTGGAGTCCTATTCAGAGTTTGTCACGGGAAAATACCGCATAGTTTTGTCAAATGGTGACCAGAGGTGGGACTCTGACACAGCGTTCTTGAGGATCGGTTCCTCAAATATTTCCTGAGCAACTACTATGTGCTAAGTGCTATGAATAGAGATGAAATATATATATATATATATATATATATATTTCAAATGATGAAATATATATAGATGAAATATATATATGTATATATATATATATATATATAGATGAAATAAAGATTTCCTTGTATATCTGAAATAGTTGAAAGCTGAAAAGAAGCGAAGCAGAACTTGTCCCTGGCCCTTTGTGATGTATCCATAGGCAAGCCCCTTCCCCCATGACATAAACCAGACATTCTCAGTCCTGGTTTCACATAACCATTCCTGGGGTGCTGCTACCAAGTGCCAATGTCCAACCTGCACCCCAGACCAATAAAGTAGAATCTTCTAGCGGACATCAGGGTTGAAAAACCACTGATACAAACCTACCAATGCTGTGCACGTTCGCCAGAGTGTAGTCGATTTCAACAGGTATATGGGGCCTCAGGGATCAGCAGGACAGTGTGTTCCCTGTGCTTAGGCAGCCTGGGTTTATGACATCACGACTTCATCCGAGAGGGATATTTTATTCTTCAACCATCTCAGGATTTTGTGTTTTTCAGCTTGAACAGAGAAACAAGAAACCGGGAGCTAGTGAGAATCACCGTGGAAAACCAGGGCATTCTGAAGAGGCTTGGCGATCGAAAACCGCACTATGACCGCAGATCATCCGAGATAGATTGGCAGGCACGTGGATACTCCGCCCTATTCCCTCGCACACACAGAGTTTGCCTGTGTTCAGAGTAGAGTCGGTCTCAGAAGAGACCCCTGAGTGGCTGAGGGAGCGATCATGAGAAATGCAACAATCGGTAAAAGGGAAGCTGCCCAGAGCAAACAAAGCTAACGACAGGAGCAAGCCACCCTCCTTGGTAGCAAAGCTGCTATGCGTCAGTTTCAGAAAATAATACCTCCTAGCGTCTTCCTTCAGGCTTTAATTCATTGAGGAAAGCCAAATGTACAAGCAGAGAGGAGGAAGGGTATACCATTCAGTGTGCGGGTGATTTCCTTCATTTAGGAATGACCCTTCAAGAAGGAAAAAAAGAAAAAAGGCATCTGCGGTGTTTTTAAAACCCCCCCACTCCTTGGCTTTGGTCTGTAAGCCTTTTCTAAGCTAGCCTTAGGAGTTAGACGTTCAACTTAAAAAAAATTTTTTTAACGTTTATATATTATTGAGAGACAGACAGAGAGAGAGCAGGAGCATGGGAGGGGCAGAGAGAGGAGGAGACACAGAATGGGAAGCAGGCCCCAGACTCCGAGCTGTCAGCACAGGGCCCGACGCAGGGCTTGAAATCACAAATCCTGAGATCATGACCTGAGCCGAAGTCGGACGCTTAACCCACTGAGCCACCCAGGCGCCCCTAGAACTTCTACTTTAGCACCAGCCCCCTGGCACTGACATAATTCTCTCTGATTTTTTTCTTTCAAGAATTCAAGGCGCTATATCAGAAATACAACAAAATATCTTCTCTCCCGAGATGAATAGGTATGTCTTCCCGTGGCCGCTTCTTACTGTGAAATAACAGTGATCACAGTTGATATCAAAGCCCTAAGAACTGTGTAGATGAAGAACAAGGGGCCCAGTTAAAGGGATGGATTTTGCTCTTCTGTTAGTATAAGGGAACTTAGGGCTGTGTCTTCTCTCCCTATGAGTAGGAAATGACTGGCTTTTGTCATCAGCTTTTGAGTCTTCATGTGAGTCTTAAGGGGAAGTGATTTGTTCCAATAAAACATAAACAGGAGGTCTCGTGGCTTTACTGTTGTGCCAAAAGTTGAATTATGTGTCTCTGTCACTGTTCAAAAGTACCGTTGTGTTGGCATTTTGTATTATTTAACTTTATTAGTAATGGCCAAGTTTGGGATTTTTTTTTTTTTTTTTTTTTTTTATCCCTGGGGAGAAAGATAAATGGACACACAGGCTTTCCAAAGAATAGGTCTGTGTAATTAATGTGTCTCTATTTTTCTCCTTCTCTTTTCCCCTGAATACAAGGTTACTCACAGTGGAAAAGATACAAGAGAAAGCCCTAGGATTTCTTAGCTGCTTAGACTCTCAAAACACTCCTAAGTGGCTGAATGCTCAATCCTAGGATGCTACAATAAAGCTTGGAACATAAAATGAGTAAGTTACATTTAAGGTACCTGAAGGCTTTCAGTCCCATCCCGAAATGGAGACAGAGTGGGGCAGGCAGAAGGAAGGATACAACCATTTTTATTTGGGGCTATGAAAAGAAGTGTCTATGAGAGAGAAGGCAAGAGAAGCATACACCATCACCACCATCGTAGAGGGGAGGGAGGCGGGGTAAGATGACCCAGCCACAAACACAGCTCTGTCAAAATGGAAAACAGAAGCACGTGATAAGATTAAGGTCCTGACAACACAGAGAACAAATGCCATTTCTCTGTGAATACACAGAATTGGAAAAGAATGCTTCATTGAAGTTTCCGTGTACTCTGTTCATTTATAAGGGGGCGGCCACAGTGAAAATGTCAAACGTATCTCAAAACATATGGCAAGACAACATTCCCTGACGGCTGTGACTGGTCATGTTGGGGTTGAGCCCGACTTTATTTAAACTTTTTATTTTGAAAGAGAGTAGATCTTAAGTGTTGTCATCACAAATAAATAAACTGTTTGTTTTAAAATAGATTCACAGGAGGGGCACCTGGGTGGCTCAGTCGGTTAAGCGTCCGACTTCGGCTCAGGTCACGATCTCGCGGTCCGTGGGTTCGAGCCCCGCGTCGGGCTCTGGGCAGATGGCTCAGAGCCTGGAGCCTGTTTCCGATTCTGTGTCTCCCTCTCTCTCTGCCCCTCCCCCGTTCATGCTCTGTCTCTCTCTGTCTCAAAAAAATAAATAAATGTTAAAAAAAAAAATTTATAAAATAGATTCACAGGAAGTTGCAAATAAAGCATGGGGTGGGAGTGGGGCACTCCCGCACCCTTCACCCAGCCTTCTCCCCAAGTTAGCATCCTTTTTTTTTTTTTTTTTAGCATCTTGCACAACTGACAAGATGTAGTTTCTAGCTTTTTGGACTATTACGAATAAAGCAGCTATGAATATTTGTTCCAAGGGTCTGCATGAAAATCAGTTTAACTTCCTTGGGATAAGCACCCAAGAATACAATTGCTGGGTTGTATGGTAAGTCTATTTTAAAAGGAACTCGGGGCGCCTGGGTGGCTCAGTTGGTTAAGCGTCCGACTTCGGCTCAGGTCATGATCTCGCGGTCCGTGAGTTCGAGCCCCACGTCGGGCTCTGTGCTGACAGCTTGGAGCCTGGAGCCTGCTTCGGATTCTGTGTCTCCCTCTCTCTCTGACCCTCCCCCGTTCATGCTCTGTCTCTCTCTGTCTCAAAAATAAATAAACATTAAAAAAAATTTTTAAATAAAATAAATAAAAAATAAAATAAAAAGGAACTACATCAGGGTACCTGGGTGGCTCAGTCGGTTGGGCGTCTGACCTTGGCCCAGGTCATGATCCTGCACTTTGTGGGTTCAAGCCCTGCGTCGGGCTCTGTGCTTCAGCTCAAAGCCTGGAGCCTGCTTCGGATTCTGTGTCTCCCTCTCTCTCTGCTCCTCCCCTGCTCATGCTCTCTCTCGGTCTCCCAAAAAACATTTTTTAAAGGAAATACAAAACTATTTCCAGAGTGGTTGTACCATTTACCTTTCCACCAGCAATGGATGAGTGCTGCAGTTTCTCTATGTCCTCATCAGCGTTGGATATGATTCTTCATTTTAGCCATTCTGATATGTGTGCAGTCACATCTCATGTGGTCTTCTCATCTGCATTTCTGTAGTGATTAGTGACGTTGAACGTCTTTCACATGTTTGTCATCTGTATATCCTCTTGCATAAAATGCCTGTGAATATCTTTTGCCCATTTTCTAACTGGGCCACTCATTTTTTTAATATTGCATTTTGAGAGTTCTTTATATATTCTAGACCAAATCCTTCGTTGGGTCTGTGATGTGCAAAATATTTTCTCCCAGTCTGTCATTTGTCTTTTTGTCCTCTTAACAGGGTCTCTCATAGAGCAAAGTATTTTATTTTAATTTTTTTATTGTTTATTATTTATTTTTGAGAGAGAGACAGAGAGAGAGAGAGAGAGAGAGAGAATGAGCAGGGGAGGGGCAGAGAGACAAGGAGACACAGAATCTGAAGCAGGCTCCAGGCTCTGAGCTGTCAGCACAGAGCCCGATGTGGGGCTTGAACCCATGAACCCCGAGATCATGACCCGAGCTGAAGACGGATGCTTAACTGACTGAGCCACCCAGGCACCCCAAGAGCAAAGTATTTTAATGTTGATGGCATCCAATTTATCAATGATGCAAGTGTTCTGTGTTTTGACTATATCGATGTCAATATCCTGGTTGTGATATTGTGCCGTAGTAATGTGCTACCCCTGGGGAAAATGGGTAAAGGGCAGACAGCATCTCTCTGTTACTTCTCACACCCACGTAAAATCTACAATTATCTCAAAATAAAAAGTTTAAAGAATAAATCCATATACCCAAATATAAATTAACCGGGTCCAGTTTATCTCAGTTTGAGGAATTACCTCAATCTAGATTCTTCTAAACATCCAGGTTAGAAACCCGGGGTCATCCTTTACTTTGTACCTCTTTCTCCCTCCCCCGACTACATATTTTATTATTTTTTTAGTGTTTATTTTTGAGACAGAGAGAGAGCGTGAGCATGAGTGGGTGAGGGGCAGAGAGAGAGAGAGACACAGAATCCGAAGCAGGCTCCAGGCTCTGAGACGTCAGCACGGAGCCTGATGCGAGGCTCGAACCCACGAACTGTGAGATCATGACCTGAGCCAAAGTCAGAGGTTCAACGGACTGAGCCACCAGGCGCCCCTAACTAGGTATTTTAAATCCAGCACTCCTATCGCTCTGTCTCTGGGTGTGCTGTTAGTTTCCCTTCATCTGGGAATGTCACTTCCCTTTCATTCCTTAAGGATAATTTCATCACATATAGAATTCAAGATTGACAGTTCTTTGCTTTCAGCACTTTATAAATGTTGTGTGACTTCTTTCTGCCTCCATAGTTTCCTTTATAGGCAATACGAAAATAGAACTTGAATTGGTATTCCTTCCTGGTTGTTTCCCCCCTGTTTTTCATACTTTAGCTAAGTGTTCAGTTTTCAGAAGATTAATTATGATCTGTCTAGTGGATTTCTTTGGTCTCAACCTACTTGGAGTATATCAGCTTCTTGAACCCACAGGTTTCTAACTTTCACCAACTTTGGGGCGTTTTCAGCCATTATTTCTTTGAATACCTTTCAGCCCCACATTTCTCCTCTCCTAGGATTCTGATGACACAAATGTTAGCTCTTTTGTTATTGTCCCATGGGTCCCTTATCCTTTTTCTTTGCTGTTGGGATTGAGTAAACTTCATTGATCTGTCCTTAAATACCCTGATCTGATCTTTTGTCATTTCCATGCTACTACTGACTAAGTTCATCCAAGTTTTAACTTTCATAGTAATTTCTCATTTCTATCATTTCCATGTGGTTCTTTCTCATAGCTTCTATTTCTTTGCTAAGATTTTCCAATTCAAGAGAATTTGCAGTTGATTGTTGCAGCATTTTTATTACAACTGCTTTAAAATCCTTGTTAGATAAATTCTAACATCTGAATCATATCAGTATTGGTATCAGTTGACTGCCTTTTATTTACAATGTTGTTTTCCTGGTTTGGGGTATGATGAGTGATTTTCTATTGTATCCTGGACATTTAGGTCATTACGTTAGGGATCTTTTAATTCTATTTACATCTTCTATTTTAGCAGGTGGGAGTCCTGTTTAGGTGTGGTATACTGGTTCTTTTATGGGTTTTACTTCCAATGACCGTTGTTTCCTTCTTTTCTTTTTCTTTCTTTTCTTTCTTTTTCTTTTTTCTTCTTTCCTTCCTTTCCTTTCCTTCCTTTCTTTCTTCTTTTCCTTCCTTCCTTCCTTCCTTCCTTCCTTCCTTCCTTCCTTCCTTCCTGTTTTTCTGACTTTTCTTTCCAGTTTTATGTTTTATTAACACGAATATGACATGTACATAAGCTGTCTATTCATTTTCTTCTCTGAGCAGCCTCGCATTGGGGTTGGTGACTCCGATGGCCAGCTGGGCTCCTCTTTCCACAAGGACTTTGTGGTTCTTGGAGGAGATGCTGTAAACGATCTCTGCACAGTAAGGTTTGCTGCTCTTCAGCAGTACTTCCAGCTCCTTGGCATTGTAGACTAGGAACTTCCAGAAGCCACTGGGCAGCATGTACTTTGTTTTCTTGTCACTCCCATAACCAATGTTGGGCGTCAAGATCTGGCCCTTGAATCTTCTGTGCACCCTATTGTCAGCACCTCTGGGTTTCCACCATTTGTACTTAACTGTGACATATCAGTCTGACTGGTGCCAGATGAACTTCTGGGTCCTCTTTTTCACAATCTTGGGCTTCCCCAGGGGTCTGAGGGCAGCCAGGGTGCCGAGTAAGAGCTGGCTGCCACCTCCACAGGCAGCGCCGAGGAAGAGACGGCAGTTCAGTTTGTTTTTTGAGCCCTTGCAATACTATTCTGGTCTGTGTTGTTCTTTTGGTGCAGCTGGGGTTCCTGCTCAATCCCTGCCGGTGTCTTCTGTGGTGTCAGAAGGTGCTTCCCTGGGTCGCATGGTGTTGCTGGGCCTTCTGCAGAGGGACAGGCAGGGAGACACAGGGCTTTGCAGCTGCTGTGAACAATTTGGGCCACCTGCTGGCACGCTGGTCTGAAACTAGGGCTGGGGGTCCCCGTAAGTCTCTACTGGGCTCCCCCTTTCTTGTCCTTTGGCTGAGAAAGCAAGCTTTCCACTTTTTTTTTCTTCCTCCTCTTTCTATTGGTGGCTCTGGGTTGCAGGCCCCTTCAGAGCTTAATCCAGGGTATATGGAAAAGGAAAAGAAAACCCAGGGAGATTCACCACTTTGTTGTTCCTCGACTCTCAAGGGCCCAAGCCAGCCCACCGTCTTCTTTCTAGCTTTCAAGGTTTCTAGCTATCATGGTTTTTAAGCTTTCAAGGTTTTTAGTCGTACTTAGAGAAGGAAAAACTAATTCTGCACCATCTGGTTCTAAAACCACAAGCCTGCCTTTTAAAGGAAGCAGTGGTTGGAGACTGTATTCAAAGGGCAGGAACAAATAAAATAAATAAATTGACCCACATCAACTCCCCCAGTTGGTTCCTTGGTTCTGAACTGTATGACTCAAAATTGGGCCTTGTGCTTGGTCTGGTCTGTTGTCATTAAATAAGTCATCAAGGGCTATCATTTTGGTATGCATGATTCCGGGGACTAGTGGCACAAATGGTGTGACACTGGGTAAGTGGATGTAAAACTGTGATGGGCTATGTGTCTTTATGTGCGTATTCAAGCACACAATGGTTTTAAAAGCACAATTGGCTAAGGTTTATCATAGCTGAGCACTGCCTGAAGGACGGATGGTTGTAACTTTCCTAAACCCCTCTCCTGCAGAGAGTGGGGGGGGGGGGTGGCAGGCATGGTTACAAATTACTGGATCAGTGATGGCAAACAGGGTTAACTCATTTGCTAATTCTGCTGAATTGATGCCGGATACTTGTCCTGAAAGATCCAAAAGCAGGGCTTAGATTCAGGGTCATGTTCCATGAGTTCTGTGTGCCGTGGATACAGGAATGGGTGGTGGCAGCACATATGCCTCACCCGTTTAACATCCCCGATCTAGAAAAGTCCTCCAGAGCTCACATTCTTCCCATAGACACAGGCAGGGCTTACCTGAGTTTGAAGGCCCAAGGGTGGAAAAAAAAAAAAAAAAAGCGATCTATCTTGAAGAGTATGTAATAGAGAGATTTCTTGGCGTGGGGGCCCAGAGCGATGGGCTTTTGCAAAGATTCTGCCCAGTGGTTCAGCACGTAAATCGTTCTAGTTGGAATGAGACTTGGCCTGATATTTACACAAGTCCTACCAACATCTATTTGTAAACAAGCGCGTGTTTTGTCTTTTTTAGCAAGACTTTTCTGCTTTCTACAAAGAGTAGAAACACTTTCCAAATGACCTCAGACTCTGGGGCCCTACCTGTTCTACTCACAGACTCAGTAGCAGACAAACAGCCGTAGACACAGCTCATCTCAGGGGCCAGGAGGTGATTCGGACGGGAAATAAAGCAGGAATCACATTTCCACGCCTTGCTTCATCATATACAGGAAGAGAATTATTACCATTTTATCTGACAGTTGTGTAAAAATACTAAGAAGCCAAAAACGCCTGTTGTGTAAATGAAATACAAAAAAAAAGAAAAAAGAAAAGAAAGGAAAAAAGAAAAAGAAAAGAAGGCTTTAGGTGCTCAACCACTGTTCATATACTGGAGGAAAAACCACCAGAGGGGACTTGGCTAAGAGTTGGTTATTGTCTCTCAAGGGTCCTTTTGACCTCTGCGTTTTCTGCCTCGGTGCTGACTTTAGATCCTGGCTCTCCTGTGTAACAACACAACTTTGTATGTGTCATTCACACGTCAAGGGCCAGCTGCCTCCCTGCCCTGCTGCCTTGGAAGAGGTCAAGACTCATTTCACTTGTGAGGAATCTAGCACCTGGTCAGTGCAAAGAAGTCTGCGGCCTTTTGCTTTTGTAGAATGTGATCCTGGCAGGTGGACCTACTAGGTTAGTGAGCTACAAAGTTGCAAAGGTGTCTTTGTAGGAGAAGGCAAAAATGGAACTTTCGACATGGGCAGCAAATCTCACCAGGGATAGAGCTTGCAACGGGTAAGCAGCCTCTTCACAATCTTAACAGTTACACACACACACACACACACACACACCCGCATTTTGTTGTAAATTCTAGCTGGAAACACAGCCCTCACATATAAATCAATTCTTTAACAGATAGCCTCAATTATGGGACCACAAAAGGACAAGGCAGAAGATACGGATTAATGACCATCTCTGGTAGGGAGACTTGAGTTCAAATCCTATGGCTCTGCCATTTCTTTAGAACTATGTGAGCTTTAGAACTTTCTAGGCCTGTTTTCCTCATTCGGATAATGGGGTGATAGGCCCACATCAGAGGCTTGGTGTATGTGTCAAAGTAATGTATATAGCGGCCTTAGCGTAGCTCCTGGCACAAAATCAAGACTTATACACACTGGCTATTAACAAGAAATCAAATTCTCTGAGCAGCTAAGATATATCACAAATCCTGTGACGTTGAGCACTTTTGCTCAAGGACAACCCATTAGGCCCGCACTGCATCTTTATACTTAGATTTTGACAGTCAGGACTGATTTGTCTTTGACAGGGGATATCATTTGGTTTCCCACGACCTAGCATGGCAAAAGCCTCTATAATCTGAAGGTGGGGGCAAGGGAGAAGCAGGGCAATTGTCAGGGACAAGAAGGACAAGTGATGGAACAGAACAGAGCAAAGCCAGGGCTCCATTCTAGGAATCTTGAGGGTATTTAGAAAAGGTACAAGCAGCCTTATATTCCTCCCAAGTCCCTGAAAACACCACTGTGTCGTCCAACAGCCCAGTGATTCATGATGACGGTGAAGTGTGCCTTAGGCTTCAGATAAAGTTTGTGCTCGATATTTAAGAAGGCAGAGAGCCAAGTTTTCCACTGCCAAGCAAACACTATCAGGGAGGTCAAAATCAACACGTTAGTGCTTGATGACAGGGGAGTCTCAGTTGCATGGAACATCTCGGTGGGCAAAACAACTCAATTCCCAACAAAGCTGAATAAATGAAGCATCACTCTGTTTATAAAGCTTAAACATCTCTGGGGCACCTGGGTGGCTCAGCTGGTTAAGCAGCCGATGTCGGCTCAGGTCATGATCTCACGGTTGGTGGGTTCGAGCCCCGCGTCAGGCTCTGTGCTGATGGCTCGGAGCCTAGAGCCTGCTTTGGATTCTGTGTCTCCCTCTCTCTCTGCTCCTCCCCCACTCATGCTCTGTCTCTGTCTCTCAAAAACAAATAAACGTTAAGGAAAAAAATTGTTTAAAGCTTAAACATCTCTGCAGATCGGCACTGCATAAATTCACCCCCGCCTCCCCCAAAAGACAGTGGCCACTTCACTTTGGTGCAAAGAATCAGGGTCAACTTGCCTGTGACACTTTTAATGAATGAAATGTGTTCTTTTGATATGCCCCCTCTCAATTCGTGTTTTCCGCTCCGAAGGGGCGCAGTGAAAAACAGCAGACAAAATCCAGTAACAAACAAGACCTCACGCACGTACTCTTCTCGACAATGGAGTTTATGGAAAATTCTGCTCCTCTCCACACTTGAGGTTGCTTGATGGTTGGCCCGGGGGAGGCCGGACTAGGTGGTGTTCCAGGTCCCCTCCGACCCGGCCGTTCTAGGATACAGTTACCTGACCCAACTAACAGGTACCCAGTGAGTGTCCTTGGTCAGCTTCTCTAGGAGCGCTCTGAGCTGGCTGTGTGCGCTCTGGAGGTCCTCCTTCACCAACACAGAGTCCACCAGGTGCCCGTAGTGCTGGTCTATGAAGGCGGCGGAAGCGGCCATCTCCCGCTGCTGTTCATCCTGCAAGGAAAAGAGGCGGTTACGGAACAACTGGGTGGTTCTCCCTCAAAATAAGACACCTCCAGTCTTCTTCTCGGGCAGTGTTCCAGCCTCTCATTTTCCAGCGATGAGCGGGCGACTGTGGCCCGTGAGTAACCAATGGCGCGCACAAGAACAGGGTGTAGGGGTGACAACCCATCACGGCCCCAGAAATGTCGCCAGGCGGTAGACCTCATCATCGTTCGTTCTCTCGAAATACCTACTACGCATCTGTTCACCTCCAGCCATGGCATGTGCTCTGGGGGGGAGGCCGATTCTCTACCCGTGTGTACATCTATGTCAGTATCACACTTCCTGTTGGAAGAGATTTCCAAAGAAGCGGTACTGCTGTGCTGCACGTCACCTTGGTTGCATAGTTACAGCAAAGCACTACAAACACTACTAACTACAAGCAAAGCAAGCATTTCTGGAATCGACGAAGGGGAGAAAGGAGAATGAGTAACTCTAATGCCTTCTGAAAACTCCTAACTTCAGCACCTAGAACTGAATTCTTCTGGTCATTTCCTCAGACGCAGAGCCAAACACTAGCACAGCAGCTAGAGTTTTTTACACAAGGGCTGGGATAATCCCGACCAAATGCCCCATTTCCTTTCATCAGACTGCTTTCCTGACACGTAACGGTAAGGGACAGGTAGCCAGTGACCCCTCCTTTGCTCAGCCTGCTCAGGGTTTGCTTCTTCATTCAAAAACACTTGGAATAAGCAGAAGCTCAAGCGGGTAGCTGACTGACAATGAGCTTGATTTGGGCGGGGAAAGGCCAGCGGCAGATCCTACTTTAAGTAACACTGCAAAATGAAAACGGGCCTCTGGCACTCACCCACCTCCCTTTCTATCTCTTTCCAGTCTTTTTTTTTTTTTTTTTTGAGTTTTATTTATTTTGAGAGAGAGAGAGAGAGAGAGAGAGCATGAGCAGGGGAGGAGCAGAGAGAAGGGAAGACAGAATCCCAAGCCTGACGCGGGGCTCAAACTCACGACCTGTGAGATCATGACCTGAGCCTAAATCAGGAGTCAGACACTTAAACCTGACCGAGCCCCCCAGGCGCCCCCACCGCTCTCCAGCCTTGGGCTTACAGAGACTCCGTGCTTTTACAGAGCAGGGCGAGCTGTCCTCCTCCAAAGAGACCCACATTCCAAAATTCTCTCTCCTCCTCTTCCCTCTGTTGCCAATCAGCCCCAGACTCCTATTTTGGTTTAGAAGATATGTTCCAAAGGTCTAGGAAACAGGTTGGCATGCTACCACAAAAACGATAGAGACACGAGAAGGCTGAGGCTCCTTCTTCTCCTTACTTCTTTCTTCCAAGAGGGGAAAAAGTAGATGACACTGGGAGAATCTTTCCTTTTTTTTTTTAATTAAAAAAAATTTTTGGGGCGCCTGGGTGGCGCAGTCGGTTAAGCGTCCGACTTCAGCCAGGTCACGATCTCGCGGTCCGTGAGTTCGAGCCCCGCGTCAGGCTCTGGGCTGATGGCTCGGAGCCTGGAGCCTGTTTCCGATTCTGTGTCTCCCTCTCTCTCTGCCCCTCCCCCGTTCATGCTCTGTCTCTCTCTGTCCCCAAAATAAATAAAAAACGTTGAAAAAAAAATTTTTAAAAAAAAAAAAAATTTTTTAAGTTTGTTTATTTTTGAGAGAGAGACAGAGCACGAGCAGGGGAGGGGCAGAGAGAGGGGGAGACACAGAATCCAAACGGGCTCCAGGCTCTGAGCTGTCAGCACAGAGCCTGATGCGGAGCCTGAACTCACGAACTGCAAGATCATGAACTGAGCCAAAGTTGGACGCTTAACTGAGTCACCCAGGCACCCTCTTTTTTAAAAAATTTTTTAAAGTTTATTTATTTATTTTGAGAGAAAGAGTGAGCAGGGGAGGGGCAGAGAGAATTCCAAGCAGGCTCCACACAGTTAGTACCTAAATCAGGAGTTGGACGCTTAACCGACTGAGCCACCCAGGCGTCCCCAGGAAAAGCTTTCTAAATCAGTACTCTCTCCCACAGGGCTCCTCCCCTACTCAAAAGCACTCTTCAGTAAGCCAGCGCTGTCCCTGGATCTTCAACCCCACCTCCCCATCCACCCCACAGACACACCTCCTGTGCACCTGTCCCCCGCTTCTGGAGTTTCCCCACCCTCCAGGCACCCTCGTTGTTCATCTTGGAAGCATTTAGCTCTTTAAGAAATCATAGAAGGAACATTTTTGCCACTAAGTACCTCAATCCTCCTAATATTTGCATCTTGAAGGAACTCAAGTAAATCTCTCATGGAGTAAAACGGATGGCATTTGTTTTACAGCCATAAATCCCCTGAACCCTTTTCCTGGCCTGTAAAGGTGGAACTCAACCACCTGTGGCTTTAGCAAGAAAGTCACAGGGCACCTGGTGACTCAGTTGGTGAAGCGTTTGACTTCATCTCAGGTCATGATCTCAGAGTTTGTAGGTTTGAGCCCTGTGTCGGGCTCTGTGCTGACAGCTCAGAGCCTGGAGCCTGCTTCAGATTCTGTGTCTCCCTCTCTCTCTGTCCCTTCCCCACTCACACTCTGTCTCTGTTTCTCAAAAATGAATAAACATGAAAAAAAAATTTTTTTTTAAAGACCGTCACAGTCCTGAACAGCAGCCAGGACGGATTCCTGCCGTGCTGTCGTTTGCCCCATGTTGGATCCACTTGCTGGATCCAAGTTGGTATTTTAATTAAAAACTACTTGGGTTTGGCTTGGGAATTGAACAGATTCGTGTGATCAAGTTCTTGACAGATGTCCTTGATTTTCTGGGAGGGTGCTTATGTGAAAGAGTGAAGCGTGGGGAGCCCAGGCAAAGTCATTGCTGTCTGAACTGGGAGGAACTTTCAGATGCCCCGTTTTGTGCCTTCTGGTGACGTGACCATCTAAGTCTGGCCAACAGGCAAATGGAAAGACGGTCCTGTCCAGAAGGTACAAGCACCCTTATGCAGCTGGAACAGGCCTTTTTAGGCCTTCAGAAATGATCAACTTTAAACTTACAAGTGGGGCTGCTGTGTCCTCACAAGCTGGGGATGTAGGTGGCGTCTTCCTTTTTTCCTGTATTGCAGGCTTTACAAATATAACATAGGGCTTGAACTCCGAGGTCCTCAGTTGTTGCAGTGCCTGTGAAAGAAAGTTCAAGAATAGTATGCGTTTCGGAAATATGTTATTGTGAAAACGCTTTTCGAATGCTCAGGAATGGTGTGCTTCATCACATAACCTCGGTGGCAAGCGTCCTGAGCACACGGTCCTATGACACTGGACTTCAGCCGAGCAGACCAGCTGCTCCTTTTCCCGTCCTCCACTTTGACACTGGACTTGGCTGGGCCCCAAAGGCCCACTTGCTGAGAACGAACGTTCCAAAGCTCCAAGAGTTGCCATTTCTTTAAGCCATGACCCCACAAGCTCTGATTAACCTTCTTATGCTCTTCTCCACCTGCCCAGTCCTGACAGAAGAGGCAGCAAGATTCAACTTGCTTCTATTTAGTCAACTGTTGTCAATCTGGACTAATCCAAAATATGTGTTATCACACAGGCCTCCTTATGATATTCAAAGAAAAAAAGGTTTGCTAAGCAAATGAGGAGACGAAGAAATCATTTGAAACAAACCCTAAAGACTTTAGAAGATGTTCAATATGCAAATCATCCTGTTCATTAGCACATATGACCTCCAACATTAGGGCATCAATTTGGAAATACTGTTAAATGTACAATCTGTACCCCGGCCCCCAAAATCAAATAAATCACTTTTCAAAGAAAATGCTGAAATCTAGACTTTTAATTTCGATTACCAACCCCCAGTAAGTCCAAATGAGAGAGGGTTTTCCTCCCTAGACATAATGTGCTTTCTGGAATCTGTTTCAAGCCAACTTCTGTAAAATAAAGCCTTACAGCTTATAGCGTAAGCTGTGTCTATAGAGGAAGAAAAATCCCCAGATTGGGTTCATAGCTTAGAAGTTTTTCTCAAAGACAAGGTTAAAAAAGATGGTTAGGTCCCGGTCAAACACACAGCATGCAGCGTGTGCAGAACTGGAAATGTTTTTGAAGCGCTTCACGGGGTCAGGTCTCCCTCTCTTTTCCCTTTCAAACTGCTCTCCTGGTCGCCTCCTTCGGTGATTCCCTAAGTCACTGTTTCACTTGTCTGGGGAGGCGGCGGTGGGGTGGGGGGGGAGGGGGGGGAAGGAGGCACTAGGGATGCGGGAGGGGGGCGGTGTCCTGACACCGAGAGCTGAGCCCCAGCCTCCACCTGCGCATGGACATCTAATTCCCGGTCACGTCACGGGTGACCACTCGGTGCCACCATCTACTCCGTGATTTACTCCATGCAGAGGCTACTGTCCGAAGTCTGCAGGCCCGCAGAGGGTCCACGAGTGCCCTGCAATTAATGCGGCTTCGTGTATAGATGGGCACAGTCGGGGGTACAACAAGGCTTCCGTTAGATTCTCAAAGGGAGACTGAAGGACATGCAGTACTCTGGACTAGAAAACCCTAAAACTGAGGTTCAAATGTTCTGTAAAACACACAGTCCTCTCGTTTACGTATTCCGTCAACAGAAAATGCCCAGCTGGCCCAGAAACTCACGTCCGGCTCCACGTCCACCAAACACACTTTGTTTCTGGCCATCACGGCCTGAATGGCGTCCAGGCTGGTTCCATAGAGATTTTCCTTATATTCACCATGCTCCAGGAACCTAAAACACCACCAACGGGGATCAGGCCTTTAGTTCCCAAGCTTGTCGGAGTGAGTGTGGAAAGACGGGCGGACTTTGCACCGCAAATTCTCTCCCGCTTCCCCCGTCTCTTCCGAGAGCCCTCCCACGAGGTCAAGTGGACCACTGGACACGCGCAAAGAGCCCCAGCCGCGCCGAGGCCAGCCGGGCCGGCAAGTCCACGTACTTGTTATGATGTAAGTCGGCCTCGAATGCTTGCTTAGAGACGAAGTGATATTCCACGCCCTCCTTCTCGTGGCTCTTTCGGGGCCTGGTGGTATCTTTTAAAGAAAGGAAAAGGGAAACTGGGCAAAGAAATGTCACCTCACAGTGAGAACAGCAGCAAGCCCGTGGCCGCTTTCCTCTCCGGAACCCATTGCTGCTTTGCGGATAAACCATTTGTCTGTGTCCCTGTGGGGCAGGCACAACCTGTGATGTAGGAAAAGGAGGCCTCCCACTTTGCAGGTGAGGACACTGAGGTGCAGGCTGTGGCTTTTATTTATTTATTTATTTATTTATTTAATGTTTATTGATTTTTGAAAGAGAGAGAGAGAGAGAGAGAGAGCGCATAAGCGGGGGAGAGGCAAAGAGAGAAGGAGACACAGAATCCAAAGCAGGCTCCAGGCTCTGAGCTGTCAGCCCAGAGCCCGACGCGGGGCTCGAACCCACGAACCGCGAGATCATGACCTGAACTGAAGTCTGACACTCAACCAACTCAGCCACCCAGGCGCCCCAAGGCTGTGGCTTTTAATGAATCACAGAAGGGATCCCTTATCCTAACCTTTGATGTCCAAATTGTTTTTCTTTTTGAGAGCAATGGGGCCCCAAATAGAGATGACGCTGCTGTATGCTTTTAATTCCTTATTCGGCTAGTTCTCATTTTGCAAGAAAAGGCATGAAGACAGTCCCGCCATGGACTAGATGTGTCTCAGCAAAGCTGGCTCTCACGCTAATAATTTAAAAACACACAGCGTTTCCCCACTGATTTCTCTAGCAGACTTGAGATGCACACTCTGGGGAAAATCCAGTCCTTCACAGAACAAGAGCACACATGAAGTAACACACCGTTTTCCGGAGCATTCCAAAAGAAAAGATGGGATCTTGAGGGACATTTTCATGCCCTTGAGAACTACCCGGGGATGCTCTGTGCTCCATATGTGGCATCTCTGTCCAACCTCTGGCAGAGCTGCGGGGTCACTTTTCTGACCATGCCATTCACTTGCTTAAAACGCTTTTTATTCACCGCCGATTACACTCTAAAGACCTTAGATGAGCCTCTCCTCCCACATCACCCACACTAACTTCCCCAGTCCCTAACGCTGCTACCCTGGGTCACACCTCCATCCCTGTGGATGCACAAAGGGAACTATTCCTTTCTTCTCTGCCTGGAAAACTCCTATTTATGCTTCAAAACCCAGGCTAAGAGTCACTGCCTCTCTAAAGTGGGAAGAATTGGGAAGCCCTCCCCGACTCTCCTAGTTCTTAAAAGCACGGGGGAAAGTCACCTACCTGTGGTGTGCCTGGAAGCAGGTAGGCCAGACCATCCATATACCCCTGCCCCGGGGGCTGGATCTGGGGGTCTCCAAAGGACCAGAAGCAGTAGGCCGCAGGTGAGAGGCCTTTTGTGTGGCTTCATTAAGGACACGACTGGGCAGGCTGCCTGGTTTGAAACTTGGCTCCACTACTCACCAACTGTGTGACGCTGGGCAAGTTACTTAACCTTTCTGAGCCCCATGTCTTCCTCTGCAGGACAGGGTGGTGGTAATCCTTCTCCTCAAGGGTACTGGGAGGGCTGTCCAAGCTACCACACATAAAAGCTCTTGCTACAGGTCCTAGACTCTTCATTCTCCTCTTCCTTATCACATCCGGAACCAGGACCTCCTGCCTACTGGCTCTCAGCATCCACAGCTGCTTCTAGACTCAGGAACTGGCAGGGGCGTTAGCACCTAGGAGGATGCCCAGCCCCTCCGAGGGGCTGGAATCCAGCTACAAGGGCTCTCTGGCTTCTCTGAACTGCTCTCTTACCCAAGCAGAGGGCAGCGGCCATCGGGGTCGGAGTCATTGTGAAGAGGAAGCTGGAATGCCCCCTGAGGTTTCCACTTTGCCTGCAGTGTGCTCTAGACTCACCTCCCACCCCAGGAAGGAACTGGGCAAGTGGACTGGACTGAGAGTGGGCAGAAGTGGCCTTCTGCCTCAAAGGGTCCTAGTGGACCACTGAGAGTGGCTTTCTTATCATGCCTAGGTCTCATGAGCTGCATACAGCAGGCAGTGTGTCCATCGGTCCCTCAGACCCAAAGTAAGGATTAGGATGGATATGGGGAGTCAAGCCCCCATGAAATACCCATGCACGTGCGTGTGCGCACACACACGCACCGCCCCCCGCCCCCCCCCCCCCCCGCCACGTGGGCCCTCTTCTCTTACGTGGAACAGCAACAGCAAAGTGCTGTGGGTTCTCTGCCACCACCTTCCGCTTCAGCTCGTGCAGTCGGGCTCCCAGAGATCCTGGGAAACAAAGGGAAGGTGACCAGGGTCCCTGCTGGGCAACCTCCCCACCCTTCCAGGAGGAAACCAGGGAGGAAATCCTGCATTTGTCCCCGGAAATGCAGGACATCACCTACCAATCAGAACCACCAGGCGGGGCCGCTCACCAGGCTGGTGCTGGTACCTGGTTACCTCCTCATAGGTCAGCAGCTCTGGAGACTCGGCTACTGCGGACACCTTTCCCTCCTGGGGGCTTCCCAGTCTCTCCCTTCGGCCCAGCCGGAAGCTTCTCCGAAGACCAGCTTTGGGGGAAGGGCAAGGGGAACCGCGGCATTAGTCCCAGGATCTCCCGGTAAAGACTTTCTCCCCCTGGCCGGACATTGGAAGGGGGGCTGAGCCCCACCGGCCTGCATCCCTTCCCTCCCAGGGCTCTGCTCCCAGTGCCTGCACCCCAAAGCCCGGGCAGGTCAGCGCCTCTTCTGGCTGACAAGAAACTGAAGGGGAATGTGAGCCCCCCCAGGCTCAGCTGTTCCTCAAGGATTCCTGGGGATGAGATCACCCTGCCTGGTTTGGGAGCCCACGGCCGGCTGTGCACGGGCAGGGCAGCGCCCCCACTACTTACCCACATAGTGCCCTTTGAGGTACCCCTCACAGTCAGACGTCTCTGGGAACCAAACAGAAAAAGGGCGGCCAGTGAGCCATGCTGGACACATACTCTGACCCAAAGGTTCCCGGCCCCCTGGGGGGCCAGGCGGAACCCACTGGGATGGTGTCTCAGGGGGGGTCAGGAAGAGACGCCATATCCTGGCCCCCCAGGAAAACAAGTTCTTCTGTTTCACTCAATGCTCCATGCTGAGGCCCCAAACAGCCTTTCCAGGCCCTGGCAGGGGTTTCTGGGCCAGCAAGCCCCTCTGGGCTAGGATCAGTATGCATCAGGAGGGGACATTCACTCGCCCTGTCCACCCCCTGCAGTCTCCTGCCTCCCACCAGCACCGGCAGCCCAGCCCAGCCGGCGGGGGGCCCGTGTGCTAGGCGGGCAGGGAGGAGCTCTGTCCCCAGCAGCTCTTCACACCTCAGGGCACAGGGAGAAGGCAACAAGCCCTTCCAGACATTCTACAAAAAAGGAGTCTCATCCGGGTGCACAGGGGATAGATACCAGCCTACCTTTGTCACAAGGCTGATCATCTGCGGTTGGCACAAAAGACAGATGGAAGAGCGTTAGCGGAGGGGAACCAGGAGGCCCTGAGGCTGACAGGCAGCCGTGGCCTCGTGTGCGGAAGGAGCCCTCCATCTGTCCCCTCTTTCTTTCCTCCGACAAACCTGTGATCCGAGCTGCGGTGCACTATTAAACTGAGACTAGCTCTAATTAGTCTTCCTGTGTGTGTCTCATTAGCGGCCCCAAGCAAGCCAGCTCATCACCGGCGTTAGCAGCCTCAAGGCCAATTTACTCAGCAGTCCTTCTGACTTGAGAGCAAGTCTGGACGAGTGGCCGTGGGCGGTGGCCCGGAGCCAGCAGAGCGGCTCACTCCAGGATGCCTGCCGGCAGCCGGCTGGAACCTGCTCTCTCTTTTCCGGGGCTTGAGACCTGCCTGGGCAAAGGCAGGTGCCAGAGGAGGGAGTGGCACCGAGCAGGGCTGCGGGCCAGCTGTCCCCTGGTCACCTGACACCCGTTTGGCCCCCTTGCTTGGTTCCGAGCCCCCCTGAATCCGAAAGGCCATACCACGGGGAAGCTTCCTCTCTATACACGGCTCTAACCTGGACACTCTGGCCACGGGCCCTCTGAAAACCTGACACCAGCCCCCACTCCATTCTCCCATGTTGGAAAAGAGGATGTCCTGACTCCCCTACCTCACACTGTGATGATTAAAAGGCAAGGTGAGTGTGTTTTCGAGAAGGTAGGTGCTACACAGAGTAAGCTGCCAGATAAAAATACAGGACACTCAGTTAAACCTGAACTTCAGATAAACAACAATTTCTTAGCATAAGTATATCCCAAATATCGCATGGGTTACACTTATATTAAAAACTCATTTATTGTTTATCTGAAATTCAAATTTAGTCATCCTTTATTTTTACTTGCCAAATTTGGGTCACTCACAGCCTTCTCCACTCCTCCACCATCAGTGGCTCTTGAATTGTCAGGGTCAGAGAGCCCTTTGGGAATCTAATGAAGGCTGTGGACACTCTCCCAGACAACACAAACACACAAACACAGACACACACAATTTGCACACAATTTTGGGAGAGATGTTTAACATGTCCCCCAGTATCATCTATGGGCCCCAAATATAGTAGCTTCTCTCCAGGGACTAGCCCCCCTGACCTACCCCATTGCCCCTCTGCATCCTTCTCCCCATCCCCTCCTTCCTCTGGAGGCCTGTGAGCTCAGACAAGACCCATCGTGCCCTCTCCAGTCCAGTGCTTGCTTCTTCGGGGCACAAACCCCCTGAGTCCCAACCCCGGCCCCTCCCTGAAGTGCTTCCCTGCCCATCTACTCACAGGGGGGCTTCCTGAGGCTCTGTGGGCTCGGCAGGGTGCCTGTGGCTCTCCAGTAGCTTAGTCGCCTATGAGAACACAAGGAGATGGGCAGGCCCATGAGCTGGGCCACAAAACCAGTCAGAGGGACTGTAAAACTTCTGTACAACTCAGGGAAACTAAGGCCTGGATTGCACAGGTAGGAACAGCCTGGCACTCCAAGGGCCTCCCAGCTTCACAGTCAGTTTCCATAAAGAGAGACACTTTCACGGGAGCTCAGTGGTTCACGAGGAGGAAGAAACCAAGTCTTTTGCTCTGGGAGAAACAAGACAGTCCGGCCCAGGACGGTCAAGCGATCAGTCGGTACTTTCCTATGACTGATTCTCAAGGAAAGGAGGTCTTTTCCTCACTCTCCCCTGGCTTCCCCATCTCCAAGAAAGCTAGAAAGCAGCAGAACAACTCCCAGGAGAGGTCAAGGGCAAAAGTGACTCTAATTTAACAGCCTTTTCCCCCCAAATCAGAGAGCTCAGCCAGGCACGTTGCCCAGTTTGGCCATCAGTGGAGAGACTGTCACCAAGGCCTCATCTCTGATCTGAGAAAACACTCAGGGCTCTTAGAGGTGTCTAGAGTTCCATATTTAAATGCAGCTGAAGACCTCTCCCCCAAAACCTGTGAAACCAAAGACGCATATGGGTCTGAGGTTCCCCTGAGGGAATAGGGCAAAGGTTCGCAAACTTCGCCACCTCAGAATCACCTGGAATTGAGAATTGGGACACAGAGCTCAAGTCTGCCCCTAGAGCTCCTGATGCAGCAGGTCTGGCGCAGGGCCCAGGGGTCTGCATTTCTAACACGCTCCCAGGGGATGGTTCCCAGGGGATGCTGATGCGCCTGGCCGGAGACCACACACAGGGGCACTGAAACAGCTGAAGCCTGAAGTCGGTCCCTAGAGCATTCCACACCCCAAAAGATGGAGGAGGGGTACAGGCCTCAGAAGAGGTGACGTGCTCATTACTGCCACACCCTCTGAGGCACGATTTACACTTTTGGAAATCTATCCTAAGGAAATAATTTGAAGCATGAGGAAGAGTCTAACGTGCAGGGTGATTCCTGCAGTCTCGTAGCACTGAAACAGTGCAGACACCTGAAAAGTACAGCCCCAGGGAAGCAGTGAAGTCACCCAGCATGATCCTTCCCCAGAGACACCTCCCTGCACGCCCCGATGAGGGGCGACCCTCCTACGATGTGACCTTGCAGAGCACGGGTCCTCCTCCCCAGCACCCGCCACATTTATATAAAGTGTTCGTCTGAACCCTGCGTGACTTTCCTGCTAAACTGTCAGCTCCTCGGGGGCAGAAACCATACTTGCTGCCCATGAGTGAACGGTCTATTTTCTGATGCGATATTATACAGCCATTAAAATCACACAGTAAAGAAGAGGCAATAATGTGGGGAATGCTGACGTCAAAATATTGAGTTATATACACACAAAAAGCAGGACTTTTGGGGCGCCTGGGTGGATCAGTCTGTTAAGCGTCCGACTCTTTGATTTCGGCTCAGATCATCATCTCCAGGTTCATGAGATCGAGCCCCGTGTCGGACTCTGCACTGGCAGTGTGGAGCCTGCCTAGGATTCTCTTTCTCTCCCTCTCTCTCTGCCCCTCTCCCACACACTCTCTCGTTCTCTCTCAAAATAAATAAACATTAAAAGAAAAGTAAGACTTCCAATGCTACGTGCATCACTTACATAAAAAGCACAGGAAGGAAATAAACGATGCTGTCTCAATAGGGGCAAGACTTTGGGCGATTTTCTTTTCCTCGCCCTTCCCTTCTGTATTTTTATGTCTTATTTTTCAACTTTCTTTAGGTGTGTGTTATAAAATACACGTTAATTTAGGAACATAGATTTCCATATGTTTGTTTAAATCTCCAACAGCCATCACCACTGGTTAGGGCACAGAAGACAAAACACACAAACAACCGGCACTTACCTCAGGAGCAACACCCAGTGTGCCCCTCCGGCCATGGTGGCAGAGATTCGGGTCTCTGCCAGCTACCTGTGCCTCTAGCCACTCCAGAGTGCCCCCCCCCTTACAACATACCCCAGACCCACCTTTCCTGGAACTGCTTGGAGGGGATGAGACCGGCCCGGAGGTTGGTGTCCCCTACTCGCTTGGCCTGCCACCACGTGGGATCATCCTGGCTCACCACCTCCAGGACCTGCCTGCGCTGGAAAGGCAGGCCTGCCTCCTGGCAGGGAATGGCCCGGTCCTCCCGAGGGTTGTAGTGGAAAAGAGCCCGCATGAACACCTGAAGAGGGCGTGATCACAGACAGGTCTAGGCTGCATCGAAGGCCAAACGACAACTATCGCCCACTGTCAGGACAAGCAAGGAGCCTTGAGAGCTGAAAGCTACTCAGAAACACGCTGCACGTATTTTCCTATCGTTCTTCAGCCATTTTGAATCTTATAGTCAGGAAACCCATCAAGGTTCAGAAAATTAATAGATGGGCTCTATATCTGAATTTCTCGTTCCAAAACTAAGTATTTCATTATTTACCGGATCTGCTGTCCTTATAACAACCTCTTAGCATAGACAAAGCGGCGATTAGTCCTGGGAACAGAAACTAAAGGCAAGCACGATTTTAACTAAAATGTTATTTTTGATATGCTAACTGCTCCTGATGAAGTCAGCAGCCATCTGCTAAATAAGTAATCTAGATGTTTTGGTAAGAACCCAAATACTAACAAAACTACTGTTACTGACTCCTCACCATCCCCTTTCAGTGGGTAATTGACATCCACATTTTTTACAGCTCAGTCCTGCCTCCTCTGTCACATACTGGGCCAACCCCCAACTCTCCCCTTTACCCTGAAGTCACCCTCTAGAGAAGATGATGGGAAAACAATAGCATTCTGTCACACTTCCCTGTTCTGTAACTTAGTGGATAGATTTATTTTATTTCTATTTCCAGACCATTAAGGCCCAATTACATTAACAGCAAACAGGAAAAAAAAAAAAAAAAAAAAAAAAAAAAAAGCCAGGGGGCTTCCAAGTCATATTCCTTTATGCACCAGTCAGAAAAGATCTAGTTAGACAACAGTAAGAACTTTCTGGCCAGATATTGCAAGGACAGACACCCTCAACCAGCCACAGATGTCATCAAGGTCCCAGGGACCCGTAAGAGAGTATAATCTTAAATGCCCAGCCCAGATCAAGCTTCTGGATCAAGAATATTTAGGAAGGATGGGCCAAGGCACAGACTACCCATTTTATCCTCCAGGAAAACCAAGTTTTCTCCCTGTATCGAGTTAGAACCTGCAAAAGCTGCTTACGGAGATCACATCAGCATGTCCAAGAAAGAACCACCTTCCATCAGATAAGAGTCTACATTAGGTAAGCCCTGGGATTTAATCAGTGTGCAAATAAGAAACAGTCGCGGAAAGACTATGTGTTCATTTGCTGTGAAACACGGACATCAAAGACGTTGTCCATTACTGATCCCCATTCACCAAAATGTTTATTGACAGCTACTCTGTGCCAAGTGTTGTAATGTCCCTTCTTTCATGCACTTAGTGCTGGGAGGCAGGAGCTGGGAATCACCTTTCTTGAAAAACTGGCATGCTTCCTTCCACCTACTAATGAAAAGTATGTTGTGTATTTCATCTCCTTTCTGCCTTGGCTGCCAGGAAGACCAGATCCAAATTTATTTGAAATCAGAGCAACGCCCTCTTTTCCGCTCTACCCACCACCTCAGCTCAGGTCATAATAATCTCTCACCGAGGCTTTTACAACAGCCTCCCCACCAGGTCTCCTTGCCCCCAGTCTCTACCCACTCTAGCCTCCCCCACGGAGCTGCCTGGGAGCTCCCGCATCCCCCAGGGCCTTACCATTCCAGTGCGCGCCAGGCAGACTTCCAGCAGCCAGCCCCGGCATCTCTTTGTCCAAGGGCTTTATCTGGCCACTGCGCTACTCTAATCCAGCCAGCAGGGATTGCTGGGAATTAATTCCCGGGTGCAGCCTGGTGCGAGTTGGTGCCCTGATCTCCCAGCTGCCCTGGTGCCCTGGTGCCCAGATCTCCCAGCTGCCCTGGCTCTTGGGTGGGAAGACGGAGGGCGTGTGTCTATAGGGCAGCCCTGAGTTTGTCCCAGCAGGATTACACCCACAGTGGGAACTTCCTCCTCTCCACACCCTTGAGTCTCCGTATAACGCAGACCCCTCTGCCTGAACCTCCCTCCTCCTCATCTTCACCGGGGAAGTCCTATCAGTCCTCACCTTCCTCCAGCCCCACTTCTAACACCCTTGCTACATGACACCTTCCAGGGCACCTGTAACTCTGCTTGGGATCCTTCTGAAGCACCAATCGTCTAGCAGTGAAACACTTGGTCCCCTGTCCCCCCCCCCTCCCCCTGCCCCTTCTGAACTAGGAATCCTCAGAGCTACTAACTGTCCCTGTCTCCAGCACCTGGCAGAGAGCCCGGCACAGAGGAGGTGCCCAAAAAAGGGTGCCTCACCGAAGAATTAAACAAATGGCAGTTACTTAATTGGTCCCGAATCCAGCACATTTGGTACCTTCTCCTCTTCGTGTCCCTGATTTTCTATTTCAATTAAAATAACCTTGTCTTTTATTAGTAAGCTACGTCAAATCCTGTTTAGAAAGAGACAGGTACAAATACATGAATCACACTGGGACTGAATCACAGTTCTCCACTGAGCGTGCGGTCCAAGGACCAGACACGTGATCCCTTCCGGAATGACTGCTTCAGAGCCCTCCCCCACTTCCAACCCCGCCATACCTTGCTGTCCTTTAACCGGCCCTCCTCCTGGGTAGCTGGGATGATTTTCAGGGTAATGGATCCCTGGGACTGCGCCTGAAAGGGGAGAGGGCGAAGCTTACCACCTCCCACGTCCAAACCTCCGTGAGTTCGAGTCTTACTGTCCAGATCTGGAAACTCGCGTTCAGAAGGAAGTCAGACTCGCCACCACCCCTGTGGCCCACTGTCCCGTGGTGGCACCCAGTTGGATTAACTACAGGAAAACTCAAAACCAAGTACCATTTGCATTTTCATGGGACAAAGGGACAAAGGAGCACCAAGGAGGACAGCGCATGCAATGAATTCCACTTTCCCATCTCTCCTGACCTCCCGTGCCCCAAAGGGCTGACCTCTCATGCCTCAAAGGGCCACCCTTCTTTCTATTCTCTCAGGTTATTTTAATAACCAAGTGCAGTTTCCTTTCCCTCCCTTGCTTCCATTTTCCCCACACGGGTTCTCCAATCTCAAGCCACTCCTCCTACCTTTCCAGGGGTTCCCCTTCCCTCTACCCGACACAGACTCTGCACCCCCACGTGGGGGCCCACGAGGCAGAATGCTGGCAGCCCACGAGAGCACGTCTCGCCCAACGGTCTCCCGGGCCCAGCACCACCCTAGAACACAAGGAGGCCGGTGCCCAGAACCAGGGAAAGGGCAGTGGCGGCAGGAACACCAAAGGAGCCTGCCCGCTCCCTACAGCGGGGCCTCCTCTCTTCGGATCTTCCCATTTCTGCCCCTTCCCGAACCATCAGAAGTTAGAAAAGAGGGTCATGTTCGGGGAGAATGCCTTAGGGTAAAGAAACAAAACTGTGATTGGGGCTTTTTACAACTGCAGCTTGACTTGAACTTCCAGTATGGGCTCTGGAGGTGGTTTGCGTCCCAGCACGTAACACCCTCTAGAATCCCCTTACAGATGGGAAGTGCTGTAGCCTTTCCCAGATGTTTGCATCCTAATCATAACCGCACACTGGATGAGAAACCACCCCTGCTCCGACTTTACAGGAAAGTGAAACGCAAAGTGAACTAATGACCTGCCCGAGGCTGCACAGCTAGAAAGTTAGTGCAGGCAGGATTCAAACCCAGGACCGGCTGACCCCAAAGCCCTTGCTCTTGGTCCTCCCTGTGCTGTAGCTTCTTGTTCCATATTCCTCAGCCCTTCGGAAGAGGGGGCCCTTTTGAGGGGATCTCCCAGAATGGTCCTCGGGAAAGGGACAGGGGGAGGGGGAGGGCTGTGCTGGAGAGACGGTCTGAGAGGCAGGAGGCCCAGAAGCGCCATTCTTCCTGTTCCCCCTCCACCCCCGCCCCTGGGCACGCTGCAAGGCCACTTTGCCTGCAGCCTCCAAAGATCCCCCCCCCAACTCCCTGCCCCCCCCCCCCCCCCCCCGCCCCCAGCATGCGTGCAGCACAGACCAGAATCTGGCTGATCTCGTCCGGGCGCTTATGCAGGACTGTGATCCCGTTCACTTCTCGGAGCTCATCTCCAACGTGGACCAGACCTAAGAGACACAGGGGCTGCCCCTCAGCACAGGAAGGGGCCTCAGCCCCAGGGCCCCACTGGCGCCCACCTGAGGAACCCGCCGCACGCACGGCAGACCCAAAAGGTGTAAAGGCAGCGGGTGGGCCCGGGACTGGCTGAGCCCTACTGCGCGCGGGGTCCCTCACTCGGCACCGCGGCCTCAAAACCACCCAGGGAAATCCCCAGTTTACAAGGGCGAAGCTGAGACCCAGAAAAATAACGCAGCTTGCCCAAGGCCGCTCTGCCAAGAAATAAAGGAGCCTGTGTTCGAACACATTTATTTTGACACAGAAGGCCTGTGTTCTCTCACTTATAACCTTTGCTTCTTTAAAAACATTAACTCTTCACCTTCCCGGATTAACAGACACACTCTAAGAATGTCTTTCTCCAGTCTTAACAAGAAAAACCGAAGGGCCCCGGGAAAGATGGCATCAAGGGTGTTACACACACCTGTCCACTGGCCTCTGCTTGAATGACAAGAGTCTCTACACACTGGGCCCTCTTTGCTAATCAAAATGAGACCGGCAGCAATGGCAGCCAGAAGGCAGGCAGGAGTGCGGAATCTTGGGCCCGCCCTCGACCTGCTGAATCAGAATTGCATTTTAACAAGATGCTCGGGAGGGTGGGGGGGGCTTCTGTGCTTGTTAATGTTTGAGAAATCACTGGACTTCACAACAGCGATCCCCAGACTTCTGGGGTAACACCTCTCTACACCAGAAGGTTTGCCTCCCTACGGAGTGATTCTCAACCTGTTTCCCACCCAAACAAATCTGGGGCGTGAACACCCTTCCCTCTGTAATAGTGACAACCAGGGTGGTGGGGAAGGGTGTCCCGGCTCCTCAGTTAGAAATTACCCGTCAAGCCCGTGCTGTGGGCTGAGCTACCATAGCCCTCGGCTAGGCCACGGGGCAAGAGCCCGACGTTCTCCAGGCCCAAGGTATTTTCAGACGATCAAAATTTCTACCAGGCTTGGGAAGAAGAGAAATCCAGCCACACTTCCCGAAAGCAAAGCACATCCCAAACAGGGGCCAGAGAGGAGGAAAGGAGACTTGTGGGCCAAAGGGAGAAGGCTGGGGCACGCTGGCCATCACCTCGGCCAGGCCAGCACTGACGCCACTCACCGCTCCGGTCTGCTGCGCCCCCTCGCATGATCCGGGCCACCACAACAGCCCCTGAGTGCTCATCCCGCCGGATGGTGGCACCCTGCATCAGAGACAGAGCGGGCAGGATCCTAAGAGGCAGCCCCAAACCTCACACCCCAACTCTCTGGACCCAACAGAGTGTCCCCATCTCTCCTTTTGTCACCCCAGAGGGCAGATCAATGGGGCTCTTTCCAGTGCTGAGGACATCATAAAACCGGCATCTCACATCAACACAGCACAGCAATTCACACCTTACAAAGCACAATAACACTGGGGCGCCTGGGTGGCTCAGTCGGTTAAGCGTCGGACTTCGGCTCAGGTCATGATCTCACAGTTCGTGGGTTCGAGCCCCGCCTCGGGCTCTGCGCTGCCAATCACAGGGTACTGGGCCTTCTGTGGTTGCCGAGGGGAACCAGTTATGCACCAGCCAGAGCTTCAGGACCAGGACTTGGCCCGTGGACCACAGCAGAGATGATGTCTAGGGTGAGAGGCGCTAACAAGCCCTCAGTTTCGTGCACCATGCAGGCGGGACTGTGGCAGGCAGGGCAGTGTCAGGTGAAGGGCTGGAGTTGGATGACCCTGGATTTGAATCCTCTCTGCCATTCACTGAAAGCATGCAGCCTTAGCAAGGAAGCTCCTTATCTTCTCTGAGTCGGTTTCCTCTAGGGTGTGGGATAGCACTTAACTCCGGGGGTTAGTACAAGGGTTCCATCAGGTAATGCAGGCAAGCCACGCAGCATACAGTAAGCACTCAATAAACGTTAACCTTTTATTGGCTGTTCCTGCAAACGCATTGGCACACCCATTCACACACTTCATTCACGCCGCCTATTTGAAGTCCATGGGACAGATACTGCCAGAAACCATCACCCAAGAACCCCACGGCTTCTTGCTCCCTAGACCTTCAAACTTTCTAGCATCTCTGTCCATCCTTTCCTTCTTTCCCCCCTCTCAGAGCAGGGGTGCCTTCCATCTGGGCCGGTCCTTCTGTTCCCTCCCTTTCTCTGCCGCAGTCTCAATGCCCCATCTCTGCTGGCTCCTTCTCCTGGCTCCAAAAATATCACATCCCCTTCATCAATAAAAAGCCTGCCCCCATCCCCCCATCCAGCAGCCACCGGTCTCTTCCTTTGGAGCAAATATCTTTTTTTTTTTTAATTTTTAAATGTTTATTTATTTATTGAGAGAGAGAGAGATAGAGAGAGAGAGAGAGAGAGAGAGAGAGAGAGAATCCCAAGCAGGCTCTGTGCTGTAAGTGCAGAGCCCAACACAGGGCTCGAACTCACAAACTGTGAGATCACGATCTAAGCCCAAACCAAGAGTTGGATGCTTCACAGACGGAGCCCCCCAGGCACTCCTGGAGCAAGCTTCTTAAAGAAGCAGTCGCATCTGCTCTCTCCACTTCCTGCCCCCCCCCCAGTCCCACCGGCTGCCAGCTCCCACGTTCCATCTTCTCTCCTCTCTCTCCCATCTGACTTTGATGCCCGCTCTCCCTTCGGGATCTTCTCTTAGCCTGGGCCCTGGTGATACCCCTCTCTCCTGGGTCTTCCCGGTGACAACTTGTCCTCCTCAATCTGTCTTTCAAATGGTGATTAAAAGGCCAGGATCTAGCCCTGGCCCCCTTCTTGCTTCACTGTCTACTCTCTACCCAAGCGGTCTCGACCTCTCAGGTGTGATTTTCACCTGTCCAGGATGCTGGCGGCTGCCCACTCCGTATCTCTGAACAAATAATCCTTCCACTTCCTGGATGCCTCCACTTTTGAATTCAATGGGACCTAAGCTCCCTATTCCTTCCCTTGAATGATGGCCCCAGTGCCCACCCGGCCATCCCAACTGGATACCTGGGCACTATCCCAGGGATCCCCCCCAGACTCCTGCCCAAAGCGGTGCAGCCACAAAGTGACATTAATTTTTTTCTGAAATACTTCTTGGCTTTCTCTTCCCCGTTCCCACAGGCCTAAGTCAAGCCCTCTTTCTGAACCCCCACCTATCTGGTCCCCACCTTCAAATCAGTCCTCTGCTTCTGGCCTCCTCCTCCAGGCCACTTTCTATCTGGCGACCAAGATGATCTTTCTTTTTTTTTTTTAATTTAAAAAAATAATTTTTTTAATGTTTATTTATTTTTGAGAGAGAGACAGAGTGTGAGTGGGGGAGGGGCAGAGAGAGAGGGAGACACAGAATCCGAAGCAGGCTCATGCTCTGAGCTGCCGGCGCAGAGCCCGATGCGAGGCTCGAACTCACAAACCGTGAGATCATGACCTGAGCTGAAGTCAGACGCTCAATCAACTGTGCCACCCAGGCGCCCCTGGGATGATCTTTCTAAACTGCAAATCTGACCATGTTATTTCTTACCTAAAACCTTACAATAGCTCCCCACTGCTTTCAGGATCAAGCTATGACACACTGCAGGGACAAACAGCATCTCCTTCCGATCCGGCCCCACCTCTGTCTCTCTTAACCACAACTTAGCATTCTACATCCACACTGGGAAGCCCAGAGCTCCCTGAATACAACAGAGCAGGCAATTAGCTAGATATAAGCAGGGAACAAGTGCTTTCTGACTGATAAAATAGCGAAGACCAAGTTCCAAACAGCCAGGACAGACCCTAGGGGATATGCCCGAGTTCCTCCCTCTGATCACTTCCCTACAGTAACCGATGGCTTCATTGTAATGCATTTACATTGTGGTTTTTAACCCCTTGCCCCCGCCCTCCCCCATTGTTGCCCTGACAGGTCAGACAAGGACCATATGGGGCTAAAAACTCCCCCTCCCAACAGACAGGAGGAGTCCCTTGGATGCCTGGCTGCAGCCTTGGTCAGGAACCGCCCTATCGCTGACCCATAACCTATCCAAACAGAAAAATGAAAAGACAACCCTGACCCACAGTGCAGCTGTCACTTCTGGGCCTGCCAGCTCTCCAACGGTGGAGAGTGTACTTTCACTTAAACTGCTATGAAACCCTTGCTTGCGGGGCGCGTGGGTGGCTCAGTCAGTTAAGCATCCGACTTCGGTTCAGGTCATGATCTCACGGTTCATGGGTTCGAGCTCCGCGTTGGGCTCGGTGCTGACAGCTCAGAGCCTAGAGCCTGCTTTGGATTCCGTGTGTGTGTCTCTCTCTTTCGGCCCCTCCCCTGCTCTTTCTCCTGCCTCCCCCTCTCTCTCAAAAAAAATATATTAATAAACATTTTAAATAAATAAAAACAGACTAAAATAAACCCTTGCTTGCTTTAGAGTTTGGTTCTAAATTCTTTCTTGGCCAAACTCAGGAACCAAGGCCGGAGAACAGGACTGCCCGTTGACAAATACACCATGCTGTTTCCCTCACCGTGATTTTGCTCAGGTAACTCTAATGTGCAAAGGGCCCTTCCTCTCCCTTTTCCTTCTGGGAAACTTGTTCCCTCTCTTGGAATTCAGCCCCGGCATCACCTCCTCCGGGACCCCCCCCCCACCCCGCCCCGTCACTCTCCTGTGACCTCCCAGAGGGCAAGGACTAAGTCTTAGTCGTCTCTGAACCTCCGGTGCCCAACACAGTGCCTGGCACACGATATGCTCACTGCATCAGTGGATGCCTGCCCCATTTTGCAGGTGGGGAAACAGAGGAGCACTCCTCTTCTGATTGCAGAAGTGGTTTAGCTGGGGGTCCTTGGTGAGAGTGGAATAGGGGTCTCTGGAATGTCAGCTGCAGTAATTATCCGGGGCAAACACCCAATGCTCTGGACTTCCTCCACTTCCCTCCATCTAATAAACACCCTGTCCCTTTGCTCGGTAAATCGGTGCTGAACTAGGACCAGAATGATGACAATGTGTCAGCTGGGGAGAAGAATGGCTGCTGCCCCGTGCTTCCTCAGTATTCAGAGCAGGATTTGGCCAACTTTTTCTGTAAAGGGCCAAATGCAAATATCTTGGGCTTTGCAGGCCACACCATCTCCGTGGTAACCACCCAGCACTGCTGTCACGGGGAGAGGCGGCCACAGACAATGCAGAAGTGAAAGGGCATGGCCGTGTGCCAGTAAAACTTTATTTACAAAAACTGGCAGCGGGCTGGGTGCGGCCTTCGGACTATAGTTTGCCAACCTCTGATTCGGAGCAGGATGATCAGGGTGGCCCTGGACAGCTGCGAAGGTCATTTACTGCACAAAGGAGCTCGGCCACAGTTGATTGAGGCCGTATACACCCACAGAAAGAGGTACCCTGTACACAGTGGTGCCACGGGGACTTGTAGCAGCCGTGATGAAGCTGCCGTCACTCACTCCAAAGACTTCGGGGCTGGGGGGGGGGGATGTCTCTTCCCAGTTTTCCGGGTGGGTGAGGGACGGGTACAGTGACAGGGTGGGGGGGGGAGAGGTGAGTGTCACATACCAGGGGCTCCCTGTTCTTCACCAGGCGGACAATCTTCACTGATTCTTCATCAAAATCCTCGTCAATATTCTCGGGCAGAGGGGGAAGAACAGGGTCGAAGTTCTTTTGGGCAACCGTATCATGCACCATGAGCATGGCCTGTCAGGAAAGCGAGAGAAATGAAGGGCTCCAGCCCCGAAGCTCACAGGGGCCCGGGGGCGGGGGGGGGGGGGGGGGGCCCTGACTGGGCAATGATTTGGAGGTCCCCGATCTCAGGCCAGAGAGACCACCGCCCCCCAGACACCAGCACTGAGGACCCCTCCGCTCAGAATTCTCCTTCCTTCCTCAGCCTCCTGGCCGAGCGCTCCCTCCTGCCCCCATCCCAGGAGATGCACGCTGCGGGGGCAGGCAGGGACTGTGGCGCGACTACCTTGAGGTGGGGGGTGGACAGCAGCTGGAGCAGCTCCCTCTCGTCGCTGTGCACGGAGGCGGCCTGCAACTCTTCTATTACCTGTAGAGAAGGACCAACACAGAACGCGCCTGCCGGAAGTCTCCCAGGGAAAGACGCCGCTCCCTGAGCTTCAGACCCAAGGGCCCTCGCGGGAACCGTGACAGCACCCAGGAGTTCACTGGCCCCTCAGCCATCCCAGGACGGTCGCTCCCAGGGAAATCACAGCAGGGATCAGAAGCGTCTCGGTAGCTCCGTAAGGTATTCCTAACGGGAGCTAACTTCTTAAGCCCTTCCTACGAGCTCTTCTGCTTTATGTGGAGCTCCTCGCCCAACTGGCACAGTGAACTGAACACAGAAGGTGCTGTTGTTTCGCCGTTTGACAGGCGAGAATTAAATAAGAGAGATGAAATATCTTGCACGAGGTCAAAAAGCCAGGATTTGAACCTGGGCTTAGCTGGCCCTATTATCTGTGTCCTCACCACTATGCTATTTTATAGATGAAGCAGCTGGGGCTCCGAGAGGTTGACTGACTTGTTGAAGGCCACAGAGCTAGTAGGAGAGGCAGTGCTGACAACCTAACGTGCTCTCAGTCACATCACAGGAGCGAGGGAAGGTCCGCACCCACAGGCTGCAGCCGGGCCTCGCCAGGCCGTCTCCTGAGGTTAGGTGAGTTTATTCAGGAGCTGGTCTTGGCAACCAACTGGGACGGCTTTTCCCAAGCCACGCAACACAGAGGACAGGTCTAGAAGAAATTAGGAAGCATTCCTTTTTTTTTTTTTTTTTTTTTAATTTTTGTTAATGTTTATTTATTCTTAAGAGAGCGACAGAGCGTGAGCTGGGGAAGGGCAGAGAGAGACAGAGGGCAACAGAGAATCTGGAGCAGGCTCCAGGCTCTGAGCTGTCAGCACAGAGCCTGACGTGGGGCTCGAACTCATGAACCGAGAGATCATGACCTGAGCCGAAGTCAGATGCTTAACTGACTGAGCCACCTAGGCACCCCTAGAAGCATTCCTGTAAAAAACAAGAACGCTGGGGAGCCTGGAGGGCTCAGTCGGCTAAGTGTCTGGCTCTTGGTTTTGGCTCAGGTCATGATCTCGCAGTTTGTGGGTTTGAGCCCCGCTGGTAACACAGAAACTGCTTGGGACCCTCTTGTCTCCCTCCCTCTCTCCCCCACCCCTGCTTGCCTTCTCTCTCTCTGCCTCTCTAAACAAACAAACAAACAAATAAATAAATAACAAGAACCCCGAACCAGTAAGCAGGGACGCACTGCAAGTCTTTGGACCCTAGGGCTTTACATGGGGCCTCCCGAAAGCACAGAACAAGGTGATTGTTTGACCTTCATATCGCCAGTCCTCAACAATGTGAGAACTGCTGATCTGATCCCAATGCTCTCATTTCACAGCTGGGGGAAGAGACTTTCTCGGGAACACACGGTAAGTGGGCGTCATCGTGTCCCCGTGTCCCCTGGCCTTGTGCAAGGCTCACAGGTTCTTTCCTGCCTGTTAGGAGGCCCAAGGAGGAGCAAGAAGAGAAGGGAAGGAGATGCCTCTTCACCTCTGGGCTCCGAGCCCCTCGGTCCCCTAGACTACGCGATGGTGACAGGTAACGTGAAAGAGCCCTATGGGGTAGGGAGCAGGGCTAACACCGTAAGGAAAAACCTGGCTTACATCCTCAGCAAGGGCCACAGCGCTGTGCAGAACTGGGGTTGGACTTTGCCTCTCGTAATAGCGCAGCTTCTCGTGAATCTGCAAAGACAGCCGATTTCAGGCTGGGGCCTCCCCAAGTCAGCTGCCCCGGTGTGCCCCGGATACCACACAGCCTGCCCATGACTGTGGGGCTGCACGGGGCTGCACCCGTGGGGTCACCGGTGGGGCAGCAGGAGAGAAAGCCATTCACAGTGGGCTAATGAAGACCTTCCTGGGGGAGGGAAAAGGTTGAGATGAAGTGCATGGGCCCCGGCTAGGAAAACCTCTAGAAACCCTCACGAAATGGGATGAAATGAGGCTTTACCTTCATTAAGTAACTGAGGCTTTTTTCACTGAACACATCCCTCAAGAAGCCCATCTCTTCCTTGTGGTTGGAGTCAGGTCTGAGCTGAGAAGTCAACAGTGCCAGGGTTTCGTGCAAACCTGAGGAGAGTGGAAGAAACACAAAGTAAAGCCAATGCAATGGGTACTTCCTGGGGACCCCAGGGGACCCGAAGCGGACCCTGCCATATGGACATGTTCTCTCCCCAGGCTCTGGTTCCCAGGGTTCGCAGGTAAAGCCGTTCCCGTGAGCCAGGGCTGGGTCCACCTGCTTTCTGTCCAGCCTCGGGCTGCTGAGCAGGCTCTTGTCCTTCAGGGCTATGGCAGCCCAGCCAGGGGTCACACTCACCGGAATCCTCAGACAACACTGGCATGTCTGTGCTGGTCAGCTCCTGAGCTCCGCCTGGGGATCCTGGGAGAAGGAAGGTAAGCGCTGTAGCTCCGTCAAGCATGTTCATTCAACAAACAGTGATTACACGTCTGCTGTGTCTGTCCGTGATCAATCTGGGGACAGAGGGGTTGGGAACAAGTAACTGCTCCCTTTTGTCAGAGAGCAAAGGAAGACTAAGATTTGTTAGTACCCCCTATGTGCCAAGCATTATGCTGGGTGGTTTCACATGACATTTTTCTTAATCTGCACAAAGCTCTGAGAAATGGATACTAATATCCCCGTTTTAAGCTGATGAAGCCTGATCAAGAAACAGGCTTGGAGGAGTTCAGCAGCTTGCGGGTCAGAATCCATGCTCTGGTGGCCCTTCCAGGCTGCTCTCAAAGGTACAAAGTGGTCTCTGCCCGACAGTGGGTGCTCTCCTCTGCAGCATCCCCTGTGCCCTGTTACCTTCTAAGAGGTCGTGGTCCGGTCCCTTGGCCTTCACAAGTCCCTCGTTCACCTCCAAGTCCCTTGTCACACCTTCAACAAGTACCTGGCTGGGCCTACGAGCTCCCTCCTTCCCCACCACCCCCAAGTCCCAAACTGAAGGGAGCCTCCCCCAGAATGGAGTGTTAGAGAGGAGCTGGAGAAACAGGAGTCGGGTTTCTACTCCGCAGGACTGGGGAGCCCTAGTTCAGGAGCCACCCCCCCCCCAACGTGCTCTGCAGCACGTGGACCTCAAAAAGTCCTCCTTCAGAAGGGGACAAGGAGAGTAATGATTCATTCATTCCGCAAACATGGAGCACCGGTGACACCAAGATGCCAAAGAATGATCCTGGGCTCTCCAGCCACCGCGCCCCCCCACCTCCATCCACACTCACCCTCCGGTTCCTTCTAACCGTGCCCCCCCCCCCTCCCCGAGGTGGCCAGCCACGCACTCCAGCTCGCTTTCGGAAGGAACCTGTGGGACGAACAAGGAGCGCGGCTGGCCGAAGGGGAGGCGAGCCCCAGGGGCCGCTCGAGGGCGGTCGGGAGAATGCCGAGCGGCGGGAAAGGAGCGCGGCGCACCGCCGGGGGGGGGGGGGGGGGGGCGAGCGCGGGGAGTGGGCCGGGGGCCGAGGGGCGGGGACGCGGCGCCCCCTCCCCCAGGCGGGGAGCTCGGGGGGCCGCGAGGCAGCCGCGCGCACGAGGGGCGGGGCTCGGCCCAGCCTCCCCGCCCCCGGCCGCGCCCCTCCCGCCGCCGCCCCGCTCCCGGGTCCGTTCCCCGCGGGGGTTCCTACCTGGGCGCGCCGGGATCTCCGCTCCACCGCCGGGAGCCGCGCGGGTGCCCGGAGCCTCGGCCGCGGCTGGCTCCGCCTCCCCGGCCCCTCCCTGCCGCGGCCGCGCGGGGCGGGGGTGGCGGAGCCGGAGCGGGCGGGGCGCGGGAGGAGGCGGGGGAAGGGGGCGCGGGAGGGGGCGGGGGGAGGAGCGCGGGGAGCCTGGGCGCCGGGCCCCGCCGGTCCTCTGCGGACCCGGGCTCCGCTCTCGGGCCTCGTATACCCCCACCGTGTGCCCACCCACCGAGCCCCGAGGAGCCCGCGCCTGTGTCCTTCTACCCGGCACGCGGCCAGCTCTCCCTTCTGCCCCCACCGCCCGCACATCCCCCACCGCCGCGAGTTGAGGGCTGGACGCTTGCTTCACGTATTATTCAATATCGCAAACATTTATGGAGTGCTCTCCAAGTACCAGGCACTGTGCGGGGAGGCTGGGGGTTCAAAGACGACCAAGACAGACAACCTGGATTTAAGGAACTCCTAGGCCGGACCGGGGACAGTCAGACGCGAGGGCAAGTGGCTGTAACAATGCAGCGTGCTGGGAAAGATTTATCGGTGCACCGTGCCCAGGGGGCGCGGAGAAGGGAGGGAGGAGAAGTCGAGCTGGGAAGACAGCCAGGCTCAGTTCTGCCCCGGTGTAGGGGGTGGGGCTGCGGGGCGGTGGGGGCGGGGGGCGCGGAGGCAGCTTGTATGCTGGGACTTCTGGGCGACAGGCACTGTGAAATGGCCGTGAAGATCACTGACTTTTATTGTGCTGTCTCTATGCCCAGGTGCTCCTTAGATCGCTTTGCATCATATCAGCCCCTGAGATAGACACCATTATTATCTGGGCTCTGTAACCGAAGAAACTGAGGTTTAAGGGTGGAAGGATGTGTATGGAGGAGAGGGCAGAAGCTGCTGGGTGAGTGAGCAGGTGGTGTGGGTATTAAGGGGGTGAGGAGTAGGCGAGTGAGTTCCCTCCCCTGTCTCCCAGCAGCAAAGAACGCGCCGCAGCACTTGTCGGGAGTGGTGGACCCTGAGATTGCTTCTGAGAGTAAGCCTAGCGTCTAAGAAGAGGAAATGAGTTCCCAGGACCCCGCAGCCTGCAGTAGGATATAGGGAGGCTGTCCGCGGTGGAGTGTCATGATGACATTTCCTCCACCTTCATCAAAAATGATCTACACCAGTGGTTCTTTCTCAAAATGTAATGTGCCTGTGAATCATCTGGAGGTTGTATAGGACTGGAATGGGGCTGGAGTCTGCATTTCTAACAAGCTCCTAGGTGGTGTGATGCTCCTTGTGCTGGGTATTCACTTTGAGTACAGAAAGACTGCACAGACACATTTTTACCAGAGAGCTGTGTTGGAGAGATACCAAGGGCCATCCGATATAGAGTCAAATGATTTTTTATGAGCACACCAACAAATGATGCTGGTACAACTGGGTATTCATGTGTGTGTGTGTGTGTGTGTGTGTGTGTGTGTGTGTGTCGGGGGGGGGGGGCTGCAATCCTTACTTCACACCGCAAAGTTCAATTTAAGACGGACCATAGTCCTAAGCATAAACTGAATTGATAAATCTTCAAGAAGAAAACATAGGAGACTATCTTCTCCATCTTTTGGTAGATCAAGATTTCTTAGAAAGGACATAAGCAAGAGAGACACTAAAAAAAAAAAATTGATAAATGGACCTCATGTGAATTTAAAACTTCTGTTTATCAAAAAGCACTATCAAGCCACGGACTGAGAGGAACTATTCAGAGCAGATATATCTGACAAAGGACCTGTACCTGGAATAAAGAACCCCTGCAACTCAGTAATAAAAAGGCAAACCACACAGCCAACACACACACACACACACACACACACACACACACACACACAAGCAAAAATGTGAACGCACACTTCACAAAAGAAAATATATAAATAGCCAATAAGCGTAAAAGAAAGTGCTCATCCCATATCATTTGTCAGAGGGAAATGCACCAGCCGCCAGCAGGTAGCACTATCCATGCACTGGAGGATGAAAGGGAAAAGTACAGGTAAGGCGGTGAGAACGCACAGCACCTGGAACTCTCCAACTGCCATGTGAGTACAACATGGTACGACCACTTAGGAAAACTGGCAGCTTCGTTGAAAAATTGAACATGCATCTACCGTGTGATCCAGCAATTCTAGCCCTACGTGTTCATCCGAGAGATATAAAATCATGTGGCTACAACAGCTGTACAAGAATCCGATGCATCTTTATTCATAATAATAAAAAATGGAGAACAATCCAGATGTCCTTCAATAAGTGAACGGATAAATTGTGGTGTATCCACATGGGAGTATCATCCTTAAAAAGAAACTCCTCTTCGAAGATTATCCTCACCATGCAACAACACAGGTGAATGTCAAAAATACATTATGTCGAATGGAAGAAGGCAGACACAAAAATACATAACAGTATGATTCCTGGAGTGTTAGGATCTTTTTTAAAGATCTCAAAAGTGAGAGAGAGAGAGAGAGAGAGAGAGAGAGAGAGAGCGAGCGCAGGTGCACACCAAGGGGAGGGGCAGAGAGGGAGAGAGAATCCCAATAAGCACGGAGCCCAAGTTCATGTTCCCATGAACAGGGAGACCATGACCTGGGCTGAAACCAAGAGTTGGACGCTCAACCGACTGAGCCACCCAGGTGCCCCATGGGGTATTAAGAGCTTGATGCTGTCACTGCACCCAGAGGACTTGATTGGTCCAGAAACCCAGTTTATTATTATCATTATGCAAATTACCTAAATTATCCCAGAGGAGAGAGAGCTATTAACAGACCCATTTCAATAGAGTGGAGTTGTTGGGGCACGTGGCTGACGCAGTCGGTAGAGCTTGCGACTCTCGCTCTAAATCTCAGGGTCATGAGTTCAAACCCCGCATTTGGGCGTGGAGCCTAGTTAAAGTTAAAAAAAAAAAAAAATAGAGGGGCGCCTGGGTGGCGCAGTCGGTTAAGCGTCCGACTTCAGCCAGGTCACGATCTCGCGGTCCGTGAGTTCGAGCCCCGCGTCGGGCTCTGGGCTGATGGCTCGGAGCCTGGAGCCTGTTTCCGATTCTGTGTCTCCCTCTCTCTCTGCCCCTCCCCCGTTCATGCTCTGTCTCTCTCTGTCCCAAAGATAAAATAAAAAACATTGAAAAAAAAATACATTCAAAAAAAAAAAAAAAAATAGAGTGGAGTTGTCAAAAAATTGCTCCTTCAAAAAGCACCAGATAGTGCTGCAGAATTTAACCACGTAAACAGCTACCTTAACCTCTTCTAAAACATAGAAACAGAAGGAAGTCTTCAGAATTCTTTTTATGAAGCAAACACAGCACTGAGATAAAAACCTGATGAAGAAAGCAAAAAACAAAGAAACCCAACCCCAGAAACCTACCTCACTTATTCCTGAAAACTGCATGAACTGACAATTTCACCAGAACACCAAAAGAATAATACATCATTATCAAGTACAGTATGCTCTAAACGTGGCTTAATATTTGGAAATTAAGTGGCCTACTGTTTGTAAATCTATTACTGTAACTCCATGTAGAGTAATATATTAACATAATAAAAAGTGAAAATTAATATTAAGTCCATAGATGCATCCGTATATGATTTTCTTAATATGTTTGAAAAATGAAGGTGAACAAAAGGTTAAACCTAAAGTTACCATATGAGCCAGCAACTCCACTCCTAGACATGTGCCTAAGAGAGATGAAAATGAAAACACAGAATTTGTACAAGAATGTTCAAGCAGCATTATTTGCAATAGCCCCAAAGTGGAAAAAACCCAATGTCTATCAGTTGGTAAATGGGTAAATAAAAAGGGGCATCACCATGCAATGGAAATTTTTTTGACTTTTTTCAATATTTATTTTCAAGAGGGGGGCAGAGGGGCAGAGAGAGAGGGAGACACAGAATTCGAAGCAGACTCCAAGCTCTGAGCTGTCAGCACAGAGCCCAACGCAGGGCTCGAACTCGCGAACCTCGGGATCATGAACTGAGCCAAAGTCGGACACTTAACCAACTGAGCCACCCAGGTGCCCCACGGAATACTATCAAGTAATAAAAAGAAATGAAGTACTGATATATGCCACAACCTGGAAGAACCTGAAAACGTGATGCTAAGTGAAAGAAGTCAGTCATAAAAGACCAATTGTTGTATGATTCCATTAATAGGAAAAATCCAGAATAAGCAAATTTACAGAGACAGAAAAAGGTGTGGTTGCCTAGGTTGGGGGAATGGAGGTGAGGAGTGAAAGCTAATGGGTACCAGCTTTCTTTTGAAGGTGATGACAATGATCTAAAATTAGATTATGGTGATGGTTTTACACCCTCTGTTGAATATACTAATCTCTGTGAATCTACTAAAAATGCTACTATTCAGTCTCTGAATAGACTACAAGCCATTGAGTTGTACAGTTTACATGAAGAGGTTTTATGGTGTGTAAATTATATCTCAGTAAAGTTGTTTTTATAAAAAGTAAATAGACTAAATCCGCCAATTGTAAGGGATTGTCAGACTGATTTAAAAAGCAAGACTTGGGGGCTCCTGGGTAACTCAGTCGTTTGAGCATCTGGCTCTTGACCATGGTCTCGCGGTTTGAGACACAGCCCCACACTGGGCTCTGAGCTGGCAGTGAGGTTCTCTCTCTCCCTCTCTCTCTGTCCGCCCCCCCCCCCCCGCTTGTGCTTTGTCTCTGTCTCAAAATAAATAAATAAACTTAAAAAAAAAAAAAAAGCAAGACTTAACTGTAGGCCAGCTAGAAGAAACTCACTTTGTACATAAAACACTTGGGTTCAGGTCATGATCTCTCGGTCTGCGAGTTTGAGCCCCGTGTCAGGCTCCGGGCTGACAGCTCAGAGCCTGGAGCCTGCTTCAGATTCTGTGTCTCCCTCTCTCTCCCCCTCCCCTGCTCATTCTCTGTCTCTCTCTGTCTCTCAAAACTAAATGTTGAGGGGCGCCTGGGTGGCTCAGTTGGTTAAGCGTCCGACTTCAGCTCAGGTCACGATCTCGCGGTCCGTGAGTTTGAGCCCCGCGTCGGGCTCTGGGCTGATGGCTCAGAGCCTGGAGCCTGCTTCCGATTCTGTGTCTCCCTCTCTCTCTGCCCCTCCCCCGTTCATGCTCTGTCTCTCTCTGTCTCAAAAATAAATAAAACGTTAAAAAAAAATTAAAAAAACAAACAAAACTAAATGTTGAAAAAGAAATTTTTAATAAAAAAAATTTTTTAAGTTTGGTACTGAAGAAACCACCAACAGCTAGACAAATAGAACAGACTAGAAAGTGCAGAAATAATCCTCATGTATATGGTAATTTAACTTTTTAGAAAGATGACATTATAAATAAGTGTGGAGAGAGGAATTACTAAAAAAAAAAAAATAGTGTGGGGACAACTAGCTTGTCTTTATGTAAAAAGAAAAAAAAAGAAAGCTGGATCCCCACCTCACTTCTCACACCAAAATACTTCTCCAGTGGATTTATTTTTATAATCTTGGAGTGAGGGAAGGCCATTCTAAGCCAAAATCCAAACCCAAATCTATAAACGAAAAGATAGACACGTGTGACTAAGTGAAACGTAAACACATTTCTGGACAAAACATGATTTGTAACATGATAGGATATGGTACGCAACATGACCCATAGTTAAATTCCTTAATTTATAAGCATTCACACAAATCAATAGGACGGAAAAAGGGGGCACCTGGGTGGCTCGGTCGGTTAAGCAGCTGACTGGTTTTGGCTCGGGTCATGATCTCACAGTTCGTGAGTTCAAGCCCCACGTCGGGCTCTGTGCTGACAGTACGGAGCTTGCTTGGGATTCTCTCTCTCTCTCTCTCTCCCTCTCTCTCTGCCCCTCTCACTCTCTCTCTCTCTCTCTCTCTCAAAAATAAATAAATTTTTTTTAAAAATTTAAAAAATAAGATGGAAAAAGGAAAACTGGCTAAAAAAAGTAGTTTGCTACAAAAGAAATAGATACAGTCAATAAACATGCAAAAAGATGCACAACTCATAATCACCGAATTCTAAACCAAAATAAAAGGCGATGTCCCTTTTCACCTACTAAGGCAAAAATGCTTAAGTTTGTTGACATCCAATGCGGTCAAGGACATACATGGAAATAAACAGCTTTATACTGGAAGGGGCGTTGGTGCACGCCTTCTGGCAGATGATTTAGCATATTAGTTACTAAAATGTTTATATGTCCCTGTCCTTTAGCCCAGGGGATATTTGGGCCAGCAAGTTGGAAGGAAAAATACGCAGAGAGAGAAAGAGAGGGATGCTTGGGTGGATGAGTGTCTGGACTGGAGAGCTAGGGAGAGGCCTGCACCCCAGGACAGAGATGACTCAGGGCAGAGTGGGCCAGGATGGCTGGGGGCCCAGGCAGGGCTGGCGTCAAGGGCCAGGTCGGGGATGCTCTGGGCGGGTCAGCTGCACGCGGAACGGGAAGAGGAGCTTGGTGGCAGAGAAATGAGTGGCTTGGGCTCCGTCCTTACAGGGAGAGGAGGGTAAAGGAAGCAATTCTGAAAAAGACAGACTGTCAGCGATCCTCAGAGAGGTGACGCAAAGAATCCTTGATGCTACAGGTCTGCCTCGTTGGGTTTGGCGCTCGGCCCAGACACGGAAGGGAACGGGGAATAATTCCAAGAGGAGAAATGGGCTGCCTCCCAGACACACATCAGGAGGGTGAGTCAGAAGGGTCTGAAGAAAGGGCGGGTTCAGCCCATTTACATCTCACGGAGAACAAAGGAAAAGTACTTGTAACTACTTTTTTTTTTTTTTTTCTGGTAACGTTTCCCATTTGTTGCTATTGTTATCCCATCTCAAAAAAAAAAAAAAAAAAAAAAAAAAAAACACGGTTTAGGGGCGCCTGGGTGGCTCAGTCGGTTAAGCTTCCGACTTCAGCCCAGGTCGTGATCTCACAGTCCGTGGGTTCGAGCCTCCGCGTCGGGCTCTGTGCTGACAGCTTGGAGCCTGCTTTGGATTCTGTGTCTCCCTCTCTCTCTCTCTGCCCCTCCCCTGCTCATGCTCTCTCTCTGTCTCAAAAATAAATAAACACATTAAACAGAAACTAAAAAAAAACAAAACAAAAAACGGTTTAGATTCGTGAGATAGAATGCGCACACAGGAAACTGCACAAAACAAGACAATTTCACACATCAGTGAAAAGTGAACACCTGTGGAGCCACCGCCTGGGCTGGGGGGAATCAACTGGGGGCCCCAGAAGCCCGGGGGTGCCCCCCCCCTGCAGATTACAAATGCAACCACTACCCTGACACAGAATCCAAAGCAGGCTCCAGGCTCCGAGCTGTCAGCACAGAGCATGATGTGGAGTTCGAACCCACGAGAACCACGAGATCATGACCCGAGCCGAAGTCGGATGCTTAGATGACTGAGCCACCTAGGCACCTCTGCCCTGACTTCTATAGTCATTATTCCTGCTTTCTGGTTTTACCATCTAAGTGTATGCACGATGTGTCTGGTCTGTTTTTAAACTTTTCTAAATGGAATCCTACAGTATGTCTTTCGTATGCCTGGCTTCCTTCACTCAGCGTAATCTTCTTTTATGATTTATCTAATTTATCCGCGTTGACTGAGATATATGGCCAATGTTTCTCCCCCATGTGGGGACCTAAGTGTCCAAACACTACTTAATGAAAAGACCACCCTTCCCTCACTACTCTGTTGTGCCACCTGTCACCACTGGGTGTCTATACTGTGCCTCCCTGAGACCCAGGCAAGAGGGTCCCCTGCCCGGGGCAGCAGGTGCTAGCACCCCAGTTCGCTATTATCATTTCAACTGTGTCTGATCCGAACCCCGTCCGTTGGATTCTTCATCATAATGATCACACTTTTTTCAGTCCTAGAATTTTATGTCATCCTTTTTTGAGTCTGCTATGTAATTTTTTATAGTTTCCACTTCTCTGCCCAGCATTTCAAGCTTGACCTGGACCTCCTCGAACATAGTAAGAATCGTTGTGTTCAGGCTGCCGCTGCTGTTTTCAACATCTGGAGTCTCCACGGGTCTGTTTCTATGCTCAGCTGTCTCTGCAAGTTCTCGCTTATGGAGTCTTGTCTCCTCATACAGCTGGTTATCTTTGATGGTTTATTAGATGGTATTTTCTTTTCTTTTTTTTTAATTTTTTTTTAATGTTTATTTATTTTTGAGACAGAGAGACAGAGCATGAACAGGGGAGGAGCAGAGAGAGAGGGAGACACAGAATCTGAAACAGGCTCCAGGCTCTGAGCTTGACAGCTCAGAAGCAGCACAGAGCCTGACGCGGGGCTCGAACTCACGGACCGTGAGATCATGACCTGAGCCGAAGTCGGACGCTTAACCGACCAAGCCACCCAGGCGCCCCCTAGATAGTATTTTCAAAAACAATTTTTAAAATAAGTTGAGACTCAGGCTGATGCTATTTTCCTCCAGAAAGGATTTTTTCATTGGTATCTTTAAGGTATCTTTACCTGGGGGTAAGGGTAGGGTCTGATACCAGACCAGGACCATTTTAAATACAGGTTTAAAGCCTGAAATTTCCTTTTTTTTTTAATTAAAATTCTTTAATGTTTATTTTTGAGAGAGAGAGAGAGCAGGGGAGGGGCACACACACACACACACACACACACACACACACACGATCCAAAGCAGGCTCAAGGCTCTGAGCTGTCAGCACAGAGCCCTACTCAGGGCTCAAACCCACCACCTGAGAGATCATGACCTGAGGCCAAAGTCAGATGCCCAACCGGCTGAGCCATCCAGGTGCCCCAAAGCTTGAAGATTCCTGAGTGAAAGTCCATGGTGGCCTCATTTATTTGCAGGTTCACCCTTCTCCCAAAATGCAGCCCTTAGGAGTTCTAGCCTAATGTGATATTATGTATAGCTATGTATGATGCCTAAGGGTGGGCAATCTGGTGGATACATATTGAGAGAGAGGGCCACAGACTCCTAGCTCATCTTCTTAGCTGCTTCTTCTGAATCAGTACATACTCTCAAGGACAAAAGCACCTTGAACACTCAGCTCATCTTTCTGGGTTTCGACTTGTAAGCCTTGGCATAGTAACCCCTCACACTCTTATTAGCTCTTCCCTGCTTGCTCTAAAACAAAAAACAAACAAACAAACAAAACTTGTATTGTGAAACAATCTTAGATTTACAGAAAAGTTGCAAAGATAGCCCTGAAAGTGCCTGGATATCCCTCACTCCGCTTCCCCTCATGTTAACATCTTACATAACCTGGTACATTTGTCACAACAAAGCAATTAACATGGGTACGTTACTATTTAGCGGAACTCTAGACTCTATTAGCATTTCACTAATTTTCTTCCACTAATAGCCTTTCTCTGTTCTGGGATCCAATCCAAGCGACCACACTACTGCATTTAACTTCCAAAGTTTTTTGAGATTTTAAAATCTATGTCTGTTTCATCCAGCTTCTGAGGGAGGATGGTCCTCATCAGCTCATGTGCTTTGCTGCCCTCCCCCCAGGATTTCACAGCTACTCCTGGAAGTCAGATGTGTTTCAGATGTGTTTCAGTGGAAGGGATTGAAAACTTCAGTTTGCGACTGGCTGGGGATGGGGGAGCCACAGGCGGGCTAGAGAATGGGATGTGTGTGAGGAAGCAGACTTTGCGGTGGTTTAGGCTATGTAGGCTCTCTTTGTTGTAGCAAAAAACAAATTGAAGAGCTCAGCGGCTAAACACATCAAAGCCTGCCTCTTGTTCACACCTAGTCCGCTGCAGGCTTGGAAACTGTCGGGGGGGGGGGGGGGGCAGCTTTCTTCCAAGCGGTGATTCAGGGATGCAGACTTTTTCCAGCCTGTGGCTCATCCATCTTAGAATTGGGGGACACTTCTTCCCTTTTCCTGATGTTTCTTTCCTTCCAAGAGGAGAGACCCCCCAGTGGTGTTAACACCCTTGGTCTCTCTCCACGCCTTTATTTATTTGATTTGAATTTGGAAGGAGAAACAAGGCGTGTATCAGGCAGCCTGCTTTTCTTCTCTTTCTCCTGGGAGCTGGCTCACCCTGCGAAGGGTGTGTTAGGCGCTGCCACTCCCCGGCTAGGGTGTGACAGGGACGGCCCGGCCCTCGGTGGGGGGAGGGCTGCAGTTTTCTAGCACGGTCTATGACGGTAGAAAGTCGGTCTGATTCTGGGGTTCAGATGAGGAAACCCACTCTGCTCTACCCAAAGCCTTGTGTGTGCACCTGTGTAAACACAACTTACAAAATTTACACTTTTTTTGAAGAATTTCCTCTTTTTTTTTAATTTGTAACGTTTTTATTTATTATTTTTGAGAGAGAGAGAGAGAGGGAGAGAAGGGCAAAGAGAGAGGGAGACAGAATCTAAAGCAGGCTCCAGGCTCTGAGCTGTCAGCCTAGAGCCCGACGTGGGGCTCCAACTCATGAACCGTGAGATTGCGACCCAAGCCGAAGTCGGACGATTGACCCACTGAGCCATCCAGGCACCCCACGCTTTTTTTTTTTTTCATCGATTCAGTCATCATCCAAGGCAGTGGCTCTCCACCTAGAGTAGTATTGCCTCCCAGGGGGGCATTTGACAATGTCTAGAGACATTTTTGATTGTCACGACTTGGGGGGGGGCAGGGAGGACACTACTGGCATCTAGTGGGTAGAGGCCAGATATGCTGCTAAACATCCTATAATGCACAGGACAGCCCCTCATAACATACAATTCTCCAGTCCAAAATGTCAATAGTTGTGATGTCCAGAAACCCTGATCTAAGAGGAACAAATCTCCGTCTTAGATCAGTGGAAGCGGCTTATTCCAGGCACGTCCAATCCAGAGGGGAACCAGACCCGGTGACTGTCAAGCTGGGCTCTTTTCTGGCCAGATGTTGTCTGCCCTGCTCACAAGGCTTTTCTAAACCCTGCCCCACAGCTGGAACTTCGGTTTCAATGAAGGTTTTCTCAGATGGCTCAGAGTAAACTTGAGAGTATCTGCCCCATTCTCCTTTCTCCCTAAGGTGGTTCTGAGTCCTGGAGGTCATTAATTACCATTAGGAACTAGAAAAGTAGGGGGCAGCCTTGACCATTATCTACCTGTGTCAGCATCCGCTGGGCTCTCCACTTCTTGGGGGGCTGTTCCTTCCTCCCCGGGTCTGCCGTCCACCCCATCACCCCAGCCGTGGCACCTCCAGGCTCACGGATGTCATCAGGATGTGATGAGGCTGCCACAGAGCCACAGATCCAGGAGCCCCTTTTCCCCACTGCTCTCCCATCCTGTGATGGCTGGGCACCTCCTAGCACTCTGGGAGGAAGCAGGACACAAGGGTTGCTCTCAGATCTCCAGACCCATCGGGGGCATCTATCTGATGCTCCTCACATCCCCCACGGGATAGGACTAGCCACAGCACCCACACCAATCTTCACTCTAGGCCCTTCTCCCCAACTCACGCACTACTTTGGGGCCTGAGGATCTATTTCTAATGGAATCCTCAAGCCTAGCTCCTGGCTAGGGGTGGGGCTGGGAGGGCAGAGGGAAGGACTTCACCATACGCATGCCTGGAGCAGGGACGATGCATATTGGACCCAAGACCATTTTCATAAAAACAAAATTTTTGTTAACGCCTCCTTTACTCTCCATAAATGACAACCATAAATAGTATGCCTTCTCATACACTTAATTTTTAAAAATCTTAATACCGTATCTGTACCGTAAGGGGGGGGGGAGGGGGGAGGAACAACTTGTAACCATATAACACATATTTCAAAATGTCAGTGCTCACGCCCCATGACACTGGAAAACATAATAAAGTGTCAGATGCTTGCCTCTGCTTATAATAAGTTCGGATTTAAGAAAAGTAAGAAGATCAGAATTTACTCTGTATAAGGACAGATCAAAGATCAAAGGCTAGAATAAATATTATTTTAACCTGTGTTTTTATTTTATTTATTTATTTTGAGAGCGACAGAGAGAGCAGGGGAGGGGCAGAGAGAGAGAGAGGATCCCAAGCAGGCTCCAATGGGGGGGCTTAAACCCAAGAACCGTGAGATCATGACCTGAGCTGAAATCAGGAGTCCAACGCTTAACCCACTGAGCCACCCAGGCGCTCCAGCCCGTGTTTTTAAAACTGCAAAAATTGATTACCTTTTGTAGTCTGTACATGTGATGGGAGTCAGGTTCCCAGGTCCCTGCCCATTCAATGCCAGCCGTGCCTCCTAGTCATTGTGAAATTAAGACATGTCTCCCCACATTGCCAGAATCACACGCACATACAGTCACGGTTCCTTGAACCACTGAGTTAATGCTTCAAATAAATATTAACCCACCAAGTGAGAAAAATTCCAACTGTACGTGTGGCAGCATATATCCCAAATGTTAACCGTCGTTTTCCAGAGGGAAGGGGAATTACAGGAAACATGCCCATTCTTTTTTACTTTGTTTAACATTTCCCAATAAAATGTTGCTTGCAACCAGTGTGAAGTTTTGCGACCAAGAAACCCCCGACAGAGCTATCTTGAAGAACGATGTGCCAGGGCTCCCTCTAGTGGGCGTGTTTGTTTTTGCTCCTTTAAAGGCGGATTCAATTCTGTGATGAGACATTGTCAATTCACTTTTTTTTTTTTTAATGTTTTCATTTTCTTTTTGAGACAGAGAGAGACAGAGCACGGGCGGGGGAGGGGCAGAGAGAGAGGGAGACACAGAATCCGAAGCAGGCTCCAGGCTCCGAGCTGTCAGCACAGAGCCCGACACGGAGCTCGGGCTCACGGACCGTCAGATCATGACCTGAGCTGAAGTCGGACGTTTAACCGACTGAGCCACCCAAGCGCCCCATTAACTCGCTTTTTTTTTAATGCCAAGATAACGCAGACGGGGAGCCCCGCCTCACAGCGCGGTCTGCAGGTGGCTCCAGGTATCCCGCTCCTCCCAGTCCTTCTGCTTCCCTCAGCCTCTTCCGCATCGCCGCCCGGTGGCCAAAAGCGGTACTGCGTCCTCGGGAGGCGACGCAGAGGGAGGGGCAGTGGGCGCTGCCACCAGGACCCCTAACCTCGGTACCGTTGACCACTTAGTCTGGTAAAGCTTATGGACCTCCTCTCAGAAGAACCGTCTTTTAAACATGTAAGATCACATACATATGCCTAAAAGAAAGCCAATAATATTGAAGTGATTATCAAAGTACTTATAATTGTGTAATATAGTAATAAATGTGTTCCATCAGCGCTTTCAAAAATCAGCTCTGGTGGCAGGCCTAGTAACTCTTTTCCAAGTCCTGAGGGACACATACGGTATTTGGAGCTGTCGGCGACAACTTGATGTGCTCTATCTAGTGTCTGCCTTTTTTTTTTTTTTTTTTTTTTTTTGGTGACAGAGTCACAGGCACTGCTAACACTCACACTAGAAGGAAAAGATAAATCCCTTAAAGGTTAGTAAAAGTCAATGTGCAAGTTTTTCCCATCCAAATTCTTGGACTCCCCGAACGCTACACTCAGACCTTCTGGGGTGCACGGCGGCGGGCACGGTTAAGACCCCTCCCCCTCCCCCCCCCCCAGGGGCACGGGTTTGGGTGAAGCGCCCCGGGGGGCGGGGGTGGGGAGGGAGGGGGACGGTAACCCGCGGGGCTGGCGCTGCACCGAGGGTCAGTAAAGGGAATGGCAGAGGCGCCTCCCCCTGGGCGCGGAGGGGGTGACCGACACGGCCCCTCCCCCCCTTCCGTGTCCTGATCTCGTGCCTCTGGAGGAAGTTAAAGCCCCGCGTGGCCCGGAGAGGAGCTCCCAGTTCCCGCGTGTGCTCCTGCACGTCTAGCGCCCACCATGTGGCCCCTCGTCCTGGTCCTGCTGTGGGGCTGCCTCTTGTTCCCAGGTGAGGGGAGGGGGGAGGGGAGGGAGTATGGTGGAGGGATGCGGGGCTCAGGCCCCAGCTGGCAGGGAGAGGACCTCTTGATCCCACCGTCCCTTTTTGGGACCCAGCCTAGCCGCCCGATCCTTCCAGGTTCAGTCCACCGCACTAGCCCTCAGCCCGCAGAGGTTTGGGGGAGACCGGGGGTGGGGGGGGTGCTGTTTCTTAGAGCCGGGTTTTCTCCCTGCCCTATCCGTTCCAAACCCTCCCTGGTCAGGTGGCCATAAGGGAGGTTTTACCTCTCTCATCTTTCTTTTCCTACTCCACACTCAGCCTGGAGGGAGACCGGATGCCCCCTATGTGGTTGCCATGGTAAACTCTGCAAATATGTCTAGAGCCTCAGCTGGTGAGACATAAAGAAGTATCCGGTCTCATCACTTCACAGCCGTCTTATTATTTTTTTTTTTTTTTAACTTTTTAACATCAAGTATCAGGACGCATCTTGTCCCCGGTGACAATTGTTCGAGTGACGATGCTTTTTCTTAGTGGTATATAAAATTATGGTGTCTCTTCTATGCGACAGCGTCTTAATTTCAATGAAATAGGACGGTATCATCATCATCACCTATAGATGAGAAAACCCAGATGGCCAGGGAGGTCAAGCAACTTCCCCCAAGGTCGCACAGCTACTAAATGGCAGTGCCGGGATTCAGACTCTGGGCTGTGTGAATCTAGAACTTCCCCCATCACCATCCTTCAGTACCCCCAGTTTAGGGGACCAGCAACAGCCCTGTCCTAATATCCCTTGGCGGGGAAGGGACTACCAGCTCTTAGAGGGCAGCCGCAGGAGGGAGTGAGAGAGGAGGCGTCTTGTGGTCTTGACCCTGGTACTTGCATCCAAGGGATTCCGACCTCCATCCCTGCTCTGGCTGCAGGTTGTGGAGCCCTGGTGGGCCCCAAGGAGATCAGCGGATTTGAAGGTGACACCGTGTCCCTGCAGTGCACCTACAGGGAGGAGCTGAGGAAGCACAAGAAATACTGGTGCAAGGAGAGTGGGTTCTTTATCTCCCGCTGCTCCAGCACCGTCTACGCGGGGGACGACGGCCAGGAGAGGACGGAGGGCAGGGTGTCCCTCCAAGACAACCCCCAGGAGCTCACACTCAAAGTGACCCTGAGGAAACTCACCCTGCAGGATGCCGGGAAGTACTTCTGTGGGGTCTCAAAACTGGGCCGAGATGAATCTTTCCTGGTCTCTCTGCTGGTCTTTCCAGGTAACAAATGTCTCTCCTTCCCCGGATGGGGCATGGGTGATATGGAGGGGAAGAGGGACAGGTGGGCAGCTGATTGGTGCTGGACCCGGTTCCCCATCACCAAAGGGTGGAGTGCTCGCATAACTTCATCAGGGTGGGGCGCGGGCTGGGGTGGGGGTGGGGAAGGGCGGGTCTCAGGGACTCGGTGAGGTGGCACCAGGGTGGCGTGAGCCTCAGTGGCTGTTTCACAAGGTCACATCTCGCAGATCCGTCAAACTCTGTGCTCGGTGCCTTTCCTTTTTGCCCAGATGTGGGAGAGAGATTGCGATGGGCTGGGGTGGGGGGGGTGGTGGGGAACAAGGTGAACGTCCCACAGAATAAAAAAGCCTCCCTCCTCGGAGTCAGAGATATTCCTGAGGATTCCGCAGGCAGGACCCACCATCGTGCATCCCAGACCCACTCCACCGCACTGCCAAGCCATGGCCACACGGGCCTCGCCTGGCTTGTGGCCCCAGCTCTTCCTTCTTGCTTCTCTTCCCCAGATCTTGAAGTCCCAAAGTCAAGTGTGAGGAGGGCCTGGGAACCAGCCTCAGAGGAGCTCGTTGAGGTCAGGGACACTAGGGGACTGAAGCTGGAGTCATGGGGCTCTGGCTGGGGACTGAGCATTTCTCTGGATGCCCAGAATCCTACCTGGCTCTGCAGAGCTGAGAAGAAAGAAGTGAGAGAGGACCCAGGGAGGTGGGCAGCCCCCGTCCACTAGCCAGTGAGGGTGAGGCAGGTCTTTGCATCTTGTTTGACAGATCGGGGGGCTGAGACTGCAGAGATGGAATGATTTGCCCAAGGTCTCATGGCAGGGAGTGGTGGAACCAGGATTCCAATCCAGATTTTTGCTGGCTTTGGTGTCTCCTCTTGCCCTGTCCTGGCCCCATAGCTGAGCCCCATCCCATCCCCGGCCCCATCCCCACTGCCAGATCCCCGACATCCATGGGTCTTTATTTTCATTCAAGGAAATAGAAATGCGCTCACGAAATAATAACAGCAGCACCCAACCACATTGAACCTGTTCTCCATGATTTACAAGATTCTCTGATTTCTTCTGATTTTCATTGGTATTCAGACCTCATTCTTACCTAGTGGTGGTCAATTTTATCTGTACTTGGGCTCTCTATTTTCAGTTTTTACCTCACTTGTAAATATTCATTTGTGTATGATGTATGCATTATTATGTTACCCTGTGTCAGACGTTGTTAACCTTTCTCTGATAACATTTGGGATATAGAACATAAAGAAGATTGACGGCCGTGGCATGCTGGTGAATGACAACCGGCTGCAGAAGCTCTGATTTGCAATGTTTGCCAGTTTCTGTGGTTTAAATGCCCCTGCCCTTGCCAATTTCCAGCCACCAATAGTTTAACAACCAGCTCACAAAATTCCTGAAAAGGTGGACAGTCCACTCTCCCGGGTCAGTGTGAGCTGTCTCCAGTGCACCACCGAGTACGGTAAAAGATTAGAATTTCTAGAAAGGTCAGAACAAGACAAGAACCCGCTCTCATTTCTTTTGTTCACCATTGCCTGGAGGCTCGAGGCAATGAAATGTGACAAGATAAAGAAGTATAAATATTGGAAAGGAAGAGATAAATAGTCTCTATTTGCCGAAGGTCGGAGAAAGCTTGACCTTGTGTTAGAATAGAGAATGGTGGGGAAAGGGAGTGAGTGAGTCCGGGATGGCTTTCCAGCACAGAGGTGACTGAGGGTCACTGGGGAGTCAGGGAGCTCGGCGGCTGCCGGGGGATCGGCCACACCACGTTTCTGCCCACTGTGCTGGCAGAAGCTAGGCATTTTGTTCTTGAGGGGTCCTAGCCTCGCAGGGAGTCCCAGGAAACTACGTGTTGCAACATAATTGGGCGCAGGGTACTGTGGCTACACAGGAAGAAGGGACTTGCTCCTTCTGGGGAAGGCGTGGTGGAGGAGGGGAGGACAGAAAGAAGGTGGTTTAGGCCAAGATGGAGAGGAGAGGCAGGGGACACGCAAGGCATAGAGGCGGGCGGGACACCCTTAATTAGGCACAGAGGGCAAATAGTGGTGTGGCTGGTATACCAGATGGCAAAGACATAAAGCCAACATAGCGAGCGGAGATCTGAGTTTTAATGCTTATTTATTTTTTTGAGTGAGAGCGCAGGCAGGGGAGGGGCAGAGAGAGAGGGGGACAGAGGATCCGAAGGGGGCTCTGTGCTGACCACAGAGAGCCCCCAGTGGAGCTTGAACTCCTAAACCGTGAGGTCATGACCTGAGCCGAAGTCAGCCGATCAGCTGATCAACAGACTGAGCCACCCAGGCGCCCCAGGGTCTGAGTTTCAAAGACTTTGAAAGGCATGTGGCAAAGCTTGAGCTTCCGCTTATCGGCAATGAGGGGGCCATTAACTGCTCTAAAGCAAGAAGTGATGGGATCCGGTATATTTCTAGAGACAAAACCCGTATTGGTGCAAAGCGTGCCTTGGAAAGGGCAGGCTGGTGGGCAGCTGGGGACAAGGGAAGCCGAGGGTCTGAGCTGAGTGGGAGGCCAGAATCAGCTAGAATCTACCACCCATGGGGCTGAGGGGAGACTGCGAAGGCTGTGAACCGAGGCGGGGGCGGGAAAGCCACTGGCTGCAACCGAGGCAGGAAATCTGGCCCGGAGCAGTGATCCTGGCCTCCCCTGAGACCAGCCTCTCCCTTTCCCTAGGTCCCTGCTGCCCTCCCTCCCCCACTCCCTCCTTCCAGCCTCTTGCTACCAGGAGCCTCCAGCCCCAGGCAAAAGCTTGGCAAACTTCGCTCCCAGAATTGAGTGAGTGAATGGTTTTTCTGTCTCTCCTCCATTCCTCTCTAAAGAAACACCCCGGGAGTGCCTGACCTGGTGCCAGGCACTGCCCTTTATGGGCCCCCAGAGCCTGGGAGCTGTACTGTCCGTGGAGGAATCAGGGACTCAGCGGGGTTAGTTCAGGTGAGAAGCAGTACAGCCTGACCCCTGGACCTGTCCCTGTCGCCCTGCCCTGTGGACCCCGTGGCTGCTGAGGGAGGTCAAGGCCTGCAGAGGTATAGGTGATGAGGGTGGGCCTGTGATGGTGACATGAGGTGAGGGTAGAGGTGATAACTGGCCAGGACCGTAGGGGGAGGGCGGGAGGGCGCCTGTGTACTGAGTGGTCATTGGATAGGTCACAGAGGTAGGGGCGGGGTGTGATCACACAGGCACCAAAAGGGGCTGAAAACCACACGGGTGTGGGGTGTGCTTGAGATAAGGCCTGCTTGCTCAGATGGCTTCGTCTAGGACACCCGGGGTGTCCTTTAGCTGGGATTGTTCTGAGAAGTTGGTCCTGCGTCCAGGGATCGAGGGTCAGAGGTCTGGGAAACGCTGGGATTCGAGGATCAGAGGAGGTGCTGAGGCATTGCTTTTGGACTTGTAGCTTCTCCTGGTCTCCACCAAACAGTCACCACAGCCACGTGGGGGAAGACAGGGGCCGAGGCCTCTCCATTCCCAGGGACCACTCCGTCCGGGCCCACAGGAACCACCCCGTCCAGGCCCACAGGAACCACCCTGTACGCAGGAACCTCTCCATATGCAGGCACCTCTCCTCACGAAGCAACCTCTCCTCATGCAGGGACCCTCCGCCCATCCACACAGCCGGAGCCCACCTCGACGGAGGACACTCGTCCGGCCCCCAGCAGGACCTCCCTGTCCAGGTGAGCCCCAGGCGACCAAGGTCACCTTTCAGGCCATCCTCAAAGCATAAGGTATCTTTGAGCAAGTGAGGTCCTTGCACTTCCCCCAGGCCAACACAGCCTCCTGTCACAGTGCGGAGGGCAGACGCAGCCCCCAGCCCCCTCAGCAGGGCCCTTGAGCAGTGAACGACCTACACTGCCGAGCCAGCAGCCCTGCTGCTGTGGACACACAGACCCCCCCCCCCCCCCAGGTGAAGGGTCCACCGTGGTCCCAGTCCCCACCTTTCTCCCTGCCTCAGCCTAAGAGGCAGCCACCCCAGTTTTGCCTGCATACTTTGCACTTGGCCCTGGGCCAAGCATGAAAACATGGAACCTTACCCCCCAAAATTGGTTTTTTTTCTTACCCAAATGGAGTCCCAGCCTGAAGGATTGGTTCTTGGGGGTTATATGTCATTGCGTTCAGTTACTGACTGAGGCTTCCTGCCTGACTGCCTGGACTGCCAAGTCCAGACCTAGCTGAAAGTGTTTCCTGGGGTTGGTAGTGGGGGCGGGGGTCCCTTCCACTGGGACCAGACGCTGCGGTCCCTGGTGCCCTCTGATCTCCTCGGGAAAGTCAAAGGACATGGCTGGGAAGCAGACTAAGAATGCCACGGTGCACGGCATGCCACTGACATCTGGTGACAGCTGCTGGGCTCCTCCCCGCCTCACCCACAGGGTCTCCATCCCAATGGTCCGCATCTTGGCCCCCGTCCTGGTGCTGCTGTCCCTTCTTCTGGCTGCGGGCCTGGCTGCCCTCGGCAGCTATCTTCTCCGCTGGAGGAAGGAAGGTGAGCAAAAGTAGGGAGGAGAGGATGGGAGGCCAAGGACCTCACTGAGACCTGCAGTCCCCCCACCATTGCAGGGACACCTTATGGGTCAGTGTTTCCCTCTGAGATTTGGACATCAGGAGCCCCGCCCTTCCCTTCAGAGGGAGCCCCAGGTCAGTCAACGTTAGGAAAAAGCAATTCAGATGTGGGAATGGGAGAATGGGAGCTCTTGGCTTGCTCCCATCTGTCCGAACTCATCAGTCACTTCTGTCCCTACCGATCCCAGCAAAGCCACGTCCAGCCTCCGCAGATCTAGCTCCCTGTGTGACTGCTGTGGGGGTGGGGTGGGGCGAAGGAGGGCTAGGAGACTAAGCACTTGACCAGGATGGACCCTGCCTCGGGGTCTTGAGACGTGCTCAGCTCCCGTCAAGGCGTGGCTTCAAATCCCAGCTCTGCTACTTTTTATCTGTGTGACCTTGGGGAAGTCACCTAACTTCCCTGAGCCACAGCTTTTTCAGATCACAGACAGAGAATACAGCAGAAATAGAATACAAGCCACACATGAAGTCTCAACTTCTCGAATCGTTAACATGAAAAAAAAGTAAAAAGAAAGTGGAGCTGTTCATTTTAATCATATACGTGATATTTCCAAAACGTTACCCTTTCAACGTGGAATCAGTATAAAAAGCTTAGTGATACATATTCCACATTCTACATTTTTTTCTAAAATTTTTTTTTTCAACGTTTTTTATTTATTTCTGGGACAGAGAGAGACAGAGCATGAACAGGGGAGGGGCAGAGAGAGAGGGAGACACAGAGTCGGAAACAGGCTCCAGGCTCCGAGCCGTCAGCCCAGAGCCTGACGCGGGGCTCGAACTCACGGACCGCGAGATCGTGACCTGGCTGAAGTCGGACGCTTAACCGACTGCGCCACCCAGGCGCCCCTCTACATTTTTTTCATATGGAGTCTTCAAAACCCGGAATAATTCAGAGTAGTCATGCCTGCATGATTGCGGCCGTCGCGGCTCGTGGCTCCTTTGATGAACAGCACAGTGTAAGAGGGTTGGCTGAAATGACGGTCACAGGAGCTGCTATGTGCCTTATGTCGCTTCTGTCGCTTCTATTGCTTTTATCCCCTTTAATGCTCTCAATACTGTGGCATTAGAAACTTACTACAAGTGCCCCCGTTTTACAGGGGAAGAAACTAAGGCAGGGTGGTTACTCAGCTTGCCCCGAGTTTGCACAGCCAGGAAACGGTGGAGCCAGGAAGAAGGGTGCCAGAGCCCTTTGCAAATGAGCAATGTTGTCCTAGTGCAGGTGGCCATGGGGGGGATCCTGGCCATGGGAGGCGGGGAGGGGGGGATCCTGGGCCTGCCTCCTACTTCTTCCTGTGTGGCCCCCAGGAAGAAATGTTGGCTTTGCCCATGTCCCCAGGTCACCGCAGAGGAGTCAGGGAGAGCACACAGAGTGGGAGCATTCCTGATCAAGAGCTCAGAACTTCTTGGGGCGCCTGGGTGGCTCAGTCGGTTAAGCGTCCGACTTCAGCTCAGGTCACGATCTCGCGGTCCGTGAGTTCGAGCCCCGCATCAGGCTCTGGGCTGATGGCTCAGAGCCTGGAGCCTGTTTCCGATTCTGTGTCTCCCTCTCTCTCTGCCCCTCCCCCGTTCATGCTCTGTCTCTCTCTGTCTCAAAAATAAATAAACGTTAAAAAAAAAAAATTAAAAAAAAAAAAAAAGAGCTCAGAACTTCTTAGCACCTTGCCTCTCAAATTGTGGTCCCCAGCTAGCAGCAGTGACATCCCCTGGTAGCCTGTTAAAAGATTCTCAGGCCCCGAGGTGCCTGAGTGGCTCAGTCGGTTGAGCGTCCCACTTCGGCTCAGGTCATGATCTCACAGTCTGTGAGTTTGAGCCCCGAGTCAGGCTCTGTGCTGACCGCTCAGAGCTTGGAACCTGCCTCAGATTCTGTGTCTCCCTCTCTCTCTGCCCCTCCCCTGCTCGTGCTCTGTCTCTCTCTGTGTCAAAATAAATAAAAACATTAAAAAAAAAATTTTTTTTTAAATAAAAAAAAAAGACTCTCAGGCCCCACCTCCAACCTGCTGAATGGGAGTGGGCATTTTTATAAAATGTCCCGGGATCCTGTATGCACACTGAGGTTTAAAAGCAATGACCTTAGCCCATGGAATTACTTCCCCAGCCAGTTTCCGGCCCACACAAGGGGATGTCCATGGACTGATCCCAAAAGGCTGGATCCGTGCTGAGGCACCGAGCTGGAAGGAGCTTCTCTGCACAGCCTGTCTGCCTGCTTCCTGTAGGGAAGGCCCTGCTCTAAAGTACAGGGGGGTCAGTCCACCTCTGTGGGAGCCGGTGCAGGCTTCAGGGTATTCCTGCTGGTCTCTTTCAGCTCAACTGGCCACAGAGACACAGAGGAACGAGAAGGTCCACCTCTCACACTTGGTAAGGAAGGCAGCTGGCCCAAACTCGGATCCCTGTGGGGTAGGACATCAGGATTCCCGGCCCTGCCTCTGCGTCTCCCTACCCGGTTGCCCATGACCGTCCTCCAGGCAAGGCTTGCATTCCATCTCTGGGGAGTCTGAGTGAGCCCCAAAACCAGGTGCAAGCCACAGAGTGCCCCTCCTCACCCTGACTTCCCAGCGGGTACCAGGCAGGGGTCTTTCCCGGGGACCCAGCGCCCTCTTCCCCTCCCCCTCTTAGAACCAGACATTGTCAGAGCAGGATCCAGAGGAGTCTTTGGGAGGGCTGCAGAACCACGGGCTCAGGACACAGAAGCCACACCTGCCTCACCCAGCCCCCCACCCCTCCCTGGGCTGTTTACTGAGATGCCTCCACTCCATTCTCTTAAACATGGGGGCAGGAAAGGGGGGCCGCCATTGCCTTCTTTCCTGGCGCCAGCAAGGACAAAAGACTCAGGCCTGACCCCCCCCCCCCGGGAGGGGCTGGGGCAGGAATGGGGTACTGGGCTTTGGCTTAGGAAGCAGCTGCTGTTGTCTCAGGAAGCTCGACAAGGCCAGAGATGGCAGACAGAAATGAGAGAAAGGTCATGGACAAGGATGGGAGGGGGGCTGCCAGAGCCCCGCCTCCTGGCTATGCCTCCTGGGGTGCACCTTGCCTTCTAGAAGAGGGGCGGGGCAGGAGGGAGAACTGCTGGGGAGGCCAGGGTGCCTGCACCAGCCCCCTGTGCCCACACGGGGGAAAGGCTGCATGGGACTCTTCCGGCTCAAGTGGGAGGAGACAGGAAAGGGCACAGGGCCGAGAGGCTGGTGGGTGGCTGGGGGACCCTTGTCGAGGGAAGGATGAGACAAGGTCTGCCGAGAGGGTCCGAGGCAAGAACCTGTGAACATGACCAATTGAGAGCTTTTGGTTTTCTTTGGTTTATTTCCCTTTTGGCTTCTTTGCAGTTTTTCTGGCAGAGTCTGAAGGTGGAATTTAAAGGGCTTGGGGTTTTCTTCACCCACATTCAAGTCAAAGAGGGAAGGGGACGCTCTGCCGGCTCTGCCAAAGAGCCCCAGGGGTGTGTAAAACTCAGAGGGAAGTAGGAGGGGTCAGACCAGCATTTCCGCTGCCCAGAGAGCTATTGCAAGAGGTTCCCATCCCGAGAGGGCAGTGCTGGGCTGCGATCAGGACTCGACTCCCACTTCCCAAGGCTTCCCTGATTCCCTGCTATTTTTCTAGCGCCTGGACCAGGAGGCTCTCCTATGTAGCTTGTATGTTCAACCACACAGAAAACGTCTCCACACTTGCTGGAGCGGGCCTGTGGCCCATGGCGTGGGCAGAGGGACCAATGAGGGACCCGCCCTGGACGTCAGGTGGTGGTCCTGGCTACTGCCTGCATGCATGTGTGGTTTGGTCTCTGCTCCATGAGGCTCTTTCCTCAAATTCAGTCACCCTTGAATAGGTGACACTGGCGTGGCTGCTGGTGGTCAGCGGTCAGCAGTGGCTGGGTTTGGGCCAAATCACAAAGCTATAAATATGGGGTTAATGGAGAATGGATATGACAACGGGAGTCCTCTGATCGAGCCCCAGTTATGCCGGGTCCTCACCGTAGGCAAGGCCGGGAGAGACCAGGGCCATGAGTGACAGGATTTGTGACTTCTCCTTCCCCTTCCCCTGTTCCCTTGTCCCCTCATGTCCCCAGTCCTAGCCTGCCTGAGAAATTGTGCTCTGATTTTCACCTTGTCCTGTGAGCCTGGATGTGTCACCAGAGACGGCTCAAACGTCCGCCTCTGTCTCCATCCCCTGCCGCTAGGGCGGTGATAACAACAGGGGGAAGGGGGCAGTTAGGAGACAAGGGACATGGAAACAAGAAGTGTGAGTCACGCCCTGCCAGGTCAGCAGGCAGGCAGCGTGGTATAGGAAAAGAACTGGGGTCTGAGGTCACATGGTCATGAGTACAATTCCCAGCTCAGCTACTCAGCAGCTGTGTGACATCTGGCAAGTTACATCACCTCTCTGAGCCTCAGTGTCATTGGGTTGTGGTGAGGCACAAGTGAAGTGAGACACTCAGAAAACGGGGGTTTCTTTCTTTGTCTTTAGTGCCCACTGGGCCACGGGACTTACTGGCTGGGACACCTAAGGGCAGCTATGCCCTTGGGAGACTTGGCTGGGGGAAATGGGGGAGGGGCTGGCATTCCTGACCTGGGGACCTGTGGGGACCGCCAGGCCTGGTCACAGGATGACTCCTACTCATTCGGCCTTGGTTTCCTTATCTGATCAAGGAGGGGGTGCTCAGACTTAACGATTTGTAAAGAAGTTCTCCTTTGCGGTTTGTTAATCGGTGAACCTTTGAGGTATTGACATTTGCTCCCCCCGCCCCTCCCCCCACCAGGGCCTGCGGAGAACCTTGAGCCTGTACATTCTTTCTGCCTCAAGGATAGAAATAACAATAATAAAAACAAAATCGTTCCAGGAGTTCCCAGGTGTTGAGCTGTAAAACACTACCATGAATAGTCATTACAACCCCGAGGGAAGAAAAATTCTTATCCCCATTTTACAGCTGAGGAAACTGAGCCTCAGAGAGGTTAGGAGGCTTGCCCAAGGTCACTCTGAGATGTAGGAAACAGGACGGAAGGACTCTGACTCTACGCCTGTGTTCTCCACCCCCCCCCCTTGTTTCCCTCCTCTCGCTGTGGTGGGGGAACATCACCCCTGCCAAGAATGGACTGTTCTGAGTCTCTGTTTCAGTCGCTGGACTACGCCGTGATCAACCTTGCCGGGCCCCTTGGGCCTCGAGCCAGCCCAGAGCCCTCCGTCAACCCCTGCACAGAAATCCGGGGCCTCAGCCAGGTGTGAACAGAGGGCACTGGGGGTCTGGAGCCACCCAGTCGGGCTCCTCTCTGACAATGCGGGGAAATTGGTGGGTGGAGGGGGGACGCTTTCTTCGGCATCCGCTCCCTGAACACTGCCCCCTGCATCCACCCACCTACCCCATCATAACTCAGGACTTTTCATTCAGAACTCAGGACTCTTGACCTTACATCCTCTTTTCCCCCCTATCCAGAAAGTTCTTGAATAGCTTGTTGGTAGTCACAGTTGCAAGAGCTCTGGGCTGCCAGGGGCTATGAAGATGCTCTCCCAAGGGGTGGATGTTTGGGAGGAGGTGAGGGGCATGAATCAAAGCCTGAGAGGTCTGGGGAGAACTTGTCAGTCTCTGCCCCTTAGATAGAGGCCCAGAACTGTGGAAAAGGCTAGGGTCAACCCCGCAGGCACCTGGGCCACCCCCCCGCCCCAGCTGGACTCTGCTTTTCATTGCCTGACCGTTGTCTTTACAGACTTCAGAGGAGGAAGAAGTCTATTTCCAGGACCAAGAGGGGGACATGATCCCAGGGCCTCCCCTCCACATGTCTGGGGAGGAGCTCGGCTTCTCGAAGTTCATCTCAGTGTAGCGGCAAAAATGCTTAGGGGGGATCTGAATGGCTGGCTATGCGCTAACCCGGATAAGTTTCCTGCTACAGTTTTCAGAGTTCACCTGCCAGGCTCTGGGGCTGTCCCCTGACCCTTTCCAGGCTCTCCTCCTTCGTGCCCCAGCCCGACTGGAAGTTTTTGTCAGCCCTGGAGCCTGCAGTGGGGGGTCTCACAGTCCCAGCGGGAGCCTGGGACCTGCCCAGTATGTTCACATGCTGGCCTAATCGTGCAGCCGAGGAACTTACAGCCCGTGGAGCTCGCCAGAGCCGGGCCCAGCTCCGGAGATCTGGTCTGACTTTGTATCTGTTGCAAGAAATCCCCTGGGCCTGGGCGCCCAACAACAGCCACCCCCTCCAGACCTCACCATCTTCTCTCTTCCTTCCTGACTCAGCACCACTGTCTCCTGCATGAGTGAGAAAAAAATCTTGCTGGGGACAGACGGGGTTCTGATTTTCGAAATGTGCCTATAAACCACCTGCACCGCCGTCCTTCAGGAGGCTGGTTAAACATGTGATTCCCTGGGGGTGCCTGGGTGGCTCAGGCGGTTAAGCATCTGACTCTTGATTTCAGCTCAGGTCATGATCCCAGGGTGGTGGGGGCGTTGAGTGTGGAGCCTGCTTGGGATTGTCTCTCTCTCTCTCTCTCTCTCTCTCTCTTTCTCTCTCTCTCTCTCTCCCTCTGCCCCCCCAATAAAATTTTTAATTTAATTTAATTTAATTTAATTTAAAAATATGATTCCGGGGACCTACTATGGGCTGGGCTCACAACCCTGCCTTTCTAACAAGTGTCTGGTGACTCTAATACTTGAGTTTGAGAACCAGTGGGCCTGTTAAATTTTCGGGTTCATCCAGCTTAGAGTCTATATTCGGTGTCTGGGGACTCCCACCTGCACCCCCGCACACACACACACACAAAGGCTGCTATGTCCACAAGAGGTGAGTTCAGGGCTGGCAGGGACGGTTGCCTTTCCCAGATCCCCACCCAGACATGCATCCCAGCTTTGGAAGTAGGATGGAGAAAAGTTTGGCTCCTTCCTTGTCTGGAAAGGGTTAATTGCCTATGGATTGGGGCTGGGGGCGGGGTGGGGGGGGGTGGGGGCGGGGGGGGGGGTGGAGGTAGGAAACCACAGGGTGCAGGTGGGTTCTGAAAGGCAGGAAGGAGAGGACTGGACAGGAACCTTAGAGGAACCTGAACGTGACCCTGAGTCTGGATCCCTGGGGAGGGGACAGGGGTGGGGGTAGAATACCAGAACTGCTATATTTTCTTTTTCCACTTTCTTTAAAAAATGAAATGAGGGATTGCTCAGTATAGATAAGTTAGAAAGACAGAAGGGGAGGAGAAAAAACAGGTCGCCCAGATTCATTACTGCCGGAGACCATCATTGCTGCATTTCGTTGGATTTCCTTCCAGTTTTTTTTTTTTTTTCTCCACATCATTTGCTGTTGTTCTCTTACAGACTCTTTTGGATATACAACTTTATAGCCTGCTTGTCATGTCCCACTTAATTCTTTTTTTAAAAAGATTTTTCGTCGGGCTCTGTGCTGACAGCTCAGAGCCTGGAGCCTGTTTCAGATTCTGTGTCTCTCTCTCTCTGACCCTCCCCCATTCATGCTCTGTCTCTCTCTGTCTCAAAAATAAATAAATGTTAAAAAAAAAACAAAACATTAAAAAAAAAAAAAAGATTTTTATTTTTACATAATCTCGACACCCAACCTGGAGCTCGAACTCACAACCCCAAGATCGAGAGTCGCAGGCTCCAGTGACTGAGCCGGCCAAGGCACCCCAGGAGAGATTTTTCTAAGTTCCTCCAGGAGGCGGTGGCTCATAGGCTAAGAGAAAACAGAAGCAGAGAAGGTAGAAGGGGTCGTGAAGAGCTTTCAGGCACCTCCAGACCAGGAGACACGTGCTCTCCACCTGCAGCACTTTGCAGAAGTGACAGGCACCCAGCGCTACAGCAGGGGGAGGCATCATGGGGCTCGATCTGAGCGTGAGGCCCCCGAGCCTAGCGCCAGAGCAGGAGGTCTACTCCTCTTGAATGGATCACATGGGCTTATCCCTTTTTTTATTAAGTTTATTTATTTATTTATTTTGAGAGGGAGAGAGAGAAACCTAAGCAGGCTCTGCAATGTCAGCGCAGAGCTTGATGCGGGGCTCGAACCCACGAACCGCGAGATCATGACCTGAGCCGAAGTCGGACGCTTTACCGACTGAGCCACCCAGGCGCCCCCCGAAACAAATGTTTTTCATAAAAATAAAAAGAGATGTTGAAAGCAGACATTCTTGCCTTGTCCCTGATCTTAAGGGGAAGGTACTCAGTCTCACCAAAAGTATGATATTGTCTATAGGGTTTTCATCTTTTTTTTTTTAATTTTTTTTTTAATGTTTATTTATTTTTGAGACAGAGCATGAACAGGGGAGGGGCAGAGAGAGAGGGAGACACAGAATCTGAAACAGGCCCCAGGCTCTGAGCTGTCAGCACAGAGCCCGACGCGGGGCTCGAACTCACGGACCGTGAGATCATGACCTGAGCCGAAGTCGGACGCTTAACCGACCAAGCCACCCAGGCGCCCCGGGTTTTCATCTTTTATCAGGTTGGGAAGATTCCCTTCTGTTTCTAGTTTACTGAGAATTTTGTTTGTTTGTTTGTTTTTTAATGAGAAATAAATATTTTGTCAATGATTTTTCTGCAGCTATTGAGATGATCATATGTTCTTTTAGTCAAAAAACAGAGTCAAAGACTCTGTTCTTTGACTTTCTAATGTTAAACCAGCATTGTGTCCTTGGTGTTACTTTAGCCATGAAGAATATTGGCTGGTAGTTTTATTTTGTGGTTAAGCACTCTGTCTGGGTTTGGTATCAGTGTAAGCTGGGAAATATTACCTCCTTTTCAAGTCTCTGGCAGAATTTGTGTAAATTACTAATAGTTCTTCTTTATACACTTGGTAGAATTCAGCAGGAAGGCATGTGAGCCTAGAGTTTTCTTTGTGAAACGGCACAAACTAGACATTGTTGTTGTTGTTTTAAATGTTTATCTATTTTTGAGAGAGAGAGAGAGAGAGAGAGAAGGGGTGGGGCAGAGAGAGGGGGACAGAGGATCTGAAGCGGGCTCTCTGCTGTCAGCACAGAGCCCAATTTGGGGCTCAAACCCATGAACTGCAAGATAATGACCTAAGCCAAAGTCGGACACTTAACTGAGCCACCCAGGCGCCCCTAAACATGTCATTAATTGCTATTTTACATGGATGACACTGGCTTAGATTCTTGCGTTTCAATTTTTCTTTTTTTTTTTTTTTAATGTTTATTTATTTTTGAGAGAGAGAGACACAGAGCACCAGCGGGAGAGGGGCAGAGAGAGAGGGAGACACAGAATCTGAAGCAGGTTCCAGGCTCTGAGCTGTCAGCACAGAGCCCAACGCGGGGCTCGAACCCACCAACCGCCGATAATGACCTGAGCCGAAGTCAGACGCTCAACCAACTAAGCCACCCAGGCGCCCCTTGAAAATATATTTAAAAAAAAAAAAAAAAGCAGCACACTGGTCCTTTGTTCACCACTCTGCCTGAACTAGATTCCAATTCCCATTTTCCAGGCACTGTGTAAGTCCTTTCGATCTTTGTAGGACTCCGGGGAAGGGAGGAAGCCCTCCAAAACAGGAGTGAGATTTCATTTCTTTCTACTCTGATGAGCAGAGACTCAGGGAAAAATAAGATTCAAGTTAGAAAGAAAAGGAAGTATTTCTTACGTTGGCACATAAGATAAAATTCACAATCACTGCGTCGGAATAAAATAGAATTCTTAAACTTAAATCTGTTCGGCTTAATCGTAAACTTTCCGCTTTGTTCTTAATTTCCTCATATCGTCACAGATGAGATGGTCCGCAGACCGGTGCCTGGGCGCCTCTGCCGCACGTTATGAGGGCAGGTTTCTGGGGAGCTGCAGAAAGGGGAAGATGTGTTTCTGGAAGGAAGACGAAGCCCCGAAAAAGATGGGTGGGGTGGGGGCTTTAAACGCTTAGGTAATTTGTGAAATTGTCCGGCACCGTGCCAACGTGCGCGGAGATGAAAAAAGAGGGAAAGAAATCGAAGCGACCTCCAGATGCTGCCGACACGGCCCTTCCCCCTTCCTGGGCAGGGATGATGGTCAGAGGGGCACATTCACGCCTCACGCCTGCCACATCTGGTCCCCACGGTGCACCGTGGCTCCAGCATGGTCTTTCCCAAAGACGTTTGGCTGCTCCCGTGAACTGGACTCCCGCCACGAAAGAGATGTCCTTGGGTAAGCGGGTTCAGAGGACTGCTGTAATCATCGGTTTTGTCTTCTGGCAACCCTCCAGAAGGTTGACCCCTCGGGGTCAGCCTCGTTTTCCGAGAGCTTTTCTCCCTGGGCCTTAGCATACAATAATTTTCTGATTTACCTGCCGAGAGTCCTTGAAAATGGCTATCCACCTGTGATTTCATGACTATTACAGTCATTATTGAAATTACTAAGTACTTCGAAACGTCCCTGTAGCGGACGGGGCCCATCCCACGGGTGCAGCTGTAGCTAAGGGTGTCTGTGTTTCAAGTTTCATACTATTTGCCTAATTGGGGCCAAATTTACCTTTATCCTTTTGTATTGTCCCAGAAAGGTCATGCTTCAAGATGCTTCTAGGTCCTTCGTCACGAATGCATGCTGCAGGCTGACTAATGGTGACAAAGAGAATTAAGCTCCTGTTCAGAACTTATACAGGGCGCACCCACCTCCTCCATGTAAAATCAGGAGTCACGCTGTATCTTATAAGGCCCTTTCCTATGCAGAAGTTCAGAGACCACTGCCCAACTCATACATTTTTTAAGTTTATTTATGTATTTTGAGAGAGAGAGAAAGTGCGCGCTCGTGAGCGAGTGCATGTGAGTGGGGGAAGGGCGGAGAGGGAGAGACAGAGAGAGAGAGAGAGAGAGAGAGAGAGAGAATCCCAATCAGGCTTCACATTCAGCATGGAGCCTGATGAGGGGCTCCATCTTCCAAACCGGGAGATCATGACCCGAGCCGAAATCATCAGTGCTTAACCGACTGAGCCACCCAGGTGCCCCTACAACGCGTACGTTTTTAACGGAAGAAAATCTCAGCAAATGTACTTCGGATGGTTGTATTCACTTGTTCAAAGATGATTTGGGATTCATTATAATTGTACTAAGATTTGTGCCAAAGTATAGGAAAGCCCTTTTTATAAAAAGGAGACCCTTTTAGCCCCTAAGAGTAGGGTAGAGGAGACAGAATTTTAGGGTCAAGGGAAGTCCTTTCAAAGGAACGAATTTTGTTTTACAAGACAGTCACGGGGTCTCCTTGGTATCAGTCTGCTGCGGACTGGAGAGCACGCCAGTTGGATCAGTGCTGCTTGGAGGGCAGGTGGGGGGTGGGGGGCCTGGGCTGGAAGGAGACCTGAGTGAAAGGGAGACAGACCAGGGTCTTGCAGGAAAAGAGTGCAGAGTGAAAACCCTTCTCAATGAGTGGCCCAGTTGTATGCAATTCCAATTAGTATCCCCACGGGAAAAGGGCGTACTCCGACAAAATGATCCTAGAGTTCACTTTCTAGAAAAAATAATTACTGAGAAAAGTAACACTGATCAAGAGAGTAGTTGAAAACTTTCTTTACTAGATAAGTAAAATATAGAAGTTTCTAAATAATTAAAACCTTGATCATAACGACTAGATTAGATACACAGATGAATGGAATAAGCTAGAAGTTCTCCCTGCTCCCTTGCACATCCTACTCAGTCCCTCCCAGGGCTGTGGGGTCACCACTAAACCCAGTTCTGAGGGAGGAGGGGCCGGGGCTGGGCAAGCTTTAGACCGTGGGCACCCTCAACCACCTGGCATGCCTGGATCTCTTGAAGAGTTGAATCTGGGGATGGCAAGGTAGCCCACACTTATGGTTCCCTTTCTTATCCCATGTTCCTCCTCCACCAAGAGCACCCCACCCTGACTCTGCCAATCTGCCTCGATCTTTGGGAAGCAGCACTGGAAGGAAAGCCCCAGCCTGAGAACCAGGAATCCAGGGGTCTGTTTCAGCTCCGCCAACGACTTTCTGTGTGACATTGGACAAAGCTCATCACCTCTCTAGGTCAGTTTCCCAACTATAATATGATAAGAATCCATTCTGCCCTACTAACCATATGCTACTGTGCCAGGAGGGAAAAAGAATTTTTTAAATGGTGGCAGAATTCCTTTTAGAAATTCAACTATCTTGGGGCGCCTAAGGGGGTCAGTTGGTTGAGCGTCCGACTTCAACTCAGGTCACGATCTCACAGTTCGAGAATTCGAGCCCCTCATCAGGCTCTGTGCTGGCAGCTCAGAGCCTGGAGCCTGCTTCGGATTCTGTGTCTCCCTCTCTCTCTGCCCCTCCCCTCTCTCTCTCTCTCTCTCTCTCTCTCTCTCTCTCTCTCAGAAATAAATAAACATTTAAAAAAGAAATTCAACTATCTTTATTGGGAAAATAGCTTGAGGCCAATTCGGGGCTAAAAGGAGATTTCCTCCACCCCCAAAGTTATGGCGAAAATAGGTGAGCGGTGGTTGGCAATCTTGGCTACAGATTAGAATCATTTGGGGAGCTTTTAAAACACAGGGCCTCCCAGACTCCACTCCCAGCCTGGCGGAGACTGGCTAGATCCCAGTTCTTCTTCCTGAGTACCAAGGAAAACTACATTTCCCAGGCTCCTTTACAATAATCCAGGGCAACATGATGAGATTCTGGCCAATGGATGTGGACAGGCTGACCTAGCCAATAAAATCCCTGAGTAATATGCTACACTTTATTCCTCTTCCATGACCTCTGTGGCGCCTGTTTGTTAAAGACGGTGGAGTCAAAAATGGAAAGAGGCTGGATCCCTGAGTCACTGCTAGGAGTAACACCCAATTCCTACCAGATGTGATGTGAGCAAGACATTAATGTGAGCGAGAAATTAATGATAAAGCAGTCAGCCTTTGCAGACCTTCCGATTTAACTGACCTGGAGTATGGTCCAGGCAATTGGTTTTTTTTGTTTTGTGTTTTGTTTTGTTTGGTGTTTTGTTTTCCACACTTCCGGCGATTCTAATGTGCAGCCGGAATTGAGACCCACTGGATTAGGACAAAAATACAAGCGTGGGGTTGCTAGGTATGGCAACAAAATATCCACTTTCCAAGGACGCCCTGGAGATGGGAAGAAGGTTGTTCAGCAATGAGAGGAAGAGGGTCCAGCAACACGGAGGGAGGCGGGGGAGCCCAAAGAGAAAGGTTGACCAGAAAAATATTCTATGTGCTGGGAATGATCAGGGAACATTCAGAGTTGGGGTATTTAACATTCAATTCTAAATTCTCATCAGAGCTGTTAGGTGGAAGATGTAAGCCCCTATGGTTGCCTCCAAATCACCGGTAAAGTCAGCCTCCACGCTTGTCCTCGTGCGAGTGGATGCTTTGGGGGAAATGGAAGGAAGAAAGCCAGTTCCACATTTGGTTGTTACAGGGAGAAGGGAACAGCTAGAGCCCCCTGCCGAGAATCCCCAGTGAACATTCCAGGCTCCCCTGAAGAATGCAAGGTGGGAAGGAAGGCTGAAGCCTTCACCCTGAAGGATCTGACAGACACACACCCACCCATGGTGACATGTGGGTGACATTTCAACCAGCTCTCTATGGCATGTATGGTTGAGCACCTAGAACCAATCTTAGCATTAACGCTGGGAGAGTCCATGATACTTTTACAGAGAACGAACCTAAGAGGTACAGGGGCCTGCTCCACACAGCAAGTTCTGGGTGAAGTGATTAGCCATGGAGTCCCTGGGTCCCCTGGCCCCCATGAATGTTCGCAGACCCCCAGCCCTGAGCATTTAGAACAAGCATTTTCTGGGGACGGGGCATGTGGAATGGTGGAATGCGAAATCTTAGAAGACATCACAGGACACAAGACGATGCACTCCAACTCCCATTCCAGAATCACTTATGCTGGGTGCCCCCCTCTCACCCTGTCCAGAAGCCATCCACCGGGCCCGAAGCAAAGACAAACAGAGCCCAGAAGCCTTTGTTTTCACATTTAATCAAAGGAAAAGAAAGAAAACTAGTCAGAGCAAAAGCTCGAGAATTGACTGAGGGAGGAGAGAAGAGGGGACAGGGCCACCAGGCTGGCACTGAGTGTGGACAGTGGGGGGCAGAGTCCTCATTATCCTGAGGTGCCTCAAATACAAGCGTCTGGGGCGAGGTGGCGGCAAGGCGGGGGGGGGGGAGATGTAACATGGTGGGCACACACCTGTTCCAACCCAGCCCTGGGCCAGGGTCGGGGGGTGGAGGGGGGTTGGGCAGGGGAGGTAGGATGAAGTTCAGGGAGGGATGAAGACAGGAGAGGAGGGACCCAGCCCAGCCGCCCAGGCATCACTAGAGGTGACAGAACAGCATCAACACAGGAGATCTGCCCTAAAAGGCCAGGTGCCAATGCTCCAGCAAGGTGCCCAGCCTCCTATGCCAACCTCCCTCCACTCCCGTCGGAGGATGGTCTCTCCATCAGGGCACTTTGGAGGTTAAGCAAGGGCAGGGGGTTTGCACCAGCAGATCCTCTGGTGCCTCTACTCCTAAGTCCTCCAGGGGAGGCGGGAACTAGCAAAGGATACCGCTGATTGCCTCGGGTGTTTTCCTCCCACTCCTGGTCCCCTTGGGCTGTGGGTAAGGGTGATGCAAGGAAGAGCTGACTTGAGGATGAAAAGAACACTGGCCAAAGGGAAAAGGGGAGTGTAAAGGCGACTGCATAGTGGAGGCAGAGCTACGCAAACGAGATGGGAGCAGGCTTGACCTTTACATCTCATTTGCATATCCTCTGCGAATGCAAATGAAATCCCTACTATAATAAATATATTTCTAACTTTGTAATAAATATTCTGTCTCTTCTCCCTCCCCTTCCCTACGAAATGGGCACACAGTGGTTCAGGGGCCAGCTTGGGCTGAACCTGCAGCGAAGACGGATTAGACACTCAGCAGAACTGGGAAGTCACGGGAGGGGGGGCGGGGGGGGCCGGGGGGGGGGCGATGGGGTGGTCCCGGCAAGGACAGGCTGACCCCAGGCAGGATCACAAAGAAGGACGAGGGACAGATGCCTGGGGAAGTCTAGGACGGCATTATTTTCTTAAAAGGGATTCTCCTATTTTACACAATTGCCTTCCCCAAGGACTCGGGGGTGTCTTTTAGGATAAGGGAACAGCAGGAGAGGTGGAGGAAGACATCTGGGGAGGGCCAAGGCTCTGCAATCTGGGATAAGAGCCTCATAAGAAATGGGGGCTGATGGGGAACCCCCAAAAAAGTGACCTCCAAAGCAAAACCACCCGTTGCTTCTTTTCTCCAAAAAACTAACACTGATACACACACACCAATGGCACACACACAGACCGGGTGCCGCAGCATGAGGAACAGAAGCTGCGTTGAAACCGTGTGGATAGCGCCCCCTGGAGTTGCTCGACAAGAAGCTGGCTAGAGCACAAATGTCTTCCGCCCGAGCCCAGGCCCCATAGCCTGCTCACAAGGTCCCCTCTGCGCCCCATCCTCTGCGCCCCCCCCAGGCAGATCTGATGCAAGTGGGCGACCTGGACCCCCCCCCCCCCAGAGAGACCACGATGGACAATGGTCACCAACAGGGAGCCCAGATATGCCCCACCGTGGGCCACGATCAGTAGGAGCAGGCTCCCTGTCACTTGGCTCGGTCTTCAGCCCACCCCTACCCCTGTTGAGCCCACTCACCCCTGCTGGCCTTGCCCCGCGGGGGAGCAGAGCTGACCTGTCAGGGGCACGTTGGAGAAGTCTGTGGAGAGACTTCGGCAGTGAAAAGCTGTGGATGAGGGAAGGACAGGGCGGGGTCTGCTTGTGGGACTCCGCCCGATTCCACGGGAGCTGGGACGGCCCTGCTCCCCCCGCCGTGGGAGCTGGTTCAAGCTCGGGTTCCTCCAGCCTTCAGGACGGCACCAGGCTGCCACCACCGCCCAGGACTGCCTGGCTGCTGGGACCTGCACTCCCCGGTCTGGAAACAGCCCAAGGCCCACTCCTAGGCCACAGGTGTGAGAGGTGGGAGGAGCCCAGGAATTGGGTGGGCGTGGCTAGCCCAAGGAGAAAAGGTAACTGCGGAGAGGTGCCCTGGGGGCAGTGTACCTACTGACCACAGGGTCCCAAAGCAGCTTTTCTCTTCTCTGGACTGAGCACTATGGAGGTGACTCTGACACTCCTGGGCACAGCCTGGCCCTCAGAGGGACATCTGGTGGCCAGTGGGCATGGGGAGTGGGCAGCACCTGGGCACAGAGGTACCCCATGAACACCCCATCTCCTTGGCAGTGCATGCCTCTGTGCTGAAGCCAGATTAGGGCCCCCTAGGAGCCATCACCCAGGGAGAGCCAGACCACCAGGGACGAGAGCTAAGGATCATGGCTGGGGTCATGGCTGGGGAAGGGGATGGGTCGCAACCCAGAGGGGTGAGGTCCACATGAACAGGCTCAGTACACCCAGCTGACAGGCACCCACTGGGGCTCTGTCCGCAGCTTCTCCATGGCAGCCTGGAGCTCACGAAAGGTCCTCTCCAGGTTGGTGTTGACCAGGGTGAGGTCGAAGTAGTGCCCGTAGCCTCTCTGGATGCGGCTGCTCTCTTCCACTGTCCTCCTCAGGTCTGCCTCCTGCTGGCACAAGGGGACCTCGCGGCCATCAGTGTCCCCCAGTCACCCCCATCATCACGGGGGATCTACAGCCTCCCCCATCTATCCCCCTGCCCAGAGCCCAGCCATATCAGGTACAGACTCCCTGGCTAGGGAGGCAGGAGCCATCGCACGTCTCCGGGCGGCTCTCCTGCAACCAGGGACAGACAGATGGGTGAAAAGAAGGAAGGAAGGAAGGAAGGAAATAACCTTTAGTCAGTGCTGAGCATGGCACTAACTGTTTTGCAACCCACGTGATCTTCGCGATAGCTCTGCTAGGCAGGACTAATGATTCCCCATTTCCAGCAGAGAAAATTGAGGTTCAGAGAGGTCACCCAGCCAGCCAGTGGCTGCAGAGGGTCTGTCTGACCCCAAGGTCAGTGCTCCCTCCAGTGTGACCAGGCGCCTGAGATGCACCTCCCAAGCACGCCACTACTAAGGCAATCCACGGGTGCCCCAGGCCACCGCTACCCCACACCTAATCAAAGCTGGCCAGCTGGCTGAGCAGGGGTAGGAAGGACACTTTGAATGCTGACTTAAATGAGCAGAGGTGGAAGCTCTAGGGCTGGCCCAGCTTTGTCCCAGTGGCCCCAGTTGGCTATGTTTGTGGCCAGGGGACTTCAGAGGGGAGCCCAGCCCAGACAGCCTCTGACCAGGGGCCTGAGAACTGCAGTACCAGGCATGGCCAGCAGATGGACCCCTGAGCTCAGAGTTCTGCAAACCCTACATCCGGAGAAGGCGGCTCCAAGGGGTACCTGGGGGGGAGGTAGGCGCCCTGGTGTCCTGTAACCAGTGACTTGAAGCTTCTCCTCCCAGCCTCCTCCCTGATGCTAACTCATCCCTCCAGCCATCCTTCCAGCCTCCAGCCTCCTCCTTCCCTTCAGCTTTTCCCTCCAGCTGTAAATGCCTGGCCCACTTCTGCCCAGAGATCACCCACCGGCCCTCTGGACTCCCTTAAACACTCTGTCCCCCCACAGTGGACGGAGTGGCAGGCCTTTCAAAAGCTCCCGCACCCCAGGCTAGCTGTATCCCTGACTCTATGAGACTCTGGGCACTTTACTTCCTTGCTCAGATCTCTGTTTCCAAACGGATAAAGTGGGAGTCAGGAGTCCAACCTCACTGATACCTTGGGTGGTGCCCTGTCTCCTTTCCCCAATGCCACCTTCTTCTCCTCATCAGCTCCAGCCTACCTTCTCCCGGGGCAGCCATTAGGCCCCTCCCACCGCACCTCAGAGTCCTCACCGTAAGCTGCTTGGTGGACAGCCCACTCTCCAATGCAGCCCGGTTCATGGCCCGGAGGGTCTCGTAGTCAGGGGCCTCGATGAACACCACATAAGGGACAAACTCAGCTGTTCTCAGCACTTTCACTGCCTGCGGGAGAAGAAGGGGGTGGGGGAGTATATCCCCACGGACATCCTGGAAGGGGGAGGAGGGATAGCTGGGGGCTACCTGGGAGGGTGGGGAAACGGAACCTGGGGATGAATGGGAGAGGAACAGCTGGCAGGTGGCCGGGGACTGGGAAACCGGAAGAGGCTAGGGGGGCCCTGGGAGGGCAAGAAAGAGATTCCAGGTGGGTTGGGTCCCTAGCAGTAGTTGGGGGATATATGAGGGTGCTTGGGAGACCAGTGCCTGGAAGCATATGGGGAGTGCTGGGGGTGGGGCAGCAGAGTACCCAGCGGGGATCTCAGACCGGCTGGGACTTTACCTGGGGGTTGACATCCAGCACGCACACTTTGCCGGCGGCGACCACGCCCCGGATGGAGTCGATGCGCGTGCCATACAGGTTGCCCTCGTACTCGCCATGTTCCAGGTAGCGCCCAGCGCGGATGTCTGCCTCCATCTCCCCACGGGACACAAAGCTGTAGCCCTGACCTTCCCGTTCGGAGTCCTTGGGCCGCCGGGACGTGTCTGGGGGGAAGGAGGGGCTGAGTGAGCACAAGCAGGCTGTACCATGTCAGACGCGCACGGTCCTGCAGCCTGGGAGGGGCGGCCTCCCTCCGCCTTCAAAACACTGCCGCCTCCCCACACCCGCACCCTCACCCTCACCCCTGCCACACACGCATTCGAGACTCCCACATTGACAGGACCTTCAGAGTTCACTGCGCCAACCTAGTGCTCACAGATGGGGGGCTGAGGCCCAGAGGGGGCGATGTGCACCCCAAAGCCACACACCAAGGTCAAGGAGACCTGGGGTCAGCACTCAGGTTCCCGCCTCCAGGAACCAGGGGCTCTCACCACCCCAGCTGGTTCTGTCACCAAGAAGCCCCGTCTTCCACAAGGCCACACGCAGCCCTGTTTCACACGGGTTCCCAGCGGGGCTTCTCCTAAGTGAAACTTGAGAGGAGGAAAGGCGAGGCCTGCCCCCAGCCCACCCAGGCCACAGGTTCAAAGGACAGCTTCCCCACCCCTCTCCAGCCTGCAGTTCCCCCCTACCACCTACAGAGGGCGCATTCCCCCCACGCCTCACTCAAAAGTACCCCTTGACTTGGAAGTCCATGCAGATGCCTGCTCAGTGGACCCAGCCCCAGCCCCTGCTCCCAGTCCCCTGCCCACCAAGGCCCGGCTCCCACTCACAGGGCACGGTGGTGCCATAGCGATCTGGATCCCACATGATGAGTTTATTCTTCAGGCTGCGCCGGCCCACACCCTGGGCTCCGATGAGCACCAGGGTTTTCCGGCGGAAGGGGGGCATGCGGGCCACCTCCTCATAAATGAGCAGCTCATGCCGGTCAAACTCTGAACACAGGGAGATGGCGCTCATCAGGCTAAGCGGGAGGCGTGGGTGGGGCCGGGCCTCAGGGAGGCCAAGGATAAGAGGGCTGCGGTGGTGGCAGCGTGGGGGGGGGGGGGGTGCAGCAGAGAGAGACTGGGCAGGTCCTGGGGATGGGACTGGCAGCATCAGCACCAACAAGTCACTGGCGGGGGTGGGAGGGCGCATGCCATATTAGAGGAGGACAGGGAAGGGGGCCCCCAACACCCACCTGCATTCTTCGTAGTCAAATACATCATTCGCTTCTTTTTCTTTCCTGAAAGGCTGCCACATAGGGTCCCTGGCCACAGGGAGATGGGCGAGTGAGGCCAGTCAGGCTTGTGTCACATCCCAGATTAGGGGGTCATGAGGCGGGGGGGCGGGGGGGGAACCCTCATACCTGAGGTGGGTGTCAGCTCCAGATCCCGTTTGACAAAGGCTTTCCGCTTCTCCTCCAGCAGCTGGCTGGGGATGAGCCCAGCGCTGCCCCCTTCGACGTGGCATGCCTGAAAACGAACAAGGGAGAAAGATCTGCCTGAGTGAGAAGACACCTCCCTGGGCGCTCACCTCCCCCACACACCACGCCTGGAGAGACAGACACCGAGGGCTCACCTGCCACCAGTTAGCATCGTCCTGGTTTACAATCTGCAGTAAGTCCCCAGCACTGAAGCGCAGGCCGGCTTCCTTGCAGGGGATAAGGCTGTCTCTTGCAGGGTCGTAGTCGAAGTGGCATTTCACAAATACCTGGATGGGGGATCAGAGAAGGGTCAAGGGAAGAAGGTAAGGCTGGAGGTCAGAACCCTTCTCAGACCAGCCCCCTACCCCACTTCCCCCTCTGAGGGTGGGGGGACCGTCACCTGGTCCACTGTCTTCCCCAGGCCCTCACAAAGGTGAAAGAGGCTAAGGCGTGGCCCCCCTAGTAGGGGCATGGTGCCCCCAGGCCCCCCTGGTAGCGGCCTCCCTTTGCATCTAGAACAAAAGGACTCAGACTGATGGGGCCTGTGGTCAGGCCTGGGGCCTGAGGCAGCCACCCGCTGAGGAGGAGGCAGATCACTGGGTAAGGGACACAATCCTGGCACCCATTGCAGGATCCCTCAGTCCACCCACAGCCGCCTGTTGGAACAGGGGGCTCTAGCAGATGGCTACAGAGCCAGTAGGAGAAAGTGGACAGAACGGCCAGACCCCCACCTTCCACCAACCAGGAGGCAGCTGTACAGGGCACCTGGCAACTCAGCATCGCGCATGCGCGCACCCGGTACACCTAGGCCCGGGGCTGCATCGATACAAGTTGCCTACGCGGGTACAAACGCGCGCACGTCCCTTGCACATGCGTATGAGTGCCCAAGACTCAGGCCAGTGCACGAGTATGTGGGCCTGTGACCCTGGCGGCTGGGAGTCCCGGCTGCCCGTTGGGCCTTGGGCTGGGTGGGGAGGTAGGTGGACGGACCCACCTGGCGGGGCAGATGGGGCTCCTGGTAGCTGGGCAGGATCTTGAGGATGACGCTGCCGCTGGCACTGCGCAAGAGTTCCTGCAGCGCGCGGGGGTCGCTGCCCACTGGCTGCCCGTTCACCTCCTTGATGATGTCGCCCACGTGCAGCAGGCCTTGCTGAGCCACCATGCCGCCGTGCAGAATGCGCGCGATCACCAACTCGCCGCCCTCCACACGGAACGTCACTCCCTGGGGGGTGGAGGGCGGATGTGACAAGGCCCCAGCTGCTCAAGGCAGAATCTTCAAGTGGGTTTCCTAACGGCCCCTCCATTCCCACCCTCACCCCTTCCACCCCGGACTCACAGAGTCCCCTCTATCATTTTTCTGCCCCAATCCTTCACTTACAGGGCCACTCATGGAGGGAAGGGGGGGCAGAGTGGGGAGGGTCCTGGCACGCGGACGTGTGCAGCTCAGGTGCAGGGCGTCTGCCGTCTCCTGGGGCTGCACGGGCCTGGCCCGGGGCAAAGCTGGAACCATCTTCCCCTTCAGCCCTCTCCGGGCCAGATCCGGCCTCCACTGCTTACTCTCCACCCCGCCCCCCTCCGGATCCCACCCCCAGCCCTGCCCCGTGGCCTCACCAGATGCTCTCCGGCGGTCTTGCGGATGCCCACCATGCGGACCGCGTCGGGAGGCACCGGCTGGTTGCTGAAGGTGGGGTCCAGGCCAGGGCTGGGCGGGGGAGTCTCATAGGTCTTCGAGGCCACAGAGTCGTGTGTCTCCAGGAGGGACTGGGGAGGTGGTGGAAACAGGAGGGACCGTGGGACAGTGCCCCGTGGCTCTAACTCCCCGCCGGCCCCTCTCCCAGGGGCCGCCCCAGCCACCACCCCAACTCCCCGCCCCCCGCCCTCCGGGCTGGAACCTGGAAGTGAGGCTCTTGGAGGATGCGGGCCAGCTCCGCGGCGGTGCTGCTCTGCTCCGCCAGCTGCGCCAGATCCCGAAGGATCTCCTGCACCAGCTCCAGGTTGTTGTCCCGCACGGCCTCCAGCTTGGTCTCCTCCAGCCGCTCGTGGGCCTGGTGGGTGAGGGCGGGGCAGGTAACACCCGAGGCTCCCCGAGAACCCTGAGCTACCAAACACTGCCCCGCCCACCCCAGCGCAAATCCTGACTTCAGACCCCGCCCTTGGCTCCGCTTCTGACATCAGCTTCAGACCCTCACTCACCCAGCAGCGAGCACACTCCCACCTGTGCAGGCACACCTTGCCTTCTCCTTTCACCCCCAAAATGGTGATTAGGACCCAATTTAGGGAAGGGAGAGTACAAAGGATAAACCTTCATCCTGTTGCCACAGAGGGCCGTGAGACTTATCACGCTGTCTCCAGCCCCCCCGGGACCCTGTAAGCATGTGACTTCAAGGACAACTTATTCCACCCAACATCATGGTCTTGGACATCCTGTAGCCCAGGATGAAGAAGCCGGGGAGGTGGAGTAACTTGCTCAAGGTCACAGGGACCCAAACTTGGGTCTCCAGGCCTTCAGCCTAGTGCTCCCAGTGAGGGAGGGGACGAGAAACCGGTGCGGTTGACCTTGAACCACACGAGGGTTTGCCACACCAACCCCAGCACAGTCAAAAATCCACATATAACTTTTTACTCCACAAAGACTTAATTACTGATAGGCTACTGGTGACTGGAAGCCTTATGGGTAGCAAAGAGTTGGTTGGGGGTGCCTGAGTGGCTCAGTCGGTTGAGTGCCCAGCTCTTGATTTCAGCTCAGATCGTGACCTCAAGGTCGTGGGATTGAGCCCCTATGTCAGGCTCCACACTGGATGTGGGGCCTTCTTGGGATTCTCTCTCTCCCTCTCCCTCTGCCCCTTCCCTTCTCACATGAGTGTTCCCCCCGTCTCTCTCTCTCTCTCTCTCAAAAAAACCAAAACCAAAAACAAAGAGTTGGTTAACACATATTATCTACGTTATATTATTATATACTGTACTCTACAATAAAGTAAGCTAGGGAAAAGAAAATGTTAAGAAAGTCATAAGGAATAGAAAACATTTACAGTACTGTGCTTCATTTATTGAGAAAAGTCCACAGACGAGTGACCTCGCACAGCTCAAACCCATGTTGCTCAAGGGTCAAATGTGCATGGTGCCAGGAGAGGACCTGGCACCTGCTTGTTGATTTACGGACTCTGGGCTCCATGTGCTCTGAAAAGGGGGAAGGAAGGTTTTACCAGTGACCAGTCCAGCAAGGAGAGTTATGTTAGTTGGGTCAGGAAGTAAGGAGTCTTATTTCAGGGATATAAATGAAGACTTTTTTCTCTCCGAACCATTTGAAAAATAGACCTAAGTCACTTCACCCCAGACTACTTCAGCGTACATCACCTAAGAACAAGTAGGAGGCCAGCTACATAAACTATAATACCACCACCACTTGGAAGAAGTTCAACGTTGACACATTGATGTAATATCTAATAGACAGTCTCTATTTAAATACTGGTTAGTGTCCCCAGAGTATCCCTTATAGTTTTGGGGGTTTGTTTTTGTTTTTTTCTGATCAACAATCTCATCAAGGACCATGTGTTACATTCGGTTACAAAAAGGCCACATCTTTTGATTCCCCTTTAGACCAGATCCCAGTAACTTCTGGTCTTTCGGGACATTTTTAAGTTCAGGCAAGTAGTTTGCAAAATGCCCCACAACTGGATTGCTCTGATTGTTTTGCCATGATTAGACTCAGGTTAATCATTTTTGGCCAGGGTTCTACATAAGCAATCTTGTGTCTTTCCCACCCCTTGAGACTGTGACTATTCTGTTCCCCAACAATCTTTCATTGATGTATTTAGCGTTCATTTATGACCCCTGCCTAAATCAATTCTTGAAATTTTGTTTTTCAACGTTTATTTATTTTTGGGACAGAGAGAGACAGAGCATGAACGGGGGAGGGACAGAGAGAGAGGGAGACACAGAATCGGAAACAGGCTCCAGGCTCTGAGCCATCAGCCCAGAGCCTGACGCGGGGCTCGAACTCACAGACCGCGAGATCGTGACCTGGCTGAAGTCGGACGCTTAACCGACTGCGCCACCCAGGCGCCCCCTAAATCAATTCTTAAGTTGGGGGTTGCAAAATAGTGATTTTCTAACTCCGTTATCCCTTCTACATTTATTAGCTGGCATTCTCCTGTAAGAAAGAACTAGTCCTTTTTCCCTCCCACCCCACCTCCCTCTCACCTAAACTCCCCTCTCTGTATCACTATGGATTCTTTTTTATTCTGCGTTATACTCCACCACCGTCGCTATCTTCGTGGTCTCAATTTATCCCAAACTTTGTTCATTGGGAGCTCCAAACACACCTGTGTCCTTTGGACATGGTTCCCATCAGTCCTCGAGCACCTTCTTCCCTCTGCCACAGGCTCATCTTGTACTTTCCCTACCCCACGTCTGGGCTCAGCAATTTCTCCAAGGAACTTGGATTCCTTTTGGCAGGGAATGGTACTTAGAAACCGAGATCTGGGGTACTCAGTGCTCATTGCTTCTGGCATGTTACTTCTTTAGTAACCCTTCGTTGACCCTGATAGTTCCAATTAAAATCTAACGCTGCAAAATTTTCCTCCGCTGCTCCCGTTCCGTATTTGTACCTCCCTTCTCCCTGAGAACTTATTTCCCCAAAATATGAATATATCTGCTTATCTGTTCCATCCTTCAAAATTCAAAAGGATTTCAAAATTGCTACTGTGGCCACCTATCACAAACTTAAGTAAAAGTCAAGATTTATCTGCAGTCCCTTTTGTCCTCAAAATAGTCTAAAAGCACTTACAGCATTAGGGAGATGCTCTGTATCTGTGCTGTGCAACATGGCAGCCATATGTGGCCATCAAGCAACGGGACTAGTATGACTGAAAAACTGAATTTTTAATTCTACATCAGCAGTGCAGTGTATTTAAGTGTTTTCATTTTAATTTAAGCATTTAAATAAATACTCACATGTGGCTAGTGGCTACTGTATCAAATAGTACAGCCTTAGACTATATCTCACTTAGGGTATACAGTCAGAATACTGTGAGCAAAAGTACCAGAATTAATTCCCTTTTCTGTATAGTTACGCTAACGATTTAATATGTGGACAGATTCGCTTATCTGCACTTAATCTCAGAGTTTGCTTTTTTCATTCTTTTCAATTCATTTGTATTTTTTGAATATTTACAACACTTACATGGTTCAAATTTTAAATCTAGGGGCACCTGGGTGGCTCATCCGTTGAGCATCCAACTCTTGATTTCGGTTCAGGTCATGATCTCATGGTCCTGGGATGGAACCCCACATCAGGCTCCATGCTGAGTGTGGAGCCTGCTCGGGATTCTCTCTCTCTCTCTCTCTCTCTCTCTCTTTCTTTCTCTCTCCCTCTGCCCCTCCCTCCCTCTCTCTCTCTCAAAAAGATAATTTAAATCTATATAAAAAGTAAACCTAGGGACACCTGGGTGACTCGGTTGGTTGAGTGTCCAACTTCAGCTTAGGTCATGGTCAGGGTTCATGAGTTCGAGCCCTGCATCAGCCTCCCTGCTCTCAGCACAGGACCTGCTTTGGATCCTCTGTCCTCCTCTCTCTCTGCCCCTCCCTTATTTGCACTCTCTCTCTCTCAAAAATAGATTTTAGGGGCGTCTTGGTGGCTCAGTTGGTTAAGCGTACGACTTCAGCTCAGGTCATGATCTCCTGGTTCACAGGTTCGAGCCCCTTCTTTCTTTTCACAACAGTAAGTAAATATTTCTCTTTCTTTTTTACATACAACGTAGAACACTATACACACACTCTTTGCTTCCTTTTTGTTTGTTTGTTTGTTTGTTTGTTTGTTTTTTAATTGGCTTGGTTTGCTGTTTGGCTTTTTACTTAACAGTATGCCCTGGAAATCACTCTATGCTTCTACGTGGAGATCTTCCTTTATTATTATTATATATATTTTTAATTACTGCGTTTGAGTCACCGCGCGACCGGAGTACCATAATTCACTCAACCATTCTCAGGGGTATTTAGGTTGTTTCTAATCTCTTACTATTGCAAACAAAGCTAGAGTGAAAAACCTGGCATAGCTGTCGTCTATCTGTAGAGAAGCCTTCCATGTCAATTCCTGGATCAAGCAGTAGATACACTGTGGTTTTGCTAGATATTGACAACCCCCCTCTCCATGGGGCTTGGGCCGCTTTGTCCTCTCACCAGCTTTGGATGAGAGACTTCCCTGAAGCCTTGCCACCGGAGCGTGTGATCAGACCTTTGCGTGTCTGCCAATCACGTGGATGAGAAACAATTTCTCAGTGGGTCTTGATTTGCATTTTGCTTCCGGAGTGAAGCTGAGCATCTCCTCATATGTTTAAAGGCCATCTCTTCATCTTTCTCTGCAAATTGCCTGTTCACGTCTTCTGCCAATTTTTCTATCAGGTCTTGGTTTTTTTTCTTTGTCCCATTTTTCAAATGTGCTCTGTGTTGGAAAGATAAGCCCTTTATCTGTGCTATCTCTTGCAAATATTTTCCCCCAGTTTGTCATTGTCTTTTGATGCTGCTTACGGTTTTCTGTCAATGCAAAGTTTATTAATACATGCATCTGATTTTTAAGGCATAGTTTAAAAGGGGGGCTTTCCCAACACACAGATCCATGTTTTCATCTAGGATATGTATGGTTTATTTTTCACATTTACATCTCTGATCTACTTTGAGTTTATTCTGATGTATGGTGTAAGTACGGATCTGCTTTGATATCTTTCCAAAGGACAATCCAGGTATCCCAATACCATTTATTAAAAATCTATAGGAAATTTTTTGTTTAATTTTCTATGTGTGACAATGGTAGTGTGAATATATTTTTATTTTTATTTTTTTATTTTTTTTAAATATGAAGGTAGTTTTCTTTTTTTTATTTTTATTTTTATTTTTTAATTTTTTTTAACGTTTATTTATTTTTGGGACAGAGAGAGACAGAGCATGAATGGGGGAGGGCCACAGAGAGAGGGAGACACAGAATCTGAAACAGGCTCCAGGCTCTGAGCTGTCAGCACAGAGCCCGACGCGGGGCTCGAACCCACATACCGCGAGATTGTGACCTAAGCCGAAGTCGGACGCTTAACCGACCAAGCCACCCAGGCGCCCCGTGAATATATTTTTAAGAATCTTTATCTTTTAGCTATATATGCTGAACTACAGATAAAATTATGTCTGAGATTTGCTTCAAAATAATTCAGGAGAGGGGCGCCTGGGTGGCTCAGTCGGTTAAGCGGCCGACTTCAGCTCGGGTCACGATCTCGCGGTCCGTGAGTTCGAGCCTCGCGTCGGGCTCTGGGCTGACGGCTCAGAGCCTGGAGCCTGCTTCCGATTCTGTGTCTCCCTCTCTCTCTGCCCCTCCCCCGTTCATGCTCTGTCTCTCTCTGTCTCAAAAATAAATTAAAAAAAAGTTAAAAAAAATAATTCAGGAGAGAGGGATGTAGGTGGAGGTATGGATAAAGCAAGATTATTCATGGGTTGTTACGTGTCAATGTGCAGCAATGAATGATGCAGGTTCAGGAGACATGTTTTTCAAGCCCAAGGGAAGAGATTCTAATAACACCTCATAGGGATACCCTGAGGATTCGGGGAGATGCACACAGGGCCTGGCACACAGTAGGTGCTCAGTAAAGGCTAGCTCTTTCTATCTTCTCTTCCCCAAACAGGCCAGGGGAACAGCATCCGCGGGGGCAGGGGGGAGGGGCACGTTAGCCCCACAGTCACTTAAACCAGCCTCTGGCAGGTGAGAAGCATTTCAGACAGACACCCACAGCCTGGTGGGGCAGAATGTTCCTGCGTGGGAGAAGCAGACAATTGAAGGGGCAAAGGAGTAGCACTCAGAAACCACTTATGCCTTGGAGCACCCAGGTGTCCTAGTCGTTTAAGCTATGGACTCTGGATTTCAGCCTCAAGTCATAATCTCACGGTCATGAGTTCAAGCCCCCACGTGGGGCTCCTCACTGAGCATGCAGGCTGCTTGGGATTCTCTCCCTCCCTCCCTCTGCCTTCCCTACCTCTCTGTGCATTCTGTCTCCCTCCCCCCGCCCCAAAAATAAATAAACATTAAAAAAAAAAGAAAAGAAGGGGCGCCTGGGTGGCGCAGTCGGTTAAGCGTCCGACTTCAGCCAGGTCACGATCTCGCGGTCCGTGAGTTCGAGCCCCGCGTCGGGCTCTGGGCCGATGGCTCGGAGCCTGGAGCCTGTTTCCGATTCTGTGTCTCCCTCTCTCTCTCTGCCCCTCCCCCGTTCATGCTCTGTCTCTCTCTGTCCCAAAAAGAAATAAAAAACGTTGAAAAAAAAAAAAATTAAAAAAAAAAAAAAAAGAAAGAAAAGAAAAGAAAGAAAAAAGTTATGCCTTGATGTTCCTTGATGTTCCCCAGGCGCTAACTGAGGCATGTCTCTGAAGGTTCCACCAAAACGTATGTGCTCTTGTCATTTAGCTCGGCATAGCACGCCAAGCTTTCCGGGCCCTGTTACCAGCAACTAGAACAATGCCTGGAGTCCAGGGCCCAGGAACTGTATTTCAAGAATGAGCAGTGGCACTGGCGCATGCAACCATCTCACAATGGCCACTTTAGCCGGTCTGTCTCTTCGGCTTAGCAGGGGAGAACAGATTTCCCCAGGAGCCCTCACTAACTGAGCCGGAAGCCAGGGCCCCTCCCAAGCTGCCTACCTCCCATCCCTCCCGTAATGACACCTCCCTGCAGGCTGGTCTATTCGTCCCCCTGTGGCTGCCCCGGGGCATCTCACCCACTGATATAAAAGCACATCTCTCCAAGCTGGACCTTCACGGCCCAGAGGAAACTTTACACATTTAACCATTCAAATACAAAAGAAACACTACAGCAGCGTGATCTAAACAGCCGAGTGACGAGCGCTGAGAACACCTAACAGGTACCATAATTTACAACACACTTTTCCGGGACTTTGAAAACCCAGAATTGGATTCATCCTATCCTTGCTCTGTGATATGTTCTCGTCATTGGTTTGGTTTGTGCGTGGCTCCCTTTCAGTTTAGTCAGCATTGAGTTAGACATTTTTATAGTAATATAACAAGGATCAAGAACCCACCATTCAAACCATAAATGAGGATCTTGACAATATCCTACATCTAACCACATGGCCCAGCCACCCATCCACTCCCAGAAACCGCCATCTTGATTCCCTGTCATCATCCTGCCCCGGCTTCCATTTCACGGTTTCATTATCTCTCTGCATTATACATATTTCTAGAATTAATATCATTTTTAATTATTCTTACCTTTTTTATTTTCTTTTTTTTTAATTTTTTTTTTCAACGTTTTTTTTTTTTTTATTTATTTTTGGGACAGAGAGAGACAGAGCATGAACGGGGGAGGGGCAGAGAGAGAGGGAGACACAGAACCGGAAACAGGCTCCAGGCTCCGAGCCATCGGCCCAGAGCCTGACGCGGGGCTCGAACTCACGGACCGCGAGATCGTGACCTGGCTGAAGTCGGACGCTTAACCGACTGCGCCACCCAGGCGCCCCTATTCTTACCTTTTTTAAAAAAGGGCGAATTATGCTATATATAATTCCTGGGGGCCTGATTCTTTTCACTTAACATTATTAAGTGAAAAATTATTTTACCTACTATTTTTTTTACCCACTATTATCTTGCTAAAATTTACTCTCACTTTCCATATTAAGAGATAACATTCTACTTTGTTTCACTTATTAGTTTTCACTTAACATTATTCTTCTATGATTCATTCTTTTCTCCCCCCCATATCACAGTTGTTCATTTTAACCATACTATATTCCATTGTGTGAATATGCCACATTTGATTCATGCCCCCTCTTTGGGAAGCACCTGGGTCATTTCAGGATTTGGGCATCGTGAACAGCACTGCTATGAACATTCCAGTCTGTATCTCCTGGTGCACATGTAAGAGTTTCTCCCAGAAACAAAATTGCTGGGCCATGGGGTATACGTACGTTCAATGGTAAAGCAGCACATTTACAAAATATCTCATTTAAATGTCATACCAGATGGGTGCACCTGGGTGGCTCAGTTGGTTAAGCGACTGACTTCGGCCCAGGTCATGATCTCACGGTTCGTGGGTTCGAACCCTGCGTCAGGGCTCTGTGCTGACAGCTCGGAGCCTGGAGCCTGCTTCGGATTCTGTGTCTCCCTCTCTCTCTCTGCCCCTGGCCCACTCATGCTCTGTCTCTCTCTCTCTCTCTCTCAAAAATAAATAAAATTTAAAAAAAAATGTCATAATGACCCTGTGAGATTAGTAGTCCCAAGGCCATTATCTGAGACTTGAGTGGGTGAAACGAATTCCTTCGGAGCCCAGAACTCATCTGGGTACATCAGGGACTCCAGTCAGTTTCCTGGGCTCCTCCACGGCTGTGGTGCCACCATCTGGGCAACTGTTTGGAGAATGCATGCAGTTGAGAGGCACTAGGCCCCACTACCAGGAAAGTTTTGAGTTTGTGTGGTAACCATTTGTTGAATTCTGCTCTGACAATCATCTTCGGCACAGCAGGGGCTCAAGCTTATTACAGACCAGAAGCCTGGGCCAAGTATACAGTTAGCTAACGGTGCAGCTGGTACTTGAACCCTGATCTGTCAGCTGCTGGTCCGGAAGCAGACTGCAAAAGCAGAAACGTCACACAGCCATTTCTCTGTGAGTTTTTCCCCCTCTGCCCTCATACTCCGACATCTCTGTGGCAAAAGACAGGGAATTCTCATTTGACGCCTATGCTCATAATTAAATAGCTCAAAAACTGAAAGAAGTCCCAGAGGGTGGTGTGCCAGAAGGTAAAGTCACTCTTCAATCGTGATTTTTTTTTTTTTTTAACATTTATTTATTTTTGAGACAGAGAGAGACAGAGCATGAACGGGGGAGGGGCAGAGAGAGAGGGAGACACAGAATCGGAAGCAGGCTCCAGGCTCTGAGCCATCAGCCCAGAGCCCGATGCGGGGCTCGAACTCACGGACCGTGAGATCGTGACCCGAGCCGAAGTCGGCCGCTCAACCGACTGAGCCACCCAGGCGCCCCTCTTCAATCGTGATTTGATGATGTGATTTGCTTTGGTCGGGGGACATTAGCAAATATGATGCAAAAAGAGGCTTCGAGGCTTGTCTTCACTTGCTGCTGAGACCGCCATGTGAAGAAACCTGGGCTCTCTCCTAGAGGGTGAGGGACCCTCTAACCACATCTAGACCATCCTAGACACTGCAGCCTTCTCAGCTGAGACACCAGATGTGTGAACGAAAACATCCTAGACTACCCTGCTGAGCAGCCCAGACCAGAAAAACCACCCAAACCATCCAAAAAATCATGAGAAATGAATCATGGTTGTTTAAAGCCACTAAATTGTGGGATGGTTTGTTACACAGCAGAAACCGACTGATACACTGAGCTCCCCACCACCGTAGCTTCCACTTGTCATGTCCCTTGGTCAGAGTCTCTATTTCAGTGACAGCCCCCACCCCGACTCCTTCATTCTTCTAGGACTCTCTCACCCCGGCCTTATTACAGGAGTGGAGTCTCCCAGTGAACTCCAGTCAATGGACAAGACTGCATTGTAACACCTCTTTATGGTTTGAAATGCACTTCTACATCCTTGACTTTCCCCATCCCTACTACAACTCTGAAAGAGAGACATCATCATCCCCACTTTTCCAAAGAAATAACTAACACTCAGAGAGGTTGTCAGACATACTAAAATCACACAGCCAACCAAGGACTCTTCTGACTCCAAACCCCATGTTCTGTCTACCTCATCTCATGTGGATTAGATCACAGGCCCCCCAGCTGGCAGATGTCTCCACTGGTAACTGTTTGCCAGAATTTCTGAATGTCAGCTGACTTGGATTCCTCACCTTCGACTTGCCTGTTGTTGGAACACCTGCTGAGGGATCCAAGTCGGCCCTCCCCTATGTCACCCGCCTGCTAAGGCTGCCACCTGTTGTCTGCAGCCAACCCCCTGGATTTATGATCTGTCGGCCAGATTTGATTTCCCTCCAGAGCCTTTACTCTCTGGGTTTGTCCCCTCAGGCCCCGCCCCTCCGTCCTAGATCTACTCAGCCCAGCCCCTCCCAGGCTGTCTGGGACAGGCAAGTCCCACCCCATAGGGGAAGGGGCCGGGGCTTAATAGCTACTACAGGAAGTTCCAGCTTGTTTATGGGCCACTTTGCCAAGAGAACCAAGTTTTTACGACTGGATCTTTGATCCGAGCCCTTTTGTCTGGTAAGTTGGAAATGTATCTCTGTATGCAAGGCCATTAAAATTGTGAGAAGGAATAAGAAGTAGGTCCTGTTGTCCAAAGCAGGTCATGGGGTCAAGCCCAGACTGAAGAATGGAGAAACTCTGCCACTCGGTGAGACAAGTGACAAAGTTCCATTGCAAAGGGTCACACGTACAGGGATGGGAAGGATTCTTACTGAGCTCAGACAGGCCTTTATGGAGATGCACTTCTTGTCTGTCTCACAGCTCAGTGGAGAGAAGTCACAGGGTCCTCTTGGCCTGTCAGCCTCGTACTGGGGGGTCTCAGAGTTGAAGAAAGGTCCACCCTATTCTCTGTTGTGCTTTATGCATCTGGAACCATCCTGGGAATCTCTTGGGAGGAAATTCTGACCAGCTTATCCCCCAAGAACAAGTCTGGAGAAGGGAGTTTATGTTTCCAGTCTAATACGGTTCGTCGGTAACTTCTCAGGTAGGCTGTACCGTGACACCCCAGGGCGACAGACTTGGACTCCATCCGGAGAACAAACTATCTGACCGCTCACTCCCATAGCCCTAGCCCTGTGCCTGGCACTCAGTGAGCACGCAACAGATATTCGCTTTATCAGTGATGGCTGACTGGGTGAGTGACGGGAAATCGTACAGCCAGCAATCCCCTCACTGGAGGGCCGTCTCGTGGATCAGACAAAGACACCGAAGAAGGACGCTAGCAAGGGCCATCATGCTTCAGAGGGACCTTCTAACCCCGAGATTCTGCTATCCTAAAAGCTCTCTATTTCATTGGCTGTCTCACTGTAGAAGCAACAGCTAACGTGACCCAGAGGGGACAACGGTCTAAAAAATCCAACTCTGAAATTGGCTTTGGCAGGTTACAGGTGTTGAGGGTCAAAATGTGCATATTCAGCAATGCCACTGCCAAGTGTCCACCCTAGAGAGACTCACACACGTGCAGAAGCAGCTAAATGTGAGGACACTCACCGCAGCACTGTCCTTAGTAGAAGAAAGTCAACAACATCACACCTTTTCTCAGTAGAACCGATAAATAAATACACGAGGCTCTATCTCATAAACTGGAATACCACACAACAGAGAGGGAGACACAGAATCTGAAGCAGGATCCAGGCTCTCAGCTGTCTGCACAGAGCCCACACGGCAGCGCTTGAACTCACGAGCTGTGAGATCATGACCTGAGCCGAGATCAAGAGTCGGACACTTAACCGACTGAGCCACCCAGGGGCCCCTACGACAACATACTTCCTATTTCTTGCAAAGAAACAACAAGCACTAAAGAAAACAGGGCCAGCACTCACGACCTGAAGATAGGTACTTACAAGGCTGTTGGGTTTAACTCCTACACTCGTTGTATTCATTCATTCAGCAAATATTTAGTGACCACCTACTGTATGCCAAGGGCTGTTCTGGGCTCTGGGGATGCAAACAGAAGGACACCCCTGCCCTCCGGGACCTCACATTCTCTTTGTTGGAAACATGCGTGCTGCCTTGTTTTTATTTTTATTTTTTTCAATACTCATTTATTTGTTTATTTATTTAATTGGGGGGGGGGGGAGGGCAGAGAGAGACGGAGAGAATCCCAAGCAGGCTCTGCGCTGTCATCACGGAGCCGGACAAGGGGCTCAATCTCCCGAACCATGAGATCATGACCTGAGTCGACATCAAGAGTTGGACGCTTCACCGACTGAGCCACCCAGAAACCCCTTCCTGTTTTTACTTTTAATACACGAATACAGCCCTTGACCATTGAACGAAAAGCAATCGGCCTTTTCTCCAATTCCCCCCAGTCTGCTCACTTTTCTCCTCCCCAGAACATCCCACTACTGACCATTTCAGCCCTTGCCCCCTCCATGGTTAGCAACCTCCCCAGGTCTTCATACGGAACGTTCCACACGACCAGGCTCTGTCCCCGGGGCACAGTGTCCCCTGAGTAGCTCTCTCCCTCCAGTGCGGCCTGGTCCCTCCCACACCCCATGCTGGAGCCAGCCGCGGCTGTCCTCTGCCAGAGTCCCCATCCCTACCCTGAGGAAAAGCCACCACCTGGCTGTACCGCCCTCTACCGCTGTCTCAACAGCATCATTGTCACACTCCTGGTCACTCCATCGCCACTCCTTGAAACCCTGGGCCTGCCTCAGTCTTCTCCCACCCCAATGCCTTGTCGTACCCTAGATTCCCACCCCACCCCCACACAAACCTTTCCTTTCTGAGCCTCTTTAACATCAATGACCTCCCCATCCACTGCAGCCACATCGTAAATTGTCGTGTTACCCCCTAGAGCTGTGCTCCTTGGAAATCTTTCACCTCCCGCCTCCCTCTCTCTAATCTCTGCCTTCTCTTCCAGTTATGCACTCTCTCCCCAAACACTCTATGACCTCAGAGAGCCCCCAGGCCGCCATCTTTTCCCTCCCTCCCCGCTCTCCCAGTCTGGGCCCCAGAAGTGATGCTCTGAGTCCCTCCCTCTCACTGGTCCCCTTCACACTGCCCCCCTGCATCCCAGCCTCCACAGCCCACAAGACCTAGACCAAAGCCACCCCCTTTCCTCCTGGCATCCCGGGACTGAGCCCACCCCCACCTCGAAAGTCCGGCATCTGCCACGGGCAGTCTGGGGCCCTGTCAATCCTGCTCCCTGGCTTTAGTGGGGACCCCTTGCCCTCCCTTCAGCAATTAGTCAAATCTTCATCTCCAAATCCCCCTGCTCCATCCGGATCCCTAATTTCCAGCAGACCACTGCCCCCCGCTTCTCTGAAAACCCTGAGCAATCACACATGATTCTCTGCGACTCCGCTGCCTCCTCCCCAGGAGACGGGGCGCCCTTCTACCCCCCCCACCCCCCCGCACCTCAGCTGAGGGCACCACCAGCCTCTTACTTCCCCTATGCAGAATCCTGGGTGCCTTGCAACCTCCACCCCTCACCTTCCACACCCAAACACCAAATGCTGTCAATTTATTTCCTCAATAATTCTTTCCTCTTTCCCTCCCTCAAGCCCTGTTACTAGAGGTCTAGTTCACGGCCATCTCCAACTCAGGTCTTTCCAGCTCCAGCCTTGACCCTCCAACCATCCTCCACATGGCTGCCAGAGGGATGCTCCTAAAATGACCATGTGCCATCAACACGCCCTTGCTTAAAACCCACAAAAGGCCCCATGTCACTCACAGGACATCACAGGACGAGGCCCAAGTCCCCAGCACAGCCCCCAGGGCCCGCCACAACCTGTCAGCATCTCGGCAGCTTATACTCTCTGTCTTGCACCCGAAGCTCAAGCCTCACACCGACACTCACAGTCCCCCGCATACTTCTGGCTTTTTCTCACTCTGTTTCTGCTCAAGCTCTTCCCTTGTCCCCAAATGCCCTCTCCCTCCTCTTTGTTCTTCCAGACTCAGCTCAAGTGGCCCTTCTTCCAGGAAGCCTTCACTGGCTACATCGGGCCAGGTTAGGCATCTGTCCTTATATTCCCCAAACACCTAGTGCATCTGTCTCTATCACGGCCATTACCAACTCGTTTCATGACTTTCTCTCTTAGTGAGTTTCTCCCCCACCTGATGTGTGGCAGGTGGCTTTAAAAAAGACACCTGCACAAAATGCTCGAAGGCAGGGAGAGACAGGCAGGATGAACTCTGGAGATTCCAATGCACAGACGTGCCCGCCCCTCGGCAGACGCACCCTCCACAAGCTGGCGGTCACATCTGCCCACATGGGCCTGTCCACGCTCTCACCAGCCAGGCACGACACAGCCCCCTCACCTGCAGTCATGTAGATCCATCACCTGGGCACCATCATCATGCAGAGCCCCTCCCAGGGTCTTCTAAGTGCCACATGCCCCATTCCCAGGCATCCTGTGGCCAACACCCCACAACCTCCCCAGACACCGTGCTCTTATGCCCACCTCCCTGAAGCACTGTACCTTGGCCAGGGATCTTACTATGGGACTTTCCATAATGCCTCGAAGGAAGATCAAGTCCAGCTCCGCGGCCCCCGTGGCATTGGGGAGGGATCCCAGGTTGTCCAGGACTTGCTGCATGGCTGGGAAGAAGGGACGGGCAGTGAGACACAGGTACCAGCTGGGCACAGGAGGCCAAAACACACCACAGCAATCCCACCTTCCTGCCCTGTGCGCCACAGAAGACAGCCCCTCTCCAGCAGCAATTCCCTCAATGCCCAGCACCGACACTCCAGGCCCCTGAATGCCTGGGGAAGGGAGGTGGGGGGACGGGGCAGTTTGCTTGGCCTGTTCTCTAGGCCCTAGGTAATGCCAGCCGGGGCAGGTGGGGGGCTCCTGGAAGCAGAAAATGGACTCGAGGTGCGTGGGGGGAGAAGCGGAAGCAGTTGTCAGGTTCCAGGTTCTGTCCTAAACCAGAGAATCACAGACTCCTCACTCAAGCTCTGGATGGGCTGGTCCCGGGACTCAGCCACCTGCACCTAGAGGGTTCAAGGATAAGACAGACAGTACTTGGGGGTGTCCCTGAGTGCAGGCCCAGTCAAGCAGGCAGCCATGCAGGCGGCCAGAGCCTCTACAGTACCCAGTACAAACAGTACCACTAATTCAGTGTGATTTTTCAAAAGTCACGGTCCCTCACCGGCCTCGGTCTTTCCCTCCTGTAAAACGGGTGGGTGCAACTGTGTCTACAGGCCCTTCAGTTCTGGCAGAGAGTGATCTATTACCATTGAGAAGTTAACATAGAACACAGAGAGCCAAAGCCATAGAACACAGAGAGGCCCAGAACATTGGCAGGAGCTGGGGAAACGGGCACCCAAGGGCAGAGGTTAGACCAAATCAGCCCAGGGATCAGCAAACCCGCAGCCTGGCATGGGACATAATAAGGACGTGAGAACACCTGACACTGGGCCACCACAGTGGCTGCTGAGATCTGAGGTAGGGGCTGTCTTCACGCACCCACAGAGGTGGGAGCTCCTGGCTGTGGCAGGTTCTAGGGGGAGGATGGGAGAAGCAGAATGTGCCCAGCTGGGGGCAGAGATGGGCAGGGGGTATCATTACTCTGCCACCCAGCCACCCACGCCTGCATCTACGTAACAGCACTCAAGCTATGGAGGAGGGGTGGATACAGTCCCTGCCTCCTCTCATCACTCTTATCAGCGCCCCCTCCTCCAGGCAGGAATGGGGACGAGGAGGTGGGGGCTCTGAACTGGAGAAGCAGTCATGGCTCAAGGACCCCCTCTTTCCCTCCCCCCCCCCCAACTTCTCCAGAAACAGCATCCAAGCCAGCCCTCTAGACCCCTCCTACTCAGGCCCGGGCTTGGCATTGATCAGAGACCTGCAAGGCCTTTAGTGGCCTCGGAAAGAAGCCAGGGTAGGGACTCTTCCCGCTCTGCGAGGGCATCCTGGGATCCACCCTCCCCGGCCATCCTCACGTACAGGCTCACAAGCCTGTCAGCCTTGGAGGAGGACAGAGGCAGGGGAGTTAATGCCCTCTGTCCAGGCCAGCTCTCCTGGCAGGCTGTGCCCCCAGACCCTTAGGCTCCTGAGAGCCCGCTCCCAGGACACGCTCTCCAGATGCCCAAACCCCTAGGGAGGAGAGTAGATTAAGGGTCCAGCTTTCCCCCCAGCCTCCCGCCCCGCCTTTCCCTACCTTCCCTCTGGAGATCGGCTTCCTCAGAAGAGCCCAGGGATATACCCTCCAAGGAGGCCCCGCTGCCCGGACTGCCCGCCATGGCTACCCCCCACCCCCGGCTCCGGGGCTCCTGGAGTAGCCTCCACGCAGCCGTCGCTGCCTTCCCTGCCCAAGGAGGGCTGCGCTGGAGGAGGCGGGACTCGGGGAGCGCCCTCTGCAGGATCAGCCAATAGCTAGGCTCAGACTCCCTGCCCGCCCTGCTGATTGGCCAAAGCCCGACTGGAGCAGCCGGGTGGGGAGGGGGCGGTGATAGGGTGCGAGTGGGGCCGAGGGAAAGGGAGTCCTGGTCTTCCTGGTGCTCGATCACCCCCCCACCCGTGTTCGCACCAGCGGGGGTGGGGAGGAGGCGGCAGAGAGGAGGTTTGTGGGGCAGGGGGTTCAGCCTGCTGCCCCTTCACAACTGAGGCGGTGCTCAGAGACCCCTCCTCTCACAGTCCAGCTGCAGGAAACCTAAGGCGGGGCGGGGATTTGGCCCCAGCTTGTTCCCGCCCCCCTTTTCTGGAAGTCTCTTCTCCAGTACACCCAGGCCACTTCCTCCTCTGGCCCTCAGACCTCTACCGTATGTTTCCTTTACGATGACCCCTCAGGATCAAAGGAAGCCCCCAAGAATGACTTTCAGTCCAGGGGCACTCTCACTGCCAGGGGCAGTGGCAGTGGCATGAGGCAGATAACGCAAACCCCAAATGCCTCCCCCTACCTGCTAGCCTTGGGGGAGTGGAGGGGGGCGCAGAAGAGGTGTGGGGGGGAACAGGGAGGAAAAGGAGGGGAAGGGAGCACTATTACTGCGGGCAGGGGAGGGTGCCTCAAGCCCTTCTGACCCCACACCTCAGCCGCAGCCTCTCCCCTCCCCCATCACACATTAGCTTCTCCCCTTAGATTAGGGATGATGCCTGGTGGGCAAGTCAGGCATCTGGGAAGGGAAAAGGTAAAGGTGCATTCTCGCAGCAGGGACACAGGTGGGCAGGAGCAAAGGACTTGGCAGTCACCCCAGCCCGGTGCCTCCATTCCTCTGATACCCTGTACCTATGAGGCCACCTCCAGACACTGCTGCTGCCACCAGCCAGCCAGCCAGCCAGCCATTCCCTGAGGAGTGGCACCAGGTCCTAACGCACCCCTGGTTGCCATGGCAGCAGGAGGGATTACACACCAGGACATTAACCCAGGGATGCAAGAGAGATTTAAAGAGACAGTTCCACCTCAAAACAGCCCACATCCCAGCCTCGATTCAAAGACAAGGGGGAGTCAAGTAAAGAGGGAAGAGAGGGTAGGGCTGCAGGTCTGGAGACTCCAGGGGGTAAGTTCTCTAAATACCCAGCCCATGCCATAACCCACATATCTCCCAACCCATCCCCAAGGGGGCCCTCCACTCTACTAGAAGTAGAGTTGGGTCTCTCTGCGAGAATATGCTCACAGCATCTCCCCTCCACAATGACAATGGCCATGTTGACCCGTGGGGAAGGGTAGGAGGACATTGTTAGCTTCACTGTGCAGATCCCCAGGCTGGGATCTCTCGGGGAAGGGAGTGAGGAGAGGGAGGGTGACCCTGAACTCAGAGGCAGGGGCACTGCTATCTGTCTATCAGGCCTGTAGAAAGTGTAACGGCCACAAATGAAAAGAGGCAGATCCATCATTAGATTTTTGAGGCCAGGGGCCAATCCAGCCTGGGGCAGGCAGAGAGGGCTGCCTGCAGGAAGGACCGAGAGGCTCATGGTCTCAGGGTCTCACATCACCTCTTTACAGAAAAGGAAACTCAGGCTCCAAGAGGTTAAGCAGCCTGCTCCTGTCCTCCTTCCTTTGGATGTGGGAAGGCAGAAATAGCCTATGGCAGAACACCAGGGGATCGGGGTCCCCAGGAGTCCTCAGAGGAAGCAGACTGTACCCACGATCCTAGACTCCCCTCCCTGCCTGACCCCCCACTGCACCCCCACCATGCCTCTATCAACTGGCCTGCAACAAAGAAGTCAAATTCCCCTCCCTCTACACCCCTTCCAGGCACTATTAATGGGTTTACTGGGCAGCCCCAGATTGAGAGGCCTTTAATCACGGGCTCAGGGATGGGCTTAATTAACTCCCAAGCAGCTTACAGTGGGGCCCAGGCAGACTGGAGCAGAGTGGGAGCAGGCTGGACAGGAGGTAGGGACACTGAGCCCTCCAAGGTTGTCAAAGCTGGGGGACGTTAGTACAGTGCCTCTACTACATGGAGAAAAGGCCTTTCTTGTGGGGACAAGGGTGTCACAGTTTAGGGTCTGGCCTACTCACAGCATCCTTCACTTTCCTGGCTCACTTTCTCAGAGGAGAGGGACAGGGGAGTCATTCTAACCAAACTGGGAGGCCTGGAATGTCTTGCAGAGGCAAGGGAAGGGGCTGCATGGACAGGAGGTCAGATAGATCAGAGCAAAACAGAGCAGATTACAGTGTGAGGGCCCCTAGCCTTGAGCATAGGGAACTTCACCTGGTGGGCCCCTGAATGCACAAGGGGGTCCATGAACCCCTGGGGCAGAATACAGATTTTGTACATAGAAGCATTGGTCTATGATGAGGGCCCACAGCTGTCATCAGATTCTCACAAAGGGATTCAGGACCAAGAAAAGTTAAGAACACTTCTCTCATCCAATCGCTTCATGTTACAGACAGGAAAACCTAGGTCCTAAAAAGGACTCAAGGTCACAGGCTAATTGAGGTAATAACCCAGCAGCACAGCATAACAACTGTGAATAGTCCTATGATGGAAATATCATCACAGCCTTTGAATTTCACATCAACCTCTTGATGGAAGAGGAGACGCAGGCCCCAAGAGGTTAAGTAATTTGCTCCTGAGGCTTCCGAGCTCATCTGGGCGGCTCACTCCCTTGCCCTAAAACCTCCTACAGAACCAGGTCCAGGCTTCCTGAACTGGCACTCCCCACACACAGGTCCTTATGTCCCAGCACACATAGACGCACATGTTGCTGGCACATGCTGGTTTACTCCACCTGTCTGGTGGGCACCGCACTGTGGACTTCTCAGCCCCAGGCTATTCTGCTATAGTCCCTCTACTCCCAAGCCATCCTCCAAGGGCCAGCTCCTAAGGGCCACCTCCCCAACCAGCCTGGCCCCGTGCCATTGCCCTCCAGCAATACTGTGGATCGTCTCCGGAGCGCACAAGTCCCTGCCCTCCACGGAGGTGAGCTGTGCCACGTCTCTAGCCCCACCCTGGGGCAGACGCAGCAGGGCCATAGAAGCAGCTGGAAGGAAAGGCTGAGTGGCAGGATGGAGCAGCAGTGGGGGCCAGTTTATCCTTAGAGGTAGCCAGGTAGCCGTGGACGTGCCCGACTGCTGCTCTCCAACCCCAAGCCCCTGCCTGGCACTCTCTGAACCACTGATACAAACTGACCTCCTCAGCCCCTTCTTACCGGACTCAGAGTTGGTGGCAGCAACTGGCATGGTGAGGTCTGCAAGGGCTCTGCAGTGTCTCTCCTGGATGAGGGGAGGAAAACGAATGAGAAGGAACAATGGCACAGCAATGGGGAAGGAATGGCGGCGGTGGTGGTGGGGGGGTTCCCCTCAGGATCAAGGCATTACCCAGAGACTATATGATCCCACAGGAAGGCAGGAAGAGCACATATTACATGCCCATTCCTCCAAGGAGGAGGAAATGAAGGATCAGAGAGGTTCATTGCTTTGCCTAAGGTCACAGAGCTAATATAGAGAGCTACAATGAAAACCCGGGATTTTAACTGTTTCTGTCTGCCATCTGTCCTTTATTCATTTATTTTTTTTGAGGGGGGAGGGTAAGAGTCCAGAATTTGAGGCAAAAGCAGGAAAGATGGGCATTCCCAGGCTGTAAGCTGCGTGAAGTCAAGAACTACACCTGTTTTATTTTGCTTCTGGAACCTAGACGTAGGCAGTGGAGATGCTCTTACAACCTTTCGTCTGTCTGGCCGACAGAAATGAAGTCATACCTTCCCAAGCCCTCTCTGACTTCCTCTTTCTCCCTTTGCCTCTTTTTAGCCCAGAGCTGGGGCAAGGAGAGCAGTGGGCTCCCCAGTCTCCAGTGGGGGGCGGGGTGTGTGCAAGGGAGCCACCCACTACCTTTTCCTCCCTTTGCCTTCCTGGGCACTTGCTGGTGGTGAAAACCCTAATTCCCAGTTGCCGTGACAACTAGAGGCAGTGACTCCCAGCAGGGGTGGGGGAGAGGAGGGAAGCAGCTGGCAGTGCCCACTTTAGGACTGAATGCCTGCTGGGCCCTGGGCGTAGGGAGCCACACCTTCACCTCCCCCTAAAAAAAGGACTCTCCCTAGAGGGACCAATACCAGATTTTAATACAACCCTCCCTGGTCCCATGCCTGCCACCCCCAGGCCAGAGCTGGTCACCTGAACTCAGGTAGCAGTAATTACAAAGGCTGGGGGAAGACTTCGCTTCCTCCTGGATCTGCCCCTTAAAGACATGGAAGAAAGGAGTTTTAGGGGAGAAGAAGGGAACCCCCCCCCCCCGTGAGGTTAGCACCCAGGCTGGGAGAAATGCCCAGCATCTACTGTGCCAGCCAGTGCCCCCACGCCAACCCCTGCTGTCCGGATTCCTTCCCTCCTCCCCCATCCAAAGTCCTGACCACCTGGAACCTGGGGCATTCTCCTGGCTGGTGCCGTTCTCCCCGACAGTTATTGGCAGAGGGGACTCCAGACATCTTCCTTCCTTAGAGAGCGGAAGGTGAGAAGAGGCAGGGAGGATCCTGTCCCCTGGAGTCTTGCCCAGCCTGCCTGGGTTTTTCTCTGGGTAATCCGTTCCCACAGCATCGGCTAGCTCTTCCCCACCCCCACCCAGGCCTCTGAGAGGGAGGGGCCTGGCTTGTGCCCACATGAGAACAGCAGTGCCAGGCAAGCCAGGCTGGCTCTCGGCCAAGGTCCGGGGCCCAGGCTTCTGGGAACGCGCTCCTCGGCTTCCAAAAGCCTGCGCCTCGGTGTCCTTTCACCCCTACCTCCAGACCATCCACACCACCCAGGGTCAGTAGGTGATGCGGACCCCTCCATCAATACACATACAAAGAGATGTTGAGAAAGGTCTGACAAAGGAGCTTTGAAGACCGATAGATCGTGGGGAGGGGTAGACAGCCTAAAGGATGGGGGTCTAGGGACGTGCGGACCTGCACGCACCAACAGTCAGAGAGCCCTAGCCCCACCGGCTCGGCCCTAACCCGCTGGGCGCTAGGACCTGGGGGAAGGGGGGCGTGTTGCGAGCCATCAAAGAACGCTCTTTGCAAGCGCGCCCGCGGGAGTCTAGGGGATGAGGTCACTGACTGGATGCCCCCCGCCTCACTCCCCCCGCCCCTTAGTTGACCTAACTTTCTGACCCCCGCTCCTCGCTCCTGGCACCGATCCCCTCCCAGGTCTCCAGGCCGTAGCCCTGGCCTTCGACCCCGACCCGCCCCCGCTACAGCCTGGGAGGCGAAAGAAGCAGCGCGCCCCCCTTCCCAGGACCCCTTCCCAGGGTAGGTTGAAGTGTTGACCTCCCAAGGGGGTCTGAGGGGCCACGGGGACCCACGCAACCTCTGTCTCGCGCCCCCACCCCCCGGAAGCGCTAACAGCGCGGTTCTTACGTAATGCCCGGCTCCAAAGTCCCCCGAATCCGCACGGCCCCCGAAGAGGCCTCGCGGATACCGGAGCCTCGCACAGCTCACCAGCTCTGAGCCCGATGTCGCTTTACAGCCCTAACCGCGGGGGCAGCATCACGGGACACCGGGCTTTGATTTCTCCCTAGGAGCCCCCGAGAGAGGAAGGGAGGAGGGAGGTGGAGAGGGAGGGGACGGACCCGAGGGAAGGGACCCGGGGAAAACCGGACCCAGAGAATAGGGCCCCAAGTGCTGTACCTGCACGAAGAGGAAGCAAGGACCTTGGGGTGAGCGCTGGCCCAGGGGTGGGGGGTGGGGGTGGGGAGGCGCCTACCTGCGCCCCGGGGAGTCCGTAGCTCGGTGCGGCTCCAGCGCAACCCGGCTCTCCGCGTTTATTGCTTGTCAATCGTTACCCTGGCTCTTAAAGCGGCGAGGCCTCCTCTGCGCGAGGGGGCGGAGACGGAGAGGGGAGAGGAAGGGAGGGGGATACGGACGTCGCGGGAAAGGCCGGAGAAAGTAGCCTTCCCGAGCGGCTGGAGGGTAGGCGGGGAGGTGGTGGTTTGGGAGACACCAAGCAGCCCAAGACCCCCTGCTCTCTTTCCACTCGGGGAAGCACAGGCTGGGACCTGTACCCACCCGTGTCCCTCGGCGCCCAGCGATCCCTTAAAAGGGCGATGGTGAAAGATTGCTCCCTTCTCTCCGCTTAGACCCGCGTTCCAGTTTCAGGCGGGCCTCGCCTCTCCCCGCTATCCTGCTCCCCGCTTCGGAAAAGGGAACAGGAATTCCCTTTAGGGAGATTCCCCAAGGGGCAAGAGACCCATCCCCAGAGGGTCTCGGGCTCAGGGGCAGCTTCCAAGGACTCGAATGGTGGATAGCTGGATCCCAGCCTCTCTGGAAGAATTTGCAAAAATGGGGGAAATGCCTTCCAGGAGTAGTTTGAGATCTTATTTTAAGTCTGGATCGGAGAGCTAGTCCATACCCTTCCTACGGAATAGGGAAAGAAGTAACTTGCTATCCAGTCTTCAGAGTTCCATCTCAAGAAGTAAATAAAGTGTTAAACCCAGTTAGTTGCCTGCCTTAGCCCAGCCTCTGGCTCCACCCCAGACCTGCTTGTAAAAGATAGTGTATGGCCTTGAATACTTGGAAGTTCAGCCTGGAGACCATCCTTGGTTCAAAGGGCTGAGCATTTGGGGCCAGCCACGGTACCTTTCTGACTTCAGTGTTCTCCCACCCCCTCCAATTGCCTTCCGGAATATGCAGAGATTATCCCTCTTTCTTGCTAGCTGGGATCCTAATGTCAGAAATGGAACGAAGCTCCTGGCTGTCTCAGTGGTGGTGCTTGCGGCTCTTGATCTCTGAGTTGTAAGTTTAAGTCCCACTTTGAGTGTCAAAATTACTTTTTAAAAAATCTTAAAGAAGAAAGAAAGAAAGAAAGGGGCGCCTGGGTGCTCAGTCCGTTAAGTCTCTGCTTCTTGATTTCAGCTCAAGTCATGATCTCATGTGAGATCAAGCCCCAAGTCAGCTCTGCGCTGACAGCTAGCTTGGGATTCTTTTTTTTTTTTTTTTTTTCCCTCTCCCCCTCTCTCTCTGCTGGTCCCTGACTTGCGCGTGCACGCTCTCACTCTCAAGATAAACATTTTAAATGAGAGAGAGAGAGAGAGAGAAATGGACTACATCCTGGAATCTTGCCTGGAAATCTCAGAAATGGGCTTGACTTGCGATTCCATCCAGGAAGCAGGAGACTGGCCCCAGGGCCCCAAGAGACTCAGTTCACCCCTGATGAGCTCTGGAGGGCTCTTGGTTATATAGGTATAGGGAAAAGGCATAACACCAGGCCAAACTCCGCTGACAGCCATGAGCATCCATGCTCTCCGCCCTTACTGAGGGAGGAGAAGAAAGGTAGTTAGCGACCCCAGATGGTGAATCCTGGAATTGCAGGCTTCAGTTGCCAACCAGAAGCTTGCTGGGGCGCGGTTGTCAACCCCCTCCTCAGCCCTCAAACCAGAAGATCCTCCTAATTCAACTCAGAAAAAAAGTCCCCTTCCCGTTATGAAGGCTACCCTCCACTGTCACCTGTCCACGTCTGAGCAGAGAGTCACTCAGCTCATTGCATTTGGTTGGGAAGTGGAAGGATCTTGAATCCCTCTGAAATATTAATTACTTCTTTTCAATCAGGCAACTATTAATGCCATAGCAACCCATAACAAACCTTCAATTCCATTCAGGATCCCCAAGACAAGGTGGAATCCCAGACTCTGGCCCACGAGGGAGGTGGAGCCCAATTTGTTATTTTTACCAGCTGCTTTCCCCCACAGACACACCCCAGTAGTCAGTCAACAAGTATCTTTCTAAAAGGGCCTTACAGAATGCCAGCCCCTCACATCTTTTTAGGACCTTACAATTGATAAGCTGATTCTCACAACAGCCCGGTGAGGTTCTGGTGTGGGGAGAAGAATTTCTTGATGCAGAGTAGGATGCTCCTATTCTGTTTCAGACAAGGGGCCAGCTTCCATCATACCGAGTCAGATGCCAGCTTGGATGCCAGGTTCAGTGACTCCTGATCTCCTGGAGCTCACAGACTGGGGTGGAGATCGGGGAGGCGGGTGGTGCCTGGTGGTATAGTTGAATGTCATAACAGAGGTGCAGTAAGCGGTCCCCAAGGAATGAGAGGTACTACTGGTGGGAGATAGAGTAGCTGAGAAGGGAAGCCGGTTGGAGAGGTTCACAACGCATCCCATGCCAGTCAGTGGCTGCCCACCGTGCTGGGAAAAGGGGGAAAGGGCGAGGGGGATAGAGTCTTCTCTGTGGTCTGTAATTAGTTCGGTCTTCCAGCCTCCGCAGGTCGCAAGGGTGCAGGCAGTGTCTCCGCTTCCCCTAAAATCAAGGCTTTCCTCTGGTGGATGTTCATCCCAGGGCTTTGGGAATCAGGACACAGAGAGCGGCTGTTGTGAGTTTCAGGCAGCTCTCGCGCGGTGTAGAGTGATGTTACACTCCCGATAATGGCCAGCAGGGGCCGCCAACAGCTATCCCAAGTCTGTCTAGACCCACCCGCTTCAACTTCTCATCCCCCCACCGCTGCAACTTGCCAGTCTTGTTCTGGAAATCTTTCCTATTGGCTATATCTCTCAATAAAATAAATAAATAGATAAATAGATAAACAAACAAACAAACAAGTTTGAAACTCTCACTGCATATATATACGTGGGTGATGTGTGTGTCCCAGGCCAGTTACCTCTCTGGGTCTCCATTTTTTTCATGTGTACAATGGGCATAACAGCCTCTGCCTTGGGAGAGGACACATGTAAAGTGGCTGCCACAATGCAAGGCACACAGGAAGTGCTCCGAAAATGTTCCCCTTTGGGTCTGGGTCGAAGAGGCTCTAGCAAGGTGCCCTCTGGGCAGTGGATGTTTAATCTCTGCCTCTGGATATCTGGTGTGCCCATAACTGACCTCAGGTCCTCCAGGGCATGGGACGTCCCAGGGCTTCTGGATCCCCAGGTATTTGGTATGGATTGTGTGTCCTCTTCCCGCTGCCCACACAACCATTGGTGGCATCTTGCCCAGCCCTGTCTGTGCCACCGACTTCTCTTTTCCTCTTCTTCCTCCATTTCCCCCACCAGGGTGCCGAGGGCTTTGCTATGGACACCACATCAGGGGGCCAGGAATAAGTAGCCCATCACCAGAGTGGGGACGAGCTTGCAAAAGGCAATGCAGACCTTAAGAGTGGGAGGGAGTCTTGCTAGCCACCCCAGTAGCCCCAAAACCCAATATCCATTGCTGGAGACCCTCGTAAACCGATTATGCCTTGGACTGCTCCTGTAGACCCGGACAGGCAGGGATGAGGGGCCAAAGGGGGAGAGAGTGGAGGGAGGCTATAGACAGTGGGAATATACGTATGCCCTGTGGGCTGTGTGAGGCACTTGTTGTTTAGAGACAGAAAGAAAGGAGAGAGGGGTGTCCCTGCTTGAATCGGTGACCTGGAAGAGGGCTGCGTGTGCGGGCGTGCATGCACGCACCCACACCCTGGGCCAAGGGAGCACTTGCAGAGTGGGGTTGGGGCAGAGACAGAAGGGACGGGGGCCGTGGAGATCATTAGGGCGGCTTGCTGGGAGACTTCAGGCAAGACCAGTTTGGCCCGGGCTGGGTAATATCCATCTCACAGGCCCTGTATAGACTGGAGCGGGTAACCCACATAAAAGTGCTTTGTGAACCACGGCAATGTTGCTCAGGGCATGCCCTGGCCATGGCCCCTTCCCGGGAATGCAGGGAGGCCCCAGGCCCCGATCCGTTTTCTGCCCCTCCCCTGACACACACAGCAAAGGCTCTTCGCCCCCAGCCCTGCTTGGCTCCAACTGCTCAGCTCCAAGCCTCCCCACCATCATCTTCTGCTGCCCTCCGCATCGGGGTTTAGCCACACTGGGCCCACGATGTGCACTCTCCTGTCTGAGGTCACCACCTTCAGGGTCACAGCTAACACGCAAAGCCTGCTTTGCCCCGAGCTGTCTCTAGTGCCTGCCGTGAGAATTGAACCCTGACAGCACCGAAGTGCCCCAGCCTCCTACTTCCTGGGCCAGATGGCCAGATGGGCCCTCTTCCATGCTTCCTGGGGGAGGAGGAGAGATAGTATGGAATTAGGAGAAGTGGGGTAGCTCTTTCCTTTCCACTGTGTCTGGGGCATTTCCCTAGTCACTTCACCCCCACTGCTGAGATTTGCCTCCTTTTAATTTTCAGAAAGCTTACTCATAATTCAAAGCTTTATCCTGCACTCGTGGGCTGCCGCTCCGTGCTCCAACCACGATCCGCACCACAGCGGCCGTTTGTGAACCCTCGGCCCGCAACAGTTCCAGTCCCTTCGCCCGTATACATGCCTTTGGTCCTCATAACAACTCGTCGAGAGGCGGACTACTATGACCCCATTTTACAGATGAAGGCACCGGGGGCCACAGAGACTAAGAAATTTGCCCAGAGGCATTCCACTGCTAGGTGATGGAGCAGCGATTTGGCCCCAGGTCGTGCGGCCTCGGCTTTACTTCATAGGTACTATTTCTGGCTTTCGTTTCTTCATAGATGAAGAAATGAAAGGTTAGACGAGTTCAGTGACTTGTCTGCCCAGGATCACACAGCAAGCAAGTTGCAGAGCTAAGCTTTAGCAGGTTTTGTTAGTAAAGAAACTTGCTTAGTTTTCTATAAATTGTTCTCCAGTCTACAAAAATATGATAACTCACAGAAACTGCTGCACTTACATAACATTTAAATGCGACTTAATTTAAGACAGTGCATAAAATTATCAGCATTACAAGAAATTAACTTCTAGACACAATTTGTAGTCTTTCTAGCTAATCCTTCGCTGTTATCCGTCACAGCTTAAAGTAATCTTGAATTTGTCTAGGCTTGATTAAAATACTTTTGCGAGTGGGTCCTAAATCTTTTATTAACTTGGCATCCGACCCTGGGCTTGAGAACAGCTGAGCAGTTCTCAAGAGTGGCTAGCAGTGAAGCCCTAAGGCAAGAACCTTCTGGCTTTTAGAGACCCCCTTCCTCCTCGAGTGCAGAAAACCTGGCTACTTGGCCTTGGCTTTTCTCATCTACAAAATGGGAGGTTTGGGAATTGGAATTCGTTTCCTGAATTCCCTTCCCACTCCATCACAATATGTATCCAAGCTGACAACTTCCCACTCTGCTCATAAAGGGGCTAATAACTTTTCTTTTTTTTTTTAATTTTTAAAAAATGTTTTTATTTATTTTTTAAGGAGAGAGACAGAGCATGAGCGGGGGAGGGGCAGAGACAGAGGGAGACACAGAATCCGAAGCAGGCTCCAGGCTCTGAGCCGTCAGCACAGAGCCCGATGTGGGGCTCGAACTCACGAACCGTGAGATCATGGCCTGAGCGGAAGTCAGATGCTTAACCGACTGAGCCACCCAGGCGCCCCCCAAAACCCTCAGGCTTCCGGCCCCAAGTCCCCAACAGGGATTTCCAAGAGGTGGTATCTTGGTAGATCGTTCTCGAACTATTAACTTGTCCATTCGAGAAGTACCTACTCTCACTACTGTGAGGTTCTTTGAAGATAATGACTATATCTTATTGACTACTATAACTCCAGCACCTAAAGCCGTGCCTGCCATCAGGTGGGTGATCGATTACACGGTTCGGACCCTGGGGGCAGGACCGTATAGTGGTAGTTGGAAAGTCCTCCGGTTCATTGCAGCGTACAGCCAAGGATGGGAATAGGTAAGGGATCATCATCAGACGATGGGCCTGGCGTGCGGACGGGTGAGGACTGCCAGGCTAGTTAGTGGATATCTGCCTCTCGATATCTGGATATCCTCTCTGCAGAGGAGCCAAGGACCCCGGGGTATGGCAGGGAGGGGACGGGGGAGGCTTTGCAGAAAAGGAACGGCCAGAACGGAGTCCCACCTGGGACTGTGCCAGGCAGAAGAGTGGAAGATGCTCATTCCAGATAGAAGGGACAAGCAAGGGCTGGGGTATGAAAGTGCAGAGCTGTTCGGGAGGCCACTGGAATCTTAACAGGCAGAGGGTCAGACAGGTACGTTGAGGGAAGAACCTGCCCACGAGCAGGTGATGTGGCTAAAGAGAGTGGGTGGAAAAGCAAACTTCCAGGACAGGGGAATGATAAACCGATGGTCGGTACATCCTCATCCAGGGACAGTTCTACTCAGCAATAAAAAAGAACAAATGGCCGATGTGCCTGGCAATACAAAAGAATGTCAAAAACGTTATGCTGAGTGGAAGAAGCCAGACAAAAAGAACCGACTGTTTGATGCCATTTATACGAAGTCGGAAACAGGCAAAACTAATCTACAGAGATCAAATCACTAGTCATTTGGGGCCAGATGAACTGGAAAGGGGCAGGAGCGAACCAGCTCAGGCGATGGAAATGTTCTGTGTCTTGACTGTGGGGGTGGTTACACATTTGTCAAAACTCATCCGCCTGTACACTTCAAATAGGCGAATTTTATTGTGTTTAAATTATACTCCTATAAAATTGTGTTTGAAGGCTTTGTGTGTTTTTTTAAGTGGGCTGTGGTCACATTGTGAGCGACCTCAAACGTCATGCTAAGAAGTTTGGGTTTAATCCAGGAAATAATGGAAGGCTTGTTAGCCAAAGTTTTTTGTTTTTTTTTTTTTTTTCAGTTTGCTTTGGTTTGGCTCAGTAACAAGTAAAAATCCAATTTAAGACCAGATGAAGCAAAAGAGGGGGGTTCTCTGAAGGGCCCTGGGACAACTCACAAAATTCAAGGAAGACTCGGGGCCGGAAGCCTGAGAATCCTTCTCTCAGCTTCGTCTCCCAATAGCCCCATGACCTAGCCCTGGTGTTTCCCCCGTAGCTGAGGACATCATGATCAGAGAAGCAAAGCGACTTGTCTAGGGACACACAGCCAACGAGCGATTATGCCAGGCTTGGAACCCAGGTCATTCTGATACCAGTGCCTGTGTCTTGACCACCAGACCAGGAACAGGGAAGAGTTTACTCAAAAAGGCCTCTAGGAGAAACAGAGCCAAGCAGATGGAGGGAGAATGGAAAGGGGGGAGGGGGTGCAGAGCATGGCGAGAAACCCCACTCAGAGTCAGGAGTAGCTGACAGGCCAAGGGACCGAGAAGTGATCGAGGGGAACTCCGAACTGCAGGTGGCCTGAATCCCGAGGGACAGAGACAGGGTGGCTTCCCAAGAAGCTGGGACCACTTCTCCAGATCTGAGACGGTCCTGAGCTTGCCTCTCAGCCCCACTAGCCTTGGGTAGTCTCGTAATTTCTCTGAGTCCGTTTCCTCAAACGCAAAAGCAGTTGATGATGCCTGAGCAATCACTGAGCAGTGATTATCAGTTATTAGTAAATAAATAGATAAGATACTCGGTAGGGCTATGAGGACTGCGATAATATTTTGTGATTGTGATAATAATATTTAGTGCTTTCTGCCTCCTTCCCCAGCCTGCTCACCCCATCAAGCATTTTCTCTTCTTCTGCCAGGAAGGAGGGTAGAGGAACACCATCCCTCAGCACGTGACAGTTCCTGGAATGAGTGAGTGAGTGGAGAAGAGTGAGGGACTGAGAGTGAAAGCCCTGGGGTTTGTAAGGGCAGTTTGGGTCCTCAAAGCCAAGGCTGTACGAGGACACATCATTTGAGCTCTTTCAGGCACGGGGTCATCAACAGTGGGCTTGTGCCTAGATGAAATAAAAGATAGCCTGTTTGTGGGCACCCGGGTGGCCAGCCAGTTAAGCATCCAACTCTTGATTTTGGCTCAGGTCACGATCTCACGGTTCGTGAGTTCGAGCCAGTACTTGGGAGTCTCTCTCTGCTCTGCCCTCGCTTGAGCAAGGGCATGCTCGCTCTCTCTCTCTCTCTCTCTCTCTCTCAAAATAAACTAACTTAAATATATATATGGTCCATTTGTTGGGATTTGATATCTACACTGATATCTACATCTCTCCTCCCAATCTGCACTATGGAATTTTATCATAGGAACCTCATTTCTTTTTCTTGAGAGTCTTGGCTCTGTGGGAACGCAGTCCTGTCTCACTAGGCTGCTGAACCATCGCAGAAACTTCAGTGACATTGACATTGAGTTTCTCATCCCTTCCCCCAAGGGAGAAGTGAGGGTGGGGGCAGAGGGTGCATCCCTGAGTGGAGGGGCTCACATCATTGTGTGCCAGAAGCTGCCCAAGGGCTTCAGCTACATCATCCTACTCAACTGCTCACAACAACCCCAAGGCTATAGGTGTGGTCAGCTCCATTTCACAGGTGGGGATGCGGAGGCTCAGGGGAGATAATGCCCCTTAATCAGGGTCACACAGCCAGGAAGTAGTAAAGTAAGGATTCCTACCCAGAAGCCCCTGCTCTTCCTACTGTGTCCCTTCTGGGGGGGAGGGGGGGGGGCAGGGAGACAGGGACTGGCATGAAAAAGCTTCAGTCCGCTTTTTACAACCCCGCCACAGAAAAGCAGCACCATTGGGCAGGTAGAGGGGCCCTGACAGGCCGCACGGCGAAAGCTCTGTGACCTGAGGCAGCTCAAGGCCTGAGTTCATCACTGAGGCAGCCAAAGCCCACCACACTTTAGAAAGTTCTTCAGGTCTCCCATCAGGGTCTCCAAGGTGGCTACACAGGCCGTGAAAATCTCCAGGATGAGCAGTAGGGCTTGCAATCCTAAAGGCAGAAAACTTAACTTCACCCATGCCCCTGCCAGCAGCCCTGAAGCCAGGAGTAGGGCTGCTGAGGCCCCGGCTGGGGGGGAGGTGGGGGGGAGCGCACCTGGTCTCTCAGCACAGCCCCCTCCCAACCCCACGAACAGTCCCTGGGCAAAGCTCAGCCCCTTCTCAACCCCAGAGACTGTCCCTCCCTAGAATCTTTAGACTCGAAGCAAAACGTGACCCTCCTCCCCGGTGCCTCCAGCCTCCGCCGCCCACACCTCTGGGCCCCTGGCAGGAACTGTGCCCGGGGTCGGGACAGCTGGCAGTCCATGTGCTTCCACCCCCGCTTTCTCCCTGTTCCCAACTCCCAGGTTAAGACACAGGGGCGGAAGGAGGCCGAGCTGGGGTGGGGGGACCTTAGCGGGGAAGGGGGCATGGATATAAAGAGCCCCGGGGGATCCTGGACAGATGCCCTTCCGCTGTGCCGCTCTGCGCCTGCCCAGAACCATGGTAATGTCTGATGGCCAAGTCCGGACCCCTGTCAGCTGTGCTCTCCAGGAGCTTGGGGACGGAGGCTGGCACCAAGGGCCCTTCCCCAGGCACTAAGGGCATGAAGGTGTGAGGCCAGGGCAGCCCCTTCTGTCAATCTGATGGCCAGAACAGCTGCCAGGGTCTCCTGCCCTTGCTTTGGGCAGGGAGGATGAGGGGCGTGCCTGGTCAAGAGAGGGCTGAGGGTCCCAGAGGCCCTGGAGGGTGTGTATTAAGTGAATGGGCATCACAGTCTGTGAGTCACCAGACGTGCGCGTGGGTCGCCAGCACAAAGTTCTCCGTGCACAGCTGGGGGCATACGTGGGGATCCCGGGCGGGCTTTCCAGGATGTGGCCACATTAGGCATTCACGTAACATGTTTTATTGAGCACCTGCGAAGCGTCAGGCACTGTTCTAGGTGCTTGTGCTACATCCGTGAGCAAAACAGGCAAAAGGCCCAGGGGTGATGGTGCTTCCACTGGCCGGGGGCGGGGCGTGCCTCTTGGGAGAGATGAAGACAATTTTTAAAAGCACAGGATATAAAGGTTAAAGGTGAAATGGAGGGGGAAACCAGATGAAGGGATGGGCTGCAATTGTAAACAGGGGTAGGACCCATTTAGGAGGTTGATTTTGAGCTGATGCCCGAGGCGGGGAGGAAGTTGGCCCTGCGGACCCCTGGAGGAAGTCTTCCAGGCAGAGAACGGCCTATCTGGCATTTTTGAGGAACAGCAAGGAGGCGAGAGAGAGAGAGAGAGGAGGGGGGGAGCTGACCGCTGGCTCCACGCAGTCCTCCTGGTCCATCCGAGGGCGCGCGTCCCGGTTCATCCCCGCCAGCCGCGTTTCCCCGGTGCTTTGCGCGCGCAGGCGCATCACTGCGGGTCCAGCTGCGCCCCTCTCGGTCGGGACACCCGGGCACCGGGATGTCCCTGACGGCCTCGCGCGCCTGTGTGCGTCCCACAGGCAGACGCGCCACTGAGCTTGAGCGCCGGCGCGGGCCTCGCCCACCCGGCCACGCCCCCCGGCCACGCCCCCCGGCGTGGGCGTCACGTGACACGCCCCTCCCCCGCGGCTCTGTCTGCCCCCCCCCCCCCCCCAGACGCCGTCTCTGCGCTGCGCGTGCGCACTGGTCCTGGTGTGCCTGGTGCCGCTGCTGCTGCTGCGGCCCCGGGGCGCCCTGGGTGAGGAACTGCGGCTGCCGCAGCCCCCCCGGGCCCAGGGCGGCAGATTGGCTCTCCAACTTCGCCCACTTCAACAAGTACCTGGAGAAGCTCTTCAACAGCAGGTGGGCGGGGGGGAGAGAGCGGGAGGGAGGACGGAGGGGGTGGGGGTGGGGGAGGAAACGGACGCCACCCGCACCCCCACCCACCGCTCCTGGCCGCCCCGTGATCTGTGCAAAGACGTGTGTTCCCCAGCGTGAAGTCTAAGGACCCCAAGAAATCTAAAAACGTTAAAAACCCCAAGAATGCCGCGAACACCACAAAAAGTCCACCAGCAAACACCGTGAAACCGCTACCAGAGAATGCTAGGAAACCTCCCCAACAGAACACCGGGAAACCCTAACCACTGACCTCCTCCCAGGGCCCCAGGTAGGAGAACCTGGGCAGGCTGGCACCGATCGATCGATCGATGGATCAATCGGGAGCTGCAGAACTGGGGGCAGGTTGGGCTGGAGGGAGAGGAAGCCCATGGGGTGGGGGTGGGGATACCGGGCCGCAGGGACTTCCTTCTCCAGGCCGGGCCTTGACCTCTAGATGCCTGGCTCAAGTCTCCTCGCCCGCCGACCGGCTTTATATTCCGCGAGGAGCCTTAACTCCTACCTGCCCACCTCCCCCACCCCCAGTGAGAACAATAAAGAGAAATCTTTCTACTGCTTTGGTGACTTCTGGGGGGGTGACTTCTGGGGGCCATAGGCTGAAGGGGACCTGTCCTTCAAGGGGGAGAGGGGACCCTGGAGTGCCTACTGCGAGTGAAGAAGACTCCCCTGCGGTTCTTCCACGCCTTCTCCCTGCAGCCCAGCCACCTGCCCTCACCTTACACACATGCACCATTGGGGGGGCTCTAACTAGAGGGCGAGCAGAGGTGAGAGGAGCCGGTCCCAGCAACCTCAAAGGAGGGGCTTCAGCCATGACTCCCCCTCCCCCCGCCACACACAGAAGCTTTGATGCTAGCCCAGATGTCCCTGTTGGCACAGGAACAAGCCGCAGTGCCTTTGCCTGCCCCTCAGGGTAAAGAATGTGTCCTGCCTTTCCTTGCAGGTCTGCCTCAGCCCCTCTGGCGATGAGCAGAGCAGGGGAAGAGGCAGGAGCCTAGCCTGGGGCCTGTCCCTGAGAAGCTGGGTGCCAGGGTGCCACTCTCCTCTGGGGGCTGGTGGCCATCAGAAGGCCTGGGCAGGGGCAGGGGCTGTCAGCAGCAGAAGCATCTCTCCTGAGCCAATTCTCACACACAAGTGTGTCCTGAGCAGGATCCTAATTCCCGCCCCGGGGAAGTGTCTACCTCTCTGCCTGTTCAGAGCCTATCCCCTTAGCTGCCAGAGAAAATTCTGGGGCTTCGGCCTCCGTCATCCAAACTCAGACTTTGTTCTGCTGAAACCAGCTCCCTCCCATCCACCCACTTGGGTTTGAGAATCACCTTCAGCCATGCCTTTGCCTCATAGCTGCCACACACACACACACACACACACACACACACACACACACACTATCCCATCCCACCTACTCAAGGTGTCCAAGAAGGGCAAGGGCTGGAGAAGGCCACTGGGGCCCACCGAGACTCGAGACTTATCCTCAGTGCAGGCCTCCTTGGGGCAGAATCTGGGTCCTCAGCCTCATGGAACCAGAGTGTGGAAGCCGAAGACTGGACTCCTGGGGGTGGCTGGAACTCTCGGCTAACCCAGCCTCCTCCCAGAAGGCCGACTCCCCCTGCGGCCTCCCCTCCTGCAGCTGCGTGAGCAGCTCCTACACCAGGATTTCACTACTTCTCAGGACAAGTTCTCTTTAAGTTTCTGGTCCTTCCAAGACGCTTCCTTCTCATCACGGAAAGCCTGCCCTCCAGAGCCCCATCCAGGAGCCACGCGGAGTTCACCGTCACCCTCTTCCAGAAAGTGCAGCTTCGTGTGTTTCCTCTCTGCTCATCTTTCTAGCATGCTTTGTGGATGCAGCTGGTTGGCCAGGAGCTGCAAACCAGTCTGCCCCTCAAAGGCTCCCATTTACTAAGCATTTACCTGGTCGAGGACCATGCTAAGTGTTTTATATGTGTTCACATCATGCTCACGACAACCCTGTCATCCTTCCCACTCTACAGATGAGGAATCTGAGGCTCAGAGAGGTTATAGCCCTGCCCCAAAGCACACAGACAGAAAGTGGCAGATCCTGGAATCAGACTCAAGTTCATCTGATTCTATAGCCAATGCCATAGCCCTGTATTACTAGCTTGTTGTCTGCGCAGGACCTTGGATAAGCGGCTGCACCTCTCTGAGCCTCGGTTTCGTCCTCCGTAGAGTGAGGCTAACATTATCTCCCTCACAGTGTTGTTGAATGCGCCTGGCACACGGTAAGCTCCTTTTCCCAACAGTCTGCACATGACCCCATCTCCAGATCCTTCCCTGTCACAGTCCCCCTCCACCGGCCATGCTTCTGCCGGGCCCCGCGTCCCCTGATGAGCCGTGTTCCTACTGAACATGCACAGTGACACGTCTCTGACCTGTCCAGGGAAGGGTGGCTCTTAATGCCGCTGATGCAGCACCAGTCATGACTTAGCACCAGTCATTCCTCAGGGCTGGGCCGTTGCCCCTGCCCCCCCCCCCCCCCCCCCCCGTGTCAAGGACACTTTAAGGACACTTTAACGTTTTTTGGTTTTTGGTTTTTGGGGTTTTTTTTATTTTTGGGACAGAGAGAGACAGAGCATGAACGGGGGAGGGGCAGAGAGAGAGGGAGACACAGAATCGGAAACAGGCTCCAGGCTCCGAGCCATCAGCCCAGAGCCTGACGCGGGGCTCGAACTCACGGACCGCGAGATCGTGACCTGGCTGAAGTCGGACGCTCAACCGACTGCGCCACCCAGGCGCCCCAAGGACACTTTAGTATAAATGAGTACTTCACCTATTGCCTGGGTGTAGGAAAGAATTGGTGGAGGAGAGGATACGTTTAGGGGCAGGGCTGTCATCAGACTGTTGACCAGGAAAGTCTAAAGTGCTGAAATGGGAAAATTCAAGCCTCACTGACTTGCTGAATGGCCTTGAAGGAGTCCCTGCCTCCCCTGGGCCTGCCCCTCTGTGAAGTGGGGAGGAGGAGCTGAAGGGCTCTGAAGACCCCACAGACCTTCTGGATCATTGGCAATACCTTCCTTTCCCTTCTTCGCCTCCCTCCCCTCCCCCTTTCTCTCCTGAGCATTTGGCCGGCCTGCTCCTCCCCCCCCCCGCCCCCCCAGGGGTCCACAGAGACACACAGAGAAGCTGTGACTTTGATTTGCTTTATTTAGTCTGCGGAGGAGCAGCGGGGAGCAAGCTTTGGCCATTGCCAAGGGCGCAGAGGGGAGAGCTGGGCCGGCACTGCCCTTGGAGCCAGAGGAAGCAGGCGGTGGCATTACACGTCCATCGGGCTGAGCTCCCTGTGAGAAGAGGGCAGGACATGGCAGTGGGGGTGGACAGTCCTTGCGCCCTCCAGAGACGTCAGGCCAACTCTGGGCCTGTGTTCTCCCCTCCCCCCACCCCCATTACAGCCCCCGGGGACCTGGGCACACACAGCAGGGAAGCAAACCTACCTGGGGGCAGCTGCGTGGGGAGAGCCCCGCTCCAAGATGTCCAGCGTTTCTCCTCTGTCTCTTTTCCCATACCTGGTGAGGGGGCAGGTGGAGAGGCAGGGGGCGGGAAGACCTGTGCCCAGGGGCCAGCCTACCCGCCTCATGCCCACCCTTGGGCACCATCCCACCCAGGGCCCAGGGCTCCAGGCCTGGTCAGTAGATATGCTCTGCTTTCCCAAGAGCATGGCTGGGCTCGTGGGCCAGGGCCGCGGGGACGGGGATTTCTCTCCCTCTCTCGCGCACACACCTGGGCCTGGTCAGCATGTTGATGTATCTGCGGAGCTCGGCCGCATACTGGGCCATCTGCTCCGGCGTGGCATTGTCCCCCGGGTACACCGGCTCCAGCGGGGCCCCCCGGGCACCCAGCGGTGGCTGCAGCAACAGAGCCACACAGGCGGACAGGAGCAGCAGGGAGAGGCAGCGGCGGGCGACAGGCATCTGAGGAACGAGGAGCAGGCGGATAGAGGCAGAGCTGAGTCCACCTGCCCGACCCCTTGGCCCATCACTCATTTGTCCAAGCCTGGGGACCAAGGGGCAGAGTGAAGGGCTATTCGGCCCCCACCACCCCACCTGCTAGACCCTGCCCTGGGGGAGCACGGACAGCCAGGTCATGACCTGCCCAGCAGCCGGAGCTCAGCCAGGCCCTCGGCACAGTCGAAAGTGTGGCAGAGAAGGTGGGGGACGTGGGGCAGGGGAGCCAGGGCTCACGACATCCAGAACCTTGTGGCTCTGAGGAGGCAGACGCGGGGTGGGATGTAGGGGTGCTCCAGCTCACCGACCGAGTGGGAGCACACAGAATGAACTTGGGAACCCAAGGACAGAAATCCCCAGCCCGTGGGTCTGCCGCCCCCCTCCGCCGTCAGGGTTGACATCCAGGTACAGGTCCTGGAGAGGACGCTGTCGCCCGTGTCACCCTCAGCTGATAGGCACGGTTGCACGGTCAGACCCCCCCCCCCGAGGTCATGGTCACGCACATTTGTGTGCGTGGCCACCACCCACTCCCCGCACACGTTTTCTGTCTTCTGGTCAGCAGACTGCTCTTCCAGGGTGGCAGATTCGTCCAGGTGTAGAGTCCACTCCAAGCAGGACCTCAGAACCCCCGACACCCACCCCTGCTCTGCAAGGCATCAAGTCCTTCCCCCATCCCAGGCCCGAGGCCCAAGGAGTCTGCAGAGGCTGGCCCCCACCCCGGCTGAGACCGCTTACCCTGAGTCCTGAGTGCGCGCACACGCCTGCCTCAAGCCAAAGGGTGCCCGGGCCCCTCAGCCGTACCCTTTTATAGTCCTCAGCCCCCCAGAGTCCCCGCCTCCTGTCAGCCTCTCTCACTCCCCTGCCCTCACCCCTCCTCCCACCATCTCCCTGGTACCCACAACGCCAGCCCTGGGGCCAGGGCCGGGAGGGGGCCAGGGCAGTGTTGGGTGCCAGGCCAGCCGCATAACAGGTAAAAGTGAACCACGGTAAGTCTCCCGTGGGCCCCCCGCCCAGGCACCATCACAGGCTTGGTTCCAGGAGGACGTGGGTTCTAGGACCTCAGGATGACTGAAAGGCTCTGGTCGTAGGCCTTGGGACAGCCCCTCAGGCCTCCTGGGGATTAACTGGGATTCTCAGATGAAATCCCTCGGGGCCTAAGATTGAGGCTCTGGGTAGGAGACTCCAGGACCGAGTCTGGACTTCCTTTCCAGGTCGTGAGGAGAACAAAGGGGGAACAGGGCAGTTGCCTGAGGTAACTAGACAGTGTGGGAAGGAGTGGGGACCCAGGCAGGGCGGAACCTTCTCCCCGCTGGTGTGTAGGGTGAACCTGAGAACCGATATGACTGGGGTCGGGGGAACTGGCGTGGGGGGATCGGGTGCCAGACCCATTTCCCAGAGCTCCTTTCCAAGGCACTGATGAAACCAGCATCATCTGCAAAGCCTTGAATTTTCCAGCGTGCTCCAAGCCCCATCAACTCACCGAGTCCTTGCGACAACTCCTCGCACGGACTCAGAAACCAACTCAGAGATACTAAGTAACTAGCCTCAGGCCACGTAACTCGTCCTTGGCAAATCCAGAGTTTAACACAACGCCTGACTCCAAAATCTGGACTCCTTTTTCCTAAGCGGGGCTGTCAAAGTATCGTTATAATTGCCCACCTTTTGGCCAAGAAGTGTGAGGCTCACAGAGGTGAAGACACCTGCCCGAGACCACACAGCTGCGTAAGACTCAAGTTCTGGCTCAGAATCCCCACCCCACGATCCCAGCAGTGCCGCCTCACCTGCACCCCCCAGGAGCCGCTGGGTCTGCCCTACTAAGCGCCCCTTCCTCAACCCCAGCCCCCTCCCCAGCTCAGGCCCAGGAGCAGTAACTGGCTGGGCTACAGGGACGTCCACATCCTGGCTCTGCTGCTGGCTTGGTGTGAGCCTGGGCAAGAGTCCTTTTTCCACCTCTCTGAGTTTTGCTTTTCCGCAAGACAGGATAAAAAAGCAAGTCTCAGTAAATGTCAGTGTTCTGCCTTGTTTCTCTCAATTCTTTTGTTTGTTTATTTTTAAGTTTTTATTTATTCCGAGAGGGAGAGAGAGCGTGCTCGCGAGCTAGTGGGGGAGGGGCAGAGAGAGAGAATCCCAAGTAGGCTCCACACTGGCAGCGTGGAGCCCCAAGCGGGGCTGGAATTCACCAACCACCCTGGGATCATGACCCGAGCTGAAACCAAGAGTCTGACCCTTAAGTGACCGAGCCACCCAGGCGCCCCTTGTTTTTCTCAATTCTGATTTCTGGTAACAAGAAGAACAATAATGCTTCACCGGACACAGTTTACATCCCAAAAGCAAATTGGGAGGTGCGTCTGTTTGGGCAAGCCCTGGCCCTGGGCCCACTTTGCAAAACGAGGGTGGCGAGGCGGCAGAGGCTGCATTGTGCCACCAGGGGGCGCCAGGCTCCAACCCTAGTTCGGAGGGCCTGGCCTCCTGCCAGATCACAGCCTGGTGGGACCTGTTTGCCATTACCCCCCCCCCCCCCCCCCCGTCAGGACGGAGCCCCTTCAGACAGAGGGTAGATGTGGGGATTGACCTGAGTGCCAGAGCCATGTAGAGCTGTGTCTTGTGCCTAAGAAATGACGTGTATTCCACCATGTCAACCGAACCTATAGCTTTCATTTTTCTCCTTTGCGAACAACAGATTCCCCTTCTGGGTCCTCTCCGGGGTGTTGGGACAAAGAGAAAGAGGCTGTGGATGTGCTTTCTGAGCTGTATGGCCACTTCCAGAACTGAGCTACGCTTCTCACTCGTCTCCATAGGCCCAAAGGCTGCTGTGGAGCCCTGCTTAGAGGAGGCCCCGAGTACTTCCCGGCAGGCAGACTGAAGGAAGGTGAAAACCCCCCTCTCCGCCTGCCCACCCCCATGCCCTCTAGGACGGGGAGGATGGCCACTGGGCAGCGTTGGGGGTGGGGTGAGGGCTCGGCTGAAACTAGGCCAGGAACACCCCAGGAACACGTGGGGTCCCAGGGTGAGGCCGAGGGCGCGGTCGCAAGCGGGATGGGGGGTCCCCACATAGGCGACAGGAACGCAAGGGCAGGAATTTGACAAGCCTCGCATCCTCCATGACCACCTGTCCCAAGGCTGCCCCCAAAGCGGCCTGGCCCAGCTCTTAGGCCAATGCCTCTTTCCCGCACTGGGTGGTCGCAGCAAAGGTGCGGAAAGGCGGCTGCCCCCAGATGCCAGGAACCCAGGGGGTCCCCTCTTCCCTGGAGAAACCCTTAGGCTGAAGATAGCTGTCACACACACACACACACACGCACACGCCTTGAGCCCCCTTCCCACGCCCTCGAAATCAACTCAGGCCCGACTAGGGGCTCAGGTCACCCATTTGGAGCTTGGACTCTGCCCCCCACTTTTCTCCCCCCGGGGGACTCCATCTGCACCCAGGGTCCTGCAGCACAGAATTCAGTATTTTCCCCTCCCTGCCCACAGCACCTGCAAATATAAATCCTATCCTCATCAGCCTAGATTTTTCCGAAAGCGGGGGCTGGATGGGGAAGGAGGGGGATTTTCCCTTGGGGTAGTTGGAAGGGAGAGTTGTCACAGCAGTTTGGAGAAGGGTTGGAAGTGGAGGAGAAGAGTGAAGGATAACAGGGGGTGTTAATAAGCCTGTGCCAGGCTGTGCCCAGCTGACCTGGGCTGTCCTCACGAGCTCCACCACCCACCAGCTGTGTGACCTTTGGCAAAGTACATAACCTCTCTGAGTCCCCTTAAAGTAGCGAACTGTCACTATTATCGTGCAAGGTGTAAGTCTCCCCGAATGACCGGCGAAGAAATGTGTGCAGGGAAATGAGATGACGAGGCCGAAGTCACACGGCTGCTAATGGCAGACGGGATGCGAATCCAGATCTTTCGTCTCTGAGGCCCCTGCACCAGCCGTGGGCTCCCTGCCATTGAAGGACTCGTGGGGGAGAGCCCCGTGTGACAGCTCAGATTCAGACTCTCAGGATTCCCACCAGCTTGATGAAGAGATGGACCCAGATGATTTCCAGACGGTGTTCAAAGGAGATCGTGTTTGTAACAGATAACACGAGTTGCCCCAATACTCACTCTCTCCTCTTTCCATCACAGAAGAGCTTGGGGGCGTTGGTGGTATAGTGATCAGGACAGCTGCCTTCCATAAAAGAGCCTGAGGGGCGCCTGGGTGGCTCAGCGGGTTGAGCGCCTGACTTCTGCTCAGGTCGTGATCTCACGAGTTGGTGAGTTCAAGCCCCACATCGGGCCTTGCCCTGACAGGGTAGAGCCCGCTACGGATTCTCTGCACCCCGCCCCTAAAATAAACGCTAAACAATTTTTTTTTTTAATAAAGATAATAATAAAAGAGCTTGAGCTGGGCACAGGGCCACCCAGCTAAAGACCTCTCCTGGGTTGCCCTCCCGGTGAGGTGGGGCCACGTGACTAAGTGTTAACCAAGGAGACACGCGTTTACATGTCTCGTGCTGCTCTGTTTCTAGGAGTGGGCGTGGGGTCCCAAGGCAGATTGTAGCAAAGATGACCACAGAAATACCTCCTATCCCGTGTGTAGTTCTACAATGGGGTCCATATCCCCTCTTCTCGAATGCGGGCGGGCCTGTGACCGCTTTGACCAATAGAGTTGGAAAGGTGATAGGTGGCTTGTGAGGCCAGGTCATAAAAGACGGTCGTTTATGGGTTGAATGGTGTCCCCACCCCCAAATTCGTGTGTCAAAATCCTAACTCCCAGTACCTCGCGAAGCAACCTTATTTGGAAATAGAGTCATTGCAGATGTAACTAATTAAGGTGAGGTCAGACCAGAGCAGGGTGGACCCCTATTCTGTTATGACTGCTGTGTTGTTTTTTTCTAAATTTTTTTTCAACATTTATTTATTTTTGAGAGACAGAGAAACAGAGTGTGAGTGGGGGAGGGGCCGGGAGAGAGGGAGACAGAGAATCCGAAGCAGGCTCCAGGCTCCGAGCTGTCAGCACAGAGCCCGACGCGGGGCTCGAACCCACGAACCGTGAGATCTTGACCTGAGCCAAAGTCAGACGCCCCACCAGCGGGGCTCAAACCCACGAACCGTGAGATCGTGACCTGGGCCAAAGTCAGACGCCCCACCGACTAAGCCACCGAGGTGCCCCAGCTGCTGTGTTTAAATAAAAGGGCGATTTGGACACAGAAACAGACGTGCAGAGAGGGAAGACGAGGTGAAGAAATAGAGAAACTGTCTACAAGCCACGGAGAGAGACCTGGAACAGACCCTTCCCTCACAGCCCTGCCAAAGCCTTGGTTCCAGACTTCCCAGCTCCAGAACTGCTGGGAAACCACCCGGTTTGTGGTCTTTTGTCACAGCAGCCCCAGGAATCCCCAGTCACTGGATCCTCCTGGATCCTCCTGGAGCACTCACCCTGGGGGAGCCAGCTACCGGGTAGGTCCCACTACCCCGTCAATATCGTGCAGGTGCAGGGTCAGCAGACCCAGCCGAGCCCCCAGCCAGCAGCCAGCAGCGGCCACGCGAGGAAGCCTTCTTGGGCATCAGCCACAGGGGTGCCCTCAACCAACTGCAGCCCCAGCCAGCCGCCTCTGACTGTCACTGCGTGAAACATTCCAAGTGGCAGGTGCCGAGCTGAGCCCTTTCCAAGCCTGGCCCACAAAAGCATGAGTGAAAGGAAAGGGTGTTTGAGACTGCTAAGTCTGAGGGTCACTGTGACACAGCATAGTGACAGCACGCCTGCACTTTCCCTTTCCCTCCCTTCCCACAGGCTGGAACACAGAGCGGGTGAGGGGCCATCTTCAGTCATGTAGAGGAGGGCATTGGGATGCCACAAAATAGGACCCTGGGCTTTGGGACGTCCTCGGGGAAGGGAGCTGCTGACTCCCCAGATGCCACTTAAATTTTATATAAAAGAGAAAGAAACTTCTGGGGCGCCCGGGGGGGCTCAGTTAGTTAAGCGGCCAACTTCAGCTCAGGTCATGATCTCACGGATCGTGAGTTCGAGCCCCGCGTCGGGCTCTGGGTAACAGCTCAGAGCCTGGAGCCTGCTTCGGATTTTGTGTCTCCCTCTCTCTCTGCCCACCCCCCGCCCCTGCTCATATTTTCTCTCTCTCTCTCTCTCTTTCAAAAATTAATAAAACAGTAAAAATTTTTTTAAAAAAAGAGGAAAGAAATTTCTGTCTTGTTCAAGCCACTGCTGATTCTCCATTTAAAAAGCCATATCAAGGGGCGCCTGGGTGGCGCAGTCGGTTAAGCGTCCGACTTCAGCCAGGTCACGATCTCGCGCTCCGTGAGTTCGAGCCCCACGTCAGGCTCTGGGCTGATGGCTCGGAGCCTGGAGCCTGTTTCCGATTCTGTGTCTCCCTCTCTCTCTGCCCCTCCCCCGTTCGTGCTCTGTCTCTCTCTGTCCCAAAAATAAATAAAAAACGTTGAAAAAAAAAAAATAAAAAAAAAAAATAATAAAAAGCCATATCAATATTCTAGCAATACGGTGTGCGTAAGACAAATAGCTCGGTGCTAGAGCACGTAAGTGCTTCTTTCAGAAGGTAGCTATTATTGTCACCATTCATATCACATCTAAGGCCCCTCCGGCTGCCACATGGGTGGGGTCTGGTTAATCCACCGGCTCAATACTCCAAGGGAACAGGTGCACCCCCGTCACTGGCGGTCAACCAGACGTGTCAAACTGAAACGGTCTGTGGTCGCCCATAATTCACAGCAGGGGTCTCTTCCCTCAGCCTCAAACTGACCGAAGCTCTCCCAGGCAGGCCGCCAGCCAGGCGACCATGGACACCGACGCAGGCACGCGCCGTCCCACTCCTCTGACAACACAGAATGAACCAAAGCTCATGGCAGCCATTCTGTGTTCCCACCCCTCCTCTCCTGGTGCGGAGGGAGTGAGATGGGAGAGAGAAGAGGGGGACAAAATGACACGGGAAGCGGCTAGCGCCTAGTGACAGGGCAGTAGGGAGACGGAACCAGAGACGCTAACTCTACCCCCGAGAAATCAGGAGAGGCTTCTGGGAGGAGGTGAATACTACCCTGAAGCTGATTTCCAGACCTTTCCCTGCAGGCAGGAGAGTGGCCTGGACAAAGGCTTGGAGCATCTGAGTCCGCATCGCTTGCGATGTGCACCAGGCCCCGGGCCTGCCTTCGCTTCACCCTTCCGGCTCCACTCGAGGCAGCAGCACAGAAGAGGAGAGAGTCAGAGCCCCGGCCCCCTAGGATCTTCTCTCCTCCCATAGCCACCTAAGTGCAAATAGTCCTGTGAGACCCCTACCTCCGAAGTGACGCACGCAGCCTTCCCGACCTTCTGACCCTCTCTGGGTCCGGGGTTTGGGCTTCAATCCAATTCTCCGCCACACCCCCACCCCCAGCTCCCTGCCTTGGGCTTGTCCGTGTCCTGCTGCCCCAGAGGCCCAGGTGAGAACCCACAGATGGAGGAGGCTGTGTTTGAGCGGGCAGACATAGGCCTGTCCTTCAGGGGTTCCTCAGACTTAGCAGGGAGACCGGGCACAGCAACATGGACAGAACAGAGCAGCGGCCATGAGAGCTGGGCTGCCTCAGAGGGAAGTGTGCAGATCAGGGACAATCAGGAAGGCTTCCTGGACGAAAGGGGCTGGGAAGGAAGAGTATCAGGGAAGATCAGCCTGCAGGCAAGCTCTGGGATTCTTCTGTCATCCGTACAGAGTGGTCAGGGACTTGGGTCAGACTCCAGTTCAGACGTTCCAAGCGCCTTCAGCCTTCAGTGTCCAGTCTAGAGAAGGGCGGGGTGGGGGACAGCACTGGAGGGTGTCCCCATAGCCTTGTCACTGGGAAAGCACAGTTAGTGACTTAGCCATGGAGTGGGAATTCAGCAACGTGGGGGAGGGCACTGCTAAGGGAAGGGCACCCTCCACACTCCCACTGCCCCTCGTGCCCAGGGAATGGGAGATGTGAGAAGTGACCCCTCCCCCTAGCACACATACACCCACCTCAACCCCGCCCCCTGCCCCATGACTTCCTCCACAGTCCCATCTTGGATCTCATCTCTGCTCCCAGCCACTCTCCTAGGCTGCCTCGCCGGCTCCCTTCCACCCCAGCCCCCCATCCTGTCCCAGCTCTCCTTCTGGCTCCTCCCTGCCCCTTGTCAGGAACTTTCATCCTGCCCCACTTCCAACCCAACAGGAGAGTGCCACCGAGGCCCCTTGCTTGGGCCACAGTGTCTTCTCTTAGCTCAGAGCCCAGGGGAGCTCCCAGCCCTGTCCTGGGAAGTCTTTTGTCTGGGGCGCCCAGTCTTCTGCGATCCTTCCACCCTCCCCTCCCCCCCCACCCCGGATGCCACCTCCACGAAGGAGAAGGGAAAGGAAATACGCACACATTCCGTTTCAGTGAAATTTGCTCTTTATTTGGGGACTAGGGAAAGACCACACACAGCCCTCCAGCCCAGGGGCCGGGGGCACGGAGAAATGGGATGAAGACCCCATCCAGCACCCCCACCCCCTCCCAGGCACAGTAGGCAGCGAGAGGAACCCAGGTTCCGGGTCAGGAGCACACATGCAAACGAGGTCGGTGCAGTCGGCGTGTCTCCCAGGAGGCCTTGGGGTCGTCACCACATGTACGCGCCTTCTGGCCTGTAGGACGGAAAGGAAAGGAATCGCCCAGAGCCGGCCTCGGATCCAGGCGTGAGAACGCCAGGTGGTGGGGCCAGGGTGGGGGCTCCGTGGGGCCGCACATCCCAGACCGAGCACTAGGGGACAAGACGGGTGGCCGGGGCGGGGAGGAGGGGGGCTTTTACCGTGATTTGACCTGGCGGTCCTCGCCGTCGGGGAAGAGCAGTTTCGAGAGGACCGCTTCCGGGCTGTCTCGTTTCCCGTACCTGGGGGCGGGGGTCGGAGGGGGCGGGGTCAGGCGCGGGCACGCCCCCGGGCGGGGGGGGAGGCGGAGGCGGGGGCGGGAGCCCCAGGGACCCGGCTCCGAGGCCGGCGCACGCGCTCACCGCTGCCGAGTGACCAGATTGAGGTAGTGGCGCAGCGACGCGTAGTAGCGGCTCAGCTCCTCCGGCGACGCGTCTTCGCCGGGAGCCTCGGGTTTGGCGGGGTAGGCGTGGACCAGCGCCCCCAGGCAGGCGAGCAGGGCCAGCAGCACTGTGGCCACGGCGGGCCACGGGCGGCGCACCGTCACCATCTGGAGAGAGGGCAGTGGGTCGTGGGCCATCCCCCGCCTCGACACCCGACGGCGGGAGGCGGCCTGCCGTCGGGGCCCACGTTTCCCGGCCTGTGCAAGACCGCCAACGGACCGAGGCTCAGCTGCTGGCTCGCCGTGTGTTCTGCGGCACTGCCCCATCTGTGCCTCAGTTTCCCTGTCAGAGAGGCATAAGCCCTGCCGGCCTCCCCAACCCCCGCCCGTGCTAGAGATAAAGGGCTATGCTGGCCACTCAGCCCCAGTTTCCACCATCCCAGCCTCAGTTTCCCCACAAAATAGCCCGGGTTCCCCTGCAACAGACCATTCCTGGTCCCGGGCCACTCACGGCGACAGTTCTGGAAGCGGAGATGAGCAGGTGGAAGGCGAGAGGAGTCCCAAGGGCTGGACTGCTGCAGGTCGGGCTGTGGCCTCCTCCTCTGCTCAGCGCTTTCCCTGCGGGGCTTATATCCCCGGCCTGGGAAGGGAGGGGGAGTCCGAGGAGGGGGGGGGGAGCTCGAGGCGTGGGGAGGGCCCTTCCTCCTCCTTGCCTCCACCCCTGCCAGACCGCTGAGCTTCCACCCAGACAGTGCGTGATGTCTCCACCTTGTAGGAGATGAGGGGGCAGCCGCCAGGCTCAAACTCAGACTCTGGACAGAGCCTGAGCCCCATCTTCACCCCACAGCCCCCCAACAGCAGGTGAGCCTCCTGAGGAGGTGAAGCGTTTGCATCTAGACTCCTGGGGCAGCCCCTAAGGCCAGGGATGAGATTATATCTTCCCTAGCCTGCCCATGGGTGGGAATTAGGGACACAGACCGGACCCTTGACCTCCAGCCAGTGGGACCTGTGGCCATTCCGTGGAAAAGGCAACCTCGCTCAGCAATACCTTGGAGAGGGGCTGAGGAGTGGCAGGATCTGTGGGGAAAGCCTCTTTCTACTGGAGGTGGGGTAGGAGCCACGACCATGATTCCTGACCTTTATGATCCTGGAGGAGAGGCCTCTCTGGACACCCCACTATGTCCCTTCTCTGTGAAACAGTTGGGAAGAGCTGAGAGGAGGCAGAGGCCAGTCCCCCCCCAGAAGCAGCTGAGTCTGCCTCCTGCACATCCAGCCTGACACACACAGACCCCCCGCCCCCAGCCCGAGCAGGCCTGGCACAGAGATCCCTCCAAAGCAGTTCACCCCTTCCCCATCCAGCTGTCATCCAGGCTCTGCTGTCTTCTCAGGTTGAGTGATGCCCATGCACGTGCCACTCTCCCCAGCCCGTTGCCGTCTCCACCCGGGTCTGAGGCCAAGATCCTCACCCAGGGCCTTTGAAAGAAAGAGGAAGGGCCCACTGTTTATCAGGCACCTACTGTGCACTGGGCAGAACAGGATTTCAGCGCGACGACACAATGAGCTGAGTTTATCCCCCTTTTACAGATGAGGAAACTGAAGCTCTGAGAGAGGAGGGAACCCAGGATGCAAACAAGAGGAAAGGGCTGGGGCAGGGCCCTCTCGGCCGAGGGGTGGAAAGGCTCACTACCTGGAATAATCAACCACAGGGCTCAGAAGGTGGGCATGGGGGAAGGGGAGGGGAGGCTAATTTGGGGGCCTGCTCCCCTTTTGGAGAGGCCAGCCGCATCGGACCTACCTGCCCCCATTGGAAAAAGGGGGTTGTTGGGGAGTCTCTCCATAAAGCCCTTTCCAGGTCTCCCCTCCCCCATCTGGCCAGAGCCCCCGGTGCTTCCCTCTGTCCCATCGGCCCCTGAGGGCAGGAGGGGCCATCTTGGTTGTGGGCCAGCCCCTCTGCCCTCTAGGACAGATGGCCGTGGGTGTTATTTTTAGAGCTCTCTCAAGGTGGAGAGTCTAAGGCTCCCTCAATCATCTTTTTACAGGTTCAGTCACCTGCACTCTCCGGAAATGGCTCCTTATCAACTAGTCAGGCCCCATGGGCCCCCGCACACCCTAAGAAAGGCCAGGGCAGCACGCTGAGTGTGGAGGCGGAAGAGGGCATAGACCCTATACTCAGAGGGAGGAGAAAAATCATTCACCCCAAGGGCAGGTCTTGGCCCTGTTCTCCAGGAACCCCAGTCTCAGAGGAGAGTCATAGCCATACCCTTGGGGATCCCCAGTCCGAGGGGAGGGGAGCAGCAGTATCACTGGGGAGCCCCAAACCAAGGGAGGAGGCACTCCACGATCCACGTAGAGCCCCAGTCTGGAGAGTTCCCAGGACACAGGGACAGGGAGGAAAACAGAGGGATAAGCCTGGGTCCAGTTGGGGGAGCGGACAGCAAAAATAAAAGAACACTCTTCCAGATGGCCATGGAAAGAAAGAGGCAGGTGCTCACCCTTGGGATGGAAAGGACAGCCAGGGGGGCTGGTTACGGCAGCTGTAACCCAGGGGTCAGAGCCTGGACAAGACCCTACGGGCTAAAGGGGACAAGGATATCTGAGAGTATGGGGGTTGGGGACACAGCGGCACCAGCTGGGGTGGTGACAGGGGGTTTCTAGTGTACTGATCCCAGGCAGAGAGAGATGATAGGGATTGTGAAATGCCCAAAGGGAACTGGTGGCCTTCCTGGAACCTTCTCATGCCTTCAGGAATATGGAGTCTGAGAATAGGTGGGAGCGGAGGAGAAACAGAGGAGCCAGAAGGCACTGGGGAAAGCCCGGATTCAGGGTACCACCCCTAAAGAAGTCGCTTCCCTCTTTACGTTTAGAGTGAAAGAGAGAGGAACCTGAGAAGGTCCCTCAGGGCGGACCGGGAGCCAGCCTCCCACACCACACAAACCTCCCTCCGTCTCGCCCCGCCCTCTGATTCCACTTCACAATTACAGGGCAAGCCGATTGGTTCATTAATCACCACCTCCTCATTGAAGAGTTTATTAACTTGTTCATTAGTGGGGAGGATGTCTCAGCCCCCGATCAATAGGCTCAGTTACCCCCCACACACACACACCCGCCACCATCATTGACCCATGACTCAGTTGCTATTAGACATGTCTGGGAGGTGGGGGGACTGATATTCATAAAAGGAGAAACTACAAAATAATGGTTATTGTAGACTTGTGGCCAGCATCTGCCTCCAACCTGTCCTCAAAGGGTGGCGGGGGCAGAATCACTGGGGGTGCCTTGATCCCCGTTCCCAGAATACCTAGCAAGGCCACTCCAGAGATCAGGGAGGCCAGGAACTTGGACCCCAGCTGAGCAGTCCCCTTACCCAGTGGGCTCAAGGGTCACTCATCAAGATAAGATGACCCGTGCCATGCATCCCCAGAGGCTTAGCATTCTGTACCCCACCGCACCACGCACCCACTGTCCCCCACTTTCCCCCACGCAAAGGCTCTCTGTGATATACCACGTACTGGGCAGTGCTAGGCCACTGCCTTCCACCCTCAGCAAGACCTCAGGCCCAAGGTCCTAGGGACAGCAAGTTGCCATGCAGTAAGAGAGAGTCAATCCTCATTCAACAAGCCCTTATTAAGCCCCTCCTCAGTGGCAGGCACCGTGACGAGCAGAGAGGACAGCGCAGTGAACCAAAAGGCAAAATCCTTGCCCTAATGGAACTTACATTCTAGAGGCGGGAAATACAAAATCAGTAAATAAACAAGAAAGCGTGGAGCATGTCTGATTATGAGAGGTGTTATAGGAAAAAGTCAGGGTAAGGGGGATAAAGAGTCCTGGGGTGTACAGGGCTTACTGTATGTTGGGGGGTTAGGGAAGGCCTCACCTATAAGATGGCATTTGAAGGAATGCCTACCTTCTTTCTACCTTGGGAAGAATGTTCCAGGTGGGGGAAAGAGCAAGTGCAAAGGCCCTGAGGTAGGAGTGTTCTTGGCAGTTTGAGGAGGGCAAGGAGGCCCATGTGGCTGGAGTGCAGTGAGCAGTGGGGCTGTTAGAAGGAGAGATCAGGGATGCCCCAGGAGGGGACTGGATTATGTAGGGCCTTGTTGCCTGCTATGAGGACTCTGGCTTTTGCTCAGAATGACATGAGAGCTTCAGTCCAAGGAGTGACATGGTGTGACTTAGGTGCTTTTTTTTTTTTTTTTTAAGATTTTATTTTACCTTTTATTTTTATTTATTTATTTTTTTACGTTTATTTATTTTTGAGACAGAGAGAGACAGAGCATGAACAGGGGAGGGGCAGAGAGAGAGGGAGACACAGAATCTGAAACAGGCTCCAGGCTCTGAGCTGTCAGCACAGAGCCCGACGCGGGGCTTGAACTCACGGACCGTGAGATCATGACCTGAGCCGAAGTCGGACGCTTACCCGACCAAGCCACCCAGGTGCCCCTATTTTACCTTTTAAGTAATCTCTGCACCCAATGTGGGGCTCTGACCCACAACCCTGAGACCAAGAGTCGCACACTCCACCCAGTGAGCCAGCCAGGCACCCCCTGACTTGGGTTTTGAAGGAAGCATCCTGGCTGCTGTGTTGAGAATAGACTGAAGGAGGGCAAGGTCAGAAGCAGGAAGGCCCTGGGGCTCCTGGGTGGCTCAGTTGGTTAAGCGTCTGAGTCTTGGTTTGGGCTCAGGTCATGATCTCAAGGTTCGTGAATTTGAGCCCCACACTGGGCTCTGCGCTGACAGTGCAGAACCTGCTTGGAATTCTCTCTTCCCCTCTCTCTCTCTGTCCCTCCTCTGCTTGCTCTCTCTCTCAAAATAAATAACTTCAGCTTAGGTCATGATCTCACGGATTGGGAGTTCAAGCCCACGTCAGGCTCTGTGCTGACAGCTCAGAGCCTGGAGCCTGCTTCGGATTCTGTGTCTCCCTCTCTCTCTGTCCCTCCCCCACTCGCACTCTGTCTCTCAAAAAAAAAAAACCAAAAAAAACATTAAAACATTTTAAAGAAGAAGAAGGAAAAGAAGGGGGGGGAGGAGGAGGAGGAGGGGGGAGGAGGAGAGAAAACAGGGAAGCCAGTCAAGAACCTGCTGCAATAATCCAGCTAAGACTCGATGGTGTCACGGATGTGCACACACACACACACACACACACACTCCCCATAGGTGTACATTCCCCATAACCTGCCGTTATGTCCGGACAGTGCTGACAACCTTTCATGTAGCCAAGAAAGTCCCCTGGAGGAGACAGCAGAAAATCAATGGGTGCCAACAGTAGCTAGGCAGTGGACCTGTCTGCTCTCTGATTTTTAAGGCTCCTCATTTATTAGTCCATGTGAAACTCTCCATGTCACCTTGATTACTAGCCGTAGCCCAGGAAAATATTGGCTACCATGATGGTGCTTATCGAAATGCAAGCTTGTTCATTTTGTCACGAGTGTAAATGTCCCGTTGCCTAAAAACACTCTGGCTCTTGGCCAGAGTCAAGGCGTGAAGCTGTCACACCTTGGATTCTGGTTATATCTAGGGGGTGGGTTGGGGAGGTAGTAATGGCAAGAAAGAAAGGATTTTCACTTCTTAACGACAGGAGTGCTCCTAGGAGACCTTCCCTTACCCAGACTTGTTGGTCCTTCTATAAAACGCAGCGACAGATGCCTGTGGCATGGTGGATTCCCAAGACCCAGGCTTCTCTCTGGAACAGGTATCAGCAAAGTCTCTCTGTAAAGGATCAAACAGTAAATATTTTAGTCTCTGTTCAGCGGTTCAACTTGGCTACTGTAGCACAAAAGCAGCCATAAAACTATGCAAAAGAAACGAGCGGGCGTGGCTGTGCTCCAATGACACTTTATTTGTGGATATTAAAGATTGAATTTCACGTCATTTTCACGTCATGAACTATTCTTCGATTGTTTTTTTCAACCGTCTAAAATGTAAAAGCATCCATCGTGAGACCATTTGTACTCAGGACGTAACGGACACAGACCCGCAGGACCACAGTTTGCCGACCCCGTGGTCTCAAAAAGCAGGTACTTCAGTTGCCCCCACCCCGGGGTTGAGTTGTTTGTTTACCAAGACGCAGCTGGATCTCGAGCCTCTTTCAGCCAGGTATCCTTGTCACTGTAATCCTATAATCACATAATCCTATTACCGTGTAATTCAATTAAATATCACACAAACTAATGATATGTGATGCGCTCACTTGAAAGAGTCACTTCCTCGAAAACTAAGTTGGGGGCTTTGAAAAGGCTGAACGGAGAAGTGCTGAAATGTTGAATTAGGCTCCGGCTCCTGCCCAGAAGGCCTGTGCACACCCCCCCCCCCCCCCCCCACCGCATAAATGCTCCTGTTCCTGGGGATGAGCCCCCGGCCTGAGTCCGGAACGTCTCGGGGACCTACAGTCACAGGAGGCCCGTGCTGCTGGTACAGAAACTCGGGTCCTGAAAGTGACGTGATTCGGGGAAGAGGCAATTCTAACCCAGGCCGTTTGAGACTTTGTATCTGTGACTCTGGATGTCTCACGTGGTGCCACCCGGGAAATGGCTGTTGCATCAGTGAACGAGTGGGAATATTAAGTTAAAATATTGGTGCAGCTGTCTTAACAGAGACCAAATAATGGGAGCTTAAATACCATGGAGGTTTATTTCCCTCTCATAAAAGGGTCTGAGCTGGTGGATGGTCCAGAGGTAGGGCTCTGGTCCTGGCTCTGACCCACAAGGAGCCCAGGCACCGTTTGTCTTGTTACCCCAAGATTGTTGCATTCATCTGTATGCTGGGAGAATGCTCGTTCCTCGCATCCCCCCCCATCCACACTCCAGCTCATGGGAATGAGAAGAGGAAGTAGAGAGCGAGGATTTTCCTTTTAAAAAGACAATGGTTGGGGCGCCTGGGTGGCGCAGTCGGTTAAGCGTCCGACTTCAGCCAGGTCACGATCTCGCGGTCCGTGAGTTCGAGCCCCGCGTCAGGCTCCGGGCTGATGGCTCGGAGCCTGGAGCCTGTTTCCGATTCTGTGTCTCCCTCTCTCTCTGCCCTTCCCCCGTTCATGCTCTGTCTCTCTCTGTCCCAAAAATAAATAAAAAATAAATTAAAAATGTTAAAAAAAAAAAAAAAAAAGACAATGGTGGGGGCACCTGGGTGGCTCAGTTGGTTGAGGGGCCGACTCTTGAATTCAGCTCAGGTCATGATCCCAGGGTCATGGGATCGAGCCTAGCATGGGGTTCCACACAGCATGGAACCTTCTTGGGATTCTCTCTCTCCCTCTGCCCTTCTACCCCTGCTCTCTCTCTCTCTCTCTCTCATAATTAATTAAGCGAGGAAGCTGCACATGTTACTTCGGCTTCTACGCCAGTGGCCAGAATTTGGTCACGTGGTCATTCTTCACCAGGAAGGAGGCCAGGATATGAGGTCCTCACCATGAGGATATCATCTTTCCCCCTCACCCCCCGGTTTAAAAAAAAAAAAAAAAAAATTTTTTTTTTTTTAATGTTTTTTATTTATTTTTGGGACAGAGAGAGACAGAGCATGAACGGGGGAGGGGCAGAGAGAGAGGGAGACACAGAATCGGAAACAGGCTCCAGGCTCCGAGCCATCAGCCCGGAGCCTGACGCGGGGCTCGAACTCACGGACCGCGAGATCGTGACCTGGCTGAAGTCGGACGCTTAACCGACTGCGCCACCCAGGCGCCCCTCACCCCCCGGTTTTAACCCCCCTCTGTGGTGTTCTCCAACCTCCACAGCCAATGCTCTGATTCTCCTGACACCAGGTGGGTGCTGGACAAGTTGACTCAATTCTGATGCGAACTACGTCAGGTTGGCAGGGCTCCCACAGCTGACGGGTCCAGTCTCACAGAACTGCCCCCTACTTCAGACGCCACCGAAAGTCCTGAGCCTCCTGGACTGCATTTTTTTTTTTTTTTTTTGGTAATGTTTATTTATTTCTGAGACAATGCGAGCGACAGAGTGCAAGCAGCGGAGGGGCAGACGGAGGGAGACACAGAATCTGAAGCAGGCTCCAGTCTGAGCGGTCAGCCCAGAGCCCGACTCGGGGCTCGAACTCACGAACCGTGAGATCATGACCTGAGCCGAAGTCGGACGCTTCACTGACTGAGCCACTCAGGCGCCCCGAGCCTCCTGGACTTCTGATTATAAATCTGGGACCCCCACGGCCCCCTCCTCAGGTTTGACAATTTGCTAGAACATCTCAAAGAACTCAGGAACCCACTTGATTGACATTTCCTGGTTTATTATAAAGGATGTTCTAAAGGATACAAATGAGCAGCCAGACAAAGAGGGATGTAGGGGAAGGTGTGAAAGGGTCCTGAGTGCAGGAGCCACTGCCCTCTTTGGGGATGGGGGTGGGGCCGGAAGTTCCAGGCTTCCCGGCAAGGCTTGGTGTCTCTGTTGACCGGCCCCCACCCGAAGCTATCTAGAGGCCCACTCACCAAGAGGCACCTCATTAAAACAAAAGATACTCCTTTCACCCGGGAAATGCCAAGAGACTTAGGAGCTCTGTCTCAGGAGCTCGGGACGAAGACCAAATATATATTTCTTATTACGCCACAGCCCCCTGTGCTAAGAATCCCCAAATCTTTGTCACCTGCTCCTGTGCTGAGTGCCTGACCCATATGACCCTCTGTCCCAGACGTATCCATTTGGTTGTCTCCCAGTCATCTAAAACTCCTTGTCACCTAGAGAGCAAAAATAATGATTCAGGGGCCCCCGGGGGGCTTAGTCGGTTAAGCGTCCGACTTCGGCCCAGGTCATGATCCCGTGGTTCACGGGTTCGAGCCCTGCATCAGGCTCTGAGCTGACAGCTTGGAGCCTGGAGCCTGCTTTGGATTCTCTCTCTCTCTCTCTCTCTCTCTGCCCGTCCCCAACCTGCTCTCTCTCTGTGTCTCAAATAAATAAATAAACATTGAAAACAAATAAATAAATAATGAATCAACATTTCTCAAGTGCTGCCATACATGAACTCAGTCTCCACTGCAGACATAATTAGCCCCATTTGGGGGGAAGATGGAGTTGAAGCTCAGAGAGGTCAAATCGGTAGCTGGCCCCTGACTTAACCCCCAAATCTCCAGGGATCCCCATTGCTTCAGGCAGCGGCCCCGGAAACCACAAATGGCTTGAATGACTCTTCGGAAGTCTGGAGACAGAGCCGTGCAAATCGAAGAATGAGCAGCAGGTCTCGGAACTGGGGGGGGGGGGGGGGGGGGGGAGAGGGGGGCGGGAGCCACAGAGGACTTCTTCATAAAGGGTTTAACTTTATTCTGTGATATTCCCCTGGAATACGAAGAAGCCAGTTGAAATCACAGCTGAGGGGACGCCCCCCCCCCCCCTTAATGCTTGTAGAACATATTTTGTCCGTCGGTATAAAGGGCGACATGCCGGATATACTGGGTTTTGGCCTACGTTTGTCGTTCAACAATACGTCGCAGACCTCCTTCTGTGCCAATAAATATACACCCAACCCTCCCCGCAGCCCCCCATCCTCCTCACCTGCCCGATTGTTTTCCACAGCACTTACCACTTTCTATCACACTACAGAATAGCTTATTTATTATGTTTATCGTCTGCCTACTTGCAACGGGCTGAATGTGACTCTTCAAGATTCCTATGGGGACGGGCGCCTGGGCGAGGTCATGATCTCGCGGCCCGTGAGTTCGAGCACCGTGGCGGGCTCTGTGCTGACAGCTTGGAGCCTGGAGCCTGCTTCGGATTCGGTGTCTCCCTCTCTCTCCGCCCCTCCCCTGCTCGCATGCTGTATCTCTCTCTCTCTCTCGTTCTCAGAAATAAAGAAACTTAAAAATAAATAAATGACATTTTTTAAAAAAGAGAAGCAAATATTCGTATGTTGAAGTCCTAACCCCCAAGGTGATGCTCTTAGGAGGTGGGGCCTTTTGTGGGGGATTAGGTTATAAGGACTCATGAAGGAGACACCAGAGAGGTCCCTCAGCCCTTCCACCACATGAGTAACATAACAAGAACAGTCTTCATGAACCAGGAGGGGGTTCTCATCAGACCCTGCACCTACCAGTGTCTTAATCTTGAATTTCCCGGGGACGCCTGGGTGGCTCAGTCAGTTAAGCCAAACTGAGGAAGCCTGGACACGAGACAGCCGGGAATCCAGAACGTGCACTGCGGTGACGAGAGAGATCGCCCGCAGAAACGCTCTGGTTCTGCCTCGAGGGGCGAAAGGGGGGGTCTAACACTCAGAGTAGTGCAGCCCCTGGTTTTCTCTTCTGCCTCTCTCCTGCCCCAGCCCCCACCCCCACCCCTCGCGACAGTTCCATGGCAGTGGCAGTGGTGACAGTGAGCCCCCTGACACCTTAACCTCTGAGGGAGGAAAACTTCTCCCTCTGATCAAAGAGCTACGGTCCCAAGGGGATAGGGGTGAGCCTGAACCCCGGGCACAGTCCCAGGAAGTGTGCAGCAGAGAGGGTGACTCACCCCCCCCCCTTTTTCTCCCCGGAGAACGAAGAAGGGAAGTCCCGGGAAGTGAGAAGCACGAAAGAAATCACACACAGGGCCAAGCAACCTGGCCAAGTTGTTCACGAGCTGAGCTCACCCCCTCAGCTGTACTCCATGGGTCGGGCCCTGAGCAGTAAACCTACGGTTCTTCCAGAAGGCAGGGAGAAATTGTGCTACAAAAAAAAAAAAAAAAGTTTGAAGAAATAATGGCTGAAAACTTCACTTCCCAGATTTGGCAAAAGACCTAAATTTACAGATCCAAGAACCTCAGTAAACCCAAACAGGACAAATTAAGAGCATACTCATACCCCTGACAGCCAAAGCCAAAAAACTCTTGGAAGCAGCCAAGGAAAAAAAGTTGTTCATCAGGAAACAACTATGCAAACGACCTCATATGTTTCACCAGAAACTGTGAGACCAGAAGGAAGTGGAATAACATTCTTCCAGTGCTGAGAGAAGCTGTCAACCCAGAATTCCATATCCAGTGAAAATATCTTCCATAATGAAAGTGAGGTTAGGAAAACCTCAGCGAGGGGCGCCTGGCTGGCTCTGTCAGTAGAGCCTGCAACTCTTGATCTTGGGGTTGTGAGTTCGAGCCCCACGTTGGGTGCGGAGGTTACTTAAAAATAAAATCTTTAGGGGCGCCTGGGTGGCGCAGTCGGTTAAGCGTCCGACTTCAGCCAGGTCACGATCTCGCGGTCCGTGAGTTCGAGCCCCGCGTCGGGCTCTGGGCTGATGGCTCGGAGCCTGGAGCCTGTTTCCGATTCTGTGTCTCCCTCTCTCTCTGCCCCTCCCCCGTTCATGCTCTGTCTCTCTCTGTCCCGAAAAAATAAATTAAAAACGTTTAAAAAAATAAATAAATAAATAAAATCTTTAAGGGGCACCTGGGTGGCTCAGTCGGTTGAGCTTCCGACTTCGGCTCAGGTCAAGATCTCGCAGTCCGTGGGTTCAAGCCCCACGTCGGGCTCTGTGCTGACAGCTCGGAGCCTGGAGCCTGCTTCGGATTCTGTGTCTCCCTCTCTCTCTGCCCCTGCCCCCCGCTTGCACTCTGTCTCTCTCGCTCTCTCAAAAATAAACGTTAAAAAATTTTAATTATAAAATAAAATAAAATCTTTATAAAAAAGAAATTTTCAGTGAAAACAAGAGCTAAGAGAATTTGCGGCCGGCATATCTACGCTCAAAGAGTTGCTGAAGGAAACTCTTCAGACAGATGTCTAAAGACACGGGCGTTTTCTCCTAAAGTTAAACTTTAGAACGTTTAGACCCTGTATGACCCAGAAATCCCACTGCAAGGCATTTATCCTAGAGAATACACGTGTCCACACAGAAACCTGTACACGAATGTTTACAGCAGCTCTATTCATAATTGCCCTAAGCTGGAAACAATCCGGATGTCCTTCAACAGGTGACTGAATGAACAAGTCACGTTACATTCGTATATTGGGTTATTTACTACTTAGCAATTAAGAGGAATGAATTCTTGAGATGCAGGATAAATTCGATTGATGCCAATGGCATTAGGCTGAGTGCACAGGCTGTCTCAAAAGGTCACATACCGTGTAATTCCAGTTATAGGACATTCTCAAAACTATGGTGATAAAGAACAGATCAGGGGCTCCTGGGTGGATCAATCAGTTAAGCCTCCGATTTCGGGTCAGGTCATGATTTCATGGTTCATGAGTTCGAGCCCTGCGTCAGGCTCTGTGCTGACAGCTTGGAGCCTGGAGCCTGCTTCGGATTCTCTGTCTCTGTCTCTGTCTCTGTCTCTGTCTCTCTCTCTGCCCTCCCCTGCTCACTTTCTCTCTCTCTCCCAAAAATAAATAAACATCAAAAAAAATTTTTAAGGGGTGCCTGGGTGGCTCAGTCGGTTAAGCGTCCAACTCAATCTCGGCTCAGGTCATGATCTCCTGGTTCATGAGTTCAAGCCCCGCATCAGGCTCTGTGCTGACAGCTCGGAGCCTGGAGCCTGCTTCGGATTCTGTGCCTCCCTCTCTCTCTGCCCCTTCCCCGCTCATGCTTTGTCTCTAGCTGTCTCTCAAAAATAAATAAATGTTTAAAAAAATTTTTTTTAAGTCAATTTTACCGTACGTTAATTTTTTTAACCACTTTCTTAAAGTTACTATCGCTAAAGAGCTCAACACAGTGCGTGGTAAATAGTAAGCTTTCAAAAAGCATTCAAATAAATTCCTGTCTTTTCGAAGCCGAGGCACCTGCCCGTATAAGGAACACAGGAGAAATGCTGGCTGGGGGCGACTTAAAGACCAGGAGAATATCCCGCTTCACTGGGGTCTGTGCCTTCATGAGGTCACCCCCTAGGTGGTGTCCCCAGATGATTTTGTGCAAGCAGAAAACAAGCGGCATGAAGATTTATGATCATCAGGTGCAAACAGCTCCCAGGAGGAGGTGAAGTGAGAAGGCACAGACTGTGGGGAGAGGGTCCAGGTGCATTTAGAGAGTGTGGGGTCTTCTAGAAGCTCAGAGTTCAGCTCCAGAGCCAGGCAAATCCTGGTTCAGACTGTGCTCCTTCCGCTCCTAGCCTCCGTGACCAAGCTGCCTCATCTCTGAGCCTCGGCTTTGTCATCTGTGAAAAGTAGATCGTAAAACTAGCCATAAAGTGTTATGATGATTTAATATGGTGTCTGTAAGATGTTCGGCACCGTTGCCAGCTCGTTGTAAATGCCCGATAAAATGCTACGCTTTATGGCTATTATTTGCAATAAAGAGATTGGCAGGATACATCCTAAATGTGAACAGAGAGTTATGTTTTGTGGAGGGATTTTTTTTTTTTTAAGATTTTATTTTTCAGAAAGCTCTGCACCCAGTGTGGGGCTTGAATGCACAACCCCGAGATCCAAAGTCACATGTTCGTCCGACTGAGCCAGCTGGGGGCCCCTTATTAGGAATTTTTTTTTTAATCCTCAACATTTCATTACCAAAAAACTTCAAAGTGGGGCGCTTGAGTGGCTCAGTCGGGTTGGGCGTCCGACTTCGGCTCAGGTCATGATCTCACGGTTTGTGAGTTCGGGCCCCGCGTCGGGCCCTGGGCTGACAGCTCGGAGCCTGGAGCCCACTTCGAATTCTGTGTCTCCCTCTGTCTGCCCCTCCCCTGCTTGCACTCTGTCTCTCGCATTGTCTCAGAGATAAATAAACATTAAAAAATATTTTTTTTTTAAAGAACAAAAAACAAAAATAAAACAAAAAAATTTCAAAGTTACAGCAAGTTGAAAAGACTGTTCAGGGAATGTTCTTAGTGAGATCCAGGATGCTTTTTCTTTCTTTTTGCTTATCCATAGTTTGTAATTTTCTACAATAGACATATATTGCCTGGATAGTGAAAAATAAATACAAGGGAGGGGAAAAGGAAAAAAACAAAAAAACAACTGTGAGGGAGAACAGGACCAAGGACAGAGTCCCATGGTTCAAAGTCACTCTCTCCCACCGACAGCCTCTGCTGTGCCATCAACTGTCTTTAGAAACGGCCCCACATCTAATTAGCAATTCTTTCAGCCATTGGGCCATTTCACCCATACATCACCCTCGTGTCCATGGGATGTCAGGAGAGATTTTGGCCAAGCGCCTTGCTGAAGTCCAGACACAAGGAGTCTATAGCACCTCCCCCACCTCCGTCCAAGTAATTCCATTAATGAGGCAAATCAGATCAACCCAGAGTAATCTGTTCTTAGTGGTTTCTGATCATGTCTTCCCCTCCACACACTTGCACACCAAGGGTGGTGGAAAAGGCACGGATTCTGGGATCAGACCGGTCTGGGTTTGAATCTCGCTTGCATCTCAGCTGGGTGACTTTGGGAAAGTTGCTTGACCTCTCTGAACCTCGCTGCAAAAAGGCAATAACAAAGCCCATGTCACAGGCTTCTTTTGATACATAAAAAAATTGGATACACCTGTCTCCCTCCCCATCCAAACTGTGGTCTCAAGGCCAAGGCCTGGGCTTCCTATCTCTGCACCCCTCCCCCAGTGCCCAGCAGAGAGGGGGACCCTCACCCCAGCCCCTGACACCCAATACCCCCTCCACTCCTCTCTCTACATCTCTGCCCCCTACGTCTCCCCCTCCCTCTCCAGAGCTCTCGCCAATTCTCTTTCCACACACTGTCCTCTCCTCACTCACCCAGAACCTCTGGCATCTCCCTGTTTCCCCCTTACCTCCCTCGCCCAGCCCAGTGACAGGCTTCACCCCTACTCCATTCCACGTCCCCTGTGCAGCCCGTGGCCTGCTCCGTGGCCCTCGGTGGAGTGGTAAAGTGCTGTCGACTCATTTGCTCAATCACTTGTTAGCAGCTTCATTAGTTCTGAGGGCTCCGTGGAAAGCCATTAGTGTGACTCAGTCTGTGTCATCCATGAGGGGAGCGGGGAGGAGACAGCAGAGCCAGGGGAAAACAGAAAACAACGCACCATCCGCCCTCCTGGTGCCTCTCGGGGAGACCGAGGCCCAGGCCAGCTGCACGGAAACTAGGGTTCCGGGGGCCTCTCCTTGACACCCCCTTGCACCTTATGAGACGCAGGGGCTGCTGTCCCCAGCCGGGAGGACCCTGGCCTGAAGCCCGTTCTAGGCCTACCTGTCCCGGCCACAGGCACCACAGACTGGCCCAAACTTCATATGAAGGGACATCTTTCTGGGGAAGAGCAACCACGGCTCCCATCAATATTTAAAGCCCCCCCACCCTTCCCGAGGTCACCCCCACTCCTGCTCTGTGGCTGGGTCCCCCCCACAAAAGCATAGCCCTCAACACCCTGCATTGAAAGGGCAGAGGTGTTTGCCCATCTGACGCCTGGATTGTGGGCACCTCGCCTACAGTGCCCTTGATTTACTTCTCTCCATCGTGGCATCCAGCCCAGTGCCAGGCTGGGAAGAGCCTCAGTAAATGTGTGTTGGACAAAGACATGAATGAGTCTCCATTTCATAGACAAAGATATGGGACACAAAGAGGTAAAGTGACTTGCCTTCCCTGACGTCACCCAATCTTGACCAGCTGGGCCTGATCAAGGACTTGATAAGGAGATCACCACATGCTCGTATACACTACTCTATGTCTACAGTGTGAACGGTGCCCCGAGATCTGATGCTCTTGTGCAGTGCACAACCTGTATGCTAGTACTTGGTGGCTTTGCTCTCAGGCAGGAGTCGGGCAAAAACAGAAGGTTTAGCCAAGGTTCTGGCCAAAGCAGGAGTACTAAGGGAACAAAACAGATTTGGGCATGTGGCAGAGACATGTGGACAATCTTTCAAGCTAATGAGATGTCAGTAAGGCGTATGCCTGAGGCTGGGCCAAGCTAGATTCTGTGCTCAACTGGGCATCTGGGCTCAACACCTAGGACCAGTCTGTTCAGTAGGCTTCCCTGGTCTGGGGGCAGCTGCTCATTTTGTCCTAGATAAGACGGTTTGTCCCTCAGACAACCTTGGGCACAGGGTGAACTAAGAAGGAGAAGAATGGTGGCGGCACCGAGTGTGGCTTCCAGCATCATGCTGAGGTCCTGAAAGCAGCTGGGAGTGGAAAACAGGGAGCCAAGGAGGGTTTAGGGGCAGAGCTACAGCCCTGGATGAAGGAGGCAGAGAGAGGGCGTGGTCACCTTCCAGGGGCTCTCCCAGGGAGGCCCCTCCCCAACTTAGCCCCCAGCTCTGGAGGCTGATCACTGTAGCACAGACCCAGCCCTGCCAGGACTGGCTTTTGGGACCCCACGGGTCTGGGTGCCTGGCCCCCAAGGAGACGAAGGTGAGACCTGATAGCGAGGGGGTGGATTAATCCCAGGGGCCTGGCTGGAGACGACACTGCTGGGTGTGAGGGTTATTACTCCGCGAGGGGTGGGGGGTGTTCATACATCAGGGGAAGAGTCCTTCAGATGCTCATCTGCACCCACTGCCCACCCTCCCATGCAAGCACGCACCCAGTTCTAGCCCTCGGGGACCTAGATGCTGCAGAGGGACACCCGCGTGCCGGTCCACCCACTCCACACCCTTCCCACCCCTCACCCCACACCCTGCCGGCCGCTGGCTGACCTCCTCGACGGTCGCACGCACGCCCCACCCTCCCGGGGGTCCTGCGCCGGCTGCCAGCCCGAGGCGAGCGGCAGGTGTTTGCACAGCTAAGTGGCGTCTGTGTACAGAGCCGGAAAGCTGCCGCGCAGCGCTTATCTCCCGCAAACACATTATCTCCCGCAACAACATCAGCGCGCCGTGCCGGAACCCCTCGCCCCGCCGCGCTCATCCGGCCAGCGCTGATAAGGACCGGAGGGAGCAGAGGGCACCCCCCCCCCACTTCCCGGCACCCCGCCGCCTCCGATCGGCCCGCGGATCCGGAAAGATGATGGGGTCACAGGAGGGCCCCAACCCGGGGAGGCTGGAGCCTCCCCAGCGCCCTGCGTCGCTGCTGCCCTGCTCCCACCCATCAGCCCTCGTCCCTCCTCTCCCAGGGCCTTGGCTACCAGCCCTGTCTGCCCTGAGCCACCTTCCCCTTGTGGCAGCGACGACACAGCCAGGGACCCATGTCTTGACCTGGATTCCCAATGGGTGGGAGCAGGAGACTCGTCAGGAATTACAGTAGTAGGAGGAGGTATGTAATTTGATCGAGGCTTAACTGGGCCGCAGGGCTGCCTGAGAAGCATTACAAGCATCTGATTTCATTTTCCCAACAATTCAGGGAAGTAGGTACTGTTATTATTCCCATTTTGCAGAGGTGGAAACTTACTTAGGTTCGAAACCTTAGCATATGGATTTGAACCTGGCACCGTCTGAACCCAGAGCCTACCCTGGCCTCCTCCTCCTAAGAGACCAGCGAGTTAGTCCAGCCTCCGCGGTTAACCGAGTTCACCGAGGAAGACGATGAGGCACATCGGGGGGAGGCAGCTGGCATCTGGATGTCAGGCACACAGTCAGGGCGCTGAGGTCACTGAAATTGATCGCCTAAGTCTAGACCGGCGACCTGGCCAGATCGTTAAATCTCGATTTTGCTCTTAATTAAATCCAGTCTGGTTGCATGAGGCGGTGGTTCTGGGCATGACTTTGTTACTCTTCCAAACTTGTACGAAAGTGCTTATATGACTTTCATAATGAAAAAGGAAAAAGCCCTCCTAAACACAAAACAAATAAAATAAATATTTTAAAAACTGTGTACGTGGGACTACGTTAATATGGAACACTTTTCAATCTAATAAAAAAACGAAGTGAAAAGGCAGGCTTTGAAATTAAGAGAATGTATTTACAACATATAAAACTAAAGAAGCATTAATTAAGATCTGGAATATATGAAGAGTACCTACAAATCAATAACAAAATGACCGAGACCCCCGTTTTAAAAAGCGAGCAAAGGTGGGGCACCTGGGTGGCTCAGTCAGTTGAGTGTCTGACTCTGGGTTTCCGTTCAGGTTATGATCTGATGGTTTGAGGGATGGAGACCCGCATCGGGCTCTGGGCTGACAGTGCAGAGCCTGCTTGGGATTCTCTCTCTCTCTCTCTCTCTCTCTCTCTCTCTCTGCCCATCCTCTGCTCAGGTGCTTGCACGCTTTCTCTCTCTCTCAAAATAAATAAATAAACTTCAAAAAAAGTGAGCAAGGACAACAATCAAGTCACCAAAAAATGTGAAAAATATTGATCCTATTTCACTATTAATCAAAGGAATACATATTAAAAGAAAGAGATACTTTTTTTCTTATTAAAAAATTGGGGGCAAAGAATTTTTTTCAATGATAATACCCAGTGCTGCCCAGGCTATGACCAGCCCCTCTGCAAACACTGGAGATGAGACCTGCAGGAGAATTTTCAGAACGCTGGCTTAGGGTAACGGGTGTCTACCTTTTATCCAGGTTTCCATTTCTGTGAAGGTAACAGTAGATATATCCAGAGGTTAAGTACAAGGATACTCAGCACAGTGGTAATTAACAAAACACACACAAAAAGGGAAACACAAAATTCCCAAATGTCCAACAATGGGTAAACTATGACACATATGAAAGACGTACTATGTTAATGGAGCCGTTAAAAATCACAGTTTTGAGGGGCGCCTGGGTGGCGCCGTCGGTTAAGCGTCCGACTTCAGCCAGGTCACGATCTCGCGGTCCGTGGGTTCGAGCCCCGCGTCAGGCTCTGGGCTGATGGCCCAAAGCCTGGATCCTGTTTCCGCTTCTGTGTCTCCCTCTGTCTCTGCCCCTCCCCCGTTCATGCTCTGTCTCTCTCTGTCCCAAAAATAAATAAAAAACGTTGAAAAAAAAAAAATTAAAAAAAAAAAATCACAGTTTTGAAAATTGTTGAATGACATGGAAATATTTAGGACATATGCTTACAGGTGAAAAAAGCTGAGTACAAAAAAAAATTGTAGCGGCACCTGGGTGGCTCAGGCAGTTGAACATCCGACTCTTGCTTTTGGTTCAGGTCATGATCCCAGGGTCATGGGATCGAGCCCCTGGCCGGCTCCAAGCTGAACATGGAGACTGCTTGGGATTCTCTTCCTGTCTCCTTCTCTCCCTCTACCCCACTCACACACACACACTCTCTCTCTCTCTGTGTCTCTCTCTCAAAATAAAAACTTTAAAAAATTGTATAGGGGTGCGTGGCTGGCTCAGTCAGAAGAGCATCCGACTCTTGATCTTGGGGGTTGGAGTTCCAGCCCCATGTTGTGTGTAGAGATTATTTAAATCAATTTTTTTAAAAATTAAAAAAAATAGTACATACAGAAAGGCTCCAAGTCCCCCCCTCTCTCTTTCTCATATATATATACATATATATGTATATATATATACACACACATACATATATATACATATATACATATGTGTATATATACACATATATGTGTACACGTATATGTGTATACACGTATATGTGTATATACGTGTATATGTGTATACACATATACACATACACATATACGTGTATATACATATATACACATGTGTATATATACATATATACACAAACACATATACGTGTATATATACATATATGTATATATACATATATGTGGGTATATATATATATATATATATGGAAGGAAATCCCTCAGAGATATTCTATACATAAAAATGTCAAGGAGGGGCGCCTGGGTGGAGCAGTCGGTTAAGCGTCCGACTTCAGCCAGGTCACGATCTCGCGGTCCGGTCCGTGAGTTCGAGCCCCGCGTCGGGCTCTGGGCTGATGGTTCGGAGCCTGGAGCCTGTTTCCGATTCTGTGTCTCCCTCTCTCTCTGCCCCTCCCCCGTTCATGCTCTGTCTCTCTCTGTCCCAAAAATAAAAAAAATTAAAAAAAATAAAAAATAAAAAAAACGTTGAAAAAAAAATGTCAAGGATAGTTGTCTCTTGGGATGGAACTACAGGTGATTTTTTCTTTATATTTTTATGGAATTTTTATAGTTTGCAATGGATATTACTTTTATAATCAGAAAAGTTGTAACTGAGAAAATTAAAAACAAAAGAAATAAGAACAGAAAAAATGTATAATCCATCAAACATTGTTCTCTTTGTTTTCTCGGCACCCTAGCCCGGGCGAGGGAACCGTACTTTTGAAGTTTGCTCTGGGGGAGGAGACCCCACTTCCTCCTCCCAGGGCCCCAGACTTCCTGAAAGCTGCCCCAGGCTGGTCACCTCCCCCCCCCCCCCCCCCCGCAGGGACTTCTACCCTGGCCCACAGGTGTCTCACCCAAACCCCACCTGCTGCCATCCCCTTCTTTCCTGCCTGCCTTCTGCATGGCGGGAATTCGTCCTATCCCCCAGCTCCCTGTCCCCTCTCCCTCCATCTTGTCAGCCCCAGGACTATAACTTAATGTCTTCCACTGACACCTTCCTACCCTAGTCCCAAAGCCCGGCCCCCCCCCCTCCCCCCTGCAGCCTCTAGCCAGGAATGAGACCTGAGGAAGGACCAGAGCCCAGAAGGGCTGTGGTCTCAGCAAGGAAAGCGCCTGCGCCAGGCTCAGTGCCTGGGAGGAGCAGAGACTCAAGATTGACCAGGATTGGGCAACACGGTGGGCCCTTGGCCCATAAAGGGAGGTGAGCGCCCAGGTCTTTTTCTCCTGATGACATATGCCCAAGTGTCTGTCCCAGAGGGATGGCATTTGGGGTGTCTGAGGAGGAGGCTAGGTGCCCCCATTGCTCCCGTGGTTCTCCCCGGGTTTCTTGCAGTCCAAAGGGAAGAGTCATTTGAGGACTGTGGCCCCAGACGGACCTAAAGTGGAATCTCAATTCTATAGCCCACTGATTTTGTCTCTCTGAGCCTCAGTTTTCTCACCTGTAAATGGGAATAAGAATAATATCCTTGCAAGGTCATTGTAAGGAGCACAGAAAATGGAGCAGAAACACAGAGGAGGTGGCCATGAACCCGACCCACGGCTGTTACACCTGCCCCAGCACTCGGAACTGTGTGCCACTGTCAAGGGAGTCTGCGCACCCCTGCCCCTCCATCCGGTGCCCCGCTCGCAGGTGGATGCACTGTTGTGCCCAGCCACCACAAACTGGCTTTCGAATCCCAGCTCCGCGTGTCTGCTGCAAGCTAGGCACACTGCTAAGCATTTTACATTTACTCCCCATGGCCATCCCATAAGGTCTGCGTTGTCAGCTCCGTGTTACTGATAAGGCAACTGAAGCTCAGAGAGGTTAAGCAACTTGCCCCAGGTCCCACAGCAGGTAAACGGATACCAGGGCGGAAGCTCAGGCCAGTGTGGCCCCAGGCCCAAGCTCTTTCCTCTGTCTCAGGCCGTCCTCATGGAGCCAGACGCCCGCCCATTCCTCGGGTCTCTGTGTCCACGCCTGTGGGGGTCAGCACAGATGTAGGTGACTGTGGTTCTGAAGCCATGTCTCTATTACCAATATGCCCAGACCGCGCAGAGCTCTCCCCGCCTCCACCCTTATTAATTACACCAGGAGCCACCCCAGGAAATCAGGCCTCCCTCCCTGCAACCCCTGCTGCTCTGTGGCTTAATTACTTCTCCTCCTGGCTGTAATGAATGTCTCTGAGCCCCTGAGACAGGAAACTTCATCAGGAACAGCCGCCTCCGTGATTCAGCCCTGCCTCCCCCAGCCCTGTCCCTTTGAACCCAGACGGCGGCTCAGCCTCTGCCCCATCTCCGACCTAGTCCCAGCTTCAGCTACAGAGGGCATCTGGGGGTGGGAGGCTCCTTCCGGCCTTCAGCCTCCCTGCCCCCCCCCCCATGGAATGCAGGCCCTAAAACCAGACCACAAGGGGTCTGCCCCAGACTGGGGGCGGGGGGGGGGGGGGGTCCAGATCCTCAGTCCCTCATCCAGCAATCTGCCCAGAGGCATTGGAGCAGACAGCTCAGAATGGCAGCTCCTCCTGGTTTTCTGCACACCCACACCCGCAGGGGGCAGCACAGAGAGATCATTCTTTCCTCTTATTCATTCACCCCACATTCCAGGAGCACCTATTCTGTGCCAGTCCCTGCCCCAGGCACCGGGAACACGACAGGGAGCAAGGCAGACAAGATGCGTGCCTTCTAGGAACTTATGGTCCAGCCAGAACAAAGCCCAAAACAAGGGAACAAGCAGATAAATAAAACTACTCTTGACTCTTGAACGACATGGGTTTGAACTATACGATCCACTTACTTGCAGGCCTTTTCAATAAATACAGTACAGCATCGTAAATGTATTTTACATTTCTTCTTTATGATTTTCTTTTTTTAATAATTTTTCTTCTTTATGTATTTACATCTTTATGGTTTTCTTTTTTTAATAATTTTTTTTCATTTTTTAAAGTTGCTTTATTTTGAAAGAGAGAGAGAGAGGGAGAAAGAGAATGAGTGAGGGAAGGGCAGAGAGAGGAGAGAGAGAATCCCAAGCAGGCTCTGCGCTGTCCGTGCAGAGCCTCTTGAGGGGCTCGATCCCATGAACAGTGAGATCATAACTTGAGGCAGAATCAGGTCTCAGACGTTTAACCAACTGAGCCACTCTGGCGTCCCAATAACATTTTCTTTTCTCCAGCTTACTTTATTGTAAGAACACAATATAGTGTAATTATAACACACAAAATATGTGTAATCGACTGTTTATGTTATCCATAAGGCTTCCGGTCAACAGTGGGCTATTAGTAAAGTTTTGGGGGAGTCAAAAATCATACATAGATTTTTGACTGTGCAGGGGGTTGACATCCCTAACACCCGCGTCGTTCCACAGTCAACTGTATTTTTTTTAAGTGACTTTTTAAAACATTTTTTTAAGTTTATTTTGAGAGAGACAGAGAGTGCAAGTGGGGGATGAGCAGAGAGAGAGGGGGAGGGAGAGAATCCCCAGCAGGCTTCACGTTGTCAGCGCAGATCCCGACTCGGGGCTCCAACTCACAAACCATGAGATCCTGACCTGAGCTGAAACCAAGAGTCAGACCCGGAAGCAACTGAGCCACCCACATGTCCCAGGGGTCAACTGTATTTATAGGGAGGGGGGAAAAGTGGGAGCTGAGATGGAGTGATAGCTTGAGTAGCAGGGATGGGCAGAGAGAGAGATGCCACATTCACTTCCAGCCCATCCTGTTCAATCCCTACATCAGAAGTCCTCCAGCTGTCTTCCCTACATCCTTTGTACTTCAAGGCCAACCTGTGGATTATCGCCTCCAATCACCCAGGGCTTCGGCTACATACCCACCCTACCTATCACCTCAAACAACCAGAGGGAAGAGAGACGGTTCTCACTGTGGGAGCCTGAGCCACCATGTCAGGAAAGAGGACAGCAGAATGAAGACAGTATTCCCTGCAGCCACTCAACATCCCCTTTCTGTCTCTCTACCCTCCCACTGGGGTCCTCCATCCCCCCCCGCCCCAGCCCATTACTGAAGTAATTTCCAGGCAGGCTCAAGAGTTACACGTAAAAGTAAACTGAACCATAGAAAATCGGGAAGAAAGAACAACCAGACCTCTCGAGGGAAGAGATCTTCGTGAGTGTAAAGAAAGCACGGGACGAAATCATAGAGGAAGGTCACCAACCTTGCCCACAGAAGCGTTAAACGCATGTGTGCGTCATAAACACGTAACTGAAATTACACACGAACCGCTTCTCTTTGCCAAGCTCACTTCTCACCCGTCCTAGATCCAGCCGGCCGGGAACTTTCCCTCACCTCGCCCCCACCCTTCACCTTACCCAGTGTGGATTGGCTGTTGCCCCTGAATGTTCCCCGCCCCCCCCCCCCTCCCGGCCGCTCCATGTTCTATCAAAGCACAGATGACACTGTGTTGTGAGTGTTGGTTTCTATTTCGATCCTCGTGGTCCGTGGGCACTTGGACATCTTATTGATTTTATAATCTCCATGCCCAGCACACAGACTTTCCAGAGTAGAATTAAGTGTTTTGCTGAATATCTGTTATATTTTCTCCTGCCCTAGGTTTTTGTTTTTGTTTTTGTTTTTTTTTTATGTAGCAAAAGACACATAACAGACACCAGAAAAATACACATAATGCAAAATTTACCACCTTAATTTTTGGAGGAAACGCCAGCCTGTTTCCATAGCAGTTACACCGCTTCACATTCCCGCCAACAGCGCACAGGGATTCCAATTTCTCCGCATCCTCACCGACACTTGTTATTTTCTGGTGTTTTTGTCAGTAGCCATCCTAACGTGTGTGAGGTGGCCTTGCTGTCGTTTCGATGTGCATTTCCCAACCAGCCGTTTTTATTTCTATTGATTTTTAAATATGAAACTTATTGTCAAATTGGTTTCCATACAACACCCAGTGCTCTTCCCAACAGGTGCCCTCCTCAATACCCATCACCCACCCTCCCCTCCCTCCCACCCCCCATCAACCCTCAGTTTGTTCTCAGTTTTTAAGAGTCTCTTATGTTTTGGCTCCCTCCCTCTCTAACCTCTTCCCCCGCCCCCCCCCCCATGGTCTTCTGGTAAGTTTCTCAGGATCTACATAAGAATGAAAACATATGGTATCCGTCTTTCTCTGTATGACTTATTTCACCTAGCATAATGCTCTCCAGTTCCATCCACGTTGCCCAACCAGTCGTTTTTAAATGAAAGAGCCAACAGACTAAAAAAAAAAAAAAAAAAAAAAATCCATATGGCAGATATGAGAAGGGGTTTTTATCTTTTTTTAAGTTTATTTATTTTTGAGAGAGAGCATGAGCAAGGGAGGGGCAGAGAGAGAGAGAGGGAGAGAGAGAGAATCCCAAGCAGGCTCCACGCTCTGTGCGGAGCCCGACTCAGGGCTCGATCCCACGACCGTGAGATCATGACCTGAGGCAGAATCAGGACTCAGACATTTAACCAACTGAGCCACCCAGGCGCCCCAGAAAAGGCTAATGCTTTATATGTGAAGTGACTATACAGATCTCGAAGTAAAACATTAGGGTCCCCAAAAGATAAATGGATATGAACAGACAACTCCGAAAGAGGAAAGGTAACACTGAACAAATGGCATCCCTGGTAACCCAAAAAGACAAAACAGAATACCGTGCTTTACCTGGTAAGATTTCAAGATTTAAAAATAAATAAAATTGGGGCGCCTGGGTGGTTCAGTCGGTTGAGCTTCCGACTTCAGCTCAGGTCACGTTCTCAAAGTTCGTGAGTTTGAGCCCCACACGGGGCTCGCTGCTATCAGCCCAGAGCCCGCTTTGGATCCTCTGTCCCCCTCTCTTTCGGCCCCTCCTCGGCTCACTCTCTCTAAAAAATGAAGACACATTTAAAAAAAGAAAAAGTATTTACACACTTTAACCTAGGAATTCAGTTTCTGGACACTTACTGAAATAGACTTCTTTCAGCAATAGAAGCACAAAAATGTGTACCTCGGTTTATTTATCACAGGGAAAACTTGGAAGCATCGTAAATATCTAACAACAGCACGTTCAATATTAAATTTTAATAGATTCCTATAGTGTTAACATCACGCAGTCGCCCAAAAGGTGATTATGAATTATATGAGATGAGAAGCTGTCTTGGATTCTAAGTGGGAAAAGCAGGATACAAAATGTTACCTGCAAAATAAGCTCTCAGCCCGGAAAAAAATAAATAAATAAATAAATAAATAAGGGTAGTAAGCGTGTGTACAAATATACAGCAGAGCATGCAACTCTTGATCTTGGGGTTGTGAGGTGGCCCTGTGGACGCCTCCCTCTAGGACTTCCAGTCTCCCCACCTGTGAGACCATACATTTCTGCTATTTCAAGTCACCCGGGCTGTGGTTCTTTGTGAGGGCAAGCCTCAGAAACTAATACAGGACCTACTATGGAAAATGTGTCTGGGGGCGCCTGGGTGGCACAGTCGGTTAAGCGTCCGACTTCAGCCAGGTCACGATCTCGCGGTCCGTGAGTTCAAGCCACGCGTCAGGCTCTGGGCCGATGGCTCGGAGCCTGGAGCCTGCTTCCGATTCTGTGTCTCCCTCTCTCTCTGCCCCTCCCGTGTCTCCCTCTCTCTCTGCCCCTCCCCCGTTCATGCTCTGTCTCTCTCTGTCCCAAAAATAAATAAAAAATGTTGAAAAAAAATTAAAAAAAAAAAAAGAAAATGTGTCTGATATCCTTTTTTTTTTTTTTTAATGTTTTATTTATTTTTGAGAGAGACAGAGCACAAGCGGGGGAGGGGCAGAGAGAGAGGGAGGCACAGAATCCCAAGCAGGCTCCAGGCTCTGAGCTGTCAGCACAGGGCCCGATGCGGGGCTCGAACTTATGAATCATGAGATCACGACCTGAGCGGAAGACCCACGCTTAACCGACTGAGCCCACCCAGGTGCCCTTGTTTCTGCCATCCTAAGTGAAGATGAGGAAAATAATTATAGGTGCACAATAACACAACCGTATTTGTTTGTTTGTTTAATGTAGAAGAAGAGCTTGGAAAGAAATAGACCAAAGGCAAACAGCAGCTATATTAGTAGACTAGGGAGGTTTTATTTATCCAGTTTTCAGTAATTTTCCTAGATTACTTACAAAAAAATGCTTTTAATGTTTATTTTTGAGAGAGAGGGCGCGCGCAGGGGAGGGGCAGAGAGAGGGAGACAGAGGTTCCAAGGCGGAAGTTGCCACGTGTGGACAGCAGAGAACCCCGTGTGGGGCTGGAACTCACCGACGGGGAGAGGGGGGAGATCATGACCTGAGCCAAAGTAGGCTGCTTAACCGACTGAGCTACCCAGGCGCCCCCTAAATTACTTTTATGATGAAAAAAAAGAAGTGTTTGGTTTGTTTGTTTGCTCTTAAGTATACCCTAAACACGTAACCACCAGCTCCTCTTCCAGCCCCACCCTCAGGCCTCCGGTCTCTGCCTGGGGTCCCCCACCTCCGCCCCACCCCTGAACTTGCAGGAGCCCAACTGAGGTCGGGCCACTCTGCTCCTCCAAGCCCTGGTCTCCTCAAGCCGCACCCACACCACTGGCCTCCCTTCCCTGGGCTTTTCCCTTCCGTGCCCTGGCCTGGCGGGCTCGGGAACGCTGGTACTTTCCCTGGGGTTTCTCAGTCCGACAGGCAAAGACCAGCGAGTCACCGGTGAATCGGAAGGGAAGCCAGCTTTCTCCCCACAGAGAACAGGAAACAAAAGACCCCTGCAGTGGGAGGGACCGTCTTGCTCTAAGCAAGCCCGAGGCCACTCTGTGAGGCTGGGACTCCAACGCATGGGGTCTGACCCCAGATGAAGGCAAGGGGGCCCAAGCCCTGCCCCGGGATTCACTCGCCCAGCACCCTCCCCGGTCCATACTGGGAGAGCCCTTCATGTGTCCCGACTGAGGACGGCTGAGCCCCTTCTTCCCACCTTTGCTCCCAGTAAAACCTCCCACTCCTCTCAATGCCTTTGCCCCTGACTCTCCCTTTGGCTGCACCCTCAATCGCCCACCCTCCCCTCCCCCCCCACCTTCCCTCCCCTCCCCTCCCCTCCCCACCTCCCTTGCCCTCCCATCCCCCCACCCTGGGCTGGTGGTCTTCAAGCAGGAGGGTTGGGGTTTCGAGATGCGATGCGACAGCGACGCGTGAAGATGGGGTGGCTCTGGAAGGGTGTTGGCTGGGATGGGGGCAGCCAGAACCCGGAGGGAGGGGCGGCAAGCCTAGGCACCAGGGGACCAAATGTCAACACCCCCCCCCCCCCCCGCCCAACCCGCTGCCCAGGGTGGGTTTTCAATCGCCCCCTTGAGCAGAGCGGATCGCTGTAACTTCAGAAGTAGCGCACCTCGTGCCTCCAGGCCGGGCCGAGACTGCCCTCTCGTGGCAAGAGTGTGTAATTACAATCTGCGGGCGCACGACGGAACCCGCGTCCTTATCCACTGAGGACAGGTGGGGTACCGCCCAGAGTCCCCTGAGTCCAGGAGGCTGGCTGTTCAACTCCAGGAGAGTTTCCTAAGCCCTGATACCCCACAATCGCTGCCTACACGTTAACTTCACCTTGGGACATGCGTATATTAAGATGAGCCATATGAAACGTCCATTTGCTGACTTCTGGCATATAAAAACACAAAAATATACAAAAGTCACACATGAACTCTGCCCCACACCTCACCCTTCACACATGCTAAACCCTCAAACACACACACACACACACACACACACACACACACACACACGAGTGCCTCTACACATTCCTCTTTCCTCTGGGGGACACACACATGGGTATCCCTCCAGGGCTCTCATCCACGGGCCAGAAAGTACCACCCAGGACTACTGCCTCACCCACGAGCCCCACACAACACCCAACCCCCACAAAGCCGTAACCATGTCACCCCGAGTCCAGCTCCTCCCCAGCGTCTTCACCTCTTCCTTGGCCTCAAACTCACCAGGGACATCCCCATATTGAATGCCACCTCTCTTGACCTCTAGGGGCCAGCCCACATCTCTGCTCCAATACTTTTCAGATTTTAATGCCCACAGAATCCCCTGGGGACCTCATTAAAATGCAGATGCTAATTCAGTAAGCCTAGAGAGGGCCCCAGATTCCTCATTTCCAACCAGCTCCCAGGTGATGCCGTGAACCATACTTTGAACGATGAGGTTCTGTTTCTTTCTCCAGCCACAATTCCCCCAGGATTTCCTATGGGCTCAGCCTAGGCCCCTCTCCAACCACTTGCTTCCTGGCTTTCCCACCCTATGTCCCCTTCCCATCCCACTGAAATGGAAAAGTCACGCGTGAGTGAAGCCAATAGCCTTTTCTCAGGATTTGAAGCATCTGTGCCCCTTCCTTCTTGAAACATCTCCCCCTATGGATTCTGGGTGATTTCTGGCGGGCCCCCTTCTACCTCTCCATGTGTTCTTCCCTTTCTACAGCCCCTCTCTGGCAGCTCCTGGCCACACTCAGGGCTTCATCCATCACCTGCTCCAGGGCCTCGCCAGCCCTGACCTCTCTCCTGAGCTCCAGGATCCTTTTCCACGCGTCTGCTAGGAAGCTCCACTTGTGCCCTGAAAGCACTTGACCTCCACTTGTCTAAAATCCACTCCTAGGATCTCTGTACTAATGGTAACACCTACTTCATGGTGTTAGTGTGGGAATTAAATTACGTGAATATGTATCATGGGCTTAGAATAGCACCTGAGGAAGGGTTTGCCATTATTACCTTCAAGACAGCAGCCTTTTCTAAATACCCCCAACCCCCAGAGATGCTAAACTGTAGGAAGACTTCCTATCATAGGGTTATCATAAGGTATGGACAAATTCTCCCCCCGCCCCCGCCCCCGCTTTCTGTGTGTGTGTGTGTGTGTGTGTGTGTTCTGTCACCTCAGAGGTCTCGATCAGACGCTAACGGGTCTGCAGGTCTGCAATAACTCCCTCACACTGCTGATGGTTTCCTCCTTTTAGCAACCCCCCAGAGCAGCAGCCAGAAAGAGAGGCAGAGAATAGGGAGTCCCCTGCTGGACAAGAGGCTCATGGCACACTTGGAATTGAAACACTCATAAATTATGTATTTGTGGAGTATTTACCATTTCACACATTTGTGCCTTGAAGGCAAACTACTCATGGAAGAAGCAAACTAGCTTTTACTGAGTGTTTACATGTCAGGCTGGTAACTTGCACATATGGGAATTCACCGAACTTTTTTTTTCATCCGTCTTATCATACATAGGAGTCAGGAGATAGTATAATGAATCCCCTGTGCCCGCTGTCCAGTTTCAACAGATATCAAGTTCTGACTCATAGTCAGTCCCGTTGCACCTGTTCCCCCACCCTGCCTTCTCCCCTCCAGGGGTATTTTCAAGCAAATGCGACACATGTTACCATTTCATCTATAAATATTCAGTATGCACGCTAAAATCCTTGGAGTAGTTTTTAAAAAACATAACACAGGGGCGCCTGGGTGGCGCAGCCGGTTAAGCGTCCGACTTCAGCCAGGTCACGATCTCGCGGTCCGTGAGTTCGAGCCCCGCGTCAGGCTCTGGGCTGACGGCTCGGAGCCTGGAGCCTGTTTCCGATTCTGTGTCTCCCTCTCTCTCTGCCCCTCCCCCGTTCATGCTCTGTCTCTCTCTGTCCCAAAAATAAAAAAAATAAAAAAAATTTAAAAAAAAAAATAAAAATAAAAATAAAAAACATAACACACAATCATAGCACACCTAAAAATTAATAGCTCAAATATCCCATGTGCAAAAAATTTTTCCAATTGTTGAATTTTTTACGGCTTGTTTCAGTCAGAATCCAAACATGGATTAAAAGAGACTTTTTTTTTAAGTTATTTATTTTGAGAGAGAGAGAGAGAGAGAGAGAGAGCCGGTGTGCATGAGCAGGGGAGGGGCAGAGAGAGAGGGAGAAAGAGAGAATCCCAAGCAGGCCCTGCACTGTCAATGCAGAGCCCAATGCGGGGCTCAAACCCACACACCATGAGATCGTGACCCGAGCCCAAATCAAGAGTCAGATGCTTATCCAACTGAGCAACCCGGGTGCCCGGAGACTTTCAAAAACATCTTTTTGGGGCACCCAGCTGGCTCAGTCTGTAGAGCATACAACCCTCCATCTCAGAGTCGTGAGTTCAAGCCCCACACTGGGTTTAGAAATTACTTCATTGAAAAAAAACACATCTTTTCATCCAATTCCACCTTTCCTACTCTTATAATTTACTGGTTGAAGAAACCAGGGCGTTTGTGTCCCACAGGGGGGATTTTGCTGACTGTATGCCCATAGAGAACTTTTCACCTTCACTACTACGTAAAGAGACTTAAGCTTTGTTCTCTTCCCCCCTCTTACAGGTGACAAAAGGGAGGCTCCGAGAAGTCCAATGCCTTGCCCAAACCTTTGCAGCCAAGAAAGTGGCAGATTCCAGCCTCCTGAGCCAGGGCAAGTGGGACTACATCTTCAGAGCGCCCCGCTCACTACCTGACGCATAGCGTGTGCTCACAAGACTGTGGCTGGTGCAGAAGGCCTTCGTACATTCCCACTGGGCTCGGCCCCCTCACAGATGGAGAGCCACCTTGGGGCCACCTGCGCAGTCCTGGGGCCAGTCCCATGACACAGACCCCACAGAGCCAGGTCTCCCTTTCCACAGGCCCCTACCTCTTTTTTTCTGCCTTCTGCTCGTTCATCCATTCGTTCGTTCGTTCCATAAACATCTACTGGACACTTCTCCCGCGCCAGGCACCATTGAGGCACGTGAACGAGTACAGCTCTGTGCCTCTGCACGTGGGTGGATGGATGTGCTCTCAGGAAGGGTGTCTGTTTCTACCTCTGTATGGTGTGTGTGTGTGTGTGTGTGTGTGTGTGTGTGTGTGTACAAAAGTCTGTACATTCATGTCCCAGATCTGAGTGTCCCTGTAGCTGTCCATGACGACAGCTGGGTGTTGTGCTCAAGGCTGAGGGCCCCCCGCTGAGGGGAAGTATCCGGAGGGTTCGGAAGGTTGTGTCTGTTCCCCAGCATCTCCAGGACCCAGGGCCTGGTGAGGGAAGACCGGAGCCCGATTCCGGGCACGGTGACATTTTTTGCCTTGAAAAACGAAAAAAGGGCCCGCTTCAGAGGGGAACAAAGAAAATTCGAGCTGCGGGGAGCGCCTGGGTGGCTCAGTCGGTTGAGAGTCTGACTTCTGCTCGGGTCATGATCTCACGGTCTCTGAGTTCGAGCCCCGCGTCCGGCTCTGTGCTGATGGCTCGGAGCTTGGAGCCTGCTTCGGATTCTGTGGCTCCCTCTCTCTCTGCCCCTCCCCTGCTCATGCTCTGTCTCTCTGTCTCTCTCTCTCTCTCTCTCTCTCTCTCTCTGTCAAAAATAAATAAACATTAAAAAAAAAAACATAAAGAAAATTCGAGCTGGAACCCCAGACTGACAGTGATCCTGCAGACCTTCTATTCAGAGCGGTAGGGTCAGGTAGGGGTGTTGACTTCATACACCCACATCCATCCCCCCCACAAAGCAGGGTCAGTTTTCCAACCAGAGGCTGGCCTTACCCCAGGGAGAGGCAGTGGGGACACAGTGGCCCCAGGGTCATTGGGCCTGGAGTTAATCATCTACCCAGGGTATCCCTGGGCCCATTGGCTGCCTGGGGACACGGCCCTCTGGGCTAACACCCAAAGCAGTGGGAAGCAGCTCCCCAGCCAGGGTCTGCCCCACTGGCCCAGGGGCAATGGGGTTGATGCTGTTGGCTACTGACATGAGTGATCCCCAGTCTGAGGAGGGAGACAATCATCCCTGCCCTCAGGGGAGCCCCAGTCTGAAGGGAGAAACCCATCCTTGCCCTCACATAGGCCCTGAGTTGGCAGGAGGCAGGCCTCAGCTGCAGCGCGGCGGGGAGCGGGGGGGGGGGGGGGGGGGGGGGGGGGGGGGCCTGGAAGGGGCGTACATTTGGGAGGGGAGGAATGAAGAGAGGCCAGGGCTGAGGCGGAGAGACCCAGCCAGCGTAGCAGAGGTGGGAGAAACAGAGAAGGAGGAATCCTGTGCGGGGAGGGGCCAGGGAGGGTGGGAGCTCAGATGAGGGGCTTGGAAAATGATTAGGCCCCCTGGAGCTAGGACCACCTCTTCTGATGGATTCTGGGAAGTGTAGGAAAGTAGGGAGTGGGCAGCAGTAAGTGGGAAGAGAAAGAAGGCCCTAGAGGTGACCCCACAGTAGGGGGTACAGACTCTCCATGCTTCACTGTCTAATGAAACCCGGAATTTCCAAGTAGAAAAATGGAAAAGTCAGTGGAAGAGGTTACAAGTTCAACTCCGACCCCTCTGCCAGGAGGCTCTTGCCTGGGACAGTGCATGCATGTGCTGGCTGTGCACATGTGTTGGTGCGTGCATGAGGGTGTTGGCAGGAGATCCCGGGAAGGGTGTGCTCACCCAGCATCCTCCGGGAGACTCAGGAGAGAAGCAGCTCGGGCCACGACTCGCCATTCAGGCAGCGCCCCGAGAGTCCTGACTCCCAGCACCGGGAGTGTAGAGCTGGGTAGAAGGAAGGGAAGAGCAGTGGTGAGAACTCAGGATGACTAGCCTCTGGCCATGACACTAACAGCTGGGTGACCTTGGTCAAGTCACTGCTCCTCTACAGTTGGTGTCCTACTCTACAACAGCAGAGAGTGGGACTCCCAGTGTACCTGAATGCAGGATGTGTCCAACTGATAGTGTACCCCGAGCTTTCTCGGGCAGCGGGTGGATACAATATCAAGTAACAATGAATCATATTTTGTGAAAGTTGTCGCTGTCCTTTTCAACTCTTAAGAGCATGGATCTGGAGCAGACCTGCTTTGTTTGAAAGAGCAGCTCCCCTGCTAATGAGCTGAATGACCTTGACCCTCACATATTTCTGTGCCTTGATTTCCTCAGCTATAAAATGGGCATTATAATGATACCCATCCCGGAGTCATTGTGAGGACTACATATGAAGTGCTTTGCCCAGTGCCTGCCATTCTACATGTGTTGGCTGTTTTTTGACCCAGGAGAAAGTCTCTCGGGGGCCCAGGGGACCTCTGACATTGGGCACCTGCCAGCCTTCTGTGTTACCAGCAGAGCAGGAAACACTATCCAGCTAGAATTTAATATTTTATTCTGGCTTTATTCTTAAGGCTTTCTTCTGTTTAGAGCAAGTGATACTGGCCTTCTAGTTACAATTTCGATAGGGATAAATTTTAAACTTGAAAACTTTAATACTAGGGGTGCCTGGGTGGCTCAGTTAAGCATTGGACTCTTGGTTTTGGCTCAGGTGGGTTCAGGGGTTCCAGCCCCAAAGTAGAGCTCCACGCTGGCAATGTGGAGCCTGCTTAGGATTCTCTCTCTCTCCGACACCCCCTTTCAAAATAAATAAATAAATAAACTTTTAGATAGGTGGATAGATAGATAGATAGATAAAAACTGTATTACTAATAAGGATGATTTACCCGCTGGTTCCCTTTCCCATCAAATCTGAACACTGGTTTTGGTGATCATAAGAGGAGGAAGAGAAACACTGAAGCTGGTCTCACAGTGCTTATGGTCTGGTATATAACCCATGGGCTAGTTTCAAACAAGGTAAAAAAAAAAAAAATAGGGCTGGCTGAGTCCGTTGAGCCTGGGACGTTGGGTGGGAGGGGGCACTTCGGGTCCTCTGTCCCCCTCTCTCTGCCCCTTCCCTGCTCTCTCTCAAAAATAAACGATTTTTTAAAAATTTAAAAAAATAAGGGGTGATCTGAGGATATGACAAAATTCTTCAAAGTGGTACCCAACGTCTGGAGCTTGGCATACCCTGGTAATCCCATAATTCCTGATCTTCTTTGAACTCAGAGGACAGGACAGAGGCACACCCGACCTCCAGCAGAGAGCTGGCACTCCCCCCACTCTCCTTCCACTCTTCCCCACCTCTCCTTCAGGTCTCCTTCCTCAGTCCCACGGTAACTGCCACTTTGCTCTCCCCTCCTGCCCTCATCGGACTCCCCTTTAATCATCCAGAACCCCGCAGACTGCCAAAGCCAGTCAGGGTCCCCCGAGCCCTTCCTGGAACCGGCCTTGGCAACAGATTAAAGACGCCCCACTACGGTTTATCTCTGCCTCGTGACCCGCACTAGTGGGTTCCGTCCCCCGCGGGGGCGGGGGTTTCTGTTGGCCCCGCCCCCTGACCCATGGCCTGACCCTCTTCAAACGCACCCAGAGACTACTCTGCGCCCCCAGTCTGCGCCCCGCCCCGGCTGGTCCAGCCCCTCCTTGTAGCAGGTTAAGAGCCCCCCAGAGCCGGGAGCTGCGGACAGAAGCGCACTCGTTGGGGGTGGGGGTGGGGGGGGGGCCAGTCGTTCTCGTTGTCATGGCGACGGCGAGGGTGGCCTGGGCCCTGCGAGCCACCTCTATGGGCGGAAGGCTGCGCGGTCCCCGAGGCACCGGGGGCTCCCGGAGGCTGAGTGGCAGCGCGCGACGGCGGGCGGCCAGGGGCACCAGCCCGGGGCGCCGGCTCAGCACCGCCTGGGCGCCCGCCCAGCCCGCGCGAGAAGCGGCCGGGGACGACACCCACTCGCCTGCCGCGGAGGAGCCTGAGTGGACACCGCCCCCCGCGCCCCTGCTGCCCCCCGAGCCCCCCGGGCGCGCGGCCGGCCGCTCGCTGGTGCAGCGGGACATCCAGGCCTTCCTGAACCAGTGCGGGGCCAGCCCCGGGGAGGCGCGCCACTGGCTCACGCAGTTCCAGACCTGCTACCACTCCGCGGACAGGCCCTTCGCGGTCATCGAGGTGAGCGGAGCCCGGCGCCGGCCGTGTCACAGCGAGGGGATCGGGGTTGTGCGGCAACGTGTCACCAGGCAGGGCGGGACCGACCGCAGACTCTGCGCAGCGGAAGCGGGAAGGGGCGAGACGGAGCCCGGACAAGTGCCCCGCGGACTGGGTGAGGCTGCGCGCTCCTCCAGCAGTCTCACGCCCGGCCCCGGGTGAGGAGCCTGAGGCCCCTGATCCGCCAAGTGTGATGCCCTGGAGAACTCCCCTTCGCCGCGGGCGCAGTTAGGGGTTCAGATGGCAAGTGGGGAACCTGGACGGGAGCCGCCTGGGTTACCCCTCCCCCCAAGGAGTCCTAGAGTCCAAGGTCGCAGGGAGGCACAGAGGGAGGAACACCAGTGTGAGATAAGAGGATGGCAAGACCCAACAGGGCAAAGGGCGGAGCAGGTGCTCGCCGTTGGCCAGAAATGGGACCTGACTGCTCCTGGGCAGGGAAGGGGCACCACGGGGCCCCTGCTGCTGGAGTGAGCAGGTTCGGCAGGAGTCGGGGCCAATGTCGCCGCTCCTGAACGCTCACTCCTCTGCAGGTGGACGAGGAGGTCCTCAAGTGCCGGCGGGCGGTAACCAGTCTGGCCTTCGCCCTGGCATTCCTGCAGCGCATGGACATGAAGCCGCTAGTCGTCCTCGGGCTGCCGGCTCCCACGGCGCCCTCTGGCTGCCTCTCCTTCTGGGAGGCCAAGGCACAGCTTGCCCAGAACTGCAAGGTGCTGGTGGATGAGCTGCGGCACAACGCTGCCACTGCCGTGCCTTTTTTTGGTGGCGGGTCGGTGCTGAGCGCGGCTGAGCCAGCCCCACATGCCAGGTTAGTGCGGGTCTTCCCTGCCCGGCGTCTTTAGACCTCGCTACCCCGCCCGCCCGCCCCTGCCAGCCCGGCAGGCCTGGTGGGAGCCTTCTTGAGCACCACGTCTGGCCCACAGCTATGGCGGCATCGTCTCGGTGGAGACCGACCTGCTACAGTGGTGTCTGGAATCGGGCAGCATCCCCATCCTGTGCCCCATCGGGGAGACGACCGCACGGCGCTCTGTGCTCCTCGACTCGCTGGAGGTGACCGCGGCTCTAGCCAAGGCGCTCCAGCCCACCAAAATCATCTTCCTCAATACCACAGGCGGCCTGCGCGACAGCAGTCAAAAGGTGTGTCCCCTCTTTACCGGCCCCATTCTCGCGATTCTGGGCCTGGCCAAACCCCTCTTGTGCTCCCTGCTCGCCTCCCAGACGGGCCCCAGAGTCATTCTCCAGCCGGGTGGGTCGGGAGTGGAGTGCTGCTCAAATCTGAGCCCTCCCCAGCCTAGGACTCCGAGAGGAAGGGAGGGTAAAGGGGTCAGTGAGGAAGGGTCTGTGGGGCAGGAGCACAGTCGTGGCCGGCTACGGGCCAGAGGCTCACCCCCTGGCCCCGGACGCAGGTCCTGAGTAACGTGAACCTGCCCGCCGATCTGGACCTGGTGACCAACGCTGAGTGGGTGAGCACCAAAGAACGGCAGCAGATGCGGCTCATCGTGGACGTGCTCAGCCGCCTGCCGCACCACTCCTCTGCCGTCATCACCGCCGCCAGCACACTACTCACCGAACTCTTCAGCAACAAGGGTGAGGGCCTCGCCTCGGGGGGGGGGGGGGGGGGGAAGGGGGGCTGGGTCCCAGGAGTGAGCAGGGGAGGTGGCTTTCTGCCAGTCAGGAAGCCGCAGGGGGCCGCCACCCCACAAGCTCTCAGCTCTGGCTGCACCTGGGGGAGGTGAGCGCGGAGCAGGTGGGCGGGACTGGATAGACACCCGCGCCAAGTGGGACGGACCAGGCTAGGAACCTGGGGCGGGAACTGGAGGAGGGGTGGGGAGACCAGGAGATGGAGACCGGGTTTCGGCGAGGTAGGCGGGCCTAGGGGAAGTAAGTGGGACCACAGGCGATGGACAGACGTTGAGGGACAAACTGCCAGGGAAAAGCATCTCCCAGTGTGAAAATCACCGACGTATCTATGCAGTCCGCAGAACGCATTTCATTGTGGAGGTCTTCCAAAGAGGGTCACTGTCCCACGAGCCCCTGTCCTACCTGGAACCCCCGCCAGGACGCGCAAATGCAAGAGCGGATGGGACCTGGCTCTTGGGCGAAACTAACACCTCCTCCTCCATCCCACCCCCAGGGTCCGGGACCCTGTTCAAGAACGCCGAGCGGATGCTGCGAGTGCGCAGCCTGGACAGCCTGGACCAGGGCCGCCTAGTGAACCTGGTCAACGCCAGCTTCGGCAAGAAGCTCCGGGACGACTACTTGGCCTCGTTGCGCCCGCGGCTGCACTCTGTCTACCTCTCTGAGGGGTGAGCCTGCGAGCCCCAGAGGGCGAGGGACAGAGCTGGGCAGCTTGGGGCCGAAGGGAGGTCCCAGCCTGCCTCTCCCCTGCTGCGCCAGGTACAACGCGGCCGCCATTCTGACCTCGGAGCCCGTACTGGGGGGCACCCCCTATCTAGACAAGTTTGTGGTGAGCTCCAGCCGCCAGGGCCAAGGCTCCGGGCAGATGTTGTGGGAGTGCCTGCGGCGGGACCTGCAGACGCTTTTCTGGCGCTCCCGGGTCACCAACCCCATCAATCCCTGGTAGGTCCCGCCCCTCCCGCCTCCGGGCCGCCCCACCCCCCCGCCCTCCACAGCCACGCCCCAGAAGGCCGGGCTTCCCCCAAGGAAAAGGCCCCATTCTGTGAGGCCCGACATTCCCCAAGGGAGCAGACCACACACGGAGCCTGAGATTTCCCCCTCGAGCAGAGCACACTTAACCCCGCTCTGCCCCGCTGCAGTGGATTCCTTGAAGACACTCCCCGACTCTCCCGGAGTCTTGAGAAATCCTGACCCTCCAGGCTTCATTCTAGGTCCATTTGCCAAGCTCTGACCCCAGGCCCACTGCATCTCCAGCGGAGCATTTTCTCCTCTCTCTTTTTCCTTCTGCAACTATCCCTTCACCGGGGTCTGTGGGCACCAAGAGGTGAACAAGAACCCCACCCCTGGGGGGCGCCTGGGGGGCTCAGTCAGTTGAGGGTTGAGCGTCTGACTCTTGGTTTTGGCTCGGGTCATGATCATGGGATAGAGCCCCGCCCTCAGGCTCAGATAATAGCAGGGTGTCTAGCATGTAGTAGGTCCTCAAAATAACCAGTGAGTAGTGAGCTCTGGCCTTGCCCTAAAAGATCCTTCCTCCCCCCCCTTCCCCCCCCCCCCCCCCCCCAATCAGGTACTTCAAACACAGTGATGGCAGCTTCTCCAACAAGCAGTGGATCTTCTTCTGGTTTGGCCTGGCTGACATCCGGGACTCTTATGAGCTGGTCAACCATGCCAAGGGGCTGCCCGACTCCTTCTGCAAGCCGGCTTCTGACCCAGGCAGCTGACCCTCACCACCAGCCCCGCAGGCCCTGGGATAACCAGGGTGAACCAAAAGCCATGCCTGCTGGAGGTGACCCCAGGCAGCCGCAGGCTGGACCAGGCTTGTTGGCTAAGGATCTGCAGAGGAGGAAGCAGCCCCTACTCTACTCTGCCCAGAGGGGGGCACCCAAGTGGGGACAAGCACAGGAAGAAGGGTGTGCCCAAGACCCCCCCCCCCACTGGCTCCAAAGCTAGAACCAGACAGCCTTCAATTTTCAGTCTAGAGATCTTGGGGGTGGGGGGTGGGGGGGGGAGTGGGGGGCTTGCCTTCCAGGGCTCCACTCAGGGCTAATCTTATAGGTGGGCCAGTCTTCTGGCCTCTGTGCTGTTTTGAGGCTCCCTTGCCCACAATATTACCCTCATTTGCTTGATATTCCACCACTTATTTTAATTCTTTTGGGTCTTACAACTTTCCAGGAGGCCTCGATTAAAACACAAACACTTGTCTTGAGAGTGAAGTAAAACACACTTGAAAAGAAATGAGCAGTGACCCTCTGAGAGCAAGATCCCGAGGGCCGGGGAACCAGGGGACTCCCAGGGGGAAGAGGAGAGCTCAATGAGATGGAGTGCCCCCAAGATCAATGCTGCCACCATCTACCTCAGCTGGGTGTCAGCAGCCCCCCGAGGGGCTCCCTTACTCTGGAGTTAGGAAGCATCCTCCACCCCACAGACCAGACCGACAGCAGCCGCAGCTGTCTCTCCAAGCCAGGCTCTGAGCCAAGCGCAGACTTGCATGTTTTCCCCTAGGCCCCACTGGAGGCTGTCTGCATCTGTGGGAGGGGAACACCTCAGCCTCCCGGAGCCCAAAGTCAGAGGTTTCATTCCGCATTTTTGGCCCCCACGATGCACCAGGCCCCAGGCTGGCTGCCAGGCTACTTTCAATCAGGAAGTGCATGGACAAGTAGGGGAAAGACCACCACGGCACAGCAGGGGCCACGACAGAACCAAACCCCCAGAGCAGCCTCTGACTTCCCTCGGGAGAGGGGTGGCGTGGGGGGCACGGCTGTGCACGGGCATCAGACAGGCCTGACCTAGAATCCAGCTCTGCGATTGGAGGCAAGCTGCTTACCTTCTTGGAGCTTCCATTTCCTCATCTGTAAGATGTCAAACCCTCGTAGGGGAACCTTAACATTAGCTCTCCCCCTCTCGTTGCCCTCCAAGAATTCTTCAAAAGAAAGCAGGAGGACTGAAAAGGGGAGGACAAGACAACCTACAACACAGGGACCGAGGGTATGGGTCAAAAGCAGACCACAGGGAGGGTCTTGACCAGACAGCCAAGGATTGTGGGAACTCTCAGAACAGGGCAGAGATCACAGGAGGACTAAAGTGGGGCTTAACCAGATGTGGTCTTTCAAGAAACCCAAGATCAATCCCAGCCAATGGCAAAGTGCCCTGTGGGGAGAGCGGAGAAGCAAAGCCAAACATCTATATAAAATGTTTATTTTTGGAGGACTGTGTGGTCTGGTGTTTGGGAGGGCACTCACCCCAACCAGGCCAACCATACGGCTGGAAACAGAAGGCAGGAGGCGGGAAGTTGGCCGATGCCCGCCCTACCCCTGCACACCCCAGACTGGGGCCTGCTCTGCTTTCAAGGTGGGGACAGCTAGTGCGGTTTCTGCCCCTGGCATACCCTGAGAACTCACGTGACTCCTGTGGTGCCCCGCCTCTCAGCATCTCCCGGCCCGATCAACACATCAACACACATATATGCACTCTCAGTCTCCAAAAAAGCACTGTAGAGCCCAGCTGCTCTTGCCAGGTTCGAAAAGGAATTTTTCACATTTGTTCACTTCCGGTTCGTGAGCAGTCTTCCTTCCTCTGTCTCCCACTCTCAGTACCCCCACCCGAGCCCTGCCTTACTCCCTTCTCTGGGACAGCAGACCCAGGGAGCAGTCGGCCTCAGCTCTCCTCCTAACGAACAGGAAAAAACAACCCTGTAAGGCATCATCCTCAGGGCTCCCACGCCCAAGGGCTGAGCCCAGGCACTGGGGAAGAGGCCTGCGTCTTACCGACACATACACACATAGCAAAGAACCAAACCAACAGAGCAGAAAGCATAAAGAAACAACTGGGCCAGCAAGGAGGAAGGCAGGGTGGCCCTCAGTGGCTCCCTGCACCCGTCTCAGCCTCTTATCGTGCAACTCAGCCATCGGTGGCCAGGATGACAGCGGCCCCGAAGATGCCCACGCTCTCTCCAAGGAGCTTCATCTGGTTCCAGAACTCAACGCGCCGTGTGTTGTGCCAGTAGGCAACGTTGCCGTCAATGAGCAGCATGACTGGGGGTAGCAGGACAGCCAGGATCTGGGCGGCCAGCGTCACGTAGTAGCCCGACAGGAAGGCCAGCGCCAGGACGCCGTAGAGCACAAAGAACAGCTGGATCATCAGCTCCCCTCCCGGGAGATGGTTCAGATACGCCAGCCGGTCCTCCTTGCTGTGCTGCAGTGAGTAGGCCTAGGGACACACATCTGCTAAGTCTCTCCAACGGGCGGGGGAGACTGTCTGGGGAGCGCTGGCCCTGAGATGGCACCTGAAAGTCAGCCTCTGCAAGCTGGGCTTCTGGCTCCCATCTCGGACTTGGGGCTCTCTGAAAAGTAGGACCTGCGTCTCCCTCACAGACGCGGGAGCTCACGAGGTTAGGGCCTGTCTCTCCTCACCCTGGAGGGGGGGCCGCTCAGGAGGACGGAAGTGTGTCTCCACAGCCAGACTGGGGCTCTCACCTCTGAATACACAGCGCTGCGTGTGGAATATGGTGCCCAGTAACTGAGATGGGGCCAAGTGACCCGGAGCCTGTCCAGGTCCCCATCCACACTGGCCCGCCCCTAGGTCCTCCACTCGTACCATAACTGGCCACCCTAGTCAACCTCCATCAACTCTGAGTGGCAGAGCCCCGTCTGGGGCCTGGACCCCACCAAACCTCTCCTTGGCCCCCTCTCTCAGCCCTCTGGGGGCTGAATCCACGAGAGGACCGGTCCATCTCATTCTCCTGACTCTCGGGCTTGGGACTGACAGGTCAAGCCAATGTCTTCTCTCCCCAGTGCAACGATGTTGGAAGAAGGGACTCTCAGCCAGGTCTCAGGCCCTGGAAGCCGAGGCCCAGAAGCTGACCGGGGTAATTCCCAGGAGGCAGACCATCGGGAACTACATGCCCACGTCCCTGGGCTCTGCCAGGCATGGGCTCAAACCTCACGCCCAGGCAAGCGCTTCCAGCCAGCAGTCCCCCGACCTACCACGCAGATGAGGTAGATGCCCAGGAACACCTGGCCGGTGGACTGGAGGGAGCGGCTGCGGGGCTTCCGGCGGTACAGCTCCCCAGCGCCGCTGGCCAGCACGAGAAAGCCGCCGATGATAGCAACCGTCCGCGAGTACATACGGACCTAGGCCGAGGTGAGGGGACCCAGTCAGAAACTGCAGCCACCACATTTCTCCCGGCTGTCCAGAGCACTGAACTTCCCATCTCTATACACCCCATTCCATCTGATAAACCCTTTCACCAATTCCAAGTGTGGTGGGCAGGTGCAGCAGACAAGGATAACTCTTTTAATCAGAGTGGAAACTGAGGCCTGGCAGGGTTCGTAAAATTGGCCAAGGTCCTACAGAAGGTGGCAGAATCCAGATGCCAAGGGTTGCCCCATCCATCTCTACTCGCAGGTGTGCAGACTCGAATCCCAATGTTCCTTCTCCTATATAGTGCAGAGTCTGTGCCATTAAGAAAACCATTGGTCTCACTATCCTGTTCACACTTCTGCCTCCTCTACTGGATTGACAGTGCATTCCTTGAGGGTGGGTAGTGCCTTTGTCCAGGCTTATCTCCAAGGCTGCATTCTGGCGTTTTAAGGTTTAAAATGCTGCACGAAGATTAATTAAATTTCATAAAAATCAGATGGTTGCAACCGGTTACTCTCCAAGGTCCCTTTTGCCCTATAGTCTGAAATTACTAAACTAAGGCTTTAAAGGGTTCTGGGAACTAGGTGACCTGGGTTCTGGTCTCACCTGCAATGCTATCTGTGATGTGACCCTGGGAAAATCTGTTTCTCATCTTCCCACCTCGGTTTTCACACTCTGAAAGGCAGTCCTGCGTGGTCCCTAAGTTCCTTTCATTCTTCCAGTCTGTAATAATGTCCACAAGCCCGGGGGTTCTGCCTTCCCAGGCTTCACACTGTGCACCTAGCTGGCACCATGCATTACCCAACTGCCCCGGGGGCACCGGCCTCTGGCTCCCTATCCCCATCTCCCCTTAGGCCGAGGTGCTCACCTTCAGCCAGTCCCCGTAGTGGACGTAGCCCCCGATGTAGGCGGCGTAGGTGCTAATGGCCAGCTGGAGTGCGGCCCCCAGGGCGAACCAACGCCGCTTCACTCCAAAGGACATGAAGCTGGCGCACAGTACGGCCGCCCCCAAGTCGAAGTACAAGTAGGGCACTGGGATGTCGGGCTTCCTGCGAGCCGGAGAGGAAAAGAAGCAACGGGGACAGGATGAAGCGGGAGAAGAGCCTTGCGACCCCTTGAGTTCCCACAAGCTCCAAGCTCCCCCAAACCGGAGACCCTTCTCACGGCCAGGACCCCGGCACTACGCCCGATGCCCACCTTGCCCCAGACCAGAGCCCTTAACAAGTCTAAGGTCCCAATCCCTCCCCAGCCCAAGGGTCCCAACTTCTTCCCCACCTCACCGCACCCCCGTTCCTGGGGCGGGCCGTACCGCCCCCCACCGCGTTCGGCGGCCGCGTGGGCCCGCTCACCGGCGCGCCTCGGCCCTTTCAGCGTACAGCATGAGCTGGCTGAAGCAGCCCCAGAAGGGGCAGCGTGTGAGCAACACCGAACCCAGCTGCATGATCAGCTGCATTATCCACCGTCGCGAACCCATCTTCGACGCCATCTTGGAGAAGGGCAGTCCGCTGCGGCGTCACTCCCGACGGGGAGGCCGGCGCCGGGATGCGACACGCAGCTTCCGGGTCCCGAGGAGCGGAGGAGGGTGAGGGGGTAGCATCTTTCCCTTCCGACGGGAAACAACGCTCTCGCTTTCTAGTTCCGGACCGAAGGAGGTGTTCCAACTGGGAGTTCGGCCTTAATCGCCGCTCATGGAGACTAAAGGATCCCTTGTGTGGCTGCAAAATTGAAAACTAGACTAGAGGAAGGTTCCTTATCAGAACCATGGGCAATAACTTGATGTAATGAAGCGAACTAGTCTTTGACTGATGCTAGACCTGGGCTCAATGCTAACTCCCAACTCTGTGACTTTGAGTATATCACCTACACTTTCCAAGACCCATCTCTAAAATGGAGAGGACACCTACCTCAGGGTTGTTCTGATGTGTACATGTGGCAGTGTGGGTACTAGCTCATAGTAGGGTGCAACACACACACACACACACACACACAAAATCTCTCTACTTTTGTTTAATTTCAGAGTAAGGTGTTCCCTTGGCTAGGTCACTTGTAGACAAGTCTGGCTTTCCCTCTGTCCCCTGAGAGGAATAAAATCTGATGTGGATATATGGGACATCTTAAATCAGTGTATTCTCTCTAGCTCCAATGCTCCTGCTCTAGCCCAAACTACCATCTTTTGTTGGTTTGACTGCAGCAGGCTTCCAACTGGCCTCCTGGCTTCTCCTTTGGCCTCCTTGTTTATTCTCAGCTCCTCTATGTTTTCACAACTATCGGGTACCCTTCTTTTGAATCCCTGAGCACATTGTTAATTATATATTTGGGATTCTTTGCTAATGACCAGATTAACAATAGATTGTGAGTTTCATTAGGGCAAGGTTTCTGCTCACAGCCTAGTGTAAGATGCATTCAGGAAACATGTGCTAAATAGATACAAGAACAAAGGATGTCGCCACTATGTCTCATTCATAGTACTCAGTGATTATTTGTTGAATAAGTGGGCAAAAGTTCCCGGCCCTCCAGGATTGCCACCACAAAGCCACCCCACTCATCTCTCTGCACCCTCCTACCACCCTGCAACACAAATTCTTCTTCCCATATTGAAGTTAAGACTCTACAAGCACTCCCACTAGACTGTTTAATTCAGGTCTGATTGTTTCCAGTTCCCTGGGGTCGGGAGAGGGGCCTCGTGTCCAAACAGTATTTCTGACAATGTGAATTAAAAATTCCCAATCAGCCAGTGAAAGCTGACAAAACATCTCTCACATTTTTTACAAAGTCACTGGGATAAACAGTGGGTATAACAGAAATGTGATGGAGGGATAGATATATTCATGCAAAAACCAAAAAACAAAACAAAACAAAAAAAACCTAGGGAACAGGATTGTGTATGTGCATGCTGGGATTGGGGGTGGGGGAAAGGAATCTCCAGGCAAAGGGAATGAGAAAAGGCCTGGATTAAAGGCCATTTTGTCTATCTCTGCCCACGTGCCAGTGACAAACACATGACGTTAAGTTTTCCACAGGCACATAGCATAGAATCAAGTTTTCAATTGTTTTTGTTTTTTGTTTTTCCCAGGCTCCATCCTTGAGTTAAATGTGACAAGATGAACAGCCCTTGGAAAGGAGCTAAGGTGTTGAGGACAACCGGAACGGACTGGGGTGTTGCCCACGGGAGCAGTACCCCTACCCCATCCCGCCATCCTCATGACTTTAGCAACAACAGAGGCCAAGGACATGTGTGGGGAGGGGCAGGAGACCAGGATTCACCAAGCTTCCCTTGGTTCCCAGCCCACCCCCAGTTCTCCCTCTGGTCTTGTCTCCACCTTTTACTGCCCTAGTCCCCAGAGGGTTGTTGAGAAGCACTAAGGGCCAAATCCTTCTTTCTCGGGTTGAGAAAGATGCTGACATTGTGCTAGGTCAGAGAATAGATGAATGGGCGGGTCAGAGGCTCTGGGAGAGGAACACAGCCATTTGTCCCCCTGCCCCCCACTCCTCCCACTCCTGCCTGGGGTGACAACTGAGCTGTAAAGACTTCTGAAGAACAACCCTTCCCCATCTCTATCCGCTCTCCCTCCTCCAGCTGCCTCCACTTCTCTCTGCAGCGCCCCTCCCCCACCTCTCCAGAGGGCTCTCCCACCCCCCAGCTCCTCTGAAGCCCTGCCTGCACTTGCGCTCTGCCACGACCAGAGCCACAGTGGCCGGCATGGTGCCCAGGATACCCGGCGTGGTAGTCGTCTCAGCCAGGCAGAGCCGGGCCTCCGCGCTGTTCAGCACCACCCCTGACGGCCGAGGGCCAGCATGCGTCAGGTTGCCAAGGTCGGCCACCCATAAAAGTACCACAGGTGGACCAAGCTTCCCAGAGGCCCACTGCAGGTCACAGTCGTGCAACCTGGTTTTTGGCCAGCAGCAGCTGCGTGCCCACCATCCAGATGTCCGCTGTCACCTTGAAACCAAAGTGCTACAGCCAGTCACCTATGAGAGGGGACGCCCAGCACCAACAAGGCCACAAAGGCCTCAGTCTCTAGCTCACTGATGTTATCCCCAGTCAGAGAGAGGACCTCCAGGCCTGGCATGGTGGCCAGGCCCCAGACAGCAGTTCCCAGCCTGCAAGAGTCAGTGTAGACACAAGAGGCCCCCGAGCCTGGCTGTGCCCAGCTTGGTCAGCCAGTCGTGACTCAGGTCCAACTGCTCTAGGTGCCCCAGGCCCCACAGGCTGCAGGGGTCCCGGGTGACAAGCAGGTTGTGAGAGCAGTCCAGGCGGCGTACAAAGCCCAGGCTGGCAAAGAAGTCCAGGGGCAGGCAGGCCAGCTGGTTGTGGCTGAGGCGCAGCCGCTCCAGGAAACCCAGGTGCCCCAGGGCTCCAGCAGCTGGATCCCACAGGACACTGTGAGAAACAGCAGCACCTGGTCACCACAGGCTCTGGAAGGAGCCTCCTGGCAGGCGACTCAGATTATCGTGGCGCAGCTACGACACCCACTCTGCCAGGGAGCCTGGGACGGAGCCTCAGAGGGTAGAGGCCCCCGCAGTCCACAACACTGCCGGCGGCTGGACGGGTGCGTGGTGCTGGGCATGCTGCCGCCGGATTCCCAAGGAAGGCCGATGCCACCACCGTGGCCATGGCCACTGTGAGGAAGCGGCCACACCAGCCCCAGGCACTCGTGGACGCATCGATCTTCGTGCCTCACTCCTTCACCCAGGACTCTGGGGAAGCGTGGGCATGCTAGGGGGAGAAAAATAAAGGCACCATTCAGGGGTCTCACTGTTTGCCACGTGCCCCAACATGATCTTAAGGACACCTGCCTCCATCTCCCACAAATTTACGTGCTACCGAGGCTTCTGGCAAGAGCCGTCACAGCCTGAGACCCCAGCACCCTGATCCCCCACCCCAGCCACTTCTCATTCCCTTCTCCCTACTAGGATGAAAAGCAATCAGGGAAGATGGCCTTTTTAATCCCCGGCGCCCCTTCTTTACTCCCTCTCCATACCCACCCTCACCCCCACTTATTTCCCACACAGCCCAGGAGCTACTCTGCCTTCTCCTGCCCCTAAACATGCCCTTGTTCACTCAACCAGCTAACATTCGCAGAGTCGTTGTTCTGCAAGAGGACACAGCCTCGCCGAGATCCTGGCGCTATGTGACCACCTAGATGCTGGCCTAATCTGACCACTGAGGTCAGGGCCTCAGGCCATGGAAGTTCAACACACTCACCAGTGTTCCTGGCACCACCACCTGCCGAGTGCAGCCCCACCCCAGGAATGACAGTGGAGAGATCTCAGCTCTAGTTACCTGCCCTCCTGCCCTCACCCCAGCCCCAAGCAGTAAACAGATAAGCTCTCAGGGTAGCCACAGCTCCGAGCGAGGATTGGGGGCGAAGAGTGGGGACAGGTTGAGGAAATCTCCAAGGCCTTGTGGCCTTATATGCAGGGGAACAGGACTTTGCCCCGCTTTTCTAAGAACGTCACTCTCATCCCACCGTATAGCCTTCTCCCCGAGACCCACACCCTGCTCTATCTCTTGTCCAGATGGCAGCTTGGAGGACCTTGGAGGCCTCAAGTCACCACATCACAGGTCCACAAGTCAGGAAAGAGCCAGGCATCTCCTCTTTCATTCTATATATACTATACTGTCTGCCTAAGACATCTGCCACCATCTATAATTCAGCTAGGTCTTGTCTAGACACAAAGGAAGATGTTCTCTCTTGTTCTCACTAGGCCAAAGGTTGAGATACCCGTTCTGGTCTTCGAGGAGTGTCCAGCATCACCTTCTGAAATAGAGAGGGATCTGGGGCCAGGTTGTCTGTACCCAGCTCTTCTGCCTTGCCCTAGGAGGCCAACCAAAAAAGTTATTTTCTAGGTTTCCTAGTGTGTGTGCTCACCAGCCCCACCCAGCAAACTCTTAAGAGAATCATAATGGCCATATGGAAGAGCTGGTTACCAAGGGCCTGGCGTCTCATTAAAGGCTTCATTTAATCCTCAACTGAGACATTCATTTTACGAAGGAAACTAATGCTTGGCAAGGATACAGAAGTTGCCAAGTCATACCGCTAATTAGTGGCTGAGGTGCAACCTTCTACAACCTAGACCTGTCTGAATCCAGCCATGCTCCTGACCACTGAACTACAGTGCTCCAAAGACTGGGCCGCTGTCCCGCATGCCAGCCAAACACCCCTCGAAGAAGTTAAGGTCTACAGGTGAATAACACAGACGATCTTCAGAAAGGGAAGAAGAGCTGAGCCACCATCAACTTAGGATATGAATCTGACCCATCGGTTGATCAGATCTGAGCCCCTTTGAATTAATTCAAGGGATCTGGCTGAGAAATTATGGTGAAAATTTTGAAAACTGTCAATAATCTTTGAGGGGTGCCTGGCTGGCTCAGTTGGTAGAGTTTGAGCCCCACGTTTGGTGTAGAGATTACATAAATCCTTTTTAAAAAAATTAAAAGGGGATTCTCTCTGTCACTCTCTCGCACTCCCCCCCCACCCTCGCTTGCACGTGCTCTCTCAATATAATTTTTTTAATGTTTAATATATTTTTTTAATCTTTTTAACATTTATTCATTTTTGAGAGACAGAGAGAGACAGAGTACAAGCAGGGGAAGGACAGAGAGAGAGGGAGACATTCCACGGCAGGCTCCAGGCTTTGAGTTGTCAGCACAGAGACCGACATGGGGCTCGAACTCACGAACTGTGAGATCATGACCTGAGCCAAAGTCAGACATTTAACCAACTGAGCCACCCAGGCGCCCCTCAATAATAAACATTAAAAATTTTTATAATAAGGGTGCCTGGGTGGCTCAGTTGGTTAAGCATCTGATTTCAGTTCAGGTCACGATCTCATGGTCTGTGAGTTCGGGCCCCGCATCAGGCTCTGTGCTGACTGCTCAGAACCTGGAGTCTGCTTTGGATTCTGTGTCTCCCTCGCTCTCTGCCCATCCCCGACTCCTGCTCTCTTTCTCTCTCAAAAATAAACATGAAAACAAATTTTAAATAAATTACAATAATCTCTGAGAAAATATTACAGACGGTTGCCAGAGACGAGCTCAGCAAAAGTTCCAATTTTCACAAGTCAGACAAGTGTTAACAATAGTTAAAATTCAGAGCGTGTTGTGTGACCGGTTACCTAAAACATGATGACACTAGGTGCCCACATGAATGCACCCAAAATAAGTTCCACTCAGACAACTTTAATTCCTTTTTTGATAGGGTTAACCAGATGACTATTGCAGACAAACATCTGGATCTTATTAAAGTCTCTCATCATATCCCTCAGGATAATGAAAACACAGAAGACAGTTTATACAAATTGGAACTAATACAACACTGGGATGGATAACTGCTATATTACAGAGTTAAGATTTTTTAAAAACTTTAACAGGTTGGAAAAGCTGGCTGAAAAAAAAAAAAGCCATTTCACTGGAGAAAACAAGACAGCTCCCAGTCACATCTGTGTGCCCCTTACCCAGGGGCTGCAAGGAAAAGGAAACATCCTGAAGAGCAAGGGCTAGCATGCAGGAGACCTAAGCTCCAGCCACAGTTCTAGAAATGAGCTGCTGCTTAGGACAAAAGGGCAGAGTACCATGTGTTGCTTCTCAAAGCAACTGAGCTCCCCCATCAAGGAAAGTGTTCAAGTAGAAGGGTGCCTGGGGGGCTCAGTCAGTTGAGCGTCCGACTCATGATTTTGGCTCAGGTCATGATCTCACGGTTTGGGAGTTTGAGCCCCGCGTCGGGCTCTACGCTAACAGTGCGGAGCCTGCCTGGGATTCTCCCTCCCTCCCTCTCTCTCTCCCCGCCCCTCCCCACTTGTGTGCACACATCTCTCAAAATAAACTTTAAAAAAACGTTAAAAAAAAAAAAAAGTGTTCAAGTAGAGACAGGCTGTCAAGGATGCTATGGAGGAGGATATTTCAACTGGAAGGCTGGACTATTCCATATGAACTCTAACATCCCTGGCGTCTCTAAGTGCTAAGCTTCTGATACTGCCTGGGCCATCCCTGGCACTGGAAGCATCCTCTATTTGCACAATATTCACACACTGACTTCTGGATTTACACGGCTGCAGATCCTTCCTATAGCCTGGACCTGAGGATGACAGCAGGACGCTTTCAGAGAGCCTAATCTGAACAAAAACCAAAGTGCATCTGATGACAGCCTCCATCTGTAGGGGTGAAGGGTCCCATTACTATAACCACTTCCTTGCAGATATCCTCAGCGGAACGCCCGTCTTCCTCCATCGTACAGACCTGATGAACACCCTTGGTTGTACCCAGTACCCACCTAAGTCACTTGACGTGACGAACATGAAGTGACACAATGGGCATCTGGTTAAACCCTAAATGCACGAGTATGGACCTGAGCAATCATGGCATTACCCGTGTTTACTGAACTACTGGACACGTGCTCCTTCACCCTCACCTCCCTGCCAAATCTACGAACCCACCAGCAACTGTATTGTCTTCTCTTGCCTTCTTCTTCGTGGGAGAAAGTCACCCTCCTGTCAGAGACCAAAACATCTTCTGTGGCCACGGTTCTCACCTCCCATCTTCGCGGAGTTTGCAATAAGACAGTAACTCCTAAACACCTGGCTCCAGCCCAGTCCTCCCCACTGGACGCCAGGCTTGTCATTCAGCTGCCCATCTGCCAGCTGCTCTTTAGTTTCATGGGCAAGACAAAAATGAGAAAAGACTTGATTTTTCCACGAGCCTCTTCCTCTCCCAACATTCACCATCCACACACAAGCCACTCTCCGTTCCTCTCCCCCTCACCACCTTGGCCTCAAACCATATCCATCAGCAAGCCCTGTCAGTCGTGAAGTCATCTGTCACCACCGCGTCTTACCTAGGTTTCTGCAACAGGCTCTTACTGCGGCGGTCTTTCTGCTTCCCTTTGCCACCTGACACCAGACTAAAGCCTTCAGCAGCTTAAAACCCCCTTACAGCTCCCCATTGTGCCCAGGACAGACTCCAATACCTACAATGGCAAGAAGGCCTTGCATGATCGAGCTCCTGCCAATTCCTCCTTCTTGCTCACTAGGCTTTAGCCAACCTATCTTCTAGCATTTCCTAAAAACCCCAAGTTCTTATCACCTTCAACTTAGTACTAGCTCTTCCCTCTCTCCAAGTACTCTTGGCTGGCACCTCATTCAGATTTCTACTTAAATGGCAGCTCAGAGACCATCCCAGAATATTCTCTTCAGAGCAGTACACGTACACCCCTATACTAGGCACGAGCACCTGCTTGAAACTCCGATAGAGACCAGAAAAAAAGGGGCCGGATTAGAAAGAGTAGGGGCCAGCCACTATAGCCCCTCTGCTAAAACTAACTGCTGGAAGGGCACCTGGGTGGCTCGGTCAGTTGAGTGACCCTTGGTTTCAGCTCAGGTCATGGTCCCAGGGTGGTGGGATTGAGCCCTACGTGTGCTGAGCATAGAACCTGCTTAACATTCTCTCCCTCCCTCCCTCTCCTCAACTGACATTTGTGCTCTCTAAAATTAAAAAAAAAAAAAAAAAAATTTTAATTAGGGGTGCCTGGGTGGCTCGGTCAGTTAAGCAACCAACTCTTTTTTTTTTTTTTTTTCTTCAATATATGAAGTTTATTGTCAAATTCGTTTCCATCCAACACCCAGTGCTCATCCCAAAAGGTGCCCTCCTCAATACCCATCCCCCACCCTCCCCTCCCTCCCACCCCCCATCAACCCTCAGTTTGTTCTCAGTTTTTAACAGTCTCTTATGCTTTGGCTCTCTCCCACTCTAACCTCTTTTTTTTTTTTTTTTCCTTCCCCTCCCGCATGGGTTTCTGTTAAGTTTCTCAGGATCCACATTAAGAGTGAAACCATATGGTATCTGTCTTTCTCTGTATGGCTTATTTCACTTAGCATCACACTCTCCAGTTCCATCCGCGTAAGCAACCAACTCTTAATTTCGGCTCAGGTCACGATATCCTGGTTCGTGAGATCAAGCCCCGCGTCAAGCTCTGCACTGACAGTATGGAGCCTGCTTGGGATTCTCTCTCTTTCTCTCTGCCCCTTCCCCACTGGTGCTCCCTGGGTCTCTCTCAAAATAAATAAACTTAAAAAAAACAAAAAACAAAAAAACAAAACTGTTGAAGTCAGCATCAGAAGGGTTTTTTGGGAGAACGGGAAGAGAAGTTAGTTGAGAGAGAAGTCACTAGAAATATACTTCCCCCTCACCTCTCTTTGCCTGTTTAGGAAGAGATTTAGTTCCACTTTAGACTTTTCAACAAAATTGAGAGTTGCAGGGAAAATGGGACAGCAAGGCCACAACCTGACCAGGGTTGGTCCCAGCTGCCAAAGTTTGCTCTCCATAAACCTGAGGGACAGCCCTGCTGCTTCCACCTCGCTCATCTCCCACGTCTTTTACTGGTCCCTTGTCCTCTTGCCATGCTTGACTTCAGGCGTTCCTCAAATCACGGTCAGTCCTGGATCACTTGTCAACATGACTCAGGCAACTCATCTAGTTATTGAACTGGTAACTTTCAAAGATCTACCTTCAGTCATACAATGGCTGGGTGCTGGGGAATAATACAAAAATGAGTTAGTCACTATTTCTGCCTTGGAGCCTCAAAATCCCCCCATTAGACCACTCAAGAGAAACCTGAACAAGTTACTATAAGTAAGTCATACATGCCACAGGAGTGCTACAAAACAATTCTAGGAATAACTTTCCACTAATTAAAAAGTCAAGGATGACTTCACAGGTGGCTTTGAAGCAAGGCATTGTAGGGTAAGACAGAGGAGATAAGATAGTCTGGGAGTAATCTGAGAGATCACCTAGCCCCATACCTTTCCTATAGAACAATTCCTGAGATGCTAATATTACAGAGCAAGACAACCAACTGGCAAGTTTCTTCTGACATTGTGAAGCACCCCGCACTGTCAGAAATGCAAGGGGCAGGGAGAAAGCAGTGTCTTAGAATCCGGAGGGCATGAGAGACGTTAACAATGGGGGGGGGGGTGCGCTGCCGGAGGGAAAATGTTTGCCTCATCTTCTAGTGTCCGTATTATGAGCCACGTTAAGGCTTTTAGAATACAAAAGAACAAACTCGTTTTGAAACTTGATTACCTAGCAGCAGTCTACGACCAGTGGATCAGTCCAACCTGTTAGGCTGTTTTCACCTGTTAAGTACTTGGGACTGTTATGTCAAACCCCTTAAGTTTACGCAGTACATGGCGGTGACTTCGAGGCTCTCAAAGGGGAATTCTCTGGCACGAGCAGACTCCAGCAGCGATGAGAAAGCAAATCCATCACGCAGAGCAGACAATGGCCAATCCCAGTTCCCAAACTTGCCCCTGCCACCCTCCCCACTGCTTACCCTGCAACGTGGCATGTCCTGGCCTTAAACATTCTTACCACAGTATCCTATCAACGGACAGCCGAGTCTATCCAGGTGTAGGACTGAAAGCTCTACATCTTTTACTAACTAGTAGGTCTTGTGGAAGAACAGATTGCGACACACACATTCTTAGCTTCAAAAACGTCAAGGAGCCTTTACCCTGAATCACTGGCTCCGGGCTGAAGCCCCTGACCTAATACTGAAGTGCCTGAGCAATTTTCAAAGCAGCCAAGAAGCTGCTCAGACTCTTAACAGCACAGACTCAGTATCAACTCACCACAGGAAGGCTACATATGCCCTACAGACAGTTCTACGCAGCAGTAAACTCAAAGGCATGTGGCAGTGGGAGGTCATCAGGTGCTGGGGTGGAGAGGTCCGTGTGCACTGGGGTTGGGGGCGGGGGGGGGGGGAGAATGCCACAAAACCAAGGAGACATTGCAAAACCACCTGTACATGTGTCATCAGGGACACGAGCCCCCTGCACTATACTCTTCAACAGTTCAGTGTGCTTCCAACCTAGCAGGCAACCTCACCCAGTCCTGTGTTCCATCCTACACCTGGCAAACAAGTGAGCGACGCACAAGCCGTCAGTTTGGAAAGTCACAGAGCAGTGACAGGAGTCCACGAGTGGATAAAAGGCTGGGGTTTTGCTCCAGCTCCACCACGACAGGCAGCAGTCATTTAACCCCGCGGAACCCACTCTCCTTTTGTAAAATGAGGGCTTTTCAAAATACAATCAAAGGAATTCCCTGGGACTCCAGAGCAGAGATACAGTAAGATCTGTGAGAGACAGAGGGCAGAGCTCTGAGACCCCTTCCCCACTTGCCTGACTGCTTTACGTATTAGCTTCACTTAAAACGCCATCTAAGAAAGACCTGAGGCGAACCTAGGTGGCTCAGTAGGTTAAGTGTCCGAAACCTTGATTTCGGCTGAGATCATGATCTCACGGTTCATGAGTTCAAGCCCCGTGTTAGACTCTGTGCTGTCAGTGCAGAGCCTGCTTGAGATTCTCTCTCCCTCTCTGGCCCTCCCTCCTCACTCTCTCTCAAAATAAATAAACTTAAAAAAAAATTTTTTTTTAATAAAAATCAAGACTTCGACAGCAAAGCTGGAGCCTCTGACAATCACCTAATCCAAACTCAACCCCAGACTCAACCATCCCAGGATCCAGCTAACATTTATATTAACATTTACAGAGCACCTTCTAGGTATCAAGCAGTTGAAGTAGCTTTAACTTCCACACCAATCCTAGGAAATGGGTAGGTGTTCCACGTGTACAGTTGGGGAAGCTAAGGCTCAGACTCATGAAGTGACTTACCCACAGTCTCAAAGTGAAGAATGGGAGGTGTGGGGATTTGAGCCCAACTATTCATGAGGCTAAAGCCCTTGTTCTTTCTTCTTCACCTCCCTTTCACTCGACCTTAATTCCACCTCTTGAAGTGCTTCCTACCAGAAACCGTTGCTACCTACTGTCTCCCATTCATAGACTTAAAGGGGAGGAAGTGATGGTGTGGGACATGTGACACGGAGCTTCCTTCCAGCCTTCCAGTTTCCATGATTCACACTACTTTAACGGCATCTCTTAGCATTTCTGGAGCTTACAAGGTCCCTCTCCTTTCTCCCTTTTACCTTCTCCAGAAGCTTATACTTCTGTGCAGACTAAATTGAAGGCCTGGTACTTTAAATCTAGCTCTGGCCAGGGGCGCCTGGGTGGTTGATTCAGTTAAGCATCTGATTCGGCTCAGGTCGTGATCTCACGGCTCGTGAGTTCAAGCCACCCATCGGGCTCTATGCTGACAGTTCAGAGCCTGGAGCCTGCTTTGGATTCTGTGTCCCTCTCTCCTCTGCTCCTCCCCCACTCACGTTCTGTCTCTCTCTCAAAAACAAACATTAAAAAAAACAATCTAGATCTTGCCAATGGCAAGTGGGTATGCAAGTACACATATCAGTCTTCTCTTTTCTTCCAAACAGCCATAACAAACAGCCTTGCATATGTGCCCACCCCTCTCTGCCCCTACCCCACTCACTCACACCTCCCAACCCAGGATCCCTTTCTTAAATTATATACTTTGCACTATATCACTGGGAGAGCTCCAGGAGATGGAAGGAGAGAGAATAAAGAGTAGGAAGCAGAGAATCTAAAGGGAAAGATTACCAAACACTTACTCCCCCCTCACACCGCTCCCCCCTGGGGTCTCTAAAGCACGTACAAACCTGAGACATGAGTGATGGTTAAAAAAATTTGGGTTTTATTGTTTTTGCTAAACAATACTAAAAAAAAAAAAAAAAATTCATTTTGAAGGCAGGGCTTGAATTATTTAATTTTGATCCATTTATTTAATTAAAAAAAAAAAAAAGGAAGGGGAAAGAGATCATGGCCAAAAAGATAGTAGTTACCCCCCACCCCACCCCCAAAGCTCTAGCCAGTCACATGAGCATCACCCACTTCCCACTCGGTGCCTGACATTCAGCTGGTGGCACACTCTGCCCCCCCGGGCTGCCCTGAAGGCATGGGGGCAACAGGTGCCAGTTTTAGCACTCAGCAGGTTAGTCAAACCAGACAAACTGGTGGGCTAAAGTCCAGAAATTCTCTCCAGGTTTTCTGCCCATTGGCTGAGCACATACAAACTATCATAAGCTTGTAAAATTTCAGGGGGGTGGGGAAGGGCATAAAAGCAGGAGGTTGGTGGGAGCAGAGAAACTACAGGTCACCCAAGCTTTCTCCTGGGCTACTGGCTCTGGATACAGACTCCGAGAGACTGGGAGAGGTGGGCTCCAGGTTTCTTAGGAAGAAAATCATCCTTCGAGGAGGAGCTGAGACGTGCCATGCAAAATAGTTCTTCCTGCAGAGGGCACAGGAGACAGGGCAGCTGACTCTCCCATCTAGGAGACAGGAGTGTGGTGAGGAAGTTCTTCTAGTACCATGAAGTAAGACAAAAGGCAGAGGGAGAATCCTGAGGTTTTGGCCAAATGTGAGACTGGTACACACACACAGTTAAAGACTAAAAAGCCATCAGGAACCCTCACAGCCGAATCCCACCTGCAAACACCGGCTCTAGAAAGTGCTGCAGAAGATTCTTGCTGTGAACCAAGTCAAGTTAGTTGCCTGGCTATAGGTGGTGGGGAGGGGAATACATTTTTATTTTCGAAGGGAGGAGGTGGGAAGAGCGGCCATGATCTAGTAAAAAGAGACCTGCAAGAAGCAGAAAATATTTAGAGAACATTTTAATATATATTTTCATATATATATTTAAAGTTAAGAAAAATAAAACTAATTCAAGCCATGCCCTGTGCAAAAAAAAGAAAAAAAGAAAAAGAAAACCAAAGACAAATTTAAAGTGAGACCTCTGTCTGCTGCTCTAGTCTCGACTTCAGTGTCACAGTCAACTTGTTACTTTTATTTTGGAAGAGATGTAAAAGTTTCTTTCAATCACTCAGAAGGCAAGTGAAGCCACTTATAAAAACAGAATGGCAGGGACAGACTAGGAAAGTCAAAGGTGAAAGGGCAGAGCAAGAAAGGAATTTTCAAAAATAAAATTAACAAGGTGACTGTTCCAGAAGGGGACTGTGAAAAGGACATGGTGGACCGAAGTCTGTTAGTCAAGTAATGATTCAACTTTTAAATTATTCTCTTGTTCTTTTTTGTTGGGTGTTTTGTTTGTTCAAGTCTAAGATTTGGAAATGCTGACCCTTTGTTAACAAGAGCCAACAGGAAATATAGGATCCCTTCCCTCCCCCGGCCTGCCTCCGCCGAAGCCACCACCATCGCCTCGCTGGCTGGATGCTGGAAGAGTCCTCCGTGTGTGTGGACTCAGGATGACAGGGCAGCCTCCTTCTGTGGTTGCTGGGCTTGTGAACGCTGCAGTATCTTTTGGCTTTCCACGTCTCTAAAATGTTTTTCAACCTGAAAGAGACCAGTTCAGCCTAGGTCAGAACAGGAGATGGGCACCGAGGCCTCCCCAACAGTTCACTCCAGGTCTCCACAGCCTCATGGACTATTCAGGCATCTCTGCCCTTGCTGTCTGCTGGTCTTGCCAGCCAAAGGTAGGCAGGGGCCTCTTGTTTCAGCCACATTTGCTGCAGCTTTGGCCAAGACTATCTAGAAGAAAGTGAGTCTGTAAGCTCACAGTATGAAAGGAGATTATTATGCCCCAAACTGCCTCGCCCCTCTTCATCTAAGAGCAGAATGAAAAGCTAATAGGGAATTAGCAGTCTTGGACTTTTTACATCCACGACATTGGTCCCTCAACCCTCAGAGCGTTTTTTCCTAAATGCTACAACGCAACCTAGATAGTCATGTGACATATGCAGGGTCAGAGACCCAACAGCAACTGACTTCTACCAACCAGCTCCTCCTGAGAGGAACCCAGACTGGGATGAGAGGAACTGCTCAGATGCAATACCACAGAACGGTCTGGCTAATTCCAAAAAGCCATACCAGGGAGGACATGGGGCTGGCCACTTGCTTTACTGCATGCTGCCCAGCGGGTTCCATCCCCACAGAAGTGACCAAACCGTAAGCTCCAGAGCACTGCAGTGCTGGGGGCAGGTGGCTAGGCAGGGCTGCTCTCAGGCTGGTAGGTCGGAGGCAGGGATCTCAGTACAGTGTCCTGCCCTGATGCTGGGGAGGGGTGAAGGTCAAGGAATCATCCTCTCTCTAAAGATTCATGGCTCCTTTACTTACTATTTTGCGTACATGGCTCAGTGCACTCCCCTCTTTGCCTTTACAGTTTTCCACTTGATATGGGGGTGTAATAACAACTTCTTCCATGACTACGATGTTTTTTTCTTGCCATTTACAGTCTTTAATGCTGGAAGGAGAAGAGAGCAGGTGAAAGTTGCCTCTTGCGGCATCCCACACCTCCTGCCTGATGAATAAGTAACTCCAGGAAACTGACCCCAAGTTCTCAGCTCACAATGCAGCCAACAACTAGATGCCAGCAGCCTACAGGGAAGAGTAGCCACGACACATTTCCTGGGCACCAGTGGCTAGGAAAAGCAATGACCTGATGTGTACTTATTCTGAGAAGGGCCCAGAAGAGGCACTCTGAAGCATTAGGGACCTGGAAAACCCGAACAAACTTGGTGGCAGCCTCAGAAGTCCAAACCAAATTGAATTCAAATAAAGAGCTAGGCTCAGGCCACTAGATGCAACTTAAGTAGCAGCCTAGGGCAGGGGGTTGGCAAACTTTTTCTATGAAGAGTCAGACAGCAAATATTTTAGGCTCTGAGGGTCATACAACTTCTGTCACAACTACTGAACTCTGCTGCTGTACTACACAAGCAGCCACAGATAATACAATACATAAACAAATGAACAGATGTGCCCACTACCTGGAGTTTGCCGGCCTTTGGCCTGGGGGGAAATGGCACCTTTAGAAAGACAGGAAAAGAAATCCCCCCATCTTCCTGTGATCTGTACTCTGCCACCCACCTCCTGAAACAGTAACTGCTCCTCAAACCGGCCCCTCTCAGTTATCAGACAGCTGGGCACTTGCCAGACTGGGAAAACCCATTCCAGTTCACACTCGGGGAAACACAGGGCAGCTGATATTCCTAAGAGTTCCTTCACATACCTGTAAATGTTCAGATACTCATACCATGGCCTCGAACAGCTCTGATGCCAGCTGCCATCTGTGCACCAGACCCAGGTGGTTAAATAGGGTAACAGAAGGCAGCAGGGGGGAGGGGGAGTGTCAAATGTTTCAGTGTTTCGGCAGCTAGGGAAGCTAGCGGAGAGTCAAATGACTTCTGCTGTGACAAAATGTCTTTTAGGAGGTGGTAATAAGGTGGCCTTCTGCTCTCCCTAACTCCCTATGTTTATCCCAGGGTACAATTAGAGACAGACTTGTAACTCCCTTAATAAAACCCCATCAGCTTCTGGAGAAAGGTATGACAAGGTCAAAATAATGAAAGAGAAAGAAGCCCCGTGTTCTAAATTATGGAATACCAGTTCTGAAAGGGACTCAGGATAATCTAATCCCAAACCAAGTTTTACACATGAAGAAACTGAAGCCCCAAAAAACCAACTTGTCCACGATTACACCATTCTCCTGTATGGAAGGGCAACAGGCACCCACATCCCTGGACACCAAGGTGCTGCAGACACACTAACCAGCATCTCTGCTGACTTTCGGGAACACAACTACCCACACAGCACAGCCTGGCAGCGCTGCCCCCGGGGACAAGGGACCCCTATGCTCCCCCAACTCACGTCTTGTGTATGGTCTGGAAGAGCTGCTGGCCCTCTAGGGAAACACCAGCGCTGATTGCATAGGCCTGGCTCAGCTTCTCCTCCTTCTCTGTCCGTGCTTTGCTGGCAAGCTAGGGTGGGGGAGAGGAAAGAGACTCAGAAAAGCATTCACCTTCATTCTTCCCAACAGTCAGGACCTGTTGAGGAAAGGAGGCTGGAAGAGACTAGTTTGGTAGATTCAATTCTCTCAGAGTTCAAAAGCGAAACATACACATACATAATATGCCTGAGGGGTTATTGCCACTGCGGCAGACATTCCTTCCATCCAGTACTTACTAAGTGCCTACACATACCAGACATGCACTGTGCTGAACTAGAGGACAGCACTGCCGCCGGGACTGGACAGACTACGAACAGAAACAAAGTTAACTACAGATAGTGCCAAGGAGCTGGGAAGAAAATAAAGCAGGGCAACGTTACACAGCGGGACCGAGAAGTGACCGTCAGATAAAAGGTAATGCATACATCTCTATGAAAGGAGAGAATTAAGACCTTTTATCAGCCACTGCTAGTCTCAGTTTTAGAAATCAACATCTACAACACCTTCAGAGACCAGAATATGAGGTTCAAAAGACTATCTTTCTGGTACCACACTATCTGTGCTCACATGGGGAGCCAAGACCCAAGTAAACCTAACCCAATACTGTCCACCTTCAACTTGAGCTACCGTTACCCTGCTCTTTAGAAAAAGGAATGGTCTACATTCTACCTTATGTCTTTCCTTAACTGCCCTCTAGTGGAATGCTCACAGACTGATCAAAAGAAATTCTAGTAAAATCTAGTACAGTAGTCGCTCCCCACCCACCCCCGGCCCTGATCCAGAGTCAACCTCGGTCTGGAAGCAGATGATCCTCCTCCAAGACATATCATCAGGTCAACAGTAACCCAACGCTACACCACAGCTCCTACATCATTCACCTCACTTCATCTCTTCACGTAGGCATTTTATCACCTCACATCATCACAAGAAGGGTAACTAAGAACAGTACAATGAGGTATTTAGAGAGAGACAACCATATTCACGTAACTGTCAGGACAGCACACTGTTATAATTTTTCCATTTTATAGCTATTGTTGTTGATCTTTACTGCGCCTAATTATAAATTAAACTATCATAGGTATGTACGTACAGGAAAAAAGCCAGTAGCTACAGGGCTCCGTACTATGCATGGTTTCAGGCAGCCTCCAGGGTCTTGGAATGCACACCCTGCAGGTAAGGGGGGAATACCGCAGTCTACTAAAATCTAGGAAATCCCTCCCAACAGGGGTGGGTTGCCCCGTCAACCCCTACTGCCCCTCTAACACACTTCTAGTCCCCACCCTACACTACTGGTTGCTAGAGACTCCAGAAGGGCAAATTCGCTAGAGCATAAGACACAACAAATATGCTGGACAAGACGGTTAAAATGAAAGGCAGACAATGCATCCGAAAGTCAAACAAATGATTTAGAGATTTTTCAGACCCATGATCGTTAAGGGCTTAGTATACTGATGCTGCAGCTCACCAAACACAGACACACAAACACACACGTGAATACACATAATTTGTCCCCAAATACCAGCTCCTTAAGATAGAGATCATACCTCTTGCACATCCCCAAAGTACCTAGACATTTGGAATTCTTAAACATTTATATTCCGCCTAACAGTGACCCTTCAAACCACAGACCAAATTTAGTTCTACAGGCAAAGTGTCTAATCGCTTGTTAGCAACATGAAACACTTTATTAAGGTGTGGGATGGACTATGAAGAAGAGAAAAGGAGACCTTCAACTGGGTCATGGGGAGCCCTGCCTCTGGGCTTCAAAGATCTGAGTGGGGGAGGGGTGTGAGCACCGAAGAGAGAGGTCACGCGCAGGGTCATTTCAGTCTCCCTAGGGCAGAGAGGGAAGAAAGGCCAAAACTACAGCGATTGGAAGCTGGAGATCCTTTCTCACATGGTCCCCGGTACATGGAAAGAGATAGATAAAGCAGGAGTAAATAAATAATCTTTCAAGCCTGGTCCTGCCAATCTGGCCCCACCAGGCCAGAAGTCTGCAGAGAAATCAATGCACAGGGCTGACAGTATCCCCTGGAGCCTGGGCAATCCCAGCTGCAGCAAGAAAGCACACTCGGTCTCTCTGCAGAGAGAGCTGCCGCCGGTGTGATTTAAGCAGCAACAGGCAAAACTTACTCAATCACCAAGAAAACCCTGATAACAAGGAGGTTCCTTGAGTCTCATTTTTCAAACACCCTGTACACACCTGAAGTCTCCAAAGACAGAAGGTAAAACCAGGGGGTAACAAAAGCTCCCCTGGATTAACCACACTCCTAAGGGGCTCCTGGGAAGCACAAGTGACCAAGCAGATGTTTATCTTACCCCATGAACGAGCAGGAGGGTCTCACATTTTGAGGTTTTTTTTAAAAAAATGTTTATCCCCGAAAACCAAAAGCATCTCCCAGTGTCGGGTCTGACAAAGCTGCGTCTATAAAGCTTGTGTTGACTAGACAATACGGATACCAGAGCAAAACATCCTTGTCATCCACCTAGTAGATTAAAAACCTAACATGACCCATTCAGTGGGAGGAACTGGCTCAGGGAAACCAGGCACCTATGCAGAATGGTTAAGAATGGATTGGACAAGTTAAGCTAGAAGAGGAGGTAGAAAGGCTGGGAGCCACTTTTGAATTTTTGCCAGAGGCATAATGAAATACATATAAATCTTAGCCAGAGTGATTCGTTTGGACAGCCTGAGTAATAGCAACACAATGACTAGAGAACAGTGATTTCAAAATACACTTCTAGCCCCCCAAAACACCTCTTCTAAAGGCTCTGCAAGCAAAGGAGAATAAACTGGGTAATTCTCCATTTCAAGTCACAGTGCAAACAGATCCCAAATGCTACATGATACACAAACCTCAGAAAAGTCAACAGAAATCAGAGTAAGCTGTTATTTCAATTTGCCCCAATATCCTCAACTACTCTACCTGGACCTGCAATTGTGCTTTGGGGGGTCTGGATGCACTGCAAACCCTGAATCCTCCAGCTGTCAGTTTATGAACTGTATTTTCACGGCAATCTGAAAAATGCTTAAATCTGACATTCAGCTATACAGATATGCTTTCACCAGGAACTTGTACAAATGGGGTAAATCTCTCCTACAAAGGATCCAATCGGTTAGGCACAAGGAAGGTTACCCTCACAAAAGGAATCTAGAAGTCTTTCTTCTCTCAAAATTGGAGTTGAGAAGGGAAGAAGATTACCTTGCTCTTTTTAGGCAGGTTCCTTAAAACCCAGGAAAAATGTAGATAAGCGTCCCTTTGTAAAGCAAATAACTATCACTCCACCCTCAAGTTAGCAGTTACACAGATGTAAATTTCCCCACATTTTTGTAAACTAATGCATATGTATAAATGGTCCAGTTATTCCAAGATAGTAAGTTTACAGTTTTTGTCAAACCACTAGAGGGAACCAATGGAAGCTGCCCTCGGTAGAGGTGGAGAGTGTGCCTTCTCAGCTTGGGAAGGTTAGCAGGATCATGATTTTTTAAATTCAATGACCGTCACCACACTACATCTATTTTCAATGCAAACATGCTAGCTGCTGGCCTCTCTTCCAATCAAATCTGAAGCACAAACTGGTTAGAATCTCAGAGAATACTAAAGGCACCACTTTACAAACACTGGGTTCGGGCAAACTGAGAAGCAAAACCCCACAAATATGTGTCACTAACATAGACGTGGCTTAAATGAAATGACTGCACAAGACAACCTGTGCTAACACGCCTCTCCTTTTATTTTGTACGAGACCCGGTGAAAAAGTGATTCCCTATCTACTAACCAGCACTTCCTCCTGTGGCCATTTTATACATAGCAACTTGACACGGGCTACAGAGAAAAGTACAGGAACTTGACACCGGAGCACATCAATATTAAAAGGCATCCAGTCACGCCTGCTGTTGGGTAACCCTTGAGTGAGTGAACGAATGAACACCAGTGACACACACCTCCCGCACTCAGTGACACGGGGAAAAGGAAGCAGCCACAACAACAAAATCCAAGCACCATGCACTTCATCTTGTTATTCAGTCACCAGCTGGGCCATCTTATTTCCACACACCCAGACCAGGAAAGCACAGGTGCTGTGGGGAACCCAGAGGGATTCCTACCGCAAGTATTTAACAGGCTGTGACAGCTGATACAACAAGGGAAGCAGAGTCCAAAGAGGAACATGCTGGATGTGACCTACTGACTCCGATGAGCTACTCTCAGTTTGTCTTCTCTGTGTACACGGGCTTTCCAACCAGCTGCCCTCACAGAGAGGTTAGGAAGCACCGCAGCTGCTGCCCGCACGGCCTGGTGGAGGCTGAGGGAAGACAGACTGCAGCGACCAAGGACAACTGTCATCAGGAGGGCCCACGCTTGTTTCTGTGGCTTCAACTCTGGGGTGCACTCTTAGAAAGCCCTCCTTCCTAGCTAGCAATAAGCGGGCTCGCAAAAATATTTCTTCCAACTATCAAATCAATATCCCCAAGTCTTCTTGTTCCCTAGCTGAAAGCTCCTGTCTGCTGGTTTCAATAAAATACAGTTCTTTACAAACAGTAAAGAAGAACCATACTTTGCATAGTTGGGAACTCCAAAAATAGAGTATCCCACTTGCCGTTGTGTCCTAGAATACATAATAATGAATCAAAACACTGAATCAAATAGGAACCGCAGAGCCCAAGAGGCCTGGCAGTGAATATTAAAATTCTAAGAACCAACTTGTTGAGAGCTTACTCCGCCCTAAGCACCAGGCTACACACTTTACGTGTATTCAGCATTTAATCTGCACAACAAGCCTATGAAATAGGGACTAAAATTCCTCCTACTTAATAGATGGAGAAACTAATCACAGCTGTTAAGAAACCTGCCCAAGTCTACCAAGCCACAAGTGGGAGAGTGGATTGGAACCCAGTCTGACTCCAAAGCTTGCATTCTTAACCCTGTCACTATAAACAGTTCCACCTAAGGAAGTCTAAATGACTGCTGAAAATATCAATTTAAATGCAAAAGAAAGTATTTTCAGAAAGGAAAAAAGTTTTTTTCCACAAAGGAAAAATATTTTAAAACTTAGCTGCCACCTTCTCTCTTTGTCAGCGCATTCTGGCATTTCCATCAATGTCCCCAGTGCAGAACACAGCTGTCTGCTTTCTAGTAAAGGGTATCTCTTCTGAAAAGGGCCTCAGTCTCACCCTGAACTTCAAGGACAGCCTTTATTTCTTTTGTTAAAGGTAACTTGCAGGAATGCTTTTCAGAAAACAGACCTTATATAAGAAAGCAGTTCAGACCAATAATGACATGTATTCCCTGGATCCATCTTTTTTTTTTTTTTTTTTTTAATATTTAAGTAATCTCTACACCCAATGTGGGGCTTGAACTCAAGACCCCAAGATCAAAAGCTGCATGCTCCTCTGACTGAGCAAGCCAGCCAGCCAGATGCCCCACGGACCCATCATTTTCTGACTGGGGTGAGACTAGGGAAGCTAAGTCAAGCAAGTCTCTTGTACTTGCATGTTAAGGTATGTCGAGTGCTTTGAACTACGAGGAAAAACGACGTGCAAACCCAGGGGCCACAGCCCCACCTAAAATCTCCAAGCTTCAACACCATCCTTGTCACCATGATGTAGCTGCTGCACAATACAGACCAGCCTTGAGTCACAGTCCCCTCCATAGGGAAAGCTTTTTCTTTCACTGGGTTTAAAACAAAAACTAGTTGTCAGTAAGTCAAGAGTTCGTCAGCTATTTGTAAGTTACGTCACCAAACACAATTCATAGCTACAACAGAAAACTAAACCTCCAGGACACTGAGTAATTTCCTAGTCCTGAGACCCTGAAACCAGTACTGCCATGGAACCTGCACATGGCCCTGTCAGAGAGAAAACTGGCTGGGATATAGGCTGAAATGTGATCTCGACAACCCATCTCTGAGAATGTGCGCTCAAATCAGCCAGCTCACACATGGCAGTGGGGATTAAGGGAGACAGTCTGGGTGAAAGCACTAGGTGTAAAGCACTGTGCAAATATTAGCTGTTAACATCGTTATTATAACATCATTACTGTTAGCACAGAGAAGGTGGCCCGTGGGTCATTTCGGAAAAATTCATACAATCCAACCTTCCTTTAGCCAATGGGCTCAGTGCTTCCCTTTCTGGTTTCTGTAAGAGCTGCTAGATAGGTTGTAAGTCCTAAAGAAGACATCTTTCAAAATATAACTGAAATAATCTATTGGAAATCCCTTTCCCCTTCACATGCCAAAATGGGTACACTATCTAGTGAGTAAAGAGTTGATCTTATTCATGATAGTGAAAGAGCCATGCGCTGCTCTTCCCTGGGCTCTGAAAAGAGAGAAAGCAGAGGAAAATAGAAGAGCCACCCCCTTACGCCTAGATTCCAGCTCAAACCCCTGACTACCACGCCCCAGCTGCACGAACCTGAGCAAGATGCATAACCTCTCCAGAGCCTCAGTTCGTTCATCTGGGGCCCATCCTGAAGGGTTACTGTTGGAAGTTCAGTAAGCATGGAAAGCACCTAACACCAATATGGCACACAACTCATCCCTTTACTCCCTGAGAACAACCAACCTCCGGGTTAGCTTACTACAAGAAGTTTCCAAATTGCAGAGATGGACAAAGTGAGCACCTTCCAAATCCGCTGGATTCCATTTAACTTCCTTCCTTTTATCTAATATTCTTCAAGACCCTACTCCATTGTTACATCAGAAAAGCCTTCCCTAAAATGTTTACTACTCTATGCCAAGGACTGGCAAACTATAGCCTGTGGGCCAAATTCAGCCCAACACCTGTTTTAGTTATGCTTTATTGGAAAGACCGTGCCCATCTGTTTACATATCATCTATGGCTGCTTTTGCTACAAAGGCAAAGTTGAGTAGTTGTGACAGAATGTACAGCCCACAAACCTAAAACATTTGCTATCTGGCCCTTCCAGGAGAGTTTGCTGCCCCCTGCTCTATGCTCTCACAGCACCTCGCTCACACCCCCACTAACACTGACCCTGCCACATTGTCAGCACTAGTTAAATGCAGCTCTCCCTCACCCTGCCAACAAACAGGAGATTCTTTTTTTTTTTAATTTATTTATTTTGAGAGAGAGCAAGAGAGGAGGAGGGGCAGAGAGAGAGGGAGAGAGAGAATCCCAAGCAGGCTCCATGCTGTCGGCGCAAAGCCTGACACAGGGCTCAATCTCATGAACTGTGAGATCATAACCTGAGTTGAAATCAAGAGTCAGATGCTTAACTGACTGAGCCACCCAGGCGCCCCCAAACAGGAGATTCTTGTGGGCAAAGGCAGTGTTAATCATCTTGACATTCCCAGCACCTGGAAGGAAGGGGGAGCAAGAGGAAAGGAGGATAAAAGGAACAGAAACCTTGACTATTAGAGATTCATAGAACTAACAGATCCAGGTTCCAGTTAAGTGACTAACACACGGTCACACAAATTACTAACAGCCCAGCTGCAAAAAGAATCCAGTTATTTAAATTCCCCACATTCTACCACACATACTGCTAGCTTTTGACACAGCGTGCAGATCCTTTCATTTCCCACTTCAGGTACAATTTGCTTCCCTCTCCAGGGTATTGTCTGGTATTTACCTAAGCTAGTCTCAAAATTCCAATGCTAGAACTTGACTGCATCACCTTTCCCCCCAGCCTTTTCCCCTCAAGTCTGTTCTGTAGCAGGAAGACCAAACCAGTTAGAATGCCCCTTTCTTAAAGCAGAAGAGATACCACCACTGACCCACCAGAAAAATCCTTATTGCCAATCATCTCTGTGTCAAAGAGTACAGACATGCCTTCAATAACACCTCCGCTAGTCACTCGAGCACAGCAATTTGTCTTTTCAGGTGGACAGCGATTGTCCCCACACCCTGTAATGTCAAGAAAGCCCCCTTCCAAAGCAAAACCGTAACCTAACGAGGGCTCACAGAGTCAGCTGGCAGCCATGCACCCTAGCTTGAATGGAGTCATGAGCCCTCGCCTGGAGCACCGCATCCCCCACTAGGGGGGTCAGTCTGACCCCAAAGTTTAAATGCCACAGAACGTGACATCCTTCAACAGACTAGTGATTTCTGAAATGGTAGTCAATCATTCTACCTCTCTGACTCCATCTGACACCACTCACTACTTAACATGTCCCGTCACTCAGCAGTCACCCCCCACCTCTACCTTCGTGACACTTTCAATTTTTTTTTTTTTCAACGTTTTTTATTTAGTTTTGGGACAGAGAGAGACAGAGCATGAACGGGGGAGGGGCAGAGAGAGAGGGAGACACAGAATCGGAAACAGGCTCCAGGCTCCGAGCCATCGGCCCAGAGCCTGACGCGGGACTCGAACTCACAGACTGCGAGATCGTGACCTGGCTGAAGTCGGACGCTTAACCGACTGCGCCACCCAGGCGCCCCGTTCGTGACACTTTCGTGAAGAACAGCTGTGTCTGCTCACAGCCAGGTGCAAAACTTACCGGTGGACTCTAACCTAGTACTGGGGCCTTGACAATATATTCTAATCAAGGAGCCAATAGGTTAGACGCGATTCCTAGAGGCTAGAAAAATTTTATCTGACAAAAAAAATCCTGCTTTCTCTAGAAAAGTTCTTTCCCTTCCCATTTACACATACTATGAACACCTTCTACCTCCTACCAATATACACATAACCTAAAATCAGGCCATCTGATTCTACTTGGTGTGAACTCCATACCCCAATACATTAGGGTCACAATATGGTCAAGGACCTGGCTAACAGGATAGGTCCATGAACGCAGGCCACAATGCAGTAGCTATTAACTACCCCAGGAGTTTACTCACACTGAGAATTAACCCTCACATCACTGGAAAGTCTATGGTTATGCTAAATATTAGCTTTGAACTGGGAGAACTCAAAACAAAAAGAGTCAGGTCTTCCCTCAGTGTGACATCACACCTAAAGGTGAGCACTGAGGTCAGGTTTAAAAAAAAATTTTTTTAATGTTTATTTATTTTTGAGAGAGAGACAGAGTACAAGCAGGAGAGGGGCAGAGAGAGAGATACACAGAATCGGAAAGTGGGAGAGGGGGGCAGAGAGAGAGAGAGAGAGAAAGAGAGAGAGAGAGAGAGAGAGACAGAGGGAGGGAGGGATACACAGAATCGGATGCAGGATCCAGGCACTGAGCTGTCAGCACAGAGCCCAATGCGGGGCTCGAACTCACGAACCCTGAGATCATGACCTGAGCCGAAGTAGGACGCTTATCCAACTGAGCCATCCAAGGTCCCCGAGGTCAGTTTTTTTAAAAAGTCAACTTTGTGACTCTTCCATTTTCTCAGCCTTTCTTTCCAGACCTCCCCACAATCACCACCAATCCCCAAATACCCTTCTTATTCAAAGGCAGCCAACTCACTCTTCATTACCAAGGGCTAATGATAAGCCCTTTCAATCTCTTTCTTCTTCCTGGTTGCATCAGATAACTCACTGCTTGTTAGTAAGGTATAAATGGGTCATAAATGGATAAAAGAAGCTAAAAAATTAGTCAGTGGTCTGGTAAGGGAGGTGGACACCTTACCTGTGGATTTCAATTTTCGATGTTTTGTCACTTTCCCTGCCTCCCCCCACAACATACAACTATCTCAAGAAAGTCTTCTCCGACTCAGCAAAGTGAGAACTTACATCTCATTCAACGCAGACGATTTATCTAAACAAATACATACACGTGCCTTGGCTGTGTCGGTGAGTTTTTTCCCAGGAATCTCAGAGGCTAAAAAAGCACAGCCTCCTTCGCTGTGTGACTGCTCACTCTAAACTCCAGTACTCGGCCAAGTGTTCACTTAACTATGCCACCTGATAACACTGCTCTGGAAGTTCAAGTTAATTCTGGTCACCAAGAAGACATCTCTTAAAAACACGTTTTAACTACATTACATATTAATGGTATTCAATACAATTTTGATTTTCCCCAGTCCTGGGTTGGCAAGTTTGGATATCTGAATGAATGTCAGACCAAATCCAGGCTAGAATGACATAGTAATGGCATTCATGTTCTTAGCTGCCTTCCCGCTGTCATACTGCCCCTTTTTCCCCATCTTGCCCCCATGCCATGATTCAAGGAACATCAGTTGGCTACACACAGCTAATGCAAAAGAACAGAACTAACATTTGCCAATTCCAGTCAACGTGACCTAATCCCCATAACAACTCTACGAGATAGACACTAACATTATCCCATTTTTATTGTGAGAAAACTGATGCTCAGTAAGGTTAAGAGGCAAAGAAGTGACTTTTAAAGACTTACCCATGTAGCCCGTTTTTTCTACTAGACCGCACTCTTCCTGACCACACAATGCAGAGGTTCTCTCTACGTAGAAACATTACTTAACATGGGACTTTGCAGTCAAAATATTAGACCCGAGTTCAAATCCCAGCTCCATCACGAGTTGCAGGACACTGAGCTAGTGACTCATTTTCTCTGAGCCCCCAGTTTACTCTTCTCTAAGATGGTAGCCACACAGTAAGAACTACTGTTAGAATTAAATGAGATATCTACCAATCGCTAGTTCAGAGAATGGCACATAAAAACATGAGCTCCCACACTACTACTACTGGCCATATAACCTAGACAAGTCACTTAAACTAATAAGCCTGTTAAATGAAAAGGAAAAGAATATACTACAAAGATCACATGTGGTGGTGAGAATGAAATGAGAGGTGTCAAAACTCTTTGTAATCTGTAAAGCTCTAGAAAAATAAATGTGGTCCCCGACAGAGCTTACCACAACACCTACACGAAACAGATTTCAGGAAATGTTTTATAATGCTACATAAAAGAGACCCTTGTTAATGTTGACATGTCCCAAATCATCTCCTGAGAGCACTACTAATCCACGGGCAATCTTCATCCCCAGGGAACAAGATGCTGAGTCAATGCAAAAGAACTTGTTAAGAAACACCCAACTTCATTCTGCCACAGGGACCCTAGGGTTCTTCTCACCCTAAAGCAGTATTTAAGTTCCTCACGACAGAATAAACTAATAAGCCACATAGTGAGTCATCTGAACCTCACTTATGACTGGCTTGGATGCACTTTTGTATTTTTGCTGAAACGCTTCTGTCTTATAGTCAGGACACTCAGAACACTTTAACAGTACAATAGTACCGTGGAGTAGATCGAGTGATACTCATGAACTTCAGCAACGCCACTGTCCTCCTCCAAGCTGCCTCTCACATCCCACATCCCTGTAGACACAGGACTTCTTAGCCTGCAGTACACTGTCAACTGAAAACAAAATGGGCTCATCTCTAAGAACTGCTAGTTCATACCTTCTCTAGTTGGGCTGGAATTAAGTATTTTATTTTATTGAAGGACCTTCTCTTCCAGTTCCTGCTGGGCTAGAGTAAACAAATATCCATTTTATATCAACAGGATTAAACAGAGGGCTTACTATGTCAGCAACATGAGCCAACATGTGATGGTATCTTCCACTGGAAGTGGTACACACAGGTGGTGCTTCCCCAGACTGTGAGCAGCAAGTTTTCTTCCAGGGATCTCTGAGCACCTTAGTTCTAACATGCTTAAACAACCCTCCATCTTTAGCAAAAAACCCAAGTCCATGCTCTTCCATGGGATGAACTTTCCATGGCATTCAACCAATAGGTAAACAGCCGCCCAGATTAAGTTTTCAGTAACAGTGCAGCAGGCTCTTCTAATTCTAACTGAATCCAGGGAGGAATCGCAAAGCATCCTCAAACACTGGGTTTCAGAAAGCCAATATAAGCTTACTCATAAACATCTCTGCAAGCGAAAGAGGGAATAAATGAAATCCAAAGATAGCCCTCCAACCTAATTTTAGTTGACTCCTCTCCCCAGAAAACAAACCCTTTTCAAGACTTGGCAAGCAGGCCACAAAGAAAAGTAAAAATTTCTGATATTCCCCAACCTATGACACAACCACTTTCTTGAAAGAGTGGGTAAACAACTAGTTTACAACAATGCTAATAAGCTAAAACTGAGCAGCAGAAAGCAAAACCCCAAAGATAATCTACAAAAGTAAATAACCAAGAACTATTTCTATTTGAGGTCAAACATTAAGAGAGTGACCTTTTAACAGTCCCACCCATAACACTCCAAGCCCTCTCAGATAAATGGTGGCACTTACTGGTCACAAGAGCAGAAACTTATCATGTTTTACATTAGAGAAAATCATCCCTTTCAGATAACCTTTCCTCTACTACTCACTAAAGATTTAGTTATTTAGTGACAGACTTCTCCTACCCTATAAAAACTAACTCAGAGCCTATTTTCAACATATGAGGAATAAACTATTTCACTTGAATCTTTTAAAATCTCTTCAGGGGCGCCTGGGTGGCGCAGTCGGTTGAGCGTCCGACTTCAGCTCAGGTCACGATCTCGCGGTCCGCGAGTTCGAGCCCCGCGTCGGGCTCTGGGCTGATGGCTCGGAGCCTGGAGCTTGCTTCCAATTCTGTGTCTCCCTCTCTCTCTGCCCCTCCCCCGTTCATGCTGTGTCTCTCTCTGTCTCAAAAATAAATAAACGTTAAAAAAAATTTAAAAAAAAAAATAAAATCTCTTCAGCCAAAAGAAGACGATGCAAAAAACTCCTACACTCTAGAAGGTACCTAAGCCAGGGTTTCAAAAATCTAGAAGTTTCTTAAGAATGGAAATATTTTTTTATGTTTATTTACTCATTTTTAAGGAGAGAGAGAGAGAGAGAGAGAGAGAGAGAAAGAGAGAGAGACAATTCCAAGCAAGCTCCACACTATCAGTGCAGAGCCCAACGCAGGGCTCGAACCCACGAACCGAGAGATCATGACCTGAGCCAAAATCAGGAGTCGGACACTTAACTGACTGAGCCACCCAGGCACCCAAGACTGGGATGTTCTATATGCAATAGCCTTTAATGCGGAACCCAAGACCTTTCTGAATCTGTCCTCAGCCATCACTAAAAAAACGAGTGGCATTTCTCTGGAACCTGGAAAGGGAGCTCCCAATCTGAGGTAAGTATATTCTGCCAGCCTCAGTTCCCCTCTATTGTTTCAGCTGCCTGAGTGTTTCCTTGCTTTGCTGAATTGTAGCCAACACACCACATTCCCAAGAGAGGTAAGAGAATATACATTATTACAAGACTCCTCTAGAGGGAAAAACTTCCACCATACGAATTCAAGAGACTAAAGGAAAGGCAGCTGCTATTAAAATCAAAGGTCTAACTTATTTATTCAAAGAATATTAAGCACCTATCCTGTGCAAGGCTCTGTATATTCAGCCATGAGCAAAACAGGTATGGTTCCCATCCTCACAGAACAAAGTTTGATGAGATAAAAAAGTAAACAAATGACACACAATTATAATTATACAAAGACTACGAATAGGTAACCTTAAAGTTCCAATTTGCCCAGGATACACTGATCTATGCTTGTCTCAGTGTAAAACAAAAGCACTCTGCTTTCCTTTCAAAAATGTCCCAAGTTGGACTATAAATGCTATGTCACCTGAACTCTGGAAGATAAGGTACTGTAAAGAGAATGGGGGCAAATTCCTTTAGCCTCTGTGATCAGAGAAGACTTCTCAGAAGAGGTGCCATTTAACTAAGTCCTGAAGGATGAGGCTCCAGACACTCTGGAAGAAACAGCATTCCAAATACAAGGATAGCAAAGACTACGAGGCATGGAGTGGTATTATTATTACAATACGTGAACTTTGGCTGATAGAAGAGTCAAAAAAAGTGATTTGAGGGTTCCCAGATATCAGTACATACATCCAAGATTAAAATATCCTAAGCCTCTAATTTTATCAGACCTCAAAATTCAAACATAAAGACAAAAATGAAGCTTGAAGGCAGTAGTTTTCAATTTTTTGTATGTCATGAATTGAGAATCTCCAAAATACTCCATGTGTTCACCCAAAACCACATACACACATACACACAATTTCAGGAGGTTCACAGGCAACGCCCCTACCCAACCCCACAAACACCAAAAGTTCGCACATGGACTCCAGGTTTAAAAAAAAAAAAAAAAAAAAAAAAAAAAAAGCCCTCTTTCACAAAGGACAAAAGCAAGCTTGCAACTTTATTTCTTTATTTGGGCATTAAAAGGTTTCTTAAATTTTTTTAAGGCATGCAGGAATAAAGAGAAAACTTAAATTGGTGTTTCTTCAAAAAGGTTATCAGAACAAACCGTTAAGTCAGTGAAAACGTGAAAAACAATGGACAACGTATGTACCACCAGGGGTCAATGAGTCTCAATTTTTCCCACCATTTTAAAGAGCCAGAACTGCCCTCAAGTCCTTACCTTACTAACATTGAGTGAAGCTAGGGGAGGAGGGGTTTCTGTTCGGTCATTAATTATTTCCACTTCTGAAACATACTGTAAGTTTATGAGCAAGATGTCTGCATGGTTGGGCTTTCCACTGGAAGAGGGACATTCTGGTGAGAAAATAAAGTTAAGGAAAATAGGGGCATGGAGAACACAACTCACACAAGGCTGGTGTAGAAGGTATGTCACGAGCAAGAGGGGGGCAGGGGAGCCTCGCAAGAATCACAGCTCTCCTCAGGAAATCTCTGCCTGTCACCTTCCACCCGCTCAAAACCCCAGAACCAAAAGATCTCAAGCTTTTCAAAGCCAAGTATTATCTAAAATTGGAAGCCTCAAAAAGGGTTTCTGTCACCTCTCTACTGGTCGTATGGAGGCATAATGCTGTGTTAATGCTGTATATATAGTTTTTCTTGAACCTAAGGAATCACACAGGAGAGGCAGTGCTTTCTGTTCCTGGTATAATAGTTCTTATATCTAGATACTGCTCTTTCCACTTTTTTAGATTTCAGATTTCCCATTCTGCAGAAGAGAAAACTACAGCACTGGGAATGAGGGTCACTCAAGGTGACCCAGCCAGTTAACCCATTTGTTTATGTATCCATTCATTCATTCATTCATTCACTCACCCATCCTCCAACTATTTATCAAGAGCATATCACATGCCAATTAAAAGTAATTCCTCATTCCAAAACCCTTCCACTAATGTAAAAGGTCTCACAGGGTCTAGGTCTGAGTTTTTATATTTTACAAAAAAAAAAGATGTTCAGAGGACATCTTCCTAAACTGGAAATCTACAACTAGTGGTTAAATAAATTAAAATACTTGCCACTCAAATGCAGCACTCAGTAGGAAACTCCTTTTGAAAGATGCCATAAAGGATTACGCCTCAAAAAAAAAAAAAAAAAATCCAAATAAACCCACCTGTGGCTCAAAAAGAAGGGGAAAGGGTGGCACATTTATTACAACCAGGAAGTATTTTGTTTCCAAGACTGAGTTTCCTGGAGTAACTCAGAAATCATTTCCACCCCCAAAGAAGCAGGCCTTCTCTTCCATTCTGTTTAACACCGCCACTTCCAAAAGGGGAGGCAACTACTATGGAAAAGTCAGGACTCCATGTGCTGGGCTGAGCAAGAGAAGATTAACTTACTCTTTCACCTGTAACCCACACATCCCCACATAAGCCCCTAAAAAACGTGGTCTTCTCTCTGGACCAGGTTTCCAGTGCAAACATCCTCAAAACAGCAATCTTCAAATGACTGAGGAACCTAATTCAGTACTCCCCGCCCCCAACAGCACCACGCATACACACGCACCAGCAAAACAAGCCCCTATCCCCATTTCAAATACAAACTGTCCTGCAGTTACTCTCCCCCAAAGCAGGCAAGGCCCATTTGGTCACCACCCCACCGCCCTTCCTTGGACTAAATCCCACCAGGAGACACCCCCTCGTAAACTCCATAGCCTTGCCCCACTAGCAGATCCTTACTCTACACACCCCCTCCCCACATGATTCTACCCGCCCCCCTTCCATCCGGGCTCCAATCCACCAGCCCCCTCCCACGACCACCCTCTCTCCTGATGACTGTGTCCCCTCTCATAGCGTTTCCCCCCAAAAAGCATCCGCGTGTCAAGCCCCCCTCCACCCACTGACCCTCGCTCGGGGCCCAGCTCCCACAAGGGGGGGGAGACAGGGTCCCCAGAGCAGACCGAGGGACACACGAAGAGGGGGAGGGGAGCTCAGGGCCGTGCGCATGCGCTCCGGGCGCCGCGGTAGCCGGTCGACCCTAGGCCCGGAGAGGGCCCCAGCCGCCGCCGTCGTCCCCCACCCCCCCACCACCGCACATACACGCCGGCCCGGCCTCGGGCTCCGCGCAGCGAAGGATACTTAAAGCCAGCATTTTGGACTGGTAGTCGAAGGCTACCACCTCGCCCTGCAGCCGCTGCTCCTGGCACGTCCGGCACGACACCTGGCTCCCAACGCTGAAGTACTCGCCCGGAGGAGCCGCCATCTTGGGAGAGCAGCCGCGGCCGGCGGCGGCGGCGGCAGCAGCGGGCGAAAGCCGGGCCCCCAGTGAGCGCCGCGACGCGACGCACGAGGCGTGCTGACGTCACACGCCAGGGCGTGGCCTGGCGCTGGGTGGGGCGGGAGCCTAGGTGGAAAAGGAAAGAAGAGGAAATAAAGGAGAATCTGAGTGTTTGTGCAAGTGCGCCCGGTTGGTAAAGTGCTTGCAGAGTCCATTTTAGAAGTTAAAGATAAATAACCTACGTTGAATGAGAAGGGGAAGGTGGAGGGAGCTGCAGTCTCCATTATGTGCCCACGTTGACACAAGAGTTTAATGAATTAACTCTGTATTTTACATATGAGGAATCCCGGACCCGGGGGACTTAAGGAAATTTGCTCAGAATGATTATACCCAGTTACAAAGTGGCAGTGGAAAGAACACTGGCTATAGGATTAGCTAAACTGGGATTGGGATCCCAGGTCTGCCACTTATTAAATTCTATGACCTTGAGAAAATTACTAAACCTGACCCCGTATCTTTATTTCTTCTGTATTATCACTTACTGATGATCCAACGATCTTTTGAGGTAGGAATCAACATCTTCCTTTTACAGATGAAGAAACTGAAGTCTTAGACTAAACTTGGCCAGGGTCGCACAACCAAAAAGAATTCGGTCTACCTGTTCCCCAAGATGGTTCTGTTTGATGCTCTACTGTATTAGATAATACCTTCTAGAGTAGTTAGGTTAAGTGAGATAATGTGTACAAATGAATGGCATGTAGTAGGTCTTTAATAAATGATCCTCCATGATCACCCATCACCCTTGGAACTCAAGATGCTTCCCCATCTCCCTTCTTGCCCTCTCTAGAAAGCCAGGCAAAGGGCAGGAATTACAAAGATGGCCTTGGGCAGGAGTTTTGCCCCTCCCCCTACTAGTGTCCATTCTGATCTATGACAGTTTTAACACGTAAGGTGTATTTCCCAGCCCTGTCATCACCAGTTTCCATCCCTAACCCACCTACCTGCCCACTTCCCACCCCCACCACCCCCATAGAAATTCTGGAGCCTCATGTATGAGTAACAATAGGTTGAACTTTCTCTAGGTGGAGGCAAAGACCAGCCCTGGCACTACTTGAACACAGTTCAAAAGTGTTTCCTTGCCCTTCAAGAGACATCAACTTCCTGATGTTGGGCATATATTAGTCCAATCATTTAATAGGAATAAATATACTGATGCCTTTTAGTTGTGGTATTTCAGAGAACTTTCAACTCTGACCCCCACAAGTCACATGTAACTGCCGCTCCACATTTTATATGGCATTGTGATTATAGTTTTCATATATATGACTGCCAGGTACTGTTAGGAAAAGCTTCCTGGAGAAAGTGAAAAAATCTGAGACCTGAAGGACACTCAAGATCTCTAAAAGGAGACAGAGCCTGTGGATTTCAAGGAACATAAAGTAGCTCAGAAATATTATGAAATGGAGTGGTGGGGGTAGGCTGGTAAAGGTTGTCTGGCTAGAACCTGAGCAAACTTTCAAAGACCTAGAAAATGTAGGCTTTCTCCTTGGGGCACATGAAAAACAGCAAGGGAGTGAAGTGACGTTTATATCCAGCTTCCATTCCCCACACCTTTTTAATTAGTGAAATTAATTTCTCCCCCAAGAAGAACCATATTTGCATTCTCATTTTCATTCACCCAGCAGAAAACTCTCCAAGAACAAAGTTGCTCGAGGTGGGAAGGAACTGGGGAGCCACTCAACAGTCTCCTCCCACCCCAACTCTGCCTCTAGGCAGGACCTCACCTAGAATAGGTGAGGATTCTATTTCGTGTGTGGTCCTAGAGAGGATTATTCCAGATTTTGCCGTGGGTGTGTGCCCTTCCTCTTCCCATGCCAACCCAGCTACTACCTCATGGTTTACCTGCCCAGCGGGATTTTGGAAGGCAAGGAGGGAGGTAAGGCAAGCTTAGAAGTGGAAGTGAGACTTGGACTGCTTGCTATGTGTAAGAATTCGCAAGCGTTTAGGTTAGACGCCTCAGAATCAAGAGGCTTATCTGTCAGCTTCCAAATCAATAGCGGACGAATTCGGGCGGGAGATTCTTGGGCTGGGGGAGAAAGGCAAGGGCCGATTAGCGGTGTCTGAAAATGTAGAGCCCCGCTTCAGCGCCGACCGGAGATGCCTGGCTCCTCGGAGGAGTCTCCGTAGCGCTCTCTCCAAGAAATCTCAGAATATCTTTGGAGGGCAGTGATACTGGAGAAAAGAGGTCTGGTCTGGAAGGAATCCTGACCTTGGAGATTATACATCCATCTTCGCAGCAGCAAAGCAAGAACCCTGGGCACGTCGCCCACCCGCAGGTTAGTCCTTCCCTTGACCCGGAACAGCAGCGGGAGCCGACTCTGCGCCCAATGCCCACGTGCCGGCAACAGCAGCCACGTGGGGCTTTGCGGAAACGCCTTCGCAAAGATTTGTCCCCTGCGCTGCCCAGTAGAAAGGAAGACTCGGGTGGAACACTAGAGGAAACGGTACCGGCTAGAGGCCGGGCTCGCGCGAGTCAGGGACTACCGGGGGAGGGCGGGGGGGGGGGGGAACGGGGGAGGGGCGGGGCTTGTGCCGGTCGCTGGCAGGGGGCGGGGCCTAGGGCTCCGAAAGGTGGGCTTTTGGACGGCAGCGGGGAGAGCAGCATCCTCGTCTCCGAGGCGTCTCCGAGGCGTCTCCGACACTCCTCGGCTTCCACCATAGAGCAAACCCCCGCCCGGCCGGTCCCTCGGTCGCCATGGAGTCCACGCTGGGCGCGGGCATCGCAATGGCCGAGGCGCTGCAGAACCAGCTGCCTTGGCTGGAAAACGTGTGGCTCTGGGTCACCTTTCTGGGCGATCCCAAGAGCCTCTTTCTGTTCTACTTCCCCGCGGCCTACTACGCCTCCCGCCGCGTGGGCATCGCAGTGCTCTGGATCAGCCTCATCACCGAGTGGCTCAACCTCGTCTTCAAGTGGTGAGACACCGAAGCCCTCGGTCGGCGTCCTGGCCCCCCACCCCCAACGGCCCTGAGTCCTGGGCAAGCCCTGATCTCCCTCAGCAGGTGCCTCAAAGGCTCGGACCTCCCCCACCACCCCGCCCCACTGAACCCATGGCCTTAAGATCTCTTCACCCCTACCCCCGGGTCCCTGACTTTTTCCTTTGAGCATCTTCATGCATTTTGGACTCAGACCTAAGAGTCCCCATCTTACTCATGAGACCAGTGTTTCTCAAACAGGCCTGATGGGAGAAATCACCTAAGGGGTGCAATGCAATATTTAAAACGCAAATACCTCATCCCACCGCAGACATACTGACTTAGAAATTTAAGGGAAGGGGTTGGGAATCTGTATTTTAAGAAGCATCTGTGGTGACTTAAGTAGCAAAAGGTCCTGCTTGTCAGCTCACTCTTTCATTCATCTATTCATTCATTTGACATAGTTGTTAAGAAGCATGCTTTGTGCCAGGCTTTACACTAGCAGCTAAGGACAGAGGGCTCAAAATTTAAGGTATGTTTCCCCAGACCATGACCAGCAGCATAGGAAGCACTTTGAAAACTTGCTAGAAATGCAAGATCTCAGGCCCCGGGCCAGAGCTTCTGAATCAGAATCTGCATTTTAACAGGGACCTCAGGTGATTGCAGTGCATAGTAAGACTTGAAAAGCACTGCCTTCCAGGGAACACTTTTCTTCCTTCTCTCCTTCATTCACTGGTAGACTTCACACAGACTTAGAAGCCAGGAATCCCAGGCAAGTGGGTGGGGCCCCCAGGCCTTATCTCTTTGTGCCACCTGGTCTCTCTCGGGTGCAGCGGGGAGCTGTGCCTCCCCTCACCTCAACCTCTGCCGCCTGGGGGAGGGAAGGGAGTTCATAGGAGACACTTGAATGGGCTGGAATGACTTTGCTGAAAAACAAAATAGGAATTACCTTCCCTCCCACTCTTCCCTGCAAAGGCTTCATTCCTCCTGAAAATGGAAAAACAGCTGTCTGCTCATTTCCTTCTTGCCTAACTGCCCTTTGCTTTGTGCTCTCTCCCCGCTCAGAGTCCGTATAAGCCTCCCCCTCTACTGTTCCTGACAGGACAGACCACTCCCTTGGGTAGACATTCTCAATGCCCACCCCCCCCACCCCACCCCCAATAAGTGACAAAGCTCCTATTCATTTCCTAAGTGTGTTTTGAGCACCTGGCGTGCGAACCTAGTGGTGAGGAGAGGCAGGTGCCTTTTGTCTCCCTCCCCAGCAGCATCTTTCTGCTCTCCTGCCTTTCCTCTTTCTGGCCACAGCAGCCTCGCCTCTTCAGGATGTGGTTTCCCAGGGTCCAGTGAAGTCACCAGCCAGGGGACTTTGAGCTTTTTGTCCTCTTTATTCTTTCTCAGCCTCCTCTGTCCATTTCCCACTTCCGTTCTCAAACAAGAGAGTCTCACCCAAGGAGTTCACATGTTAGGTAATTCAGACTGGAGTTTGGGAACTGGAGAGAGGAAGATTCAGGAGGGTCAGTGGGGAGTCTGGGAGCAACAGAAAGTCAAGTCCTGGGCTCTCTAGGAATGGGAAGAGCAGAGCTGGCCCTGCAGTGGGAGGAGTAAGAGCGGGACTAGTGAGCATTTCAGAGCATTTCAGAGCGTGCATGTGCATACACACACACACACACACGCACACACGATCTCTTTCCTCCTTATCACTTCTTTAAAAATAGCATGTGTTCTTCTGTTCCAAGGTGAAAACTCATGGCAAGGTAATGCACAGACTTGGACTCCCTTTCCGACTCCACCCTGCAGGCCCTCCAGAGTACTCCCGGGGATCCTTCTGCTCCCGCCTGTTCCCCTGGCTGCGTGCGCATATAATGTCATCTTCTGTCTGTTCTCTTCTAGGCTTCTGTTTGGAGACAGGCCCTTTTGGTGGGTCCATGAGTCTGGCTACTACAGCCAGGCCCCAGCCCAGGTCCACCAGTTCCCTGCTTCTTGTGAAACTGGTCCAGGTGGGAAGCCCCAAATCTCCCTGTCCCAGTGTGGTTAGGGTTCAGTGAGTGTTTCAGGGTACTTTTCAGCCAGGGTGGCCTAACCAGAGGCCCAGCCTCTCAGTTACTGACCCAGAGAGCTAAGAAACCCCAGGAAGACTGATTTGAATTCCAGAGGAGGGCACCCAGGCTAGAGTGCCAGCTGCCCACCTTGTTTACAGTAGATCTGAGAGACAAAGCAGAAGCCTGAGAACGGTGGCCTCAGGCAGGGGTGAAGAAGGCTTCAGGGCAGAGAGAGCCATGGACCAATGCAGGGGGTGGGCAACGGGGTTCAGCTATTGCCAGGGGCTCCTGGGTTCCACTCTCATCCTCTCACCTCAATCTTCTGGATCCTCTGGCAGGCAGCCCTTCTGGACATTGCATGATCACGGGAGCAGCGCTCTGGCCCATAATGACGGCCATCTCTTCCCAGATGGCCACTCGGGCCCACAGGTACACGTTGACATTGCCTACCAATGAGGACAGCGGTGATGGTGCCCTGGACCCAAAGAACGCAGCAGCAGGGCAGCCTGGGAGCTGGAGTTCTGGGGACCCTGGGGGCATTTGGTCAAACCATGAAGTGCTTGGGTGCTGAGGGAAGCCAAGCTGTGTGTGGACACCCCCTGAACCGTTTGCTTTTCTTCTTTGTAGCCGCTGGGTGAGGGTGATACCTAGTCTGGCTTACTGCACCTTCCTACTGGCGGTCGGCCTGTCCCGGGTCTTCCTCTTAGCACATTTCCCCCACCAGGTGCTGGCTGGCCTAATAACTGGTGAGCAACTGGGGCAACATGGTGGGCCTACGGGGTGCCATGGAGGATCCTATACGGGTCCTCCCATCGTATAGCTGACCCCAAGGCCCTTTTATACCTGTCTATTCTGCCAAGCTGCCCTTCAGCTCAGGGGGCTCATATCCCCCAAACTCCCTGAAGCTGCTGTCACCTTACTTCCCTAGGTGCTGTGCTGGGCTGGCTGATGGCCCCCCGGGTACCCATGGAGCGGGAGCTAAGCTTCTATGGATTGACCTCACTGGCCCTCTTGCTGGGTGCCAGCCTCATCTATTGGACCCTTTTTACACTGGGCCTGGATCTTTCTTGGTAAGTCCTGCTTTGAAGTTTGGGCAGGCCGGAGCCCGTTTTGCCTCACCCGTACCCAGCCCGGTGGGTCCCTGGTTTGTTGTAGCCAAAAAGGAACATGTGACCTGTTCACACAGACTCTCCTGGGGTCACAGCACATGGGGGTAGACTCCAAAGGGGCTGAGAGCCATTGGCCCTCTAGGTTCCAGAGGGGGGAGGTCTCTCCTGCAAAGACCCCCTCCTCCCCACAGGTCCATCAGTCTGGCCTCCAAGTGGTGTGAGCGGCCTGAGTGGGTGCACTTGGATAGCCGGCCCTTTGCCTCCCTGAGCCGTGACTCAGGGGCCGCCCTGGGTCTGGGCATTGCCCTGCACTCTCCCTGCTATGCCCAGGTACGGCGAGCATACCTGGGACATGGCCAGAAGATAGTCTGTCTTGTGCTGGCCGTGGGGCTGCTGGGCCCCCTGGACTGGCTGGGCTACCCACCTCAGATCAGCCTTTTCTATATCTTCAATTTCCTCAAGTACACCCTCTGGCCATGCCTCGTCCTGGCCCTTGTGCCCTGGGTGGTGCACACGTTCAGTGCCCAGGAAATACCACCCATCCGCTCTTCCTGACTTCAAGTGCCTCCTATTGCCACTTGCCCCGCCCCCCCCCAAAGCCAACACTCCGTGATCTGTGACCTCCCTCCCCACTCCAGGAGGCAGCCCCATCCCCTTCCAGCTCCCACAGGCCCTGGTCATCCTCAGTCTCCCACTTCTCCAGCATCTGGTCTTCACCCCAAAGGGCCTTCTTTCTCCCAAAAATGCTGGTCCTTTTGCCTTCCCCTGAGTCCCCGGAGAGCTAAGGCAACATCAAGACCAGTGGGGTCCTGTAACACTGTGAGGGGTTCACAGAGGCCCCAATAAAAGCCCTTGAATACATCTGGATTTCTTTTTTGCCTATGCGCACATTTCCGTTGAACTTGCCTGTGTGTGTGCAAGTGAGACCCTTGCCAGGCCACCTGTTGTACACTCCCCCTCCCCCCACAACGCTTGTTTCCAGAGACCCTCAGCCTGGGCCCAGCATCATCGGCTAGGCCACAAGAGAGGTCCCATGAGATGCTATGGCTACATTCAGTGACACCTTGTCTTTAATCTACAGGACAGAGACTCCACTCCCTCCCACCCCAGCCTCCTGTTTCCTAAATTGGCCAGTCCAGGGGCTGGAGAAAAGAAGAGCCGTTTTTTTTTTGGCCAGGGTGGGGAATGGGAACCTCTACTCCATTTGGAAGCCCAGAGAAGAGAGACATCAGCCCCAGAAGGCACTGCCAGAAACAAGTTTATTTACATAAGGACACACAGTTTAACAGATTACAAAATACTTAACTGAAATCCATATCCAGGGAGACAAAGCAAGGAGTGGGTTTACATGAGAACCAGACCAGCCACGGGAGAGAGAGAAGGGCCTGGAGCTGGGGCTCGGCATGGAGAGGCCTGGTACACTGGGCCTAGCCCCATCCACATCCCCCAGGAGGATCTAGAATACACTAACAACACACAGGACACAAGCACGCAACGAACCAGTGGTGGTGGGGCTCCTGCCCCTCCCCTGGCTCCCTCAACCCTACTCAGGCCCCCATTAGGATAATATGTAAACAGACGGTGGGGGGGGGGGCCCTCGGGATGGGGCAGAAAAGAAGCGTATGTGGTGTTGACAGGAGGACCGAGGAAGACGCAGCCCCCTAGGAGCCACTTCCCATCTTTGGTTTCCTACAGGCTAGACGGCATTCCCTAGGCCTTGCGGGCCCCCAGCCCCTCCTGGTCTTAGCTCCCTTGGGCTAGTGGCCAGGAGAGGCAGCCCAGGAGGAAGGGAAGCTACAGGTGAGGGCAGACTCCTGGGTTCTGGCCCTGCCCCCTTCTAGAAACCCCACTCTCACCATCCCCAGACTTCAACGTAAAAGGCCCCAGAAGGGAGGTGGGCCAGTGACCACTGGATAGCTGGGGAAATCTGGTCCTGAAGCAAGGGGGCTCTCACCAGCCTGGAGGCTCCACCACCCCCGGCCCTTGCAGGGACCACCTCCCCGTCCCCAGGCTGTGCCAGCAGAGGGGCAGGGAAGCCCACAGAGTAAGGCTGAGAGCAAGCCTGGTTCTAAGACTCCTCCTGGTCCCTCCGAACCCAGGAGTCCAGCCCCATCCCTCCCCACACACTTTGACCCTCTCCAACCCCTGGGAAGGGCAAAGAGGTCCTGAGGAGTATGAGGCCAGACAGCCCTGCCCACAGACCACAGGCCCACATCCTAGGGCACAAGTCTTCCCCCAGTGCTGAGGCCTGGAGAAAGGAGGAGGAGAAGGGGTCTATGCAGAGATGGTGAGGACAACAAAGAGGGAAAAGGGTGGGGAATCGCGGGGTGGGAGCCCACCTCCCCTCCACTCTGTATCTTAGACTATAGAGCAACCTTCCGGATCTTCCCCTGAGGTTGGAGAGGGGAGGAGGGTGAAATTAAGGCATTTCCCCCAGTTAGCTGAAGCCAAGGCACCAAACTTACTGTTCCCTCCTCACTTAGCGAGACTCCAAAACTAGAAGGTACTATCTGGGCCCCACACCCACTTTAAGCCGGCCCAGTCTCCAAGGTGGAAAAGGACAGAATGCAGAGAAGCGGGTACGGGACACAGCATGGAGGTGAGGCTGGAAAGGGTACCCCCGTACCTTTCAGGGGGAGCAAACTTCTAGAGTGGAGACGTGGGTCTTGCTGGGGGGAGTTGGGCAGGAGGCCTGAGGCGGCTTAGAGGACCGGGGGGGCGGGGGGGGGGGCGAGGCTGAGAGACCCACACAGCACACGTTGTTGAATGTGTGACTTTTTGTTTTTAATAGAAAAAATAAACAAAATCACAATGATGAAGCCCAGAGGGACGGGGGCCAGGGTGTCACAGGGCAGGCTCCTGTTCCATGGGCTCCTCTGCCGGCCTGTGGGAACAAGCACAGGGAGGGGCATTGAGGTGGGGGCACCGGCTTGGGTGAGGGCAGAGGTCAGGAGGAACCTTACCTGGGGCTGTGCTCCCGGGCTGCAGCAGCCTGGGCCTGCTCGGCCCCCACCGACAGCAAGGCCATGGCGCTCACAGTCTCAGCCTCCTCCGTCTCCCCTGCCTGGGCCTCCCGCAGGGAACGGCCTAGACCAGCAGCGAACCTCTGTACGCAGCTCCAGTGTTTGCCTGTGGGCGAGGGGTAGATGGGGATCAGGGAGGACAGAAAGCATACTACATCCCCAGCCCTGGCAAACCCACAAGCTTCTGCCCCTTTGGCAAGCCGAGGTCTGAGCCTCTCTGCCTTGTCCCCACGCACTCTGGATCTCGATGACTTTCTCTAGCGTGGCCACTGCGTTGATGTTGGGCTTTTGTTGCAAGACTGCCTCGTCCAAGGGCTGCAGCTGGCAGGGGAAAGAAGAGAAGGCGTACGACTTATGGTGGGGAGTGGGTGGCGGTGCCTGGCCCTCTGAGCACCCCATTCAGCCCCAACCATCTCCCGTGACAAGGGTAAACAGCAGAAAGGAACCCTGAGGAACCCAGGAGGAACCCTGAGTCAGAAAGCCCTCCCTAGCCACCGGGTGTCTTTGGAACCCAGGAAAACCTTCCCAAGGGCGCTCAGTGCTGCTTAATCAGGAAAGGGGCCCTCCCTTACTGGCCTCTCCCTGGGCCCTCACCCCCTGGCTTACTAGTCCACTTCCCCCAGTGCCTCCCTGCATCCCTTACCTCCACGCTGAGCAGAGCTGAGACACAGGCCTCAGAGGCATCACAGATGGCGGTCAAGTCGTGGCCTCCCTCCAGGGCCAGCACCACCCGGCCCCCTGCCAGCGTCATCAGCTGCCTGGTTAAGTGGCCAAAACCTTTAGGGATGGGCGAAGTGAGGAAACCAAAATGGTTTGGAAAAAAAAAAAAATTCAAAAGAAGATAAGAAAGGAGAGAAAAAGCAACGTGAGAGGAGGAACAAACAGCACAAAATAAAATAGTAGACTTAAACCCAGATATATATCCGTGATAAAATTCAGTGTCAACGGACTAAACGCTCCGTTAAAGGCAAAAGAGAACAGGGGAGCCTGACTGGCTCAGTCGGTGGAGCATGCGGCTCTTGATCTCAGGGTCGTGAGTTTGAGACCCACATTGGGTGTAGAGATTGCTTAAATAAATAAAACTTTTTAAAAATCTTAATAAATAAAGACGAAACAGAACGAGTGGGCTAAAAGAAATTCCAATTATGTCATAAGGAGCACCACCGAAACATAGGGATCAACAAGTCCCACCCCTATGGCTCTGGGAGGAGATCTACCCTCTGCTACCCCACACCCACATGCCTGCCCACCACCCCAAGGCCAAGGTTGGCAGAGGGAGTGGGAAGCCCCTCCAAAGATGATTCCACGTCTTGGAACTGCCCCTCCGCTTTCCTCCTCCCCACCTCCACAATGCCAGTCTATTCCTGCTCCACGCCCTCCCTCAGTCCCCCAGCAGCTCACATCTGGCGGTGACAGAGTAGCCACCCAGTGGAGACAGGTGTCCCTCAACAGCATCAAACCCGGCAGAGACCAGGACCACGTCAGGTGAGAACTCGTGGGCAATGGGCATCACCACTGTCCTGCAAAGGGAGGGCCCAAGCTGACCCTGGCAGGTGGCTAGGCCAGGCCTCCCCTCACTCTGTGTTGCCCCCCCGAGACAAGACCCCTCACCCACACCAACCTGAGTGCCTTCTGCCCCTCCCATGGCAGGGCCCAGGGGGCTCCCACCCTGCCCTTGGCCCTTCTCAGTGCCCACCTGAAGGCCGTTAGGTACTCCACATCTCCGATGGGGGGATCCACACCTCCCGTCCATGCCACGTTCACATTGTACCCCACGCCTGGCCCTCCGCCAACCTGGCAGCATGGTGGGGAGGGGTTATTCTCACTGCCTGGGGATCCCAGACATCGGCCCCGCCCTCAGCCCTGAGTCCAGCCCTTACTCCACTCACTGCTGCTCTTGGTGGAGGGACAGTTGGCCTGCGTGGTCCTCCCGCTAGAAGCCCGGACTCCCTGGATATCAGCACCACCACAGGCCTCCCTGGCTCCCTGCTAGGTCCCATTCTGCTACCTCCCCAAGGGGCCCCATATTTGATTGAACCCAGGAACTGTACCTCTTCAGGAGCCCCCGAGCCTGGAAAGAAGTTCCCGTTGTCATAGCGATGCAGGGAGATGTAGAGCACAGACGGGTCATTGTAAAACGCTTGTTGGGTGCCATTGCCGTGGTGAATGTCCTAGACGGCAGAGGTGGGAGCGTCAGAAAAAAGGTCCAGTCTCGGGCCCAATGGTCAAAATTCCACTTGCCCCCCACCTCCACCCTATGGTGAACTCTGGGGGTGCAAGGCAGCGTGTTCTGTCCGCAACAGTATCGCCCCACACTTCTCTACCCAGGGTCTGTGGGCCAGAACATGGCACGGTACAGAAGAGATACAAAGCCGCGGGACAAATACGGCGGGTCGCCCTGCACCATTGTCCTCAACAGCGTGGAGGGAAACCTTAAGGCTAGTAAGGAACCGAAAGCAGATACACTCCGAAGGACCCAACTTACGTGAGTTTTTAAGCCAAAGTTGGGCTTCAAAGAGTCCTCATCTTTGATGAGCACCGCTCCTGGCTACTTCCCAGTTATGGGGAGTGGCGGGTGCCTTTCCCTCTGCCGTGAGAGGCGGGGTTTGAGAAGTGGCGCCCAGGAGCAAGAGCAGAAGTGCTGGGGCCAAAAGGTCTCATCCGAAGCACAGTGCCAACATCCCGAACTCTGTGACTTTGGTCGGCTATTTCACCCAACAGCTCAGTGTCTCTCCATTTATAGAAATGCACATCCTGACTCCTACCACTCGAGACGAACCACGAGCAGTACCGTGTGTCCTGGCACACAGCCAACCCCAGTCAAGAGTACCTCCAGCAACGGTGGCAACAGTCTACACTGTTCACGGTAGAAAATCTTGGTTGCTTGAGGCTACAAGGTCGGGGCCAAGGTGGACTGGGGCTCAGGCCACTTTTGAGTCTCTCTTAGCAAGGAGGGAGGCCCATGGGAATGGGAGGGCTGGGCTGATGCTCCAGCAGGAAGATACAAGGTAAGTCATCAGGCCCAGCAGCAGTGTGGGCACCTAAGGAATAGGTGGCAGTGTTGGGGGAGGGGGGGTGCCTTCCTGAGGGCTGACCCGGGTCCCACCAGCCCCCTGCCTACCCAGTCCACGATGAGAACCTTGCCCACGTTCAGCTTCTGCTGTAGGAGTTTAGCTGTGATGGCTACAGAGTTGAAGAAGCAGAATCCCCTGGTGGGTGGGGGGGAGAAAAGGATGGGGGAGGTCAGCTTTAGCAGACTGTTTGCTGCATGAGCAAAAGATACACATCAGCTCAGCTGAGAGGGAGAGGGGAAGGGAGGAGGGCAGCGGGTCTAGGGCAGGGCGGGCGTGGCACTCACATGGCTGTGGATTCCTCTGCGTGGTGTCCTGGGGGCCGGATGATGGCAAATCCATTCTGAAGAGGTGCAGACAGGGGGACAGGGATGACAGATAGACAGGCAAGGTGGCCACAGAAGGGGTGGACGCAGAGGAGAGAAACACAAACCAGGCAGGGGAAGAGAACACAGGTCAAAAACATGTATCCCACACACTAAGAACACAGCCACAGGCCACGTGGGCAAGTAGACACCACCTCTGATCTCAAGAGACCCACGAGAGCATCAGATGTTAGTGCCTCTTTGCCAGTCCCTCTTTACCACTCACCCCCCCGGCTGGCCCGGGAGCCATCACCTCCCCCCCACTCTGGCACCTGAGAGTTAAGGTTGCCTGCTTGCTCAGGGGAAAGCCAAGGCTGCCCCCGTCCTCTACCCCTGAGGATGCAGGACCAGGCCACGTGATGCCGAGGCCCCAGGCACACACTCACCTTGAGCTCTCCTGCTGCCACCTTGAAAGCCAGCTCTACCAGGCAGCCCACTGCCATGCGCACGGCACTGGAGGAGTGCATCTCGTTCCACACAGTGTCACTGTCCACCTGCGGGGGCAGGAGAGCAGGCTTCAGCGTGCCCCCTGCAGGGGGAGGGCAAGAATGGGGGTGGGCACCTGGACAGTGGGCCAGCGGCCATGGTGGGCGGGGAAGGGGGGTGGGGGGCAAGAGCTGGGAGTGCCGCCCATCCATCCCTACTGGCAGGTGCCCTACTCACCCCAATGCCCCCACAAGGCAGCATGGCATACATCTTCTGGCTGATGGGGCCTGCAAGGAAGAGGGACAAAGCTACTCTGGAAGTTGCCTCAAGTGCCAAGGCTACAGGCTGGGGCCTCCAGAGGGCAGTGAGCTCCAGCACCAAAAAAAGAAGGCCAGACCCAAGTACAGGACAGGCCTCTGCACCCCACGCCAGCTGGGAGAGGTCTGTCCCCTGTCCTCGGGCGGGAACACCTTACCTCTGGGGCAGACGGCGGGGGAAAAGGGGCATGGATCGATTAGGGAGACGAGCAAAGCCCTCCCCCATCACTAAGCCTGACCTGTCACCCTCCACCCTCCTGCAATGCCACCCACACGGTGGTCTATGTGAATGGCGCCCCCTGGAGGTGTGCAATGTGGCGGCTGTGCCACCTCGGCCAAGGGTATGATCTGTGCCCACTGGGACCCACTTGCCTACGCTGACAGCTCCCTATCCCCCAGGGCAGCGCACACAGCCTGCCCCATGCCTGCTGGCTCACCAAGCAGCTTCTTGCTGTCAAGCTTCTGTCGGTTGAGGGGGCTGGTCCCATAGAGCAGGGTGTGGTATTCTGAGTGCACCGTCTGGATCTCGTCCAGTGTGGCTTTGCGACCCCGGATCCGCTGTACGGGGAGCGCAGAAGAGGCCAGTGAGGGGATGCACTGAAGGCCCAGCTCTCCCTGATGCCCAGACCCTCTCTCTGTCCTACCGCCCGGGACACATGAAGCTGCTTTCTGGCCTTAAGAGATCCAAAGGATTTTGAGAGAGTACAGTAAGACCTTGCTTTGGGAACATACTTTGTTCCGGAAACATGCTTATAATCCAAAGCACTTGTATATCAAAGCGAATTTCAAGAACCATTGGCTCAGTGGTGATCATGTGACGTTCGGCGTCCCGTACCACTCGTATTGCAAGACGTCGCTTGTTTATCAAGTTCAAATTGATTAGAGGCGTCTTGTGGAACACTCGCAGAACAAGTTCCTCACAATCCCAGGTTTTACTGTATGCCCTGGCCCCCCACGTACCCCAGTCCGGGACCACCCCCGCTCAGCAAAATGTGCTATGAGGGATGGAACCGAGAGGTGGCTGAAGGGACTGACCCCGAGGTCAGGGGCTGCAAGAAAAATGAGGAAGACACAGAGAGAGGCCTCATGGACACAGAGACACAAAGGCCTGGGCTGGGTTTGGGCGGCGGGGGTGGGCAGGGAGCTGGAAGAAGGAGAGGCTCCCTCACCTCACACTTGCTAAGCAGGCCTGTCTCCTGCAGCCGAGACCAGATGCTCTGGATCCGGCCGGCATGCTCAGGGTGCACGTGTGTGTTCCCGCACATGCACTGATGCTTCAGCATGAACGTGTCGTAGACCACACCTGGACCGGAGACATACCCGTCAGCCAGCACCGCTCTGGGCCACAGCAGCCTAGCCACTGCCATCCCCGGCAGAGCTCACCAAGCTCTCCCCAGTCAGCCCTGGCCCCAGTACCTCCCCACGGCCACCCCGGCCCCACGCCAGCCGCCTTCCCACACACCGGCCCCTCTCCTCTCCTCCTGCGGTTCCTTTCTCCCATTACCGCCCGTCAAAAGCCCCCCCTGCTCCTCAAGCCTCAACCAGCCTGCCCCTGAATGTTTATGTATTTATTTGGAGAGAAGAGAGACAGAGGGAGAGAATCCCAAGCAGGCTCTGCGCGGTCAGCGCACAGTCTGATGCAGGGCTGGATCTCAGGTGAGATCATAGACCTGAGCTGAAATCAAGAGTCAGACGCTTAACTGACTGAGCCACCCAGGCGCACCCCCGCCCCCCCCCCGGCCCCACCACTGGTTTTGATTTCTGCACATCATGCTCTCAACACTCTACTCCCTTCAGGGCACATCCACCTTTCCCCCTTCTGTCACAGCCCGTGTGCCGTTCCCCCAGCCCCCCACACCCCACTGGTGAGGCAGGGCCATCCCCAGGCAACTGTGCCCCCTCAGAGCCCAGCATAGGGCAGCTTCGTGTGGGAAAGCTTTCTGGAATGGACTGAGGCCTCACTTTTGACCCCACAGGGAGGAGGACAGGAAGCTAGAAGGGCAGGGACCAACTGAGACAGTGAGCTCTCTTCACCCAGGGCCCCAAGGGCTTATGCGGCCATGGTGCGAAAAACAGGTGGTCCCTCAGCGGGTCGCATGAGGCTGGACACGATGCACAGGCACCCTGGCACACGGTGGAAGGACAGCTGGCGGGGGTGGGGCTCACCTGTGGTGAAGAGGTGCTTGGTGGGCTGGTCTGGGGGGCTCTTCATGCCCCCAGGGGCAGCAGGTGAGGACTGGGTGCGGCCCAGGGCCTGGTGGGGCACAGTGGCCAGGCTGAGGGGTGCCTGATACACCTGAAGGGGCTGCAGCTGCTGGGCATCTGAGAACACCTGGGCAGGAGGAGAGTGGGAGGGAGCGTGAGACGCAAGTGAGGGCAAATGTCCCGGGCCCCCCAAAGGGGCCCCTGTTCCAGTCCTTCTCTTCCAAACCTCCCCCTTCCCCCATCTCCTCCCACCAGGGACAGGAGGCACTCCAGCCTTCACCATCTCCACCTCCCAGGAGATAGGGGGGTGGGGGGAAGGGATGAGTCACGCCAGAGTAGCATTGAGGTAAGAGGCTGGGAGGGACGGGGGCGTGGGAGGGGGCAGGATGAGTCAGGCCCGGAGGGCTCGGCTGTGTCCGCAATGAATGGAGTGCGTTCTAGGTGCAGGGGGACTGTAGTAACAGCGGGGGTGTGTGTGTACACACGCGCATGCTCGCAGAGACCAATGCGCAACCGGCCCTACGCAAGCAGAAACGCAGATACACAGGCCATGTGCGCACGCGCGCGCACACACACACACACACACACACACACAAGCAGCCTGTGGCAAGGGCAGACACAGACACGGGGAGGGGCTGGCAGACTGGGGCACAGATGGCTCTGAGACCAACACAAGCAGCGCCCCCTTCCATAGCCCCTTGTCTCTTTCCCACTCTGCTTTGGCTCTCTTCAGAAAGCCTGGGAAGCGCAGACCAGGGAGAGGGAAAGGCAAAGATGGGAAGGGGCTGCAGGGGACAGAGGGGTGGTGATCAAGGGCCAGGGTGGAGGGAGCACCTTCTTGTAACCAGCACTGGACTCCTCCGAGTCGGGCCCCTCCTCGGTGCCGCTCTCGCCCTCCTCGTCCTTGACCTGGATGCAGTCCTCCTCCTCCTCTTCCTCCTCCTCCTCCTCCTCCTCTTCCTCCTCCTCCAGGTCTTCCTGCGTACTCTCACTCTCCGTGGAGCCTTCCCGGGGGATGGTCAGGGCCCCCTCCCCAAGCAAGGCCTCCTGCTGCTCAGTCAGCTCCTCCTCTGTCTCCTCGGGGTGGGTGGTGGGCTGCCGTGGCAGCTCCCCAGTCTTGGTGAGGATCTGGGAGCAGAAGCAAAGGGACACGCCGGCTGGAAGGGGGAGCGACCGTGCGGCCCGTGGCCCAGGAGGGTCCGTCCTCCCCTTGCCTCTCCCTGGTAGCCGCCCTGCCCGTACAGAGCTTCCGCGTGAGGCAAGGTGGCAACTCGGAGCAGATACGGCGTGGGGAGCGGCCCCGGGCGTCAGCCCCCGCTCCCTGCCTGCCAGCCCGGTGCCGTCCGGTGTCCTGCCCCCGGCACAGCCCTGGCCATTCGCCTCCCCCAGCTCACCTTGCCCAGCTGCAGCTGCTGTTGCTTCTGTTTCTCCAGGAACTGCTGGTGCTGCTGCTGCATGACCAGCTGCTGCAGGGCCTGGGGGCTCTGGGGTAGCGGGGAGGACTGAGTGCGGCTCAAGGGCCGGTGCCGCGGGAGCTTGCCCACTGTCCGCATGCTGGTGGCCACACGTTCACCTGTCACCAGCGGGGACTGCCCGTGGAGTGGCACTGTGCAGTGGGGAAAGGCGAGTAACCATCACTGTCGGGGCTCCGGGCTGCCCCCCCTCTACCCCGAGGCTCTCCCCCCTCCTGGAACACCACCACCGACATGATCAGGAGAAACCTTGGAGGGGCCTGGGGCACCCTGCCCCCAAACCTGAGCCCCCTTCTTCCTCCTCCCCACAATGCAACAGTTTTGTAGCTCAGACCCACTGCCTCCTGCAAGCCATCCTGGACTCACCACTCTCTCTCTTTGATTCCCTTATGACTGCACATACGGTCTTAGGCCCTCAGTATGGCTGAACAAGGACTAGCTTTCCCCAACGGCAACGAGACCCCCCTGATCATAGACAAGGATCCCATCAGGTGGGGAAGTCTGGGGGCCAGGATCACTTGTCTTTTAAGCAGAACCTCTTCTGATGCCACCAGCTGCTTATGGTCTGACTGCCCAAAGCTGTGCCATCCAATCCCACAGTTGCAGCCACATGTGACTCCTGAGCACTTAAAATGTGGCCTGAGTTGAGATGTGCTCTAAACATGAAATACACACTGGATTTCCAAGACAGTATGAAGCACAAAGTAAATGGTCTCAGCGGTAACCCTTTATATTGATTATATGTTGACATGATAATATTCCAGACCTAGCGAATTAAACGTATATCAAAGTTGGGGCACCCAGCTGGTTCAGTCGGAGGAGCGTGAGACTCTTGATCTCAGGGTTGTGAGTTCAAGCCCTTCGCTGGGTGTGCACAATAACTAAATAAATAAAATCTTAAAAATATGTATGTGTACGTGTGTATATATTAAAGTTAATTTCACCTGTTTCCTTTCACGATTTTTTTTAAAGCTTTTATTTTTGGGGTGCCTGGGTGGCTCAGTCGGTTGAGGGTCTAATTCTTGATGTCAGCTCAGGTCATGATCCCAGGGTCATGGGATCAAGCCCCATGTCAGGCTCTACACTAAGCATGAAGCCTGCTTAAAGATTCTCTCTCTCTCTCTCTCTCTCTCTCCCCCTCTGCCCCACTTGTGTGCTCTCTAAAATAAAAAATAAATGAAAAATGAAAAATAAAAAATAAAAAGATTCTGGGACACCTGGATGACTCAGTTGGTTAAGTGTCCAACTCCTGATTTCGGCTCAGGTCACGATCTCACGGTTCGGGAGATCAAGCCCTTCACTGGGCTCTGCGCTGACAACATGGAGCCTGCTTGGGATTCTCTCTCCCCCTCTCTCTCCTTCTCCCTCCCTTGCTCACGAGCTCACGTGCACACCTGTGCATGTGTGCGTGCTCTCTCCCTCTCTCTCTCTCTCTCTCTCTCAAAATAAACTTTAAAATTTTTTTTTTTTCAACATTTTTTATTTATTTTTGGGACAGAGAGAGACAGAGCATGAACGGGGGAGGGGCAGAGAGAGAGGGAGACACAGAATCAGAAACAGGCTCCAGGCTCCGAGCCATCAGCCCAGAGCCTGACGCGGGGCTCGAACTCACGGACCGCGAGATCGTGACCTGACTGAAGTCGGACGCCTAACCGACTGCGCCACCCAGGCGCCCCTCTCAAAATAAACTTTAAAACAATGAAACGAAATGAAATGAAATTCAAATTAAAAAAAGATTTTAAGTAAGCTCTACACCCAACACGGGACTCAAACTTACAATCCCGAGATCAAGAGTCACATGCTTGGCTGATCGAGCCAGCCAGGCGCCCCTCTTTTTATATATGTATTTTAACGCGGTTCTAGAAAACTTTAAGTTGCATATGTGGCTTGTGTTGTATTTCTACTGGACGGCACTGCTCTGGAACCTGAGCACATCGCAGCAATCGATGTCGTCGAGAACAGCACCTGGCGGGCTGGAGGTGCTCGATAATGTCCGAGCAACGCGATACAGAAGAAATCAACGATGCCACGGAGGGGAGCTGTGGTAGAGCTGAAGAGTGTCCCTGGCTACTCCCTGGTGGTTGCCTCGTGCCCTCGGAGGAGGAGCCTGACACCCACTCCCTCGCACAGCTGCCGCCCCCACTCACCAGCGATGAGGGTGCTTTGCTGCCGAGCCTGCTCCAGCAGCAGCACGTGCTGCAGCAGGGAGGCATGCCCGTGGGGGCTGGCGTCACCCTCCAGCGCCACGCCCAGCAGGCAGCCGGGGATGGAGGATGTGCTCATGAACTTGCCCGTCAGCGCGCCACCCTGCCGCAGGGACTGGAGGGCCTGCCTCTCGGCCTCCTGCTGCGTTGACAGCTTCGGGGAGGCCTGGGGGAGGGAAAGAGAGACGGAAATGAAGGAGAGGCACATACCATGCCCAGTCCCGCCAACTTTGGATCGGCATCCCTCACCCACCCACCTCCCACCGCCCAACTCTGAGGAAGGCCATCTGATCTCCTTCGGGGCCTTGTGAGGACAAAACCCCAGCTGGGGGCACCCAGGACCACAAACCCAGACACCAGAGGGAGGATGGGGCGTGTGCCTCACACTTACCGTGAGGTGCGAGTTGGTGACAGTGACTGTGGCCTGCAGCCCTAGGGAGATGTTGGGCAGAGAGGGAGACGTGTAGAGGCTGAACTGGTTGGGGGAGCTGTCCAGAGGGAGGGCCCGGTGCTGGGGGAGCATCTAGGGAGCAGTCGGGAGAGACAGGCATGAGAGCAGGCAAAGGGGGGGCCACCTGGGGCCGAGGGCTCTGAATGGTGCCTCGCTCCCCGCTCCCCACACCAAGCCCCACCTGGGCAGTACTGAGAGATCATAGTCCTTCAGAGGCCCATGGGACAAATCCCACTTAGAGGCAACAGGTCCCTCTAGCCTGTCCACATGGGCAGAGAGGTCCCTGCCGGGTACTCTCAGCAAGACAGACAGGAAGGAGCTGCCTTCCTTCTTCCAAGGGAAACAGAGCAGCTCTGGCCCGCCCGCCCAGCCCTCAGCAGGCCTGTACCTCAGTGGGGATGTTGGGGACTGAGCCAGTAAAGCCATTCTCAGCAATGGTGCTGTGGGAGCTGTTGGGAGAGCTGGGGCCGGAGCCTGGTGCGCTGTTACACACGGACGACACTATGGGAGAACTGGCTGTCACCTGGGCTTGCTCAGAGCCACCCCCCACTCCCAGGACCTCAGAACAGGAACAAAAGAGGAGCCCTTACCTCCAGGCCCAGCACCAGTGATCTCAACAGCTCTCTTCTTAAAGGTGCTAATGACTGTCCCATCCTTGCGACGCAGGAGGGGACTGCTTCTCCGCTCAGCCACCTTCTGCTTTAGCCTCGAACGCACTTTCAAGTTGGGTTCAGAGGCTAGGGAGAAGGTAGGCAGGGCTCAGATACAGCTACACGGATGCGCACACGCCTGCAGCCTGGCCCCTTCACACTCCCACCCCTACCTCCAAGGAGCCATACTCTGGGAGGCCATGTTGGGCACTGCTCACCTGTTTTGCGGAGGGGGAAGTCATCGCGGCTGTCATAGGGCCCAAGCAAAGGCAGTTTGTAGGAGGGAGGCGTCCCAGGGGGGCCACTCTGGGGAGGGGAACTCTGGTCCAAAGAAGCATGGTGGGCTCCCCTGGGGGGTGTGGGGTGGGGATGGAAACAGACCTAGATTATTACCCAGCCAGCTGGGCCTGCCACCTAGTGGCAGTCACATTTAGGAAATACCCACTGCATAAAGGGACAGGAAGTGAATCTGGGGAGGGGAACAAGGAAGGAAGCCAGGGATGGCAATCTCGTCTCCTGAGAGAGATCGCAGGGCCTGTATCTGGCTTCCGGCCAGGAGCCCCCTGCCATCCTGCAACTGGGCAGCCCCTGATGGGGGGGGGGCGGGGGGGAACGCACCTCTGTGACCCATGCCCGCCCAGGGCCATTACCAGCATTTGGGATGCTGTGGGAGGGAATGGTTGAGGCCGCCTGGTGTGGGCTCCTTTGACTTCGACAAGAGGAATTCCTGGAGCCTCAGCTTCACCTCAGTGCTGGCGATGGCACCTGCAGGACAGGGCGCCGCTGACCTGGGTGCTCAGGGCCAGGAGCCCCCAGCTTGGGGGCGGGGGGTGGGGGGGGCGGCAGGAGCGGGAGGCCCCAGGCCTTACTCTCTTTGCTCTTCTCCTTGTTTCGCAGGATGAGCAGCTGCTGCTCCAGCCGCTGCTTCTCCAGCTCTTCCTGCCGCTGCTGCTCCCGCTGCCGCTGCTGCTCCAGCTCCTGCTGCCTCTTGGCCGCCAGCATCTCCTGCTGCTGCTGCAGAGGCACAGGGAGGGGGGCAGGGGGAAGGAGGGATGGGGTGAGCCAGGTCCGGGCGGGGGTCGGAGGTCTGGGCAGCCCCCCCGCGCCCCCCTCGCTCACCTTGAGGTGCTTCTGCAGCTGGACCTCATGCTGCCGCGTCAGGTGGTCGTGCTGTTTCTGGAACTCGGCGAACAGGAGCTGCTTCTGCAGCTGCTGCTGCTGCTTGAGCGCCAGGAGCTCCTGCTGCAGCTGCTGCTCCCTCAGTGAGGGGTCCACAGGGCCCGCCAGGGCACCCCGCAGCTCCGCGGGGCTGGGGCTGCCTCCACCCCCGCCCCCCATGGAGCTGGGCATGGCTCCCGGCAGCACCGGCTTCACCTCCACTGCAGGGAGAAGAGACAGGCGTCAGTGAGCCCGATCCTACCGCTACTAGGCCGTGGTAGCCATGCTGGGGGCCCAGAAAGCTCCCCGGCAGGCCCACTAGACCCAAGAGAATAGATGGCAGGCGGGGTGGGGGGTGGAGGCAGTCAAAGCCCTCTGCTCCACAGAATCAGTGTTCTTCCTTAATTGAGGTCCAAGCCATGAACTTCAATAAGAAAATATGCAAAAGCGTGAAGCACGGCACCTGGAAGATTGTGAGTGCTCAACGCGTAATAAATTGTCTTGTTAACACCACTGGGCATCTTACACGAGTTACCTTCCTAACGAGAAAGCCGGGCTTTAGAAAGGTTCAAGTACAGGGACACCTGGGTGGCTCAGTCGGTTAGCTTAAGCGCCTGACCCTTGATTTCAGCTCAGATCGTGATCCCGCCGTTCGTGAGATCAAGCCCCGACTTGGGCTCCACGCTGAGTGTGGAACCTGCTTGGGATTCTCCCTCTGTCTCTGTCTCCCCACCCCCCAAAATAAATAAATAAAGTTAAAAAGAGAAAGAAAATAGGTTGTTGTGTTTTTAAAAGTTTTTTTAATATTTATTTAGTTTTGAGAGAGAGAGAGAGACAGAGAGACACAGAGCATGAGCAGGGAAGGGTCAGAGAGAGAGGGAGACACAGAATCCGAAGCAGGCTCCAGGCTCGGAGCTGTCAGCACAGAGCCTGACACGAAGCTCGAACTCACAAACTGTGAAATCGTGACCTGAGCCTAAATTGGCCGCTCAACCAACTGAGCCACCCGGGCGCCCCGAAAGAAAAAAAGGTTTAAGTACATGACCAAACACACACAGCCAGGTGATCAAAGAACCAGAATGTGAATCCAAACCCTATGCTTCTAACCACTATCCTTCCCATGCCGCCTCCCCACCTCTCAGCATCACACATTCCCTGCCAAGAAACCTAAAGAAACTGAAGCACAGAGGCTGGTTCTAGAACTGATGGGGCTGGCAGCCAGGGCCCTTGGGAAACCCAGGAGAAGCCTGTGGGGACCCTCAGGACACCCGTACCCTTTCCCCTTTTCTCTACCCCACACCCAGCTAGGGAAGATGGGGCCCAAGGGAGAGGCTGTAAGAATGGGGGGGGGTTGGAGCAGGAGGACTCAGGGAAAGGGGGTGCAGGGCTGCACCAAACCAGGGACAGGAGGGGGCTGGGAGTCAGACTCTGCTTCCTTTGCTGGATTATCTCCTTTCAACAGTTTTATTGTAATTACCCTGAAAATGCCGCTATATATAGAGTGAGCCAAACAGCAGCTGTGCCTGGGGGGAGGGGGAATGAGAGAATGGGCGGGCAGGAGCAGGGAGGAGGTGGGAGGAGGAGACAGGAAAGGAAAGGGAATCAGACAGGAAGAAGGGTAATGGCAAGGGGGGCGGAGGCTGGAGCTCAGGCAGAGATCTCAGAACTCTGGTCTCAGGGAGAACCCGCTGGGGAGCGGAAAGGGGTGGAGCGGTCTGCTGGGTCCCAAGACTTCGGGTCCAGGCCCCCATGCGGGCAATGGGCTGAGGGGGCCCCAGGGAGAGGCAAATGTTCCAATGGGCTTATGGGAAGCATGGGTCTCGACCTCTTGATCCCTGTACACTGTCCTCTGGTCACTGAATGTCACTCCCCACCACTGCCCCGTGGTTGCCAGGGCAACTGGGCAAACACCACACCAGCAGGGAGCCCCAAGCCCAACCCACACTCCACAGAGCCTCCAGCAGGAAGGGGAAGACAGGCTACCCACTGCCTAGGAAGGAGGAAGTGAGAGAGGCAGGGCCGACCCACCTTGTTTCTTTTCCATTTCATTCTCCAAAGAAAGCCCTCACTTTTCTCACTCCAGCCTAGGGAGGCCACAGGGAGCTGGGAAGACCTTCCTGTGGCAAGGAAGGGCCTGGAGATGGAAGGACCCCAACATCTTGGTGGCTACCAGTGTCTCCTCCCCTCGTAAGCAGGGGTCTGCCCAGGCCCCCATCATCGATCCTCATCGGGAGTGGAGAGGGAGCTGGGAGAGGACTAAGGGCTGAGCTAAGAGAGGCTTCTAGACCCTGTGCAACTCATGGGCCTGGATCTCTCCAGGGAACCCATACTGAATGAGTGTCACCCAGGCAGGGGCAAAGCCTGCTGAAGGCTAAGGCCCCGCTACCACCCTTATGCCTGAATATGGCCCCTGGGACCCAGTGGAGGTGGGGATGGGACGGTAAAGCCTGAGCAGAGTATCTCAGTCCCCACCAGCCCCTTCTCCGCCCAGCACTGCTAGGCACATTCCTCTGCGGTTTGCCCGCCAGCCACACTGACGACTCTGTGGCCACGAGGCCAGAGCCACATGTGCAGGAGTGGCCAGATGTGGCCAGGAGGGTGGGGTTCCATACACAGACACACACACACTCGCTCACTTTCCCTCCCAACCCACGTCCTGCCCCAGCACCGGGAGGAAGCGCCCTCGGAAAGGCCCTGCAAAGGGCTTTTCTGGAGGTGGCCGACCCCACCCAGGGTGCAAAGCAGGGTGACAGCAAGGAACCAGCAGCCAGCCTCAGGTCTCCCCAGTGCTAGAAGTGCTCAACAAAGCCCCAAGCCGGCTGGAGAGTTATCTACTCCTCAGTGAGGCTGGCTTGGCCCGTGGCACTCTGACCACTCAGCCAAGAGGAGGACAGGCTTCAACCTGCTGCTCCCGGCGGTGCTGGGGCTGCTGGGGCTGCAGGAGCCGGATGCCTGCCAGCCTGCCCGCCCAGGGAAGGGCAGGGGTCCAAGCACTCCTGGCTCCCAGCAGATAACCCTGCTAGGGATGGAACTACAGCCAGCAGTGCTGGCTTCCCTTGCAGGAGCCCTGCAGAGAGGGCACGGGCTCAGGCAAGGGGAATCTCCCACCAGGGCTCCCACGCAGCCGCCGCCACAGCAGAGATGCTAGGCCCCAGTGCAGTGGGAGCCACAGCCCCGTTGGTATGCAGGTGGCAGGACGGCCAACGGGCTCCGGGAACAGCCTTGTTCCCATGCAAGCAGGAAGCACAGCCAACTAGAGAATGTTAACCTGCAGGCCTTGGGAGGGCCTTGACAAAATGCAGCACCCCAGGGCTCTGCCGGGTCATAACCTGGCTCCATCTATGATGGAAGGGGTGACGGCTGGGCAGCTGGAGTCAGGGAAAGGATGTGGGGGAGGCACAGAACCTCCTGGATGAAGTCTGCTGGGCACAAAACCTAGAGCCCGGCTGGCCTTGCACCCCCTAGAGGATTTGTGCCCTCTGCCAGCTTGGCATGAGCAGAGCAGGTGGCAGTGGCTGCCATTAGAACCAAGCACCTGGCAGGAGAAATGGGTGTGTCAAGATAGGAGAAGGCTCTCGACCGCCTCCTGGTGGACCAAGAAAGTGGGAGGACGTTGGAAAGGGAAGAGAGGGGGGTGGGGTGGAATTTTCCCTAAGAGGAAAGGCTGGGAACTCTGGCTAGCAAAGAGCCCCCTGAAAGGCCAGGAGAGGGATCAGTTGGGAGGGCAAGGCCCTGGGTCCTTCCCCCAGCCCCCATGCCTCCTTCTGACAGAGAGCTGTAGAGAACAGAGTGGAAGCCAGACAGCCCACACAGTAATCTCTCCTACAGAGGGAAGCTAGAAGGGTCCAGGTCTACCCTGCTCCATACTCTACTCCTGAAGGACCCTGCCCCCCTCTGCCTGGGAGTGGTGGCCTTAGGAAAAAGTGGCAATACCATCCTGTCCTCGGCCTTCTGCAAGACTGACTCACACTGCCTCCGTGGAGAAGCCCCAGCCCAGGTAGGTGAGTGGGCAGGGCTGCGTATTTCTAGCCATCAGAGTGGCCCCATGCATACCGGGCGCTGGCTCAGAAGGGGCCACCCTGCCTAGCTCACGGGCACACCTGGGCAGTGGCGAAATCTTAATGATGACACTTCTCTCCCATCCATCTGGGCCTCCCGCCTCTCCGTGAACCCCAGCAGCCCAGTCGGGGCTCCCACGGCAGATGGTTCGGGCGGCGCAAGCAGAGATAGCCTGGCTCCTCAGGGGGAGATAGTACAGGTGCTGACGGGACAACTTCTGGGACGGCCACCAGCACAGCCTTAGACCAAAAGGAGTGTCCGGACAAAGAGGGACACTGCCCCCGAGCGGGCAGGAGCTCTGGGACAGGAGGAGCAGGTTTTCGCGGTACTTTGGGAACAAGGGTTCAAAACGAAAAACAAATCTGGTTGCTCCAGGGCACGGCCAAGCTGTCCTCCTGCTCTGAGCATACTGCAAGCCATGCCCCAGCTCCAAGCCCTCAAATGGAGAAACCGCCAACTCCAGAATACCTGTCACCCAAACCCTGGCAGCGGATAGATGGCACCTTTCATTCCCCCTGGAGAAGACGTAGATGGAAGGGGCCAGCACAGCGAGTGGACCCGTCCAACAGACCTAAAAAGCTTAACGCTGGGTTCTAAAAAGACCCTGCTCCCAGGAGCCACCAGCCACAGAAGGCTAGGGGAGAGGGAAGGGACCCAGGGTACACAGAGTGTGAGAGAGGGGTGAGCTGAGCTGTTTGGGACAAACAGGACCAAAAAAAAAAAAAAAAAAAAAGAATGAGGCCTCTGCAGATATGCCCTGGATCTAAGGAGCTACCCTATCAAAAGAGGGGAAGGGGGCGGGGCGCCTGGGTGGCGCAGTCGGTTAAGCGTCCGACTTCAGCCAGGTCACGATCTCGCGGTCCGTGAGTTCGAGCCCCGCGTCAGGCTCTGGGCTGATGGCTCCGAGCCTGGAGGCTGTTTCCGATTCTGTGTCTCCCTCTCTCTCTGCCCCTCCCCCGTTCATGCTCTGTCTCTCTCTGTCCAAAAATAAATAAAAAACGTTGAAAAAAAAAATTTAAAAAAAAAAAAAAAAAGAGGGGAAGGGGGGATAAAGGCCTTTGAGATCATTTGTTTCGGCCCCCTCTTTTGCACAAACCTCTTAGGCCGCTGTGTAGAAGATTCCACCGGCTAAGTAGCAGGGAATCACACCCTCTGAACACTAACCTAAACAGCCTGGCTCCAATGCAGGGCATCCCGGACCCTCCACACCAGCCAGCCTGGATAACTGGCCCCACTGGAGAGCAATGCGTGGGCGGCACCTTCCACCAGCACCCCGTACCCTCAAAAGCTCCCTCTCCACGCGGAGCAGTCAGCAGCTTCCTTAAATGGCTAATGACCTCGTTCTGTCCCTCCGGAGAATGGGAAAAGGGGTTTGTCCTTTCCTCGGCCTTTGGGAAGGAGGCAGGGAACAGCCTTTCACACTCCTCCCCGTGATGCCGATGACTCCTCCCCACCAAGGACGGTTTCCCATGATCTATTTCTGTGCTCTTACGTGACTAGTGAGGCCAATTTAGGCTCAACAGGTTCTACCACAACTCAGACGGTATTTCCACATGTGCGAGCTGGGGAAGACTCTCACCTAGCAATCGTCACAGCTCCTCATGTAACGCAAGCAGACACATCACATAATGGCTAAGAGCCAGGGCTCTGGAGCAAGAGAATGCCAGGGTTCAAGTCAGGCTCTGCCACTTCCCAGGGCAAGGCACCGAGCACCTTCTCTGTGCTCCGTGCGGGCATCTGTGAAATGGGAGTAAGACTAGTACCTTCCTCCCAGAGCGCTTAGGCTCAGGGGAGGACACGCCGGGGAGCTTGGCGCTGTGCCAGGGAAGATGTCAGGAGATGCTAGTCAGGGCTGTTACTAATGGCTCCTGGTATCTGTTTCTATCCTCGACCCCTCTGGCAGTCTAGGTGAAGATTTCGGGACCACTTCTCAGAATGTTTCTAAAGTGCATGATACAAAATACTTAGCACTACGCCAAGCTCAGACCCCCGCCAGAGCGAGGCCTCAGCTCTCTCATTTCAGACTGCTGCAAGGTCACTCTGTGGTCCTGTCCCGATCAAAGCCCTGCCTGTGGGGCACAACATGAACTGGACCGGCCAGCGGCGAGAGATCCCAGAGCCAGAGAAGGAATCCTGGGAACGGCCTCCTCCCAACCACAGCACATCCAGGCTGTTTCTGCTGCTTTGCTACCTCCAAGAAGGGCCGCTCTGTCCTCTGCGGCTCAGCCCACGGCTGTGGCATCCCTCTGGTCCCTCAAAAGCATTGCTTAGCACAGAGGAGCAAAGGTTTTGATCCCTGCTCTGGGGGTCCCGACTCCAAGCAGTCAGAAAGCCTTCTCTGGTATCTAACCTCACTCCACTGCAGGCTCCAACTGTCTCCCCAGTACCATCCCACATCTTCCTGGGGCCCTCTTCTGGAAAGGCAGAAGCAACGTGCAATTGACTTCAGAGACTCTCAGAATATCAGTGCAGGATGGGCTCGCAGATCAGCAACTCAACTTCCCAAAGTGACAGAGGACAGTGAGGCCACAGATCAAAGAGATCTGTCCAACATCATCTGGAAGGGAGGCAGGGGAGCTAAGGCTTAGCTCAGGTCTTCTGGCTCTCCATCTGCCTCCCACTAAAAAAGAAGAAAAAACAAACAAACAAACAAACAAACAAACAAACAAACAAATAGGAGAAACCTTGAGGGCTGCTCCTGCATTTAATGAGAGATGGGGCAAGGAGCCAAACTTTGCATTAAGGATGCAGGGATCTAGACGGGGCACCCCGTTGGCCTCCAGAACACCAGAGTCCAGGAGCACCAGTGAGAAGGGGGCTGAGTGGTTGGAACCCCCAGAAATCTTGAGGCAGACCGGGCCTCTGATGGACCTTAAGCCTAGGGGGTGCAGAGAGTCCTGGTGCAAGGCACGAGCATCTCTCACTGGTGAAGAGAGAGTTACTCGCTCATCTCAGACGGCTATCTGGAAGAGAAACAGACTCACTTCTCCCAGCCCCACCATTTCCAGGAAACACTGGGGCACCAAGCGAGAAGCAGTTAAAAGGCGCATTAATCGCAAAGCCTGCAGCTGTCGCTGGGACTGCTCACTCCACACCTGGGGTGGACAGCAGGGGCCCCAGGGCAGGGGCTCTGCCTCCACTCCCCCCCCCCCCCCACCTGCCGCAAGTACAACGCAGCCCTGAGCATCCAGCGGGGTGCCCTGCCCACCTGGCCACTTGCCATAATCCTCCACCCCAGCTGGGGTTCACACACCTGCTGCCCAGCGTCTCAAGACATCCCCCCTCCGCAGACCGCCAGGCTGCCGGGGGCTGTGTTTGACTCTGACCGGGGCCACAGCCTTCCTCCCGGTGCGGTCAACCCTTCTCCGAGGAGTCCCAGAGCCCACTGAGGGCTTCCGGGGATGCTGGTGACAACCACAGGCAGGCTGCCGGGCCCCATGACCCCGTCCACATGATTCCTGTCCACACAGCCCTTATTCCAAGCGTAGGCCGGGTCTACACACATCAGAACCATTTGACATGCGTCCCAAATCCTGGTTCCTGGGTTGCCCTACAGAATCCAAACCCTTCAGTGGGGGAGGGCAGGGGCGAAGCCTTGGAGCTCTGCATTTTAATATATTCCCTTGGTATTTTGGATACGACTGAAAGTTGGAGAACTACTTTTTCTCACCGTGTCCCCGGTCCGGCTGCACTCATTTCTGCTGCCAACCTGACAGCTGTTACAGCTGTGTGTGTGGACACAGTTAATCTGATTTCCTGTCTGGCAGCTGTGCAGCAGGGAAGGGACAGCTGAGGGTCTCAAAAACAAGAAGAGGTGATGAAGTCGGAGGGGCTGGGGGGGGGGGGGGGACGGGGGAGGGGAGGCTGTCTGAATGCGATGGAGTGTTCAACTTTGTTCCTGAGCCCGCTTCTCTCCTGAAATCCCTGCAGGGAGGGGGAGAGCTGACCAAGTGGCTCCCCACTACTCATAGAGAACAAAGTCTCCTCTCAGAAACCTCAGAAGTCCCCCCAAAGCCAGACTGGTCTCTACTCTCCAGGAGCACAAACTGGAGAGGCACAAAGGCAGGTTGTGGATACACGCTGTGTATACAAAGAGCAACCAACTTAAAGGGGCAAGTTGGGGCTGAAATCTAGCCCACGCTCCAATTGCTAAGCCACGTGGCCTGGCGTGAAGATGTATCCACCTGGAAGAAGGGCCCCCTCTAAAAAAGGTGCACAAAGGAACGCTTGTGTGGGTTGGCCGCAGCCCTTCACAGAGACCTGAATCTGAATCCCAGCTGTCACTTACTCTGTGACCTTGGGCGAGTTCCTTAACCTCTCTGATCTTTCTCAATCGTACAACATGGCTAATAATATCTTCCTAAAAGAGACGAGGTAAGGAAAGCACCTGATACTCTTGTCACTTAGTGCATTATAATATTAGTTCCCTTCCCACCTGAGCCTCGCCCTTCCTACCTTCCCCGCACCCCTACACCTACATACCCACACACCCAGCCAAGCTGGCAATGGCCTGAAGAACGTGCATAAGAATATCCAGGGGAAACCCCAATACCAAACCCCAACCCCATGGCACTTCCCAGCATTCAGAGCATCCCTTCCTGGCACAGGCAGGATTCACACCCTCCCTCACTGGGTAAAGGAGATTCCTCTTCCATGCCTGCTCAGAAAATCCGGCACGATGCCCAAGCATCAGCTCTGTCCAGTCCAGGCCACAGGGGAATCCAGAGCCCACAGAAGGGTGACGGGGGATCCCCCAGAACCGCATCTTTGGGAATCCCACACAGGGGTGAAAGCTCCGAGGCTCCCCAAGCTGCAACCAGGCCTGAGTGAGGGAAGTGCCCACTGTGGGCTGGGCTGTTGTAGAGGGGCCAGGCAGAGACCGCACCCGTCAAGGAAGACCTCTGATGGCACCATTGGCAGCTGCAATCTGTGCCCCTCATCAAGCAGCAACAGCAAAGAGTGCCCTGCATCCCTCGGGAGCACCCCCTGCCAAGGCTCTGGCTCTCCCATGGGGGCAACTCACCGTATCTGTCTACTCACCCAGAGGGCCAAGCCCCAGAATAGAACCCAGGAATCCTGACATCAGCTCTGGACACCAGCCCTTCAAGCAACATTCATTCACCCATGTGCCAGGCACTGTGCTAAGTGACGGGGAACAAGACAGCCCACGGAGCGAAGGATAGCCCTAAAATAGGGTTCCCAAGATTTGTCACTGGAGTAGGCAGAGTCCAGGGTAGACAGCCACCCCGGAAAGTCCTCTTCCCCAGTCCCTCGGGCTGGGGAGGCCTGGCGACACACGCTGCCCAAGAAGCGTCCCTGGACACCTGCTTTTTTAGCCACAGGCTTTTGCATCCTGTCTGGAGACTGATCAAGAGATGGGGAGAGGAGGCGGGAGGGGGTGGGGGTGGGGGAACACCAGGCTGCCTGGGCCCTCATGGCCGTGTTTATCCGGGGTGGATTTTTTTTAACCCAAAGGTTAAAGCGTTTCTATTTGAAACATCTATTTACATTCCAGAGTCCAAAAAAAAAAAAACAAGGCAGCCGAGCTCCAGGCCTATATCTGTCCCCAGCCGCGTCACAGACACAGCATCAGAGCTGCGCAGGGGGAACATTCTTAGCCCTCTCCCCGAGCCGCTGAGGTGACTCACACCTCCCTCCTGCCAGCATGGACCACACCACCGATCAGAAGGCTAGGCAGTGCGCGTGTGGCGGGGGCACAGGGATCTAGAGAGAGATGCTGGCAGGGGGTGGGGGGGGTCTATGCAAGGACAGGAGGCTCAGGGAAGGGATAAGAGTAGCAGGGTTCCAGCCCGCAAGGATTCTGAGGTCTAACTTGAAAGAAGGTAAGAGAACATGCTAAGGAGGAAACTTCAGGCCAACCGCCAGCTGCTGCTGGGAAGCAAGGGACAGCGGGAGAAGGGCAGGATGGGTGGACCGATATGGCATCTGCCTGCAAGCAATGCTCTACACAGTCAGTCCTCTGCTCTCCAAGAGACCAGCTCGACTCCCAGGGGCTTCAGGCCGGGTCTTCAGTTAGAGCCGCCGGCTCAACCAGACCAGGCTTAGAGCGCTCCTGTGTTTATACTCCCTCCCAGTGTAGGTCCTCTGCACGGCCAGCCCCCAGGGTTATGCCCCCAACACAGGGGCCTGCGTGGGCACCCTGCAGGGCCGGTTCCCAGGGTTATGCCCCTTCCCTAGGAAACACTGCGGGCATCACTGCCCAGGCAGATGGCAGGCCTTATCCCAAAGATTTTCCAAAACTTCCCAAAACATTCATCCTCACGTATCCTAGTTCAGCCGCAACCTCACCCTTGGACAGCTTAGAGCCAAATCACAGGTACCCACGGAGGCACACAGCTCCCACCTTCCAATTCAAAGCCTGGGACCCACACCCACCTATCCAAAGGCAAAGACTCCTGATACATATGCACACAGACACCCACACCCAAGCACCAAGGCACTGCCAGGAGGGGCCAAGCGGGCATGGGGCCAGCAGGCCCCTCCCTAGAAGAAGCATCTTGTGGTGCCGGCCTGGTGGGAAGGCTGTGCCAGAAAGGCCTCATGCTGCCAACAGGTTCCTGAGAGGGAGGGAGGGAGTGGCCCAGCTCTGGGGGACCCCACCCCCCGGCAAGAGCCAAAAATGTCCCTGCTGATAAAGTGGCAGTCCTAGGGGGTCCTCAAGCCCATAAGAATCAGAGTGACACGCCTTCGCCATCATGAGACGGGATAAAATCAAGGCCAGACGGAAGGAGAGATGGGGAGCTAAGGAAGTCAAGACCCCCGACACCCCAAAGCTGCCAGCCTCTACCCAACCCTACCACAACTGCCTCGCGTCTGGGGAACTCCTGACTGGGGACTTGCAGAAGTCACTGCCCCCAAGAACTCAGTCACAGGAGCTGGGGTGGCCTTTACTCTTGTGAACACTCAGCTATGGCTCATGCCCCTGTCCAGACCTGGGGAGCAGGCCGCTGGGAGGCAGGTCACTGACCCACTTCCTCCCCTCTGACCACAGTGCCAACTAGGCCAGGATCCTCCAGTACTCCACAGCCCCCAGCAGCTTACGCCGACCCTGCCACCCTGCCGGAGGCAGACTCCAGAATGCAGCAGAGTGCAGCTGGAGGGCACGGCGGGAAGGCAGGTTTGGGCCAGGGAGGGCAGGGGAGTCGACTTCAGTGAGCACGGCTCCCCTGACCACACATTCTCAACAAAGCCCTCCAAAAACATCTAAGCAGGACCCCATCGGGGCGATGCTCGGAGCCAGGTGCTCAGCCCCAGGGACAAGGATGCCCAATGGCAGAGGGCAGGCGGGGACAGCAAAGCACTTACCTGCCACAGGGATGCCGTGTAGAGGGGTCCGAGGCAGGATTTCCAAGGATGGTTCCCGGCCTGACATCCCATCTGCTGAGAAACAGGATTCCGTCTCATAGATGGTCTGCAGCATCTCCACGAGCCCCTGAGCCTTGGGCACCAGCAGCATGCCAGGGAGGGGGCCGCCAGAGGCGGGAGGCGGCCAGAGGGAAGGTGGTCGGGCGGGGCCCTCACTGCTCAGGGGCTCCCCTAGGCCACTGCTGCTGGGACCCGTGCTGTGGGGAGGTGCCTCATCCGGCCCGGGCACTCCTGGCGGCAGGAGGAGCCAGGAGGCTCTGGAGCTACAGGCCCGGTTCTCCTCTAGAGGGGCATGGGACCACTGGCCTTTCCCCAGCTCCCAGGAGCCGGGGTATGGCTGGGCGCTCAGGGGACAGGAAGGGGAGCTCAGCAGGCAGGCGGGCTCTCTGTGTTCCCTCCCAGCCCTGGGTGACAGCTCTGGGCCTGGCTCCCTGCTCCTCCTTCCCGAATGAGCCGCCGGCAGCTGGCAGGAGACTGAAATAGCAGTTGGGGGAGGGCCCTGTCTATAAATAGGTGGAGCATGCTCAGGGAGCCGCCGGCCGGCTGCCAGGAGCCCGGGCCTGGCGGAGGCCCCATGGGGGGGGGGGGGGGGGGGGAGGCGCGTTCCACCCCAGGAGGAAGCGCCAGGCAGGGGGATGGGAACAGGGGAGGGCCTGCACTCAGGGCCAAGGCCACAGAAGCGGGTGGCTAGAGGCTGAGCTGGAGAAGGGCACAGGCCAGAGGACCCATGTGTTCAGGAGCCGCTCTGGCACTATTCTTGGCAGGCGAGGGGCTGGAGACCAAAAAGCCAGATTCCATCTCTATGTTCCCTCTCGCCATCAGAGCAGGTAAAGAAACCAGAAGGGTCTGGGAGAGGGTGGCAGACAGGGCCACCTGGCCTAACCTCACATCTTCCCTGGAGTCCTTCTAACAGCCAGATGGGAGTTGATTTAACTTCCGCCCTCCCTCGGAGCTGGAAGGTGCCTCCCCACCCCCTCAACCAGCAGGGAGACCCCTGAGCAGCAGCTAAATGGCAGCTCCCTCCTACCCACTAGGGGTGTCGCCTCCATGGGCTGCTCCACTTCCTTCCAGGGGGCAGGGAGAGTTCCTCGATAGGCCTTGCCGCATCCATGGAAGGGAGCGGGTGGGGGGGGCGGGGCGGGGGGCGGGGGCACCTGCCCACTCTGGGCACACGGAGCTCCTCCCTGGCTATGTACCAGGTGCGATGCTAACGGCAGCACATACATCACCTCGTTTACTCTGCACGATGACCTCAGGAGATAGGTGCAGATGGGGAAACTGAGGCAGAGATGAAGTCACTCACTCTAGGTCATACAGCTGCTTAAATGGTAAGGCCGGGATGTCTGAGGCTCCAGTCTGAGTGCTAACCACCACAGCCCACTGCCTCCTACACAAAGGAACACATGAAGCTGCCCCAGGGTTTCCATTCACAGGTACGATGACCCCCAGTACCCAGGGAGGAAGACACGTGAGGACAGAGCCCCTCTAAGAAGACTCCAGAGGCTGCCAGGATCCAGCCCTTCCTGACCGGCTCCAGGCCTGGCACGGCAGCCCATGCTCCTGGGGCCTTACTGGGACCTAGGGCTAGTGCACACGAGGACCTGTGACACCCGCCTACCCTGCTCACTGCTGGCTCGTCCCTTCTCCTCGGGTTATACCTCCCACTGGTACAGAGATCCCACTTGGCCCCCTGACCTCACTGGAGCCTTTTAATAGCCTGGTTATTCCTGGGTCTCGGTCCCCCTCCCCCTTCCTGATGTCACGGTTGCTATTTTGGAGCCCCCTCCTGGCCCCTCCTTGCCCCCAACTCCAGGCACGGAGCCAGGGACACCTGTCCTCTCCCTGGACTGGATGACCTCACCCTCCTGTCAGGAGCCCTGAAGGAGCTGGCCAACCAAGGACATGGTAGCCGTGGCTCCTGCAGCCCGGTATTCTAGCCAGCTTCTGCCAAGCAGGGATGACAGCAGAGGGGCCTCCTGCCCTCAGGTGGGGGACCATATAGACAGGGAGGTGGCAGAAATGGGCTTTCCCAGGCGCTAGACGAGCTGATCTTACACAATAAGACAGACACTGGGGTGGAGGGCGGGAAACAGGACCCGAACAAAGATCTGGAGCTTCAGCTTCTCTGCCGAGGCAGACTCTAAAAAAATGGTGATGCGGCAGTGCTCCCCGCAGGGGTTTGGCGTTGGCAGACATCTCAGGGTGGGTCTGGGGACCTCATTCACCACCTCCTGCCCCAACCTCATCCTGGCCAACCAGACTCTCTAAAGAGGAAGGGAAGCAAAGACCCAAAGTCCCCTCAGTGAGGGGATGGGCAGGAGACTCAAGGCAGCCCAGAGAGCCAGGGGCAGGAGCCCCTCCCAGCTCAGGACTCCACCCACCCACGCTGGGAGCAACCAGAAGGGCTGGCTAGCCCTGTCCTGGCTCTCTCTGCCTGCCCCAGGCACGGGAGAATATGGTCGGGGAGCCCTGTTCTGGAGGAAAGGAGGTCCTCAAAAGCAGAGCCCCCAGAACCTGGAGCAGCCAGAAACCTAAGGAAAGAGAACTCCTTGCATGGGAAAGATAAGAGCACCCAGGAGACTGGGCAACCAGAGGTGGCCACAGCCTGGGGCTCGGGGCAGTTCCCAGCACTGTTAGGACTTCCTGTAACAGCACGAAGTGGGAAGCAAAGCGTCAGACAACCAGACAATCCTCAACGCACTTCCCAGAATCCTCCAGGGGAGCTGGAGACGAGGCCTGGGGTGAGAACAAGTGTCTTTTCTCCTTCTGAGATTCAGGTGATGCGATAAGGTCTTCCTCATGTCCAACCCTCAATGTTTCCCACTCTATAGCCCCTCTCCTTGTGGTTCATTTCCCTGTCTCCAGGCATCCAGTCCCCCCCATGTGTCATCCCACAAACCTCACAGAGCACCCACCAAGCCTAGGGTGCGTGAACGCCATTGGCAGCTGGCACCATCCCCTCCAGACCACAATGATCTCATTCCCTCCCTCAGAGGCCGGCCTCAGGCCTTCTAACCTTCCAAATCTAGAGGAGGGGAAGAGGCCATTGCTGGCTCCTTGAGTTCCTCCAGGCTCCCATTTCCTGGGCACAAAAGGTTGGGGTAGCGCCCTGACCTAAGAGAAGAAAGCAAATCTTACTCGTGCACAGTGAAAACCCGAGGGCTGGCTCAGGAGCACCCTGGATCGAGGGAGGGTACCAGGTGCCCTGCGGCCCTGGGGACATCAGGCCTGCCTGCCCTCCAGCTTTCTCCTGCCCTTTGAGCCCCCATCATGCTGGAGCCCGTCAGCCCCATGGCACCAGACAGAGCTGCCGTGTGCCAGGTTCCACGCTAGGTGCTGGCTGAAGCCTCCCATTTGAAACCAAGTCCCGGAAAAACGTGAACACCTACTTTGGCAGCTTTCACATCCCCTCAGGGTTGACCCTGCCATCCCATCTGAGCCTTCAATCCCTTTCGACTCATGAAGCAGGGAAGAGGAGGGCGGAGCAGATCCCAATCTACAGTAAGCACAGGTGTGCCAGGGGGCATCTAAGTAGAGAGTCCACTTCCCAGACCCCAGGCCCACGCGCCCATACTGACCCACTTTCTCCTTCTCGGGGCTGGGTGCCTGCCTCCCCTGATGGGGGGGGGGGGGGGGGGCGTCAGAGGCAGAGCCTGGGCCCAAGGCTGGGAGGCAGGACGCCGACGTTCCTGGCTCCACCCCACACCCATGCCCCAGTTTCTCTGGTCACCCGGAGGGGGCAGCTGCCTTCCCTCCCTCCTTCCTGGGAAAGGGAAGGAGAGAAAGTGTGGAGTGTGTTGGGAGGTGCTGGCCAGGCAGGTGTTGTCATGAAGCTTGTCTCCCCTCCCACGCTGGGGATAAGGAACCTGGCCGCCTCCTCCTGGGGCCCTGCCGCCATCCAGACTGGCTCCCACGGCGGGCCTCACTCTTGCCCTCCCTTCTGGGCAACAACACAGAGGACGGGGCAGGGACCAGTGCAGGCCTTGGTCCCAGGTCCCAGGTGCCAGGGCATCTCCTCCAACCTGGCCTGTCTGAGCCCAGACAGGCGGCAGGTTCTGTCAGTCCTTCAACCCCACTGAGGGGAGCAGAAACAACCAGTTCCAGAAAAATAAAGAAAGCCTCAATCCTTGAGCCCCCTTTGGCTCGAAGAGAAGCCAGACACCAGGGAGTGGCCTCCTCAGGGAAGCAGGCGGCCCCATCAATGGCCTCTGCCTGTACTCCCAAGATGGCAAAAGAGGCAAATCAGGTCAAATGCTGGCATTCAGCCCAGCCCAGAGGTAAGTCAATCAGCTCCTACCCCCGGGGGAGGAGGGGTGAGCCCCAGAAGCAAACTGCTCCCTCTGCCTGACACCCCTCACCCAGGAGACTCTCTCCCACTAACTCGTTTGTTAGGAGGGCAGGGATGGACCATCTTCTATTTTCCTTCTGTGTCCCCTCCGTAGGCTGAGCTCAGGGTTGGGCACGCTGGGGATACTCAGCAAGCACTGGCCAAATAGGAAAGCTCCCACCCTGAGAGAGTGGAGGGAACCAAGGAACAGTGCTGTTCTGTGCCCTAAGGAGAGAGGAGGGAGTCTTCGGGGATTCAGGAGAGGGAGAGGGGTGCTCAGGGGCCAGGGCACCCAGGTCCCGGGCACTACCCGTTCTCATCATTCCTACCTCTGTCCCCAGCCCCAGGGCCCCACGCTTTTTCTGGGGCTCCCTTCAGAGTGTCCACGGGCCAAGTGGACACCCACCCGCCCAGCTACAGTTTCATTTTACTTCTGCGGAGCCAAAGGCACGTGCTTTCCAGGCCCGTGCGAGGCACAGGCACCAGGAGCCCCAGCCCAGATACCACTCTGAGCCCTGGGAACAGGAGACGCGGGGGCCCCTCAAAAAGGAAGAGCTGTGTGGAGGCGAGCCATCCCCCCCCCACCCCCCACCCCAGAGCAGCTCTGCCTCCGCAAGGAGAGGCAGCCCCGGAGCCCCAGGAAAACTGGACGGGAAGAGCCTCCGGGTGACGATCCCCAGCTCTGAGGCCTCTCCACAGTCCTGAAATGTGGTTCCCAGTCTCTTGGCCCCCTCCTCCTCTAACTCCTTCCCAAACGTGAGAAGACAGCATCTCCCCCTGCTGGGGGGATCTGGAAAACCAGCCAGGAGGTGAGGCCAGCTCTCCAGGCCCCAGAGGCCCCTCCTGGCCAGGCTCAGCAGCCACTCCCAGGCTGCCTGCCTCCCGCGCTGGTGGACACCTCCATCTACCACCACACTCCTACCAGCTCTGGCAGAACCAGCTGCCAGGGGAACCTGGGCCACCAGCATCTGGCAAGGCAACCTAGTGACCGCATCTAGCCAAGGGTGATGTTTTTTAGCCTTTCGCTGTAAGGGAATAAAATCCCAAAGCCGGGAAATGTCCTTCCCAAGCCACAGCCAGATGCCTCCGGGCAGTTTCTGTTCCCTTGACCAAGGGTTTGACCCAGGCTCAGTGTGACTGCAGGTGGCGCCTAGATAGGTCAGCACAGTAGCTCAGAGGAAAGGAGCAGCTGGGCCCTGCTGCTGGGCACAAGCGACCAGGGCACAAGCGACCATGCCGCAGCAGGGCCCAGCTGAGGTGGGCCCGGGACTGCGGAGAACCCACCAGGCCTCTCCCTTCCCTTGGCCAGCCCCGCCTCAGAGGAGGAAGCAGGAAGTCAGAGCCTCCCCCAGCACAGGAGTCACCCAGACCTCTCCACTCTAACTCCCGCCACAGCCCCCAAAGGTTGAATGAAGGCAAAGACAGAGACTAGAGGCTCCAAAGGGGAAACAAAAACCCTGCAGGAGGGGGCTCAGCAGGCAAAGCTGATGTGGGGAGTCTTAGGAGTACAGCCCTCACCAGCCGGGGCCCTACTCTGCCAGTGGCCCATGCCCTGAGTATGTCATGCCGGAAAGGGGAAGGGGCACAACCTTGACCAAAACAAACGGTGCAAAGCCAAACAATCCCCCCAGCTGCCAGCTTCCCTGAGTCTACAGAACCCCCAGGACCCTGGTCAGGACCTCTGCCACAGAGCGCCAGCACTGGGTCCCCACAACAGAAAGCATCAGGTCCAGGGCGCCTGGGTGGCTCAGCTGGTTAAGCATCCGACTTTGGCTCAGGTCATGATCTCACAATTTGTGAGTTCGAGTCCCGCATCAGGGTCTGTGCAGACAGCTCAGAGCCTGGAGCCTGCTTCTGATTCTGTCTCCCTCTCTCTCTGCCCCTCCCCCACTTGTACTATGTCTCTCTGTCAAAAATAAACATTAAAAAAACCATCTTTTTAGGGGTGCCTGGGTGGCTCAAAAGGTTGAGCACCCAACCTTGGCTCAGGTCATGATCTCACGATTCATGGGTTCAAGCCCCTCATCGGGCTCTGTGCTGACAGCTCAGAGCCTAGAGGCTCCTTTGGACTCTGTGTCTCCCTCTCTCTCTCTGCCTCTTCCCCGCTTGTGTGCGCTCACACACTCTCTCTCTCTCTCTCTCTCTCTCTCAGAAACAAATAGGGGCGCCTGGGTGGCGCAGTCGGTTAAGCGTCCGACTTCAGCCAGGTCACGATCTCGCGGTCCGTGAGTTCGAGCCCCGCGTCAGGCTCTGGGCTGATGGCTCGGAGCCTGGAGCCTGTTTCCGATTCTGTGTCTCCCTCTCTCTCTGCCCCTCCCCCGTTCATGCTCTGTCTGTCTCTCTCTGTCCCAAAAATAAATTAAAAAACGTTGAAAAAAAAATTTTAAAAAAAAAGAAACAAATAAACAAAATAAACATAATTTAAAAAAAATTTTTTTAAGAAAGCATCAGGTCCAGCAAATCCATGATCAGCAATGAGATGGGAGAAGCCTTGGATCCTGATGCTGCTTCCATCCTGCAAATGGGTTTTCATCTCTAGGCCCTAGTTCTCTTGCCTCTACAAGATGGGGAAATATCCCTCTACCCCTACGGAAAAAGATGTGGGGGACAGGCTGGGCTGGGGTGGGGGGCAGGTAAAATGGAACATGATAGACTCTGACCCTCTAAGACTGTGCCGAAGGAGACAGCCAGGGAAAGAAGGTAGTTATTACTCTGACCACACTGACCCATGACCCTCCTGTGAAACTCCTGAGGGTCCAGCTCGGGCCACTTGGACACATCCTCATGGGCATACACCCAGACCCACCCATCCATAAATCTGCCTGGAGACTCACCCATAGACTATTTCTGGCCGTACTAGGCAGCCTCCTAGGAGCAAAGGGGACTAGGAAATTGCAGGGCCAAAGACCCCAAATTAGGAACCCACCATGTCCAGGGCCCAAGAAGAGAGGGGGTACCCAGACTCAAAGGAGAAAGCCAAGACTCCTCTACCAACACATCACTGCACCCCTCCATCCCGGTACCACACATCCCAGCAAAGGCTAAAGCCAAAGGCCCTGCGAACCTCCACTAAGAAAAAAACATGGAACACAGGGAAACTCTCCACCAGGAGGAGAAACACCACCACAAAAGAGGAAGCTGCATTTGGCTGCTGTAGGAAATCTTCCAGTATCATCCTCAGATGGCCCAGAGACATTCAGAGATACATGTCCCCTTCTCAGGCCTGCCTGTCTTGGCAAACAGGGCAGGGCAGAAGGGGGACTGGAGGCTCCCTAGTTGAGAAGGTAAGCATGGGGACAGAGTTGGACCCATGTCCTCCCAGGGCCAGGCTGTACTGTCAGCTCATCAATTTCCAGCTCTACCCCATGGTCAATAACTTCAGGTTTGCCTTGGTCTTTTTCTCCAAAGGTTTCTCTATTCCTGACCCCCCTTGTTCCTTTACAGCTCAGACCCCAAAGGTCAGCTGGCCTTGGCTGGAAACTCACACAAGCTCATTTAGCCAAAACCACCCCAGGGTGCCCTTCTCTGGCCTCCCAGCTCTTACCCGACTCGGTGGGAGAGTTCATGCCGGCTCTGGGCCCACAGGAAGCTGGCGTTGGGGGCTGGGACGGGAGGGGGTGGAGCTGCGGTGATGTCAAGAGAGACAGACGAAAACAGACAGACGGACGGGACAGGAGCCCGGGGCAGCTGTGCCTCTAATGCCCATCAGAGGCCATCCTTCGGGGCGAGGCAGTCAGGCACTCAGAACGGCATCCCTAGGGAGAGACGGAGCAGGGTTAGAGGCCCCCAACTCAGGAATGAGAGTTGAAGGAGACCTCAGGGCTTGTGAGTTTACACCTGGGGAAGAGAAGGAGGGACATCTGCCCCAGGGGCCCAGAGGAAATCAGCAAAAACAGCCAGACCCTCGCTTCTTCTCTAACTGGTGAGGCTGCCAGCACTCAAGGAAAGGGAAATGGCTACAGAAGCCACGCCCAAACTCCTTTTCAGGTGACAGTGTCCACTACCAGGTGCGGAGACCTTACAGACTCGTTCGCTCGGGTGCCTGATGTGGGACTGGGCGTACACGAAAGGAAAAAAGTGCAGGGAGGCTTTGAACCGTCTACAGCAGTGGGGCGAGGCAGGCTGATCTGGAGTCTGGCAAAAGTTATGGGAGAAACTGGTACCCCAGCCCCAGAAGCCGGAGCTGGGATCGGAACGCAGTCACTTTCTCCCTCCTCTCTGATCCTTGTGTCACCCGACTCTGGAATCGTGAAGGGTTTCTGTCTTGGTCTCCCCCATTCAACAACAGGTCCAGGAAAGAGGGTAGCCGTCTCTTCTGCCCATAACCCGTGCTGTTTCCAGGGATTTGGAAAAGCAGACACACGCACCCCACATCTAGCACTCCCCGGACTAGGGTCCAGGGCCCAAACCCAGGGCTTTGCGTGTGTTGTACAGGTTGTGCCCTGTGCAAGGAGGTCTGAAGACCAACCTGTTCTCTGCCTGCCAAGCAATGAGTCAGCCAGGCTGAGACCACCCAGAATAAGGGACACCTTCTTTCCAGTTTGTACCAAGGCACCAAAGACCCCAATAACAGGTATGCCCAGACCAATACAATAATGGAGGATAGCCCAGTATTACAGGACCGTGAGTTTTCCAACCTGGCCTCACTCCTTCAGCAACTCGCCCCCCTCCCCTCCAGCCCCACAGGTACTCTTCAAGCCTCAGACGCTACACAGGCACCCACCGGGGCCCATCCCTAAACAGCCCATGATCCACCCCAGACATGATCTCATTCATCTGATCCAAATGAAGGCAGGTCTTCCAATACCCAGTGAAAACTAGGTAGCTGAGTGATCCAGTGAGGCTGAAAGGAGGTATATGTTTAAGCCCTCACCTGGTTCCCCAGCCAGGGACAAGCAACCAGCTCTCCCCCCTGGACAGCCCCACCTCCTGGCAGGATTAATTCTCAGTAAGCCCTGCACTGTCATCAAGGATTCCAGGAGTGGGGTCCATTTGGAGCCAGTAGCCAGGGAGTCAGGCATGGCCCGGACACAGGAAACACACACACACACACACACACACACACACACACACACACACACACAGAAGACCTCAAGTCTTCCTAAGCCTGCTGTCCCCTGCTTTCATCCACAAGGTTTGCACTCTATAGCTGGGGAAAGGTGCACTCAGATGGGGAGTTAGGATGAGGCAGAGTAAAGGGGTTGAATTGTTCCCAGCAGGCACAGATGTGGGGCAAGGACAAAAGAGGCTGCACAGGGCTCAGGCCAAGCTCAGGAATGTAGCAGGTGGGGCTGTTGGTGCCCTGGCCGGGCCCGCGTGGGCAGGCAGCTCAGCCCGTGCCCACCCCAGGGCTGGCGCCCAGTCCTGTTCACACCCTTTCCCGTGGGCTGGGGAACACACGTTAAGAAATTCCCACGATTCCCAGCAGCCCGAGTGGCCCAGCCCATCTCGGCACCTCCACAGCAGGGCACACTCAGAAGGGGCAGGACCTCAACGGTACAAAACCTAAGTTAAGATCAACTTTGAGTCCCCCCCCCCCCCGCCCCCACCCCCATCCCTCTGTCAAGCCTCCTGAGTGAACAGGGGCCTCCCTGGGAAACAAAGCAGAGTTCACTGCCTGATCCGGACAGGCAAAGATTCTTGTCTGGGGTGGGGCATGAAAGGGAAAAAGGACAGGGGAATGGTTAAAACCTGGCTCTTTGGTCCTTCCTCTGCTGCAAAAACTCCACTGTTGGCTATAGTTATACGAGGGTCTCGGTGGGCAGTGAGGGACTGACAGAGGTGTCGCTTCTGGGTAACAGAACACTTTGATGCCTGACCAGTGAGCAGCCTGGCTTCCGTGACATCATCAGCAGGCAGACCCCCAGAGCCCAGTCTCCAACCCATCAACTCTCTCTTGTAGTGAGACCTCTGTCCCACTCCAGGATCCAAACCCACCTCCCACCTCCAGCCAGGATGGCAGGGCGTGGAATGAGGGAAACCGGCCCCGCCTCACCCCACAAGCTCATGGCTAGACCAGGGGAGGTAGGGCAAAGACTCCCCCACCCCATTCATGAGTAATAAAAACTCTGGCAGAGGGTGGGAGGAGAAGGGCAGACAAATAAGGGAGGCATGGAACAATGCAATGACCCCAAGGCCACAAGTTCACAGGGCTGCCCTGCAGGGATCTGTCCCTCAAACAACTCCCTCAGAATTCCTGGGGAGTCAGGTGTCCCTTCAACAGCCTCTCTGGAACCTGGACTCCAGCACCAACAGGCAACCTTCTCCCAGGTCCTGAGCACTGCAGCCTGGGGTCCCCTCCCCAGGTCACAGACAGTTGGGTGGAGCTGTCTGAACCAAACCCTGTGAACCTGAGATTACCCAGAATCTGAGATCAGTTGCAAAGACCTCATCAGAAAGCTGCAAGCCCAGACATCCCATCCCATGGGCACAAAAGACCTATGATCTTGACCCCTGCTGACTGTGGCCCTGGCAGATCACTTTCCCCAGCCTCCAAGAGCTCCCTCCACCTTGTGCCTCCCCCAAGCTGGGCCACCAGAAGCCCAGGATTATCAGAGCCAGGAGGGGTGGCTGACTTGGATCTCTAGGCCCCAAACTAAGGGAAGGGGGAGAGAACAGGAAAGGAAAAAAGGCACCAGGCTGACAAATTCATTTTTGCAATCGGCCCATTTCTGTTTGTCTGCTCAGACGCAGCTCCAGGCATCTGCACAAGCCAGATGGAGGAGGCTGCTATTTCTAGAAAAAAAAAAGGGGGGGGGGGGGGAATGAGAGGGGAGGGAGGGAGGAGGTGGAGGCAGAGGGCAGAAGACCGGGTCTGTTTGCCCTAAAACCTCAGGCAGACCGATACCCCCCTCCCCAGCACTACCAGACAGGGTCCTCATTCAAGAAAGGGCTGAGGCGGGGGCTGGGGTGAGGTGGGGTAGGGGAGAAGAAAGGCAGAGAAAGTTTAATTAGCCAAAGTCGACTACAATAGGCCCCCTCATGGGCTGCATCAGGTTTTCATTCATGAGCAAGCGACAGTGCTCCAAAAATGCCAAGAACCGCCCCCCCTCGCAGTCTCTCCCCCACCCCCCCCCAACAGGAGTGCGTCCTCTAGCAGGCTGGCTGAGCCTGATGCCGTGTTCCAGACATCCCTCCTCAAAGGGATGTGAGTAGGAAGAATTAATTATTAAAGAGCAGCTGGTATTTCGGCACCGACTGCACTCCCCCCAGTTCCTATAGCTGATCCCCCTCCCCCTTAGGCAGAAACACAAACTACACCACCCCCCATCCCCAGGCCCCATTTCTAAACACATAGCTAAGATGCCACCCCTAGGGAAAGGAAAGCAAACCTTTGTCTCTGCTGCTACTTGGAGTGGGTGGGGCATGTGATACCGCTGCCCCCCACCTCCATTACTAGGTCCAGCTACTGGGGAGGATATACTGGGGAGGAAGGGAAGGCTGGCACAGAGTTAACATGTCCTCCAGCCTTGCCCCCCAAGTAACTTACACCTGGTCTCTGTCTCTCTGGCCCCTGACATGCATATACAGGACAGAGTGGGGATCCTGGGGGCCCACCCCTCTAACTCAGAAAGACCTCCGCCTGCCTTATCAAGACAGAGTCCACATTTAAGTCCAAGGGGAGACAGAGCAAAGAGAGGATTCAAAAGGGGCAGGGCGCAAACCAAGATGTCCCAAGCTTTGTGTTTTAGGAAGGAGAGAAGACTGGAAGGAAGAAGCAGGCAGCCCCCAACATGGCTCACCCACCAGCCCCAGCCCAGCCCAGCCCAGCCCAGCCCAGCATCTCAACAGCCAGCACAGACTCCGGGGCCCTCGCACCTGAACTCGGACTGAGGATCCTTTCTGCCTAAGTCCTCGGAACCTGAAGAGGCCCGGGGCAAGACCCAGTCTCCAGCTCCAGTCCTGCAGGTCAGTCTGGCCAGGAGTCCCTCTGGCCAAGCCTCCTGGATCTCCCATCCCCTGCCTCCTTTTGTTCCTCAGATCTGGCATCATCCTCCCTTCTCAGGTGAACCCAATCATCACCATCATCACCCCATATTGCCAAAACTAATTCCAGGCCCCAGAAGCACAGGGATCACTGTCAGGGTGGTGGGTCTCTTGAGCACCCCCCCCCCAAAGTAACTGCAGCTACTCTTCCTCTTTGGGGACACACCTCATCTCAGAAGGCCAACAGTGGAGGTATCAGATGGTCACCTCTTCCCCCAAATGAGGCACCCCCACCTTCCCCTCTTCTCCCCCCAACAACCAGACTCCCAAATCAATTCCTTATCACCCAGCCAGTTCTCATCTTCCCCAGGGCCCCAGAGAAGGGTGGGGTAGGGAGGCAGCCTCCCTCAAGTTAAAAGGCAAGAGCAGACCCTGCCTCTATGAGATACGGATCCAGGATTAAAAACGGGGGGCATCCACCCCAGACAGGAAGGAGGGTAGCTTTCATCTCTCTCTGGCCCCAGGGTGTCAGACGGTGGAGAGGGTGGGAACAAACGCAATAACGCCTCACGGGGGAGGGGGTGAGAATAATGGGAGAGAGAAGTAAGGTGGGCCCACAGGCCCCCCCCTCACGCACGGAAGTCAAGGACACAAAATCAAGGATGCGTTCTTAGGTCTGGGTGGAAGCGCTGCGGGGTGGGCAGCGCCCCTCACCTCAGAGTACCAAGAAAGGAGTGTCCAGCGTAGAGGGGTCTGCATAGAATCCGGGTGCAGGGCTCAAATCGCTCTGCAACGCAACATGCGCCGCCTGGGAAGGGGCAAATCAGGAAGCCCCGGCTGGTCTCCGGGCCATTTGGGGGTGCGGGTCGCGGGGAGGCGGGCCCCTCCCTCACCTGCAGGGAACGCGCCCCTGCACGGGAGTGGCGGGGAGGGGCGCGCGCAATAACCCCGAGGCCCGGCTCCCGGGCTGGCGATGCTCCCGGGGGGCGCCGCCGGGCACCGGGAGCCGGGAGGAAGGAAGGGGGGCGCGGAGCTCGGCGCGCGCGCGGGGAGCCCGCGGGCAGCGACGGCAGGAGGAGGGGGCGCCGCCTCGCGTCGCGGGCACCCGGGGGAGATGGGATCCGGGGTGGTTCGGCGGGCTCACCCCCTACGGCTCGAGCTCCGGCTTCGCGGGCGGCGGCGGCAGCAGCGGCGGCGGCAGCAGCGGCAGCGCCTCCTCGACGGCTCCTCCATCTTTGCGGCGGCTCCTCCGGCTCCGCTCGCCGCCGCCACCAACAACAACATTCGGAGACGTCACTCCCGTCACGTGACCCGACCCAGAGCTAAAAATAGACCCAGACCCCCCCCCCCCCCCAACACCCTAGCTTCAGCCACCACCAACTCCTCCCCTCCCTCTCGGCCCTCCCCGCCGGGCGGGGCCAGCAGCGCCACCGGGATAGGTTCTTAAAGGGCCGACACCCAGCAAAGGGTTGGGCTGGGGAGGGGGTGGAAGGCAAGGGATCCGAGCCCTGCGACCGAGCCCTGCGAGAAGGGGTGGAAGGAGCGCTGCAGGGGACCCGGTCTGACTCCTGGGCCCCGACCTTTGGGACGCTCGACTTTCCTCCCTGCGCTCCCTCGACTTCCTTTTCAAACCGTGGATGGTGCAATCGTTGCCTGCCTAAGCTTCTCCCTGACCCGTCCTCCCGCGGTGGGGGAGGGCAACTGGAGATGGGTTCCTAGCGACTGGGAGAGCCGCCGAGACCCCACCTAGGGGGCTAGGCTGGAGGCGGAGGGCTGGCACAGGTCCCGAATCCGCCAGATCCCACCGCCCACACTGCATCCTTGCCAGGGAAAGGAGAAACTGAGAAAGGGTAGAGTATGGCTGTAACAGTTCAAGGCCTTCAAAAGGAAGACTTCCGGTTCCCGACTTTGATGCCCTGCTCCTCTACAACTCCCCTTAGGACACTCTATGAGTATGTGTAATTAAACCCAGACAGTTTGTCAATGACCGGTAATTTCACTAACAAAAGTTTTTTCTGAGGAAGTGGGAATTGCGTTCAAAAATATGTACAGAGGTAAGAAGGTTCTTTATAATAATGTGAAAAGTTGGAAACAACCTAACTAGTCATCAGTAGGGAACTGGCGTACACCCACTAAGCAGCATACCATCCAGACATTAAAAATTATGCACGTCTATGTTGACCTGAAAGATGCACACGATACACTGTTCTCTTGAAAATGATTGATCCGGGGATGCCTGGGTGGCTCAGTGGGTTGGGCGTCTGACTTCGGCTCGGGTCATGATCTCCTGGTTTGAGTTCCAACCCCCCCCCCCCCCCCCCCCCCCCGTGGGGCTCTGTGCTGACAGCTCTGGCCTGGAGCCTGCTTCACATTCTGTGTCTTCTCCTCTCTCTGCCCCTCCCCTGCTCATGCTCTGTCTCTCTGTCTCTCAATAATAAATAAACGTTAAAATTTTTTTAAAAAGAAAAAAAAAAAGAAAATCATTGATCCAGCATTACAGAACTGTTTCATTACTGTACACGACAAACTAGATCCATATGTCTGAATACGTATGCGTATAAAAAAGCCTAAAATAATATATACCTAAATATTTACCTTTGCTTTCTTCATCTTTTTCTGTATAGCTGAAGTTTTTCTGTATATCTGATTTGCTTAATCAGAAAAAGTAAATGACCGAAATAAATGTTTCTGTAATGAATGATAAAGGTTCTTCCTACAAAGTGTCTCGGGAATCAGTCCACTCTGACCCATCTCTAACCCCACCCCTTGGTCTAAAACAAATCATACCTCACCTGAAATACTAGCTGCCTCCATGACAGGTCCATTCCCTGCCTCCATCCCAGTGTTCTTCCAAAGCCAGGGTGACCCCTTCAGAACACACATCTAATAGAGGGAGGGCTTAAAACCTTTCCATTTTTGTCACTGAAATCTGTATCTGGCCCAGGAAAGTGGTTTCCAAACTTTGGGGTACCTACAAATTACCTTTTTCAGTGGGGATGGGACCACAAATATTATAAGTACCCCAGGGGATTTTGCTGCAGCCAGCCCTTTCTTCATACTTGGAGAAAAAAGCAAACAGCCTAGAAGCTTCTACATGATCTGGTCCCTACCCACCTCACCTTTCTTCCTTTAGCTGGCTTTCTCTTATGTTCTTGAACTGTGTGCCCCTTGCTCCTCAGGGCCTTTGCATACGCTTTTTTTTTTTTTTTTTTAATTTGTGGAATGCTCCACTCCCTTCTTCTCTTTGCCTGGCTAACTCTTACTCATCCATAGAACTCAATAAAATATCACTTCCTGAAAGTGGCCTTCTTTGGTTCTTAAGCTAAATTAATTCCCCTTGTTCTATATGCTTTAACTGACCCTGATAGCAACTTGCAAATATGCACCTACTTATGGCATTATTGGTTCAGTGTCCGTGTCTTCCCCTAAACTGTAAGCTTCTTGAGTGCAGAAACCCTACATTTCCTCTCAGCACAGTGCCTGGAACAACAACAAAAAGACTTAATGAATATTTGTTGAGTGAAATGAATGAGTATTAAAAGATTAAGCTGGGGTGGCTGGGTGCTCAGTCAGCTAAGCCATCAGATTCTTGATCTCTGCTCAGGTCACGATCTCACAGTTCATGAGACTGATCCCCACATGGAGCTCTGCACTGACAGCTTGGAGCCTGCTTGGGATTCTCTCTCTCCCTCTCAAAGTAAATAAACATAAAAAAAATTGGGGCACCGGGGTGGCTCAGTCCATTAAGTGTTGGACTTCAGCTCAGGGCATGATCTTGCACTCCGTGAGTTCGAGCCCCACATCAGGCTCTGTGCTGACAGCTCAGAGCACAAAGCCTGCTTCAGATTCTGTGTCTCCCCCTCTCACTCCCCTCCCCCACTCGATCTCTCAATCAATAAATGTTACAAAAATTAAAAAAAAAAAATTAAGCCAAAGGAAGCACATTCTGACTAGACAATGGACTCTAGGCAGAAAGACCAACCCCCCCCCCCCAGGTCATCCCCTGTCGCTCCAAGACAGGGATCTTCTTGCCTCCACCCCATAAAGATGGTGCCACCCAATTACTGTTACTCTTGATCAACCTTATGTTGTCTCTAGGGCGGTTGGGTTGGGTTGGATTGGGTTGGGATTTTGCTTTCCCAGTGCATGTTTTGCCTACCCAAAAAGAGTATAAGCCACTTGAGAAAGGAGATGAGATCATATTTCTTTGTGCTTTCCCAGTACCTAGCACTGCACCCTGCACATAGCAGGTACTCAGTCAAGGCCTCGGGATACTGAAGACTCTAGAATTTCTTCTCTCAAGATCTCAGAACACAGGGAAAGAATCTCCCCATGTGGGATCATAGATGTCAATAACTGTCACAGAGCACCTTGGCTAGGCCCTTCCCATTCCAGAGACGAGGGGACTGAGGCGCAGCAAAGCTGAGCTGACTCGCCCAACGTCACAAGAGTTCACGCAGGCAAGAACTGGGATTCAAACTCAGGTCCGTCTGTCTCCCAAATACAAGGGACAAGGCCCAAAGGGGCTGGGCTCCCAGCACTGTAGGTGTCTCCTCCAGATGCCCCTGAGATTATCACCTCGGTTCCCCAGGGGCCAAATGCCCCAGGGGTTATAAGAATTCACCACGAGGAGCCCTCAGATTTCCCCTTCTCAGGTAAGCAGGGGTTAAATAATCCTGCACTCACTCTACATTATGTTTTTGAGTACCTGTGGTAGGTGCTGGGGATACAGAAATGAATCTGCCTTTAAGGAACTTAGAGTTCCTCACAGAAAATAAAACTGTCTTTTGTTATGAGTCCCTAGAGTAGGCCCTTGCTAAGACCATTCACCATGGAAACAGGGATCAGGGGTCTGTCTCAAATGCTGCCTCAGTTTCCCAATGTAGAATGAGCCTGCAGATGGAACCTAGTAGATGATTAGGGAACTTCTGTCCCTGGGATCCAATAGTGAATTTGGCCCCTTGGTAGGAAGGAAATCAATCTTGGAGGAGAGCTGGACATTTAACCTATTAGCCTGACAGGTTGGCAGCACTACTGGACTTTAAGAAGAAGCATCAGGGGCACCTGGGTGGCTCAGTCGGTTGAGCGGCCGACTTCGGCTCAGGTCACGATCTCACACTCTGTGAGTTCAAGCCCCGCGTCAGGCTCTGTGCTGACAGCCTGGAGCCTGTTTCGGATTCTGTGTCTCCCTCTCTCTGACCCTCCCCCGTTTATGCTCTGTCTCTCTCTGTCTCAAAAATAAATAAACGTTAAAAAAATTAAAAAAAAAAAAGAAGAAGAAGCATCAGGGGAGAAGAATAAGGATGGCGAACAACGTTGCTAAGGGCTATGGGAGTTGCAACTCCCATTTGGAATCATGAGAAATGCCCTGGCCAGTACCTGGACCAGGAGACAGAACAAGCTTCCTCCATGATCAGTGGACACTCCTGAACTGATAGCACCCGCTGCTGCCACACCCCTCTGGCTCACCCAGGCCTAGGCCCTCCAAAGTTAGCATAGCCTAGGGGCACCTGGTCGGCTGCTCAGTCAGTAAAGCAGATGACTTTTGATCTCAGGGTTGTGAGTTCAAGCCCCGTGTTGGGTGTTGGGATTACTTAAAAATAAATTTAAAAAAAACTAATACAAATTTAAAAAGATAAGGTTAGCATTCCTGGGGAACAGACAGGGCACCCTTACTTCCAAACTCTCACCCAGAATTTCTTATGCAGTAGAAACCCTCAGATCCACAGACAGGATTCCAGAGGCTCTGGTCAGTTCCAGTCTATGGTGGAGGAGCACTTAAGTGGTCTTGCTGGCCTCCAAAGAGTGCCTGGGGTGGAAATAGTCCAATTGTGCCTAAATATAGCCTCCGGCAGAAAATAATATAGAACAAGGGAAAAGTGAGCTGATAAGCCCAAGCAATAGATATTTACTAGATATTTATCAAAGGAAATGTACATTCTTTAAGTCTTTTGTCAATTACCAAGGGTGATTTGTACATAAGGCACCTTGTTTCTATTCCATCCAGCAAGAACTTATTGAGCATATTGAAAGGTTATGAGGCTAACACAGTGCAAGGTACTGTGGGGACTGCACAAAAAAATAAGAAAACAGGACAGGAAGTGAGACAATCTGGGTCCTACAATCAGCTCTATCCCGGTGTGTTGTTGGATGAGTCATTTTCCCTCTGGACCTTCGTGTCCTTATCTGGGAAACAGGACTTGGACTTCTGTTCTCTAAGGTCTCTTTCAGTTCTGACATTCTGTGAATTCCAAATTAGATGTGATGGCAGATGTGACCACATCCAGCATAAAGCTGGACTTCAAAGTTTGGGCTGGACCTTCATTCCCTGAGATGCTTTAAATCCTGCCCTTGGGCTGTTTACAATGTGTTCTAGGGGCAGAAGAGTTTATTTCAGGGCAAACAATTCATGTGCCCTGAGGCACAAAGCAAAGGCGTCACTGAGGACTGAGTTGTGCAGAATATAATGAAAACTGCCCCCAGGATGCCTGAGTTTGGCTCAGGTCTCTCTATGTGACCCTGAATAAGTCCCTTCCTCTCTCTGGGCCTCTGCTTGTGTATCTGTAGGATTAGAGGGTTGGACTGGATTCCCTTCCTTCCAGCTAGAGACTTTTCTGGATGGTCCAACAAGGTGAAGTTGAGAAGGAAGGATGGAAAAGGAGTTCCTTCTTCCTGCCCTTCCTTCCTCTCCCCTAGGGCCCTCTTCTCTGGGCTTAGGGCTGAAGGGAACTGCTTTCAGGCCAGCATCCAGGAAGAGTCATCTTGACTGAGATGTTTTGGGGGAAGAGTGACAGGTGACTGGCAAGCTGCCATTCCTCTGCCAGTTTCCTCATCGGTAAAATGGTATGATTGGATGGCTAACTTCCGAGGATTTTTCCAGCTCTGCGAGCCAACAATTCTACAGTTGTAGCTCACAAAAACAACACCAAAACCAAGAAGGCCTGGCTGGAGGTGAGAGCCTCAGTCATTCACTTGAGTGTTACCTGGCCCTCAACACTTTCTGTCCCTTCCTACGCCACCCAGCTCCTGCCTTCCTGGACCAGAGATCAGGAGCAGGTCCCTGTCTCTATACTCAGTAATGACCAAGCCTGGGGAAAGCCAGCCAGCATCATGGCTCATAGATTAAGTTATGAATTTTTTTTTTAAGCTTCTTTATTGTGAGAGAGACAGAGACAGCGTGAGTGGGTGAGGGGCAGAGAGAGAGGGAGAGAGGGAGAATCCCAAGCAGACTCAGCATGGTCAGCACGCAGAGGCTGACGTGGGACTCAAACTCACAAAACCACAAGATCATGACCTGAGCCGAAATCAAGAGTCAGACACTTAGCTGACTGAGCCACTCAGGCCCCATGAATTTGCTTGAAATAGACTGTTCTGGGGGCGCGTGGGTGGCTCAGTCAATCGTCCAACTTCAGCTCAGGTCATGATCTCGTGGTTCATGAGTTCAAGCCTGGCATTGGGCTCTCTCCTGTCAGCACAGAGTCCACTTCAGATCCTGTGTCTCCCCTTTCTGCCGCTAACCCCTCTCAAAAATGAATAAACATTAAAAAAAAAATAGACTGCTCTGGGCGCAGCTACCACAATTTGTCATGGTGCATTCACACACACACACACACACACACACACACACACACACACACATACACAAAGAGAACGAGCAGAGGGGCACCTGGGTGGCTCAGTGGGTTAAGCGTTTGACTTGATCTCTGCTCAGGTCATGATCTCATGGTTTGTGAGATCAAGTTCTGTGTCGGGCTCTGTGCTCACAGCACAGAGCCTGCTTAGGATTCTCTCTCTGCCTCTGTCTCTCTCTCTCTCTCTCTCTCTCTCTCTCTCAAAATAAATAAACTTAAAAAGAGTGGGGCGGGGGGGTGGAGAGAGCAGCTTCTCTGCCAGACCTCTGGTCACATCTACCAAGAGCCTCCCACAGCAGCCAGGTAGGTACCTGCTAAGGGACAGCAGGTGACCGGAAGGCCTAGCACAGAAGACAATGCTTCTTAGCCCAGGTCCCCCCACGAGCCTGGAGCGGTTCACACAGAACCTTCTTACCCCTCTAACAGCAAGAAGAGTAGGAGGTCCAGGGAGATGGCTGAAAAGGAAGCCTATCCTCTTCCCCACATCACTGCTGGGACCTGGAGATGAGGCCCGGGATTTCCTGGACTATACAGGGCTCCTCTCTGCCTGCTCAAGAGTCGAGGCCACATGAACACAAGACTGGAAGTGACAGCTGTGGTCAGTCACATCCCACATGTCCGCAGGTTCCTCCAGAAGCTCTTCTCTGGGCAGAGCATGGGTGTTTGGGAGGGAACAGAGTATGCAAATGTGCCTGCCCTCTCAGAACTTTATGATCCTTTGGAAACAACAGAGCCCCAGAAAACAAGATGGAGCGGTGGGGAAGGAGGGAGTCCGGGAGACACAGGTCAGGTTGGCCTAGAAGCTCACGCACATCATCTGCTCTCTCTGAGCCTCAGTTTCCCCTCTGTGATTGGAGGTTTGGACCCTCTTTTTCTGGAAGACCCTCTTGGCCCAAAGGTCATAAAACAAAAGAGAACAAGACATGGACTTACATGCTATGTGGAGGGGCAAGGACTATCACCACTCAAAACCCGGCCTAATTGCCTTCCCTCCAGCAAAGAGTCTTCAGGTGACATACGTTTCGCCCCCCCTTTTTGTAAATATTTGTCGAGCGACTTCCTTTTTGAAGGGCCTTGTCTCCTATGTTCTCGTTCTCACAACTCTACAAGGCCGATATTATGAACTCCATCTTGTAGACAAGGCGAGGAGGACCAGGGAGGTTGAGCAACCAGTATGTGGCAGGCCAGGACACAACCCAGGCTCTCTGGGTACAGCACCAGGTGAGGTCTCCCCAGCTTTGAGGGGGGTCTTCCCCAAACGGGCAGAGACAGCTCTGTCATCTTTCTCCAGGAAACTCCTTGAGGACCCAGGACCTCCACAGGAAATCCTTGATTCATATGTCTGGAAGGCACATTCCATCATCCTTAAGCAGGAGGGTCGCAGCAGACAACAGACTTTCCCTGTACCATTCGGTGTCATCCTCTGACCCATAGGTGGGTGTGATTGTTATTAGCTCACTTTTAAGATGAGGTTCAGGAGGGGCGCCTGAGTGGCTAAGTTGGTTGAGCATCCGACTCTTGGTTTTGGTGCAGGGCATGATCCCAAGGCTCCTGGGATCAAGCCCCGCATCGGGCTCCATGCTGAGCGTGGAGCCCGCTTAAGAGTCTCTCTCACTCTCGCCTGCTCTCTATCTAAAAAAAAAAAAAAAAAAAAAAAAAAAAAAAGATGAAGTTCAAGAGACTTAACAAACCTGCCAAAAGCCACAAACCCAGTAAGTGAAGATGCCTCCCTGGCCCAGACCCCTGTCTCTACACTCAGCAACGGCCATGCCTGGGGAAAGCTAGCGTCATGGCTCCTACAAGCTAGGCATTTGTTTAAAAACAAAGACTATTCTGGGGCGCCTGGGTAGCTCAGTTGGTTAAACGTCTGGGTCTTGATCTTGGCTCAGGTCATCTCACCCAGGTCATGATCACTCAGGTCATGATCTCACTTGATCTTGGCTCAGGTCATGTGTGATCTGACAGTAGGAAGCCTGCTTGGCCTGCACGGACAGTGCTGGGATTATGTCTCTCCCTCTCTCTGCCCCTCCCTCACTTGCTCGTGCTCTCTCTCTAAAAATAAATAAATAAACTTAAAAAAATAAAATAAAGTAAAAACAAAGGCTATTCTGGGTGCAGCTATTGCCCAGGTTTGTGGAGCCCAGAGCTTGCTTGTTTTAACCATTGGATTCCACCCCAAAGACGAGTATAAAGACCCAGTTGGCCACTTCCTAGCCATGAACTTGGAAACGTACTTAAAACTCTTCGAATCTGTTTTATCACCTCTAAAGACGGACAACATCCTCCTCACTGCGTTGTTGGGGCCTGACACCCAGTACTTGTGTGAAAGGCTGGCCGGCTAGGCTCCAGGTAAGCCCCTCCTCCCCCTGCAACCTCGGTGTTACCACTCCAGGGTTCTGAGGTGGTTGATAGGCTACCGGCCACTCCCATTCCCTGGGCAAGGTACTCACCTTCCTCACCGGAAATGACTCCTTCCCCACCCTCTCTCACCTTGCTGTTTCTGGCTCCTGAGCTCCCCATTTCACACTCCCAGGCTTTATAGAATTGCCCTGGGGATGGGTGGGGGTGCAAGCCCAGATATCCACCCCCAAGTCTGTTTCCCTGCTCCAGGAAACCTGCAGGAGCAAGGACTCCAGGCGAGGGTAGCCAGAATTAGCAAATAAAAATACATACAGGATGCGCAGTTATATTTGAATTTCAGATAAAGAAAGAATAATTTTGTATACTTATTATATTAAGCTCATCACTTTTTAAAACTTATTTATTTTTATACTTATATTAAAAGATTATTCCTTATCTGAAATTCAAATTTAAGTGGGTGTCCTTTATTTTATCTGGCATCCACGCCCCAGATCCCCTTGGAAGACTGACCTTAATGGCAGACAGCCCAGGAAATGGCTTTTATCAGGAGTTTTTAAGCACTTTTAAGTACAATTTGCATAACATAAGTTACCCATGTTCGGTGTGCAAGTCAATATTTGTTAGTAAATTTACCACGTTGTACAACCATCACAAAAATCCAGCTTTAAAACATTGTCATCACCCCAATAAGTACCCATTTACAATTAATTCCCATGACTGTGCCCACAAATTGCTTTTTTAAACATTTAATAAATCGTTTTTTCTCCTGTATAAAGCCACAAATTCTTTTTTTTTTTTTTTTTAAGTTTTTAAAATTTATTTTGGGAGAGACAGAGTGTGAGCAGGGGAGGGACAGAGAGAGAGGCAGAAAGAGAGAATCCCAAGCAGGCTTCTCGCTGTCAGCACAGAGCTGAAATCAAGGGTCCCACGCTTCACCAACAGAGCCACCCAAGCGCCCTTCAATTATTATTTTCTTAGGATAAATTCTTAGAAGTGGAGTTGTTTTGTCAAAGGGTCTACACATTTTTAAGGCTTTGGATAGTATTTTCCGACCCAGTAAGGGACACTACCATGGGACCCGTTGTCCAAGTCAGAAGCCTCAGGTAGGGGGTTCAGTACAAGAGAAGACGACTGACTGGCTGAAGGCTGACGTGGGAGTGGCGGTGTATAGGTGATAGGGGGAACAAGCGGCGGGGGGGGGGTGCAGAGGAGAGAAGCTACCAGGCATTGAAGACTGTCAGGTACTGGGGATACTGGGGAGACACCATGTAGGACTTCCTTGGAAACCAGAGGAATACTCTTGCCCACCCCCCCCCACCCCCACCAGCCACAGGTGCTCGAGGCAGCACACTTCGGGAACTCCTTCCCTGCCACCCCCTGTTCCTCTTGAAGCTCCTCCAAGCAAGCTGGATGCCAGCTCTCCAAGATCCAGCCAGCTGCAGCCTGCCCAGAGTCCTGCCCACCCCCACAGCTCTGAGTGGGTCAGTCTGGCTTCCAAAGGCGGACCCTGGCACCCCACCAGGGGTCCAGCCTCCTTTCCCCTCCCCCTCCCCCAACCTTGGAGGAAGACCAACTGGGAGGGGCTAGAGCAGGTGGGTGTCGGATTGGGGGCGTAGATCTTGAGATGACTCATAAGGCCACCCGCCACCCGACGGGAGAAAGGGGCTGGGGGATGAATGGATTGCAAACCAGAGGGAGGGGCTGAGGAGATGAGCTTTGGTGCCTTGATTCGCCCGCGTCAGTTTCTTCAACATCTGCAGTGCGTGGGGTTGAGCGATCCCACTGGGGGGTTGTAGGGGGTAGGGCTGGGAGGCTGGCTGACGTTTGCTTCCCGCCTGCTGGGTCGGCCGAGCAGTTCATGAATGACTCACCTCATTGTCAGGCTGATTCACTGCTCTCCTGGGGACTTGGAGGGCGGGGGGAGGCTGCAGCAGCCCCCTCTGTACGACTCAGCCTGTCGCACACACACGCACACGGGCGCGCACACGGGCGCACACGCGCGCGCGCGCGGGGGCGGGGCTCCAGCGGGTCCACTTACCTGCTGGGGTCAGTGCCCCATAGATGGGTTTCTGGGATAAGACGGAGGGGGTTGCACACCACTTGGTCTGTGGAGAACAAGTCTTGAGGTTTCTGTCTAGTCTACCCATGGCTATTTACATTCAAATTAATTAAAATTAAATACAAAAAACTTCAGTTCCTCAGTTTCACTAGCCACATTCCAAGTGCTCAAAGCCTCAGGTTACTAGTGACTACTCCATCGCACAGAGTGGATAGAAAACACCTCCATCAACACAGAATGGTCTATCAGTAGCGCTGGTCTGCACAACCTTCACGCACACAAAGCCACACAAACAGATCAGCCCTCCCCCAGCCCAGACGCTCAGCACCCCCACCCACTATGCAGCACGCAACAGTCATTTCATTCCATACACACGCTCACACAGCACCCAACTGCCAACGTGGCCACGCGAGACTCACAATGTCCATACCAAGGAAAATCTAAACACAAACACACAAACACACACATCAGCACACCGATTCACATACAACTGTTGGCACAATAAAAATACAAGTTAGGGGAAAATGCATTTGCAAACATGCTGAAATAGATACAAACTCAAACCATGTGGTTCTCATAACAAATCTCAGCACATGTTTGCCAACTCAAGTAGGGGGGAAGGGAACCCACATTGTTGAGTCCCTGCCAAAGTGCCAGGCATGGAGTTAGCCATTTCAATGCGTTAATTCAGTTAATCTCACAGCAACTTTGCAAGGAAGGTATATTGTCCCATTTCTATAGATGAGGCAGCTAAGTTTCAGAGAAGAAAAGTAACTTAACACAAACCGTCACACAGCCAGTTAGCAACAGGGTCAAATACAAACCAAGATTTGTTTAACTTCTTGGTCAATGCAGCATGCTGTCTCCAAACACACATGCACTGGCATCGGTGCACGTGCACACACACATGCACGCGCACGCGCACACACACACACACACACACACATATACACTCAAGGTGCGTCCTCCTTTGTACCTAAGAAGGTGAGTCTCCTCATCCAGCAACTGCAGGATTTGGGGAAGTAAGCAGATTCATTTATACTCCCTCTTGACAAATGGCATTAAGTCATTCAACAAATGCTTGCTAAGTGTCTTCCGTGTTCAAGTCCTATTCCAAGTACCAGTTCACAAAAGGAACGCCACAGTTGTCGCCCTGAAGGAGTTTGAAATCCAGCAAAGAGGTGTGAGGGAAGCCTAAAGACAATACAAGGTATATAAGAGACCCAAGTCATAATGGAAGTAGGCCAAAATTGCAGGGAACCAAAGAGAAGGTACCTTCTGGGTAAGATCTCCTGGGGCAGTAAGGAAGGCTTCTTAGAGGAGGCAGCCTGTGAGCCAGGGCATGAAGAACGAGTGGGGTGGAGAAGGATTGGTATTGATTAGGAGATTGGTTGAGAGATGAGCTAGGGCAGGGAGGCACACACCAGGCCATTGCAGGCCCTGGGGATTTTATATGTCATCCCTCAGCAACTGAGAGGACTGAAATTTTGTTATGATGGAAAATAGTATCCCATTGGCATGTTAGAAAGAATGGACAGAGGGAAGAGAGCTTGGACTAGGGAGACCATGCAGGAAGCTACCACCATAGCTCAGGTGGGAGATTGTAAGGCCTGATGTACATACAGTTGGAAGGCATCTGGACAAGGTGAGGGATAGATGGGGATGGGGGAGTTGGGGTGTATCCTAGTCCCAAGAAAGAGCAAGGCAACAGGTTTCTGATCCCTGAAAATGTGATCAAAGCCATGTATTCTCGCTCAGAAGAGGGCATATAGGCATAGGTGCACAGTTTTTGTGCATAATTATAATTATAGGGGGCTTATATTCCCTGAAGCCCCAGGTTAAGAACCCCGTTCCTTGGAATTCTAACAGGCAGAACGACATAGTGGTTAAACCTGTGTGGAATCGGACTGCCTGCCTCCTCATCTCAGCTCCACCACCTATTAACTATAGGAGCTTGGGCAAGACATTGACCTTTTCCTCCTCTGTAAGGCAGAAGTAGTCCTAGCACCTATGTCGAGGCTTGTTACAATGATCAAGTGAGCCAATACATGGAAAGTTCCAGAACAGTGCTCAGGAAGTACCGGCTGTTATAATGGGTTACATCAGAGTGCTATTAAGACCCTCTCACTACACTCACTCCTTTTTGTACCCCACTTCATAGCTGGGGGGCTGGTGTCTTCTCGTGTGGCCCTCTAGCCCAAGTCCGGGCAGCCCACTTTGCCCTTTCCCGGAACCCACCCCTTCCTTTTTGGCCTGAGTCTCCATTATCCTCAAGGTTGGTTCTTAGAGTGAACACTAACCTCTCTTCTAGGAGGAGGGAGAAAAGGATCGAGGTCCCATCACCATGGAGACCCAATCCTTGCTTTTCCCTTAAGATGACATTTGATTTGGGGGAAGGGAGACCCTTCAGTACGGGGGTCCTTCCCAACTGTAAAATCGCAGACCACCTCCTCACTGTGTCCTGCCATCTCCTCTCTAAAATGTCGCAGGTCCACATTTTCCCTTTGCTCCAACCACCTATCCCCAACTCCATCCAGGTTCTAACAAGAGGTGGGGCAGTAGATGGCCAAGTTCATTTAACTTAGAAAAGTGATGGAGGAGAAAATAGGATTTCCCATCAGAAGATCCACCACTAAGTGACTGTGTGACCCTCAGGGGGTCTCTTATCCCCTGGACCTCAGTTTCCTAACCTGTAAAATAATACTGGCCCCTCACTCTTCACGGGATCTTTGTGGAGACAAAATGAGCTCGTGATTAATACTGGAAGCCTCAGACTCCAGTGTGGATAGGAATTGCTATTAGTCCTCTTGGCCTTTTGGGGTCTGTGATCCCCCTTCAGCTGGAGCTGACAGAGCCCGGATGCCTGAGGGGCCCTGAGACTGGGTCTCCAGGATCATCCATAGCTGAGCAGGAAGAGCTGTGCCCAGGATTCCAGTAAGGAGAGGAGGTCCCAGGTCAGACGAAGCACAGAGGCTATGAAGGAATTCCCAGCTTGGATGAGAGGAGTCCAGCTTTTCACCTCCCATTGCCATTTTGGCTTCCATTCTGACATGTGATGGGTAAACTGGTCCACATGAAGCTAGGACGGCTGTCCAGAGGTGAGGCCAGTCCAGGCCACCCTAGAGAAGATCCAAGGCTGGCTCAGATCAGATCACACCATTAAGAACTTGAATCAGCTACTTTCTTCCTGCCTTTTGAGTCCTCAAAACTATGCAACTCTAGGGGCACCTGGGTAGCACTGTTGGTTAAGCCTCAGACTCTTTTTTTTTTTTTAATTTTTTTTTTAAACGTTTATTTATTTTTGAGACAGAGAGAGGCAGAGCATGAACAGGGGAGGGGCAGAGAGAGAGGGAGACACAGAATCTGAAAGAGGCTCCAGGCTTCGAGCTGTCAGCACAGAGCCCGATGCGGGGCTCAAACTCACAGACCGCGAGATCATGACCTGAGCGGAAGTCGGACGCTTAACTGACCGAGCCACCCAGGCGCCCCTTGCCTCAGACTCTTGATCTCAACTCAGGTCTTGATCTCAGGGTCATGAGTTCGGGCCCCATGTTGGGCTCCAAGCTGGGTGGGAAGCCTACTTATAAATAAATAAATAAATAAATAAATAAATAAATAAATAAACAAACAAACAAATAAATGACTATGCGGCTCTCATGTCACTCCCTATAGTGACAAGCAAGAAGGAAAACAGGAGGACTGAGGACTGGCTCAGTGATAAGAGCTAACTAGCTATGCCAGCTCACTGGGACCCTGTGCATCTCTCTGCACAACTATCCTAGACTATTTTTTGACCTATGTCTCCTTGACTTGTGACCTTGAGGGACAAGGACTCTTCTTAACGTCTCTATCCCCAGTGTTAAGCATTGTGCCAGATACACGGTAGTCATTGTGTCATTCATTCAATAATTCTATTGAGAGTTGTGCTAAGTGCTGGAGATACAAAATTGAACAAGCCAAAGTCCCTGCCCCCATGGAACTCATATTTTTTGCTTGTTTGTTGTTTGTTTGATTGGTTTGTTTTGGTTTTGGTGCTGAAACCCGGGAGCTCATATTTGAGTGAGGAAGACACACAATAAAGATGTAAACCATGGGCGGAGGGATGTTACCTGAGAGACCAGTGACAGGGAAGATCTGAGATCTAAGCTGAAATATGAAGGATAAAAAGAGCAAGACCAAGAACATCTTTGCTTAATACCTACGTGTTGCAAGGATGGATGGACAGATGAATGGACAGACAGACCAATGGGGAGGATTCTGATGTGAATGAGACTCACGCTCTAGTGCCAGGTCCCTGGTGTGCTTAACTCTAGAGAGGAGGGTGTGGGCGGCACTGGGGACCCAGGATTCCCAGCCTGCTCTCCCAGAACTCCTGTTGAAGCCGCCGACCTGACCCGAGGGGCCGCTGGGGGGCGACCGAGAGCCCATTCATTTCCCTTTAAGGCCGAGGCGGAAGACTGACGAGGAAGGGCCTTTGTGTCGGCGGGATAGAAATAGGCCAGCCCCTTTAAGAGGGCGGAGACTCGGGAGTCGCGGCCGCTTCGAAAGTGGCCTCGGGCGCTGGTGCTCGGCTTCCCGGGTTTGTCGGCCACCGCCAGGGTCGCTGAGTAGCCTTTCTCCGACCTCGCCTCAGAGACCGTGCGGCCCGGACTCCGACGCTCCCACCGCAACCAAGACCGAGGCCCCGGCGACCCCTCGAGTCGGGGGCTTCCCGGCCACCCCTCTCGCCGGAGCCCGCCGGCCGTCGCCATGGTAATGCCGTGCCCGAGGCCGCAGAACTGCCTTCCGGCTTCCAGCCCTTCTCTCGTGCTAGCTGCAAGGACGGCTAGGGTTTGGGTCAGAGCTTGGTGGCTTCGGGAGACCTAGGTTCTAGTCAGTGCTTGCCCGGAGACCCTTGGGAAGGTCCTCGCCACACACCTCCCTCCCTCTGGGCCTCAGTTTCCCTCCTGTTGCCTTCCATCTCTTCTTGGAGAACTCCTGGTCATCCTCCCCGGTGGGCTCAAACGTCACGCCTCCGGAGCCCCCACCCCCTCCACCTAACCCGGACACTCGGATCGTTGGACGCTTGGGGGTGGGGGTGCCTAACTGTAGCTCTTGCTCTTTTGGCAACCGGGGTTTAGGCACAGCCCGCTGCTCTTGAGTTTGACGCCAGTCTAAGAGCTGGCCACAGTAGCCCTGCTGCCTAGAAAGAAAGAACCGTGGACTGGGACATCCTACCCTCCTGGGACGCTGGCTTTGGGGCATGGGATTAGATAGAAGGAAACCACTGGTTTGGCTTTCAGAAACAAGGCCACTAGCACTGCTGGGCATGCTTGGATTTATGGTGGCCTCTCTCTTGTTTGACATGGGTTCCCCAGGCCAGGTCTTTGGGATGTTGCAAAATCCTTAGGCCCATGTGCACGGCGCGGAGTCCAAAGAATGACCCAGGTTCCCTCTGGCAGCCTTCCTCTTGCCTCCTCCCCCCTCTCCCAGGGCTAATGCAGCTGGATCTGCGTGGATTATTTTACAAGAAGGGATTCTAAATCATCCAAGCCTTTAAGTAAATCCCATCTCTCCCCTCCTCATCCCTTATTCCTCCCTCAGCACTAGCAAAAAAATAAAAATAAAAAACAGTACACCTGGTGGTCGTGTTAGAATTGGAAAGAAGCGTAGTGAGGACAGAATGTACTTGCAAGCAGAATTTCTCCTCCAACCTCAATTGCTTTGTTTTCCTCTCAGGCATGCAGTTTGCAGAAGCTGTTTACTGTGGAAGAGGAGTTTGAAGATGAGGTAAGGAAGTGTTGGTGATCAGAGATAGCAGAGGAGGTCTTGAGTTGTAAACACCCAGACTCAGAACATTTCGAAGCAGCCTGCCCCAGCCTCCTTTCTTTTGACATGTATAGCTTTTTTGTCTGTGAGAGGCTGAGAAAACATGAGACATGTAAACAGCCTACTTAACCGTTTTAGAAACACAAAGCCAGAGACGTGAGGTGCCTAAATGGTAAGGGCCCTGGTCTGGAAGCGATATTATGTGGATGATTCGATTCACCTTTACGATGACATACTTGAGGTGGGAAAGAAAGTTTATGGAGAGCCAGAGACAACACAGTGACTGGATGACGGGAGGCCTGAGGTCAGTCGCCAAGTGGCTATGTGAGCCAGGGAAAATTACTTCATTCTCTGGCCTTCTGTTTTCTACGGTATGAGAGAGATTCTTTTGCTCCAAAGGCTCTTCCCTTCCCTCTTTCTCAGAAGATGAGGGATTAGACTGGATCGGAAGCCAGCACATTAGAATCACCCCTGCTGAGGCCCTAACACATACCAATTAAACCAGGACTTCTAGGGATGGGCCCAGGCAGGGCTATTTCTAATCTGGGGGTATAGTCAGAGATCACTGAACAAGCTAGCCATCCCCACAGCTCTCTTCCTGCTCAGATCCAATGGATATAGTTTCATCTGGGAGGCCCAAAATTGCTACCTGAAATCCTTTTCAGAAAGAGGTAGGATTGAAGTGAGTAAAACCCAAATAGGTAAATTTACCTGCTTAAGAAAACAGCACCAACAATCCGGGTGAGGTCCTCGCCTCCTGATTCCAGTCTACGTATATGGAAACTATTAAGCTGCATTTATAGAGTAGAATTGCTTTACTTTATCGGCGACAAGCCATTCCAGCCTATTTTTGTCTCCCAGCTCTGTGCTTTAAAAATCATGTTTAAGGGGGCGCCTGGGTGGCTCGGTCGGTTAGGCGTCTGACTTCGGCTCAGGTCATGATCTCACGGTCCGTGAGTTCGAGCCCCGCGTCAGGCTCTGTGCTGACGGCTTAGAGCCTGGAGCCTGTTTCAGATTCTGTGTCTCCCTCTCTCTCTGCCTCTCCCCTGTTCATGCTCTGTCTCAAAAATAAACGTTAAAAAAAAAAATTTTTTTTTTTAAATAAAAATCATGTTTAGGAATGGGGCGCTCAGTCAGTTAAGCATCTGACTCTGGCTCAGGTCATGATCTTACATGGTTCGTGGGTTCAAGCCCCACATCAGGCTCTGTGCTGACAGCTCAGAGCCTGGAGCCTGCTTCAGATTCTGTGTCTCTCTCTCTCTGCCCCTCCCCTGCTCATGCTCTGCCTCTCTCTCTCAAAAATAAACATTAAAAAAATTTTTTTAATCATGTTTAGTAAATAACATAAAAATCACATTTAGAATTTGTCCAGATGCCCAGTTTGTACCTAGTATGGTGATGAATGCTGCACCGGGGCCCCACAGTCCTTTTCACAGTTCTTTTGAGGCTTTTGGAACCTGAGGTTTGAAAGGGAAAACAGAACTTCCTCAGATCCCTTAAAAATCAGTCTCTGGGGGCGCCTGGGTGGCTCAGTTGGTTAAGCGTCCGACTTCAGCTCAGGTCATGATCTCACGGTCTGTGAGTTCGAGCCCCGCGTCAGGCTCTGTGCTGACAGCTCAGAGCCTGGAGCCTGTTTCAGATTCTGTGTCTCCCTGTCTCTCTGCCCCTCCCCTGTTCATGCTCTGTCTCTCTCTGTCTCAAAAATAAATAAACGTTAAAAAAAAAAAAAAATTAAAAAAAAAAATCAGTCTCTGGCTTTGCTCATTCACAGAAGCCCTAAGACATAGTGACAGGGGCACATAGGAGTTCTAATCCTGATTCTGTGAAGGTACTTAACTTCTTTGAGTCTCCATTTCTGAATCCATAAAACAGGAATAATAATATCTATTAGGGCCATTGTGAAAATTCATTGCGAGAATTCTGGTAAAATGTTTACATGGTCCCTGGCACCCGGCATGGTTTCAGATTGTTACATGTTTTTGTTATCACTTGGGGACTTTAATTCGGTTTTTAAAAAAATTCAAAATTGCCAGCTTTGTCGAGGAGATGTGTCCTTGTCCTTGTCTTTCAGCTTTCTAGATGTGTATTTACAGGCTGCAAAAGTGGCTAAGTGCCCCACTTGGTTCTTACCAGGTGATGGTAAGACGGCTGGGCCAGCAATGGGATTAAGGATGAAGGTCTCGGGACACCTGGGTGGCTCAGTCAGTTGAGCGACTGACTTCGGTTCACGGTCCATGAGTTCGAGCCCACATCAGGCTCCGTGCTGACAGCTCAGAGCCTGGAGCCTGCTTCTGATTCTGATTCTGTGTCTCCCTCCCTCTCCACCCCTCTCCCACTCATGCTCTGTCTCTCTCTGCCTCAGAAATAAATAAACATTAAAAAAAGTTTTTTTTAAAAAAGAATGAAGGTCTGTGGGGTGCCTGGCCAGCTCAGTGGGTAGAGCACGTTGACTCTTGATCTTGGGGTCGTGAGTTCAAGTCCTACATTGGGCATAGAGATTACTTTAAAAAAAAAAAAAAGAAGAGTGAAGGACTCTGACAGTTCAAGTTTCTGTTCCATGGCCAGTCCGTTTCCCCCTTCCCAAGGCAGATGACATCATGTCTAAGAGTGAGCTCTTTTCTTTTTTTTAATGTTTATTTATTTATTTTGAGAGAGAGAGACAGAGCCTGAGGGTGGGGTGGGACAAAGGGAGAGACACAGAATCCAAAGTGGGCTCCAGGCTCAGAGCTGTCAGCACAGAGCCCGACGCGGGGCTCAAACTCACAGACGCGAGATCATGACCTCAGCCAGAGTCGGAAACTCAGCCGACTGAGCCACCCAGGCACCCCTATGAGTGAGCTCTTTAGGAGAAAAGGGATCTGTCAACCTCCAGGATCATCAGGATTTTATTGCTGCTGTAATTCTAATATTGTTATTATTGCTAAATCCCATGATAGTCCTGCTAGAGTATGCTACACCCCCGATAATACACAAAGCCAGAAAAAACCTTTCTCTGGCCCAGACACTCCAATGCAGCAGCACGGGTTGGGGGTGGAGGGGACCTTCCTGTCAGTTAAATCAGCAGTTCTAACTCAAAAACACCCTCAGAACAGGTCTGTTGCTCTCGAAGGTGTCAATCTCACCTTGCTTCCCAACTGGAATCCATACTTAATTTAACTTGCCTGAAAAGCTATATTTAACTTCTGCCTATTTTGCTGGATCCAAGGCCTCTGGCTTAGTGAAGGCTGTGTGTGTGTGTGTGTGTGTGTGTGTGTGTGTGTGTGTGTGTATGTGTGGTGGAGGAGTGGGGAGGAGTGCGTTGAGAACAGGCAGCATGACCAGCTGGATAGACCCCTGTTGCACAGGCTGGACACCAGAAAGCTTGTTTTCTTGAGATGGGTGTGTGGCCTTGGGTGATTGGATTCCTTTGTGCCCTGGTATGTTTGCTTCTCCTGCCACTCCCCTGACTGCCACCGCTTCCCTGTCCCCCGAGAGAAGCTACCTGAAGACTTAGCCTTAGAATGTTTCTTTCTTGGGGCACCTGGGTGGCTCAGTCGGTTAAGCGGCCGACTTCAGCTCAGGTCATGATTTCGCGGTCTGTGAGTTCGAGCCCCGCGTCGGGCTCTGTGCTGACAGCTCGGAGCCTGGAGCCTGTTTCAGATTCTGTGTCTCCCTCTCTCTGACCCTCCCCCATACATGCTCTGTCTCTCTCTGTCTCAAAATAAATAAACGTTAAAAAAAATTTTTTTTAAAAGAATGTTTCTTTCATTCCTTATTTCCTTTTTTTTTTTTTTTTTTTTTTAAAGATTTTATTTTTAACTAATCTCTATACCCAACGTGGGGCTCAAACTTACAACCCTGAGATCTAGAGTCCCATGCTCCATCGACTGAGCTAGCCAGGCATCCCACCACCTCCAGGATTCTACCAGAAACATTCTGGGGCACCTGGCTGGCTCAGTGGGTGGAACATGAGACTTTTTTTTTTTTTTTTTTAACATTTATTTATTTTTGAAGGGGAGAGAGACAGAGCATGAGCAGGGGAGGGGCAGAGAGAGAGAGGAAGACCTAGAATCTGAAGCAGGCTCCAGGCTCTGAGCTGTCAGCACAGAGCCTGACACGGGGCTCAAACTCACAACCTGTGAGATCATGACCTGGGCTGAAGTCAGATGCTTAACCGACTGAGCCACGAGGCGCCCCTGTGGAGCATGGGACTCGACTCTAGGTTGTAAATTCAAGCCCCACGTTGGATATAGATACTACTTAGAAATAAAATCTTAAAAAAAAAAAAAAGTCTGGAGGTGGGCTCATAGACAAGGTCAAAGATGGTGAGAGACTCCACCGTTGCCTTTCATGGCTTGGTTTCTCACTTGCATATATCTGTGCTTATATACACGCCACATACATGAAACAGTAAGAGCAAGAGTGTTCCTTTGGGGCACCTGGGTGGCTCAGTCGGTTGAGTGTCCAGCTCATATTTTTGGCTCAGTTTCACAGTTCATGAGTTCAAGCCCTGTGTTGGGCTCTGTGCTGACAGCACGGAGCCTGCTTGGGATTCTCTGGTCTCCCTCTCTGTCTGCCCCACCCCCCACTTGTGTGTGTGGGTGTGCGCTCTCTCTCGCTCTCTCTCTCAAAAATAAATAAATAGGGGCGCCTGGGTGGCGCAGTCGGTTAAGCGTCCGACTTCAGCCAGGTCACGATCTCGCGGTCCGTGAGTTCGAGCCCCGCGTCAGGCTCTGGGCTGATGGCTCGGAGCCTGGAGCCTGTTTCCGATTCTGTGTCTCCCTCTCTCTCTGCCCCTCCCCCGTTCATGCTCTGTCTCTCTCTGTCCCAAAAATAAATAAAAAATGTTGAAAAAAAAATTAAAAATTAAAAATAAATAAATAAATAAATAAATAAACGTTAAAAAAAAGAGAGAGACAGAGTGTGTTTCTTGATTTCCAGATGCCAAGACCCACTATCTCTGCTTCTTTGTAGGATTTTTTATCTGCTGTGGAGGATGCAGAGAACGAGTTTGCTGGCTCACGGCCTTTGAATGCTGGATGCCTGAGACCTGTCTCTTCTAGGCCACAGGAGACCGTGTCGGCACAGTCTTCTGGGCAGCTGCTGTCATGCCCCACTGCTCCTTCAGAGGCTTTGGGCCCGTCAGCCCTGGGACTCCGCCTTCCTACCTCCAGCATGCCCAGGGCCATCAGGGACCCGCCTTCCATAAGAACAGCCCCCCTAAGGCCTGTCTCGACTTCTAGCAGCTGGACTGGCCATCAGAGACGAGTGACCCTACCAGAAGTGCTCAAAGAGCCAGCGAGACCCCAGACATCAGCCTCCCACCCCCTGCTCACCTTTGAGAGCCAACAGCAGGTGATTAGTGGCTTTGAGGGGCCTGAACAAGATGAATTTGATAAGGTCCTGGCAAGCATGGAGCTGGAGGGGCCTGGCGTGGAGCTGGAACTTGGAATCAGCAGTGAGGCCACGGGAATCCCGCCCACCTGGCAGCAGGAGGACTTAGCTTTGGCTAAAAAGGCTCGCGTAGCTGAGCTGAGCAGGTCTTGCCAAAAGGGGCCCACGCCTGCCTCCCACATAACGAGTGTCATGTCAGCCGACGATGAGCCCCCAGCACCTGGGGTCCACTGTAGGACTGCACAGCCCCACCTGAGACCCGGTGCTGTGAGCAACCTTCCTACCCCAACTGCCTCAACAGTTCCTGCTCAGCAACCCCACTCGGAAGCCTGCCCTCAGGGGCCCGCTCTTCGAGCGGCACAGCCTCTCCAAGCTGCTGGCCGGCCTGTTCAGAGCAGCCTGCAAAGTCCTTTCCCTGGTCAGTCATTCCAGCGTCCAAATGCCTGCTTACGTGGCAAATTTCACCTTCCTGGACCACGAACTCCCAACTCGATCTGTTCTACTCCCTCGAGGACTATCTCTGCGTTATTTCCTCGGAGCCCCTTACAACCCCGAGCTCCAGCGGCTTCCATCAAGTGTCCTGCCAGCACCCCAAAGAGCCCCCATTCCTCCCTGGTTCCCCAAGCAGTTCTCCAGCCACCCATAGTCACCAACCACCTGGTGCAGCTGGTCACTGCTGCCAACCGGACACCCCAGCGACCCGCCCGCACCAAAACCCGCCGCTTCCCCGGCCCCGCAGGGATCCTGCCCCACCAGGTGAGTGACGGCTTCTCGTTGGCAGAAAGGGTCCAGGACATTGCGGGGACAAGGGGGAGAATCTGGTCCCAGAATATCTTCACTCCTGGGGGAGGGAGGGAAGGAGAAAGTGCAGAGAGAGGGCTGTTTTGTTTTTTTTAATGTTTATTTTATTTGAGAGAGAGGGAGACACAGAATCCGAAGCAGGATCCTGGCTCGGATCTGTCAGCACAGAGCCTGACGCGGGCCTCGAATCCACAAACCGCGAGATTATGACCTGATCCGAAGTCGGATATTTAACCAACTGAGCCACGCAGGCACCCCAGAGAGGGGGGCTTTCCAAGTGGTAGAAGAAGTCAAAAAAAGTGGGAAGAAAGAATCAAGTGCTTGAAAAACCACAGGCGAGAGAGGTGCTTTGGCTCTGAGAACCTCACAACCTTTATTCTTCTGTTGAGCACCTCCTGTTTGCTAGCACTAAGGCAAGGCAGATTCATTCACGTCTGTTTCCTAAGGACTTGTATGTGTTGGTCAGTTCGCTTGGAACTGGGAAGGCAGAGGTTAAAACAGAAGTAGTTCCAGCGCAGTGGAAGAAGCAGACGCGAACGAGCGATTAGGCGTAAAATGCATAGTGTGAGTAGAGGTCATTCCCTAGGTGCAGGGGAGACACTGGACTCCTTATGCTTACCGAGTGGGCTTTGGAGGGAGGGCTAGGAGGTTAACAGGTGTGTGTAGGAAGGCTGTGCTCCGGGAGGCATGTCAGCGGTGGCAACACCGGGAAGAACGTGTGCGAAGGCACCGCAGCGTAAGAGCAAGATGCCATCAGAGGCGCAGAGAACAGCTCGCTGTGGCTGGTGTGCGGGGTCGGTGCGGGGAAGCCGGGCTGTGCTGAGAGTTTGAATCTCAGCGGTGGTGGAGGGACAGTATCCGTCCAACCATCTTGGATCAGATCCCAGATAACGGGATTCTGCGGGTCTGGTCTGGTGGTGATTGGTGTGCTCCTTTTCTCACGTTTTAGGGCGGTTCAGATAATTTCTACCTGTTCCTTGCTCTTCGCTGGCACTTTAAGGGAAATCCAAGGAGGCCATCTACCTTCCTCCTGGGCTAGATCTCTGCAGGGAAGGGTTCGGTCCCTGAGAAGGGATTTGGGGAAAGCTGCCCCTTTGCCTAGCCTAGGCCTCTCTATCCGGGTCATTGCCTCCTTCAGGAAGCCCTGGGTTTTGTTCCTGGGCCAACTCCAGCTCCCTCACATTCCCAAAACAGTCCCCAAAGCATCTTTTTTTGAGCTGCCAACGAGGCTCCTGAGACTTCGTTAGGAGAGACGTAATATGTGTTAATTGTCCCTGATAGTTTCCTGAACTCATTATGTAACCCAGACAAGAAGCTGCAATTTGTAAATAACAGCTGCTGAGCTCGCTCTCGCCTTCTTCTTCTCTCTCCCCTTGCAGCACAGTGGGAAAAATCTGGAGGAGATCATGGTTTCCACACCCCAGACTCCGACTCATGGTGCCCTGGCTAAATTCCGGGCCGAGGTAACTGGTTCCCTGCAGATGTTCACTTCCTGGACATCATTTAAGAGTGAGGGACATCCTTGCACGTTTTAGGAGTTGAGAAGCAGAGTCTATGCTGCTAGGCCTCCCCGTGGTGACGCACCAAAGGGCACGTGGCGAAGGCCCTTTGGGGAAGTGGCGATTCTCCTGGCACAAAGTGAAGCCCGTCCTGATGCTGACCGAGGCCAGGGGTCCAGTCTTCCCTACTCCTCTAAGAAAGAAAGGCCCAGCTAACTCCCGTCTTTCCTCAGGGGAGGGGAGCGTAATAGGTATTAGGAAATTGTATCTCAGGAACCCCTCCTCTCAGGTTTCTGAGAATTGAGTGGGGAACGATCTGCCTTCATCTTGCCTCCAGTGGATTCCTTTTTGGTGGGGGAGACCCATCCTTCCTCCTCACTGGGATTCTCGTTGACCTACTCTGCCCTCACACCCACTTTTGCTTTTAATTCTCTAGCAGTTTTTCTCTTTGCTGTAGTTCCACAGATCTATCAGTCCGCTTCAGGTCCAAAGCAGCAAATACTCCTCTGGGTTCAAAGCATTTTTTTTTTTTTCTTTTTAACGTTTATTTTTCAGAGAGGACACAGAGTGCGGGCAGGGGAGGGTAAAGAGAGAGGGAGACACAGAATCTGAAGCAGGCTCCAGGCTCCAAGCTGTCAGCGCAGAGCCCAACCCGGGGCTCGAACCCATGAACCGCGAGATCATGACCTGAGCCGAAGCCAGACGCTTAACCGACTGAGCCACCCAGGCGTTTTTTTAATATGAGCATTTTTTAATATAAGAAGGTTAATAGTTAAGCCAGAGGCATCCCAAATAAAATATGACTGTTTCGAAATGACTTAAGGCACTGTGAAAGCCTATCAATGTAAGTGGGGGCTCCCTGGCCCTAAGACTTTTCGAGGCTGTTACACAAGAGACAAGCATGGATAGACCATCATTTGCTTCGGGACAACTAAAGTCAGGAACTGATTTAAAATTTAAAAAAAATTTTTGAGAGAGAGGGTGCAAGTGAGTGAGGGACAAAGAGAGAGAGAGAGAGCATCCCAGGAGGGGCAGAGGGAGAGAGAGAAAGAGGGGTGAGAGAGAGAGTGGGGCTCACCCGAAGTGGGGCTTGTGCTCACCCAATGTGGGACTCGAACTCATGAACCGTGAGATCACGAGCTGAGTCGAAGTCAGATGCTTAACGACTGAGCCACCCAGGTGCCCTAAAATGAAATAAAATAAACAAGGAGCACCTTTGCTATTGCTGTTAAATGAAAGATGTGCTGTGCAACCAGATCTCACGTACCATTCTGAGACCTAGGGGATAAACGAAAGCAGAGACTGTGGCTACCGTGTTGCAGGGAATGTGCCCTTCCCTCCCACCCCTCCATCCTGTCTCGGTCAAGGTCTGTAGCAAGGTGGGTCCATTAACACAGGCTCCCCCTCTGCTCTGTGGTGCCAGATTGTTACTAGTTCCCAGGCGTCGGTGGAGGAGGATTTTGGGCGAGGGCCCTGGCTGGCCATGAAATCTGCTCTGGGCCTGGAGGAGAGAGACCCCACCTGCTTTCTCTGTACCTATAGCATCGTCATGGTGCTGCGGAAGGTAAGGGTCCTGGGTGCTGAGATGTGCAAGAAAGACCGTTTTTACCCTTCCTACCAACCTGCTGTCCTACTCCACCTTAGGAAAGGGGCTGTCCGTTTGCTCCCTCTTACCCCAGGCCTGTCTCTGAGCAGCAGCACGGGGTCCCTTTTGGTTGTATCATCTTCCGCTCACCTAGCATTTCACTAGCATCGACAGTATCAGGCACAGGTGGAAGCAGAAAGTGGGTTATGGCTATGTCTCTGCACATCCAGGCCCTGGATGAGGCGGGGGTAAGCACACGGTTACCCTTCGAGCTCCCTAGAGGTCAAGGGTCATATGCAGACACATTCTCGTGGCCTGCTGTGATGTAGCTCTCTATAAACACATATATGCTGGAGAAAGGAAGCAGGGGGCAGAAAGGACCTGCCAGCTTCGGGTCTGCTAGAGAGAGACAGGATGGGTCCTTCAGACGGCCCTTTTGCCCCCCCACAAAAAGAGCATCACCACACCTGTACTCTCCTCCCCTCCTCCTCCTCTCCGGTTGCCCTGGTGCACTTGGGAACCTTACAGGTGGGATGTGGCTTGCTCAGCAAATGCCTCTCCTTGTAACCAGGCAGCCCTGAGGCAGCTTCCCAGGAACAAGGTCCCCAACATGGCAGTGATGATCAAGTCCCTGAGTCGGAGCACGATGGACGCCAGTGTGGTTTTCAAGGACCCCACGGGTGAGAAGTTAGGTCCTGGGGGTGTCTGATGAGTGGCCTTCGTGGAGTTCAGGAGATGAGGAGGAGTCACCCTCTTCATTTGCAGATGGGAAAATTGAGGCAGTGAGCAGCCCACTTCCCAGCCAGGGCCCAAACCAGTCACTGCGCTGTCCTTGACCCAGACTGATGGGCCGCGCGGTATTTGCAGGAGAGATGCAGGGCACGGTGCACAGGTTGCTGCTCGAGGCCCGGCAGAGTGAGCTGAAGCCTGGCTCAGTGCTGCTGCTGAAGCAGGTATGGGGGGCTCCAAATGGGGACCTCCTCTCCAACCCTCCCAACCCTGGAGAAGGCCCCTGAGTTGTCCGTCTGGCTCCCTTCCCTCCCCGGTCCCCAGGCCAGGAATGGTTGGGCTGGTGCTAGACCCCGCCTCCTATTCTGTGGGGCGGATGGGGATGGGGTGGGGGGTTGTGTTGTGTGGGGAGGAGGGTGTGGTATGTGCTTCTACAGGGCGGGGGCAGGAGCGGTTTGGGTGAGCCTGGTGCAGAAGCCAGAGAGGGAGAGGCAGGCAGGGACCAGGTGGCATGGGACAGCATCTTAGCGCCCCGTCAGGGCACTGACCTTCCCCTTCCTCGACCCCAGGTTGGAGTGTTTTCTCCTTCGCTCCGAAATCACTACCTCAACGTGACGCCCAACAACCTGGTCCATATTTACGGCCCAGATTCTGGGGATGGGAACTTCCTCAAGCCATCTCCGCCCTTCCCCAAGGTAAGAGGAGCGGGATGGAACGTGGCCCGGGAGATCCGCTTTCTGCCTGTATATTCTGGTGTCTTCCCCTCCTTCACCCTGGGGAGCAGAGGTGTGAAGGGGGCAGTTGCCCTGAGGTGAAGAGATGCCTCTGGGGACAGGGTCATCTCCTTCTGTTCCTGGTCCAGCCGCCCGCCAGATGGCACAGTAACAGGACCTAGAGCAGCTGGCTTCTTGGGGATCGTGATCTGATGGCAGGCTTGAGCACTGGAGAGGATAGGAGTCACTTGAGAACTAAGCAAGTTGTGCGTCCCCCAGAGGGTGTGGCCCTCAGTAAGTGACGGAGGCTCAGATCTGCTGCAGGTGGCAGAGAACAGTGAGCTACATACAGACTGTCGGGTGAGCCGGCACTTAGTCTGCATCTTCCCTCCTGGCCCCCACCTACGCTAGGTGAGGCGGCACCCACACAGAAGCCAGGTGGGGACACCCCCCTTGGGAACTAAAGGAGCCCGGGGTTCCAGGCAGCTCCACTCCAGGCTAAGAGTGCAGAGCCTGGCCTTGACTTGGCACACAGTGTCCCCTCTGTGGCCACTTCCACACTTCCCGGGATCCTGGGTTGTTATCATGGCCCAGCCTGGAGGTCAGGAGACCTGGGTCATGTCCCCACTCTGCTGGTAATTTGTAACGTGACCTTGGGCAAGTCCCGTCCCTGCCCCTGCTGTTGCTTCATCTCTGAAATGAACGGGTTAGACCTCATGACTTCTGTTCACGCTGCACCCTTGGCTCTAATGGCCTACTTCCATTTCTCTTATCTTTCCCCTTAACCTTCCACATTTTCTCAAAATCACCCTGCTTCCAAAAGATCATCTTTCTTTTTCTTTTAAGTTTCAAGATACCCATACCCCTTGACAAAAATCGAAATGGTACAGAGAATAAAGCAAAGCTTGTAACTTACTCTTCTCCGCTGCCATCCCCTAGGGCTAACCATAGTTAACAGTTTAATTACTAATTTCCACTACCTGCTCATATATCAGCTAGTGTGGGGATTATTAAAAGCTTTTTAATCCCAGGCTAACTCCTCAGCATATTTTTGAATGGCTTCTTCACTCTCTGCTCCAACTATATATAGATTTCCTAAAGCACCAGATGCCAACAAAATTAGGAAAGAAGAGTGCCCAAAAATCGTTTTGTTTTTTTAATTACCTGCTGTTTTGGGTGTTGGGTATTTTTATCTCCCTCCCCTGGGTGACTGGCCCCTGCCACACTCCTCTGTATTGTCTTTCCTGAACCCCCACCTATTCCATTGAGGTCGTCTGGGTGGATGTGGAATTGTCCAGAGGGGTATCCAGAACACAGGCTTTGGTAACCAGGCTGTCTGTCCCCAGGACCCAGGGAGCTTCCCTGGCAGCCTCCACCATGAGACTGCGAAGTCTGGAAGAGGCCTCAGAACAGCGCACGATGCAGAAGCAGGGGCATCCCCTGAGGAAGAACTCCCAGAAGCAGGTAAGGCAGGCAGCTCCCCAGGAGCAAAAGAGGTTCTCCTTCTATTTCCTCTTGAATAGCACAGCCAGAAGAACCTGGCTGCATCTTTCTCCTCCTCCTGTGAATCTTTGGGTCTTACACAACCTTACAGAAATCGGATGTGGTGTCTTTTCTGGCCAGGCTGCAAGGCCCCGAACTGACTACCGGTGTGATAGGGGCCACATGAAGCAGATACAGCGTGAGCCACAGGTCTCCCCCATTTCCAGGCCGTGTGCTTTTAGCCACAAGGAGGAGATGAACCGGCACCGTCCTTCTGCCACAGCTTGAGTCTCCTGTGGGCTGATGGCCAGACCCCAGAGGCAGATTTCCGTATCCTGACTAAGCTCAGAGGCCCTGCAGGCGGTGCTGAGGACTCACACGTCCGTGTGGGACCAGGACCCAGACCCGAGAGGCCCAAATACAGGGTTATTTGGTTATACCCTGTACAGAGGTTAGGGTACAGCCAGCTTGTTCCTCGGGGGGCAGCATCCCCCAGATGAAGCTAGCACAATCCAAGTCTGCGCCTTAGCTTTTCGATTCCATAAATTCAACCCTGTCTGGCCTCACAGTTCATTGAGATTATGGGTAAGTGTCTCGCGTTAGGGGCGCCTGACTAGCTCAGTCGGAACAGCGTACGATTCTTGATCTCAGGGTTGTGAGTTCAAGCCCCACACCGGGTGTAGAGGTTACTTAAATAAATAAATAAATCTTTAAGTGTCTCACATGAACCAATTTCGCATTAGACCAACGGATAAACCACAGAGCCCATTTACTTATAGCCTATGAGAAAGTACTCCTTATGCTGGAATCTTCTCTGCAATGTCCTTGTAAGTAAGCTTGCTGACAAGCCAAACCATCCTCAGAAGGTCGCCGGTGGTCAGGGAGTGAGACTGAGGAGACTTGCCTGTACGATATTGTGGCTGGTGTCACGTCTCCGCTGTAGGGACAGACATGCCGAGCGGACAACTACTCGTGGTGGCTGGACAGGGCCTGGAGACGCCAATACTCATTCTTACTCTGATTCCCAGTTTCCTTGGCCCTCACTGATTGCTCAATTCCCCTTCATTAAATATAGAGTTTCCGAACCGTCCTAATGTAGCTAGTGAGGGGCACCTTTTTTTGTTACAAATTTCAGTCCCACTTCCCCGAGTACAGGGCTGGTCACCTTAATCAAATTCTGAATGCCCCCAAACAGGCTTCTATCCTTCCAGCAGCCATGTTTATCACGTGCCCTGAGCCAGACCAGACTCGCCTCTGCAGGGGTGGTTTCCAGCCCGACTTACTCCGCAGGCGGCCTGATCCCGTCCGTGGCGCGGGAGTTTTCTAGCTGGAAGCCGTGGCTCTGGCATGGGATGGAGCTTGAGTAGGCTCACCACGGGCAGGCTGTTTGACCTCTTTGAACTCGGTTCTCTCAGATAAAGTGGGGATTCTAACAGGAAGCACCATGAACTGCCCTGTGAAGTATACTGTGAGGACTGGAAGGAAGGGGCCGCACCCAGTACAGCACACGCTCAGTATGTGTTAGCTGCTGTGTCAGCAGTAACAGTACCAAGCTCCATTTCCAAGTTCTCAGACACAAGCACCCGTCTGAGAACTACAGTCAGGGCCAGTTACTTTCATTCCAAACGCCCCTGAATGCCCTTTGGGGAAGGGGATGATGATGTCTCACGCTCTTGAGGTGAGAAACCAGATTAGGGAATGCCGTGATTCTGAACACCTCAAATGGCTTTCCCCGCCTTTTTTCTCCCTCTGGCCAGTGAGAGGGTAGCACTAGAGAACGTCTGTCTGCTCAAGCACTCTGGATGGAAAGAGAGGAACCACTGAGGCCCAGGCAAAGCGTCTTTCTTGACAGAACGGCCCAGGCATTTTGTCCGTACCCCTTGTGTGTGTGTGTGTGTGTGTGTGTGTGGGGGGGAAGCAGAGGGAAGGTGGGAGTCAGGCCGGCCTTGGGCCCATTAGTGCGGTCACCACTGCCCAACTGTGTGGCCTGGTCCAGGCCTCCCTGAAGGGCAGGAGCTTTGGACCTGAGTCACGTGGAACCCTAACGCTGACACTAAGTCTGCCTACCCTCTCCATCTCCCCCTGCAGATGACCTAGATGGACTCCTGAGTGAGCTCCCTGAGGACTTTTTCTGTGGGACCAGCAGTTGGGACTGCCCCGAGGCAAGGCACCCACCGTGAGCAGGCAGCCTCTCAGCACCCGAGCAAGGCCCCGGTTGTGTCTGATCGGGTCCCCGGGAGAGAGGAGGCCTGGCACGACTGGGGAATAAACACAGCTGAGGACTTTTATGGCCGCCCCCACCCTGGATGCTTTCCCTGGGAACGCCCTTGTCCCTCGGACTCTCCGCTGCTGTCACTCATACCGGAACTCAGCCCAGGGGTGGCCCTTCTGCTCCTCTGTCCTCCAAGCCCTTGGGTGCATCCGTTCCTTCTGCCATCAGGGAAGGTGTGGCACTCTCCTGCCTCACCTTGACTTTGGGGGCCCCTGAGCTCCTTACTCCCTATCCCCTGAACACCTGAGGAGCCACACCACAGCAGTGGCGGCCGTCCCTCCGGTCGGGGAAGGAACACACTCAGACTTCCCTCTGCTTTGTCTCTTGAGGCCTGGGGCTGCCCAGCTCACCCGTGCCCAAGGTTCCCAGGTGTGGGGGGCAGGGGTGTGGCTGTGGTGTCTTGTTCTGAAATAAAGCAGCTGCCTGTTCCGCCCGCCTCCCTCTCCCCTCCACGCTCGCTGCTCCTGGTCCTGTCTGTCCTGCCAGCGGGGCTTTGGCCAGGGCGGAGCCAGGCCGCTCATTTTCCTTCTCTCTCTGTCTCTCTCTGTCTCTCTCTGTCTCTTTCTTCATAAACTTTTCTTCTAGACAGTTTGAGATTTACAGAATTATCGCAAAGATAATACAGGGAGTTCCTGTGTATCCCACACCCAGTTTCCCTGTCGGCATCTTACGTTAGCATGGACACTTCTTACAACCAAAGAACCGGTATCCGTACATTATGATTATTAACTGGACTTCGTGCTTGCTTCAGATTTACAGTTTCCCTGCTGTCCTTTTTCTGGTCCAGGACCCCACATTCCATTCAGTTGTCCTGTCTCCTCAGGCTCCTCCTGGCTCTGGCAGACTCTCCTTGTTTTTTATGAGTTTGAAAGCTTGGAAGAGTATGGGTCCAGCATATTCCAGGAGGCCCCCTATTGGAATTTGTCTCATTAAAAAAAAAAAAAAAAAAAAAAAAAAGAGACTAGGGCTACATGTCTTGTGGAGGAAGACCACAGAAGTAAGACCACACATCAAGGGTTGATGTTGACCTTGACCACCTGGCTGAAGGAGGCGTTTGTCAGGGTTCTCCACTGTAAATTTTCTTCTTCTCTCTTTTCATACTGTCCTCTTTGGCAGAAAGTCACTAGGTGTTGCCCATGCTGAGGAATGAGGAGTCCTGTTCTACCCTCTCTAAGGGCAGAATGTCTGTATAGATTATTGGGGATTCTCCCTCATTTCTTACTCAGTCCTACATTTATATCAGTGTGGGCTCATGGGTATTTGTTTTATGTGTCGGGTCATAACCCAACGCTACTTTATCATGTTGCCCAACAGTTCCTTGTCCTGTAGCTTTGCTGTGCTACCTTTCAGACCAGAGTTGGACAAGGGGCATGTGTACAAGGTGTGATTATACCAAGTTGTCAACCTTGTTTTCCTCTCTGGAATGAAGGGAAGAAAGGAATTGTCCCCCAGCTCCTGGTTGAGGGGGTGTGGGTTAAAGACCCTAGTCTGACTGCCAGCCTCCCCTGTGTCGGCCTCAGCCTTCCCTAAGCTGCTGTGCATCAGGCCTCCAGTGGGTCTGGTGCCGCTCTGGGGGAAGGCGCTAATCTCTTTCTTCCCGAAGAAAGGCTGATCCCCTGGCTCCCTGTCTCAAGGCTGAAGTGAGCGAGTGCTTTAAGAACGCCATGTTCAGCTGGCTTCTGGTTGCCGTGGGGCCCTGCTCTGAAAGGCTTTTGTGTTCCAAGCCCAGGAGCAAGAAGGGGCTAATTTGCTAGCAACCTTCCTACCTGAACAGATCCTGCACTTCTCCCTCTTCTAGCCACTGCAAATTCCCCAGCCCTGCTGACGCAGCTCAGATCTGGGACACGGCCCACCTGTGCTGGGGGGTCGTCCGGTCTGTGCCCCTTGGCCTGCAATACCACTCCCCACTCAGTCCCCTTGAGCCCCGCTCTCTACCACTCACAGTCCTGACCGGCATCCTGGAATCTTGTGTCCTTCCTTACCCTACAGGCTCAGCTCCCAGAGGGCAGGGTGGGTATCCAGTCACCTGGCACTGTTCCCGCCACTCGAACTGGGCTCCCTGGGGGTTTGTATGGGGGTTGGAGTAAAAGCCTCCATTTTTGCCCTCAGGAAGCTAAGGCTAAAGACAGGAGACAACACACAGTATCTCTGAGGACTGGGTTGTAGTCAGAGCACCTTCAGGCCTGCGTGACAGACAAGAAGGCTGCGGAGGGGCTGAGGAGGTCAGCACAGCCCTTCACCCTACACGTCATGACCACTGTGTGCCTCAGAAGGACGGGGACACCCACCCCACCTTGGCCCCTCTTGGCCCCACCCGGCCCATCGGCTCCCAACCCTGGGAACCCAGCTGTGGGTGCTGAGCTAGGCCGTTGGCGGGGCAATTAAAACACCAAATGGGTTCCAACAGGGTTAATCACAGCCGCATTTATAGAGGCGCCTTTCTCTGAGGATCTCCAAAGACCTCGCTGCGCATGATATCATTCCTCCTCTGGGATCCCCCACCCTGGAATACCACCAAGAAGCTGGGGCCAGAGTGGGTGAACAGCAGGGTAAGGGCAGTGCCGGAAACAGCCCAGGCTGCTGCCACCCACTTGGGCAGGCAGATGAGTGTTCGGGCTGGCAGAGAACAAGGGCCCTCAGTCAATGCGCTACACATAAGGGGCCAGCCTGCTGCCAGCCAAGCGCTTCTAAACACCACATCCACACCTATTGTGTGCCAGGCCCTTGCTGGGCCGCAGAGACCCAGCTGAATAAATCCTGGCCCTGCCCTGGCCCAGCATGGCCGACTTCTGTCCACGGGACACTGGGCTAGGTCCTTCGCAAAGTCCGTGTGAAGTCCTCCTGGAGCGCGGGGCAGGGGAGTGGCAGGGAAGGGTGAGGAGCCTCAATGAGGATGCTTCGGGCCCGCGGAACTGGGCTTCACTTTGGAGAGGGCAGCTGTTGGAAGCCAGCAGACACCGTCAAGCTAGGAAATGAACCATTTTAGATCCCTCCACTTGGGTGGCAGAGCAGAGGGATTGTGGCCAGAGAAAGGAACAGCAGGAGGCTGGGCCCGTCTGAGTTAAGGGCACTGAGATGGTGACTGACAGTGCGAGAAGCAGCGCTGGGACTTTGTGTGAGGGATCAGGGGGAGGAAGTAGTCGGAGGTAAGGGAGCAGGGGCTGCTGCGGTGCCAGGGAGGGGAGGAGGCGCTGCGGGCTGAGGGGCCAGGAGAGCCCGCAGCGCTGGCGCAGATGGACCGGGCCGCCGTGGGGCTCAGCTGGCCCTGAGGGGCCGAGGAGCCTCCTGCCAGCACACTGGGAGAGGTTGGGGATTGGGACAGCCGAGGCTGGGGCATCCCTTGTACCCTCCCCTTCCCCCTGGCTTGGCCGCAGCACCAGCCAGTGCTATTTCACGGCCTCGTTCCTCCCCCTAGAGGCTCCTGGAAGGACAGCTGCTTTCTCTTGGTGAATGAGTTTGTGGTTTGTAGGTGTCTTTGGTCCTAGTGCCCAGTTGCCAGGTGGACCCCTTGCCTGGCAGGCAGGTGAGCCCTTTCAGGTGCCGGGGGATGGGGGGGGGGCGGGGACACAAAATTCATTGCGGGCAGTTTCTAGAGATCATGCTGGCCTGCTGGGAGGGTGGGGAGAGGCTCTCACCACTGTCCGCCCTCGTGTGGCCACAGCAGCTGGAGCCAAAGTGCACCATCTATGCAGTCTGGCCACCTGGGGTCCTAGTCCTGGCTCCGCTCCAAGCGGTGACCTTGGAGCCAGTAATTTCCCCTTGTTAATTTCCCCTTAAGTTCCTCATTGTTAAAACCGACATAAAACCACCCACCTCAGAGGTGCTCAAGTGTGATCAGTGGCTTGATTGTATAATTTATTGTCAAAACCAAGCTTTTTACCTCCGTGAGCCAGGAAGTATGGCCCTTGGAGTGAAGATGGGTGTAAACGTTGGGGTGCCTGGGTGGCTCAGTTGGCTAAACATCCATCTCTTAATTTCGGTTCAGGTCATGACTTCATGGTTCGTGGGTTTGAGCTCTGAATCAGGCTCTGCGCTGACAGCGAGGCACCTGCTTGAGATTCTCTCTCTCTCTCTCTCTCTCTCTCTCTCCCTCTCTCTCTCTCTCTCTCTGCTCCTCCCTGCTTGCACATTCTCTCTCAAAATAAATAAATAAACATCAAAAAAAAAGAAGATGAACGTAAAGGTAATGTAATTACTTACAAAGCCCTGTGCATATGTGTGCAGAGTTATCCCTACCACGGCAGACGCTGGAAGACCTGGCTGCATCCTGTCTCCACCTGCCCGTATCTCCTGGGCTGGGCTCCGCCCTCCAGCCACATCTGAGAGGCGGGGGCACTCAGGCTCTTCCTCCCTGTCCTCCCTGTCTCCCAGATTGACTGTTTCACTCCCCTCGGCCCTTGCCAACCCAAGATGCTCTCTCCAGAGAAGTAGGGGATGCTGACCATGAAGTTCCGTCCCGGATGGCCTCAGCTGAGGGCTACTGCCCCATTGGGAGGCTGTCAGCCAGGGCAGGCGTTGGCCCAACACCTTCTCTGCACCAGGATCACGACTCTGGGCAAACGGTGTTTACTAAACCAGCGAAGGACCTATTTATAGCCTCAGCTGCTCTTCTTGCTGGGTCACGAGTGAGGGGCAGGGTGGCTGCTCAGAGCGAGGGAGGCAGTCGGCCGAGGGAACCGGGCTGTGCCCAGCTGCCACTGCCCAGACCCCTGGGCCCCTCCGCATGGCAGAGGAGACCTTCCCCTTCACGTCCTCCACGCTGCGCGCACTCCGCCTGCAGCGGGAGTGGCTGGAGTGGGAGGACCGGCGGCGGGCTGCGGCCCAGCAGTGCCGAAGCCAAAGGTGCCCCCCCAGCACCCGGGCCCGACTCGCCAGGCCACGCCGCTGCTGCCGAGACCCGGCCGTGCATAATGCTCTGTTCTCCGGTGACCTGCCACAGGTCCAAGCCCTGTTCCAAGATGAAGACGCTGCCAACATGATTGTGGAGACTGTGAGCAACCAGCTGGCCTGGTCAGCTGAACAGGGTAGGGAGCACCCAGTGGGGCAGAAGATGAGGGAGGGGGTGGGGGTGGGGGTGGGGGTGGGGAAGAGGACAGCCTTGGCCCCGCCGCCTCCCTCCCGACCACAGCCTTGACCATTCCTTCCTACAGCCCATTCTAGCTCCCTCCTAAGCAGAGATGAAGCGTAGTTAGTGGTTTGTATGTCTTTTCAGAGTTAAAGTTATATTAACATATCAATTACATGGGAACAGTTATTCTAATACAATTTTTTCTCTGAATACATATATATATATATATATATATATATATATATACACACACACACATATTTAAGGTTTTTTTTTAAGTTTTTTTATTTTGAGAGAGAGAGAGAGAGAGTCATGTAAACACGATCGCAAGCAGGGGAGGGGCAAAGAGAGAGGGAAGGAGAGAATCCCAAGCAGGTGACGCAGGGTTCAGTCTCACAAACGTGGGATCATGACCTGAGCCGAAAACAGGAGTTGGACGCTTAACCGACTGAGCCACCCAGGCACGCCTAAGATTTTATTTTTAAGGGTTTCTGCTCAGGTCATGATCTCATGGTTTGTGAGTTTGAGCCCCGTGTCTGGCTTTGTGCTGACAGTGCTGAGCCTGCTTGGGATTCTCCATCTCCCCCTCTCTCTGCCCCCCCATCCCTGTGCATGCACGCACATGCACCCACTCACTCTCTCTCTCTCTCTCTCTCTCTCTCTCTCAAATGAATAAACACTTTAAGATTTTTTAAATAAAATAAGTAAGATTTTATTTTTAAGTGATCTGTACACCCTATGTGGGGCTCAAACTCACAACCCCAAGATCAAGAGTCACGCACTTCACTAACTGAGCCAGCCAGGCGCCTCCACATAATATTTTAAATAGATGCATAAATTATATTGTATGAGTGTGCCATGATTTATATAACCAGCCCCCAAATAGACTGGGTAGATAGGGTTCCTTTTTTAGAAAATTATTTTAATGGGGCGCCTGGGTGGTGCAGTCGGTTGAGCGTCCGACTTCGGCCAGGTCACGATCTCGCGGTCCATGAGTTCGAGCCCCGCGTCAGGCTCTAGGCTGATGGCTCGGAGCCTGGAGCCTGCTTCCGATTCTGTGTCTCCCTCTCTCTCTGCCCCCTCCCCCGTTCATGCTCTGTCTCTCTCTGTCCCAAAAATAAATTAAAAATGTTGAAAAAAAATTAAAAAAAAAAAAAAGAAAATTATTTTAAATAGCAATATGATGAACATCTTTGTGTACTTGCCAGAGAATTTCCTTAGGTGCTATTCTGACCCGTGGGTTTGTCCGTGTAAATCAAATACCTCAATTGAGATCGCCCTGCTCTTAAGACCGACAGAGATTGCCTCAAATCCCACACATGGATCTGGGGGCTCAAAATCCTTGGAGAGCTTATGTTCTCACAGTCACTGCCAGCGTCAGACTCCTGCTTGGCCTTAACTGTTAGAGATGTGACCCGACCCAGGGTATCCTGGTCTCATCCTGCAGCATATCTATCCCCAAATGGAAGTTGGCCTTAATTTCAATCCTAATAAAAAACAAAGCATGCTTTACCCCAAATTTGGCAAACCCAGGAATCTCCTTCACCGTAATGCAAACAGCTTACAGTTGGATATTAGGCATCTGCGTCCTAAGCCCTTGGGGGTGCCTGGTTGGCTCAGTCGGTTGAGCATGTCTGACTCTTGATTTCAGCTCAGGTCATGATCTCACCTAGGATCAAGCCTCGAGTCAGGTTCCACACTGAGCGTAGAGCCTGCTTGGGATTCTCTCTGTCTCTGTCTCTCCCTCTTTCTCTCTGCCCCCTTCCCCCACTCTCGAGTGTGTGCTCTCTCTCTCTCTTAAATAAAAATTTAAAAATTTAAGTAAAATAAAATAAAAGGCTGTCCCAATTTATATTGAGTGAGCCCCTCTCCGTAGGTACAGCCCTGCACAGCGTTCATGCTCAGCCAAGGGTGCAGAGGGAAGGCTAGGGTCAATTGCATGCCACAACCTGCCCTTCAGACATCACATACCCCGCCCCCAACACTGCCTCCTCTCCCCAGGGTTCTGGGTGCTGACGCCTAAGACGAAGCAGACGGCACCCCTCACCATCGCTGCTGCCCGAGGCTACACTGACTGTGCTCGCCACCTGATCCGGCAGGGAGCTGAGCTGGACGCCCGGGTCGGAGGCCGGGCAGCCTTGCATGAGGCCTGTGCCCGGGCCCAGTCTGACTGTGTGCAGCTGTTGCTGACCTTCGGTGCCAAGGCCAACGTGTTGTCCGAGGAGGGCACGACCCCCTTGCACCTCTGCACAGTCCCTGAGTCCTTGCAGTAGGTGCCCAGGGGAGGTGTGTGTGTGTGTGTGTGTGTGTGTGTGTGTCCAGCTCACCTAGCCGGAAGAAGGGGAAACACCTCACATACACATGTCCTCACAACAACCTGGGAGACAGGTGTCATCCTATGGGTGAGAAAACTGAGGCTCAAAAAGTTTTAGTAACTTGTCCATCATGTGAGCTAAGCCCAGGGGGCAGAAGCCTTGTTGCTTTTTTGGAAAACCTATCCCAACCACAGTCTCTTAGCCTCTATGCATCCTCTGTAGCCAAATTCCTACCTGTTTTAAGGCAGGCATCAAGAAAGATGTAGCCCAGTGTTTCCCAACCTTAGTACAAGCCCTGGCCACACACACACCTCCTCCTCCCAAATTTTAAGATCGACAAGTTTTTCCAGGGGTCGAGGGTTGTGCCAAATGGGTGAAGGGGAGGGGGAGATACAGGTCTCCAGTTACGGAATGGATAAGGCAGGGGAATAAAAGGCACAGCATAAGGAACATTGTTATAGCGATGTAACAGGACAGACGGTAGCTACACTTGTGAACGTAGAATAATGTATAAACTTGTCAAATCACTAAGTTGTACACTTGAAATTAATGTAACATTGTGTGTCAACTATACTAAAAAAAAAAAAAAAAAAAAAAAAAAAAAAACTTAAAAAAAAAGATTAACAGGGTTTTGGCCCCCCCTACATGACAGTATTCGTACTTTTCCAAATCAGGTCCCCAGCCAGGGCTGGCAGTGGTAGGGAGTCAAGGGCTTCTGGGAGACACTCCACAGCCCACATGCTGGGGACCTCTCCCCAGCTGGATCTAGATCAGCGATGGACCCAAGTGATTCTAAGTTTCCATTCCTTTCTTGAATTCTTACCAGCACACGGTGCACTTTCCAACCGACTTTATCCTTTTAAGTGAAACTTACCGAAACCCTCCTGAGTGAGCTCTCCAGTGTTATTTATTTATTTTTCATTAAAATATTTTTTTAATCTTTATTCATTTTTTTTTTTTGAGAGACAGAGCGCGAGCGGGGGAGAGGCAGAGAGAGAGGGAGACCCAGAATCCAAAGCAGGCTCCAGGCTCCGAGCTGTCAGCACAGAGCCCAACGTGGGGCTCCAACGCCCCAACCACGAGATCATGACCTGAGCCGAAGTCAGATGCTTTACCAACACTGAGCCACTCAGGCACCCCTCTTCAGTGTTACTTAAGTGTAGTATTTAGAGACAAAAATTAGGCCATGATTAGAACTGACCGAGGAAATAAAGTTTACGGATGACTGGGCTGCTACTCCATTCTTGGCCACGGAGCATGGAGCCTCCTGCATCTGTGAACTGAGGGGGGTGGTGCTGGAATACTGGCCATTTGGGGGAGGGACACTGACACCTGGTCATCAGGGTTTTGCTGGGGATGCCGGATCTGCTCCTGGGCTTCCGGTGGCTCCCATTCTGGCTTTTTAATTATAAATTACTGTTAGTTTAATTGCATCATTAATGGAGTTTGTTTCGTGTTTGTTTTACCCCGTGGTGGTTAATGATGTATGTTTGCCTCAACAGTGTTCTGGCCTATAATTTTTCCAGGGACTGGAAGACCGTGAAACATGTGCTCCCTAAAATCTGGGTTTTGTTGTTTTCTCTAGGGGAAAGGGGAGCGGGTGGGTCTTCAGGTGCCTTCCTCTGCTTGAGTGGATATCACTGGTCCAGAAGGGTGGTCTTCCAGGTTGGAGGCATGAAGAAAATATTAGGACTTCTATTTCTTTTTCTTTCCGTCTCATACTCTAATTTTCTATGCGTAACATTCATCACGGACACAGTAGTGGGTTTTCAAAACATTTTGTGCTATCAAAATGTTAGGAGACCACTGGCAAGGGGATCAGAACCAGGCCCTGGGGGGTGGGGGGGGCGGCGGGTGGGGTCCCAATCCGCCTGGGGAGTCAGGTTTCAGAAACAAAAATTAGCCCATGATTAGAATTTACTGAGGAAATAGATTCTGGGAGGAACTGTCTGAAGCAGTGAGTACTAATTCTGACGCTGCCTCTAACTTGCTGTGGGTCCTTGGCCGTGCTGAGCCCTTTCTTGGCTGAGGTTTTATCTGAAACCTGGAGATGTTCCTGGTGACATCGATAGGCCTTGAAGCTCTGCCGTCTGTCCTGGGGCTTCTGTGAGTCTGATGGTGCACACCACACTCGCTTCCAGCCTCTAGGCGAGCGGGATGGGAAGCAAGGGGGAAGGGGATGACCGCAGGCCAGGCCTTGGTCCCTCAGCATTGGCCTCTGGGCCTTGCGCCTTGCCCCCAGGTGCGCCAAGCTGCTGCTGGAAGCGGGCGCGACTGTGAACTTGGCGGCGCAGGACAGCGCGATGACACCCCTGCACGTGGCGGCGGCTCGCGGCCTGGAGGAGCACGTGGCCCTCTACCTGGAGCACGGCGCCAACGTGCACCTGCGCACCAGCCAGGGCGAGACGGCCCTGAACGCGGCGTGCGCGGGGGCCGAGGGCCCAGGCAGCTGCCGACGTCACCAGGCGGCAGCGCGCCGGCTCCTGGCGGCCGGGGCAGATGCCCGCGCTGCCGGACGCAAGCGCCACACGCCGCTGCACAACGCCTGTGCCAATGGCTGCGGGGGCCTGGCCGAGCTGCTGCTGCGCCACGGGGCCTGCGCTGGAGTGCCCAACGGGGCGGGACACACGCCCATGGACTGCGCGCTGCAGGCCGTCCAGGACGCCCCCAACTGGGAGCCCGAGGTCCTCTTCTCAGCGCTGCTTGACTACGGGGCCGAGCCTGTGCGCCCTGAGGTGTGCAGGGAGGGCCTCTGCAAGGAGGCCCGAGTTGGGTGGGGAGCTCACAGCTGGAATTCCCCCCCCCCCCCGGGAAGAGGGGGACCGAGAGACTGAGAGCCCGGCTCTGTGGTCGTTTGTCCCCACCTTGGAAAGGACCACTGAGGGCTATAGGGAAGCGTGTCTAAGGAGAAGAGAGCTCCCAAGGAGACTGGTTGGGGCCAAACGGTTGCAGCCCACTTGAAGGTGGGGTAAACCGAGGCATGGGAAAGAGTGGGGAGAGACTCAGACTTTAGCCTCCCAAATTTGGGTGTGAATGGGGCTTCGGCTTCGGCTGGGCTTGGGTCTGCCCTTGGCTGGGAGAGCCATGGTGACCCCAAGACCCTCTTTTGATTCCTAGATGCTGAAACACTGTGCCAACTTCCCTCGGGCCCTGGAAGTCCTGCTTAATGCCTACCCTTATGTCCCATCCTGTGATACCTGGGTGGAGGCAGTGCTCCCAGAGCTGTGGCAGGTAAGCATGTCCACCCCAGGGGCACAGCTCCTTCCTGGGCTCTGGGGGAGATGGAGAGGAAGGATGAGCCCCAGGCCTTATCTGTCCGGGATGGGCTTCCCAGGGCCCCCCTCCCCCTGGCACCTCAGAACAACCTCTAATCCCACATACCTCTCCTGCCTCTGTCACTTGTGCCAGCACGGGCATTTATCATCGGGCTGTGTTGGCATCTTTGGAGTTGGGCGTGGGTGCAGTCATGGCTGAGACCCTGCCCTACAGCGCGGTCCCATCTCCCATGACCCCTGCCGAGCCTCTGGGCTCTGAATCTGAGTCTTTCAAGATGCACCAAACACCTGGGGCGGGGGGTGCATGTTGCAAATGCCCGCGGGGCCCCCAGCTCTAGGTCATCCTGAGAGGTCAGAGTCAAGGGTACTGGGCCATCTGATCCCGTTCCACTCCTGGCCTAGGAGCACGAAGCCTTCTACACCTCGGCCCTGTGCATGGTGAACCAGCCCAGGCGGTTGCAGCACCTGGCCCGGCTGGCTGTGCGGGCCCAGTTGGGTGGCCGCTGCCGCCAGGCCGTCGCCAGCCTCCCACTGCCCCCGGTCCTCAGGGACTACCTGATGCTGCGTGCTGAGGGGCGTATCCAGTGAGCCCCACGCCAGCTCATCCCTCCGGCGGCTTCCCGAGCTGCTTGCTGACCTCCAACCCCACCCGGGCTTCCGCTGTCCGATGGGAAGGTCTGCACACTCCGCCTTCACCCACCTCCATCTCCTTTGCTTACGTGGATACCCCCCCCCATCCACCCGGCCCCCGGGCGAGGAGGGGGGGATCCTTGTTGTTCCCCCCATCCCCTGCCACCCGTGTACTTGTCTGGCCTCATCAAGAGTCACAGACTGCCTGTACCTGCACTGCCTCTGCCCAAACTGCCTTTGTTGCTTGAAGGGAAGACCTCGCTGCCTGGTCTTGAGACCCATGCCCGGCAAGGATGCCGGAACTCCCTTTGGGAATCACAACTCTGATCATGCCCTTCGACGGCTCCTCACTACCTGCAGGCTAAAATCCAAATTCAGTAAGATTGATACATCTTCCACCGCTGCCTCCGCCAAGCTCTCTGGTCCTCTGACCCTCCCCCCCTTCTCCCTCTGAGGTTCCTGTGACCCAGCCTTAGCAAACTTAGCAGCTGGTTGCTGGATAAGAGCCACCCTGCTTCGCTTCCAGGCACCTGTATGCGCTGTTCCCTCTGCCTGGTGTACCCTTCCCGCATTTTATTGGCCTGGTCGAAGCTGAGGACAAAGTAGCACTATCAGCCCAATAGCACGATCTCCTCAGAGCCCTCTTTGGATTGCACTTTTAAAAATAAGAGCCTGTGTCTGCATCGGCTTGGCTGAGCCCGGGACTGCATTCCTGGAACAGGCATTTCAGCAAATGGTTGTTGAGGAAGGAATAAATGCATGATGCCTGGGAACCGTTTACGGTCGTGCCCCCCTGTGCCCCCACCGGTGATGCATGGTGTCTTAAACAATGGTCACTACACTTGTGGTCTCTAAGGGCCTGTGACAGGAGGACAAGCCAGCAGCTGTCCCCCTTCTCACTTCCTCCTCCGGCCCCAGAGTCTAAAGTACCATCATTCATCTTTAAGAGGAACCTTTTGAGCCAAAGCAGTTTTTATGAATGCAAATAAATGACTTGTGCCCAGAATCAAAGCGTGGATGTGTGAGGTTGAAATGTGGCTGAGATACGGGGCACCTGGGTGGCTCAGTCGGTTGAGCGTCCGACTTCGGCTCAGGTCATGGTCTCACGGCTCAAGGGTTCGAGGGTTCGAGTCTTTGAGCCCCACATCGGGCTCTGTGCTGACAGCACGGAGCCTGGAGCCTGCTGCAGATTCTGTCTCCTTCTCTCTTTGCCCCTTCCCCGCTCACTCTCTGTCTCTCAAAAGTAAACATTAAAAAATTAAAAAAAGAAATGTGGCTGAGGTCCCCCTCACTCCATTTCTTTCACCCCACCTTTGTGCTCTTCCGTGGTTCCCAAGTTTTCTGCACGGAGCACCTGTTACTCTTGTGATAGGAAAAAGGGTATAAGAACAACAGAAGGCCCCTGCCAGACCCTGAGCCTGTCGTACCCACCGCAGGAGAGTCCTTTTGCTGAGGGACCTGGGCTGTCCCCTGCCATTACTACCTGGAGTCACACGGTAGAGATGGGTCAGGAGTCCTGGGGGCCGCCTCCTGCCGCTGTTGCCCGGCCCACACTCCTCCGTCGAGAGTTGCATCTGAGGATCTTCCCTTCCCCCAACACGAGGACGGTTTTGTACCTTGGCATGTAGAGAGGCAACCTCTCCTTTCTGGAAGAAAGTTTTGCTTTAATTTCGCAGACCCAAAGAGAAGAGAGGGAAATCCTCTCTAGTCCTGGGCCCAAGCCGGGAGCCTCGATCTCAGGGGAGGATGCTGAGGGGTCCACCCCTTAACAGTAGGCAGACCCCAGTGAGCTCTGCCTCTTCTGTTCTACTTATAGCCGTGACAAAATACCCACTTAATAAAACCCCCAAAGAGATATGAGGTTATGTATGTTATTTGGGGGTAGGAGAAGATCTTCCAGGGTGAAAGCACACAAGATTAATAGATTGGATACAGAAAAAAAAAATTTATTTGGTTATAAAACCAGCAGATCATAAGCACAAGTAAACGACAAAATAATGGGGGGGGGGGGCCCGGGTGGCTCAATCGGCTGAGCGTCTGACTCTTGATTTCGGCTCAGGTCCTGATCTCGCAGTTCATGTGTTCGAGCCCCCACTGGTAGCATGGAGCCTGCTTGGGAGTCTCTCTCTTCCTCTCTCTCTGCCCCTCCCCCCTCAATATAAATAAACTTTTTAAAAAAAGACAAAATATTGGGGGGAAAATCTGCAACTAAAAGATTTCACTTCCTTCATCTGTGAGGATAGGAACAGTATCTGGGTTTTTTGTTTGTTTTTAATGTTTATTTATTTTTGAGAGAGAGACAGAGCGGGGGAAGGGCAGAGAGAGAGAGACAGACAGTATCCAAAGCTCTGAGCTGTCAGCACAGAGCCCGACGTGGGGCCCGAACCCACAAACTTCGAGATCATGACCTGAGCCAAAGTTGGACGATTAACTGACTGAGCCCCCGGGCGCCCCAGGAACAGTATCTGGTTTATTCACCACTGGTGACTGGGTGCCTGTGCAGGGCTTTGCGGAGAGTGGACCCTCCGATATCTGTCGAATCCATGAATGGCAATGGTCAACCTCGCCAGTGATCAGGAAAATGCAAACTGAAACAATAATAAGATATTATTCGCCCACCAGGTTGAGGGAATTAATTGGTAAAGACTGATAACACACAGTGCCCAGGAAGATGGAACTTTTTGCTCATCCTGTTGGTGGGAAGGGAAATTGCCTTTTTGGTGGGCGATTTAGCAGCACCCTTAAACACTGCTCCTCAGTTACACAAAAGGCTGGCACACATGGGAACGTTCGCCCCAGCACTGCCTGCAAGGAGGACACAACGAAGCGGGAAATAGTGAACAAATCCATACTCTGGCGTATGACGCGGCCCTTTCTTTTTTTGAAGAGAAAAAAATAGGTTGGAATGCGATACGTCCAGCAAACAAACAAAACCAGACCCCACGATCGCAGATGAAGAGAGAAAGGCCCAGAGGCAGGTGCCCAAAAATTCTCCTCTGGGAGGGGAGAAGGACTGTGACAGTGGGGCATTTCACGGTCTGTATTTAAGGGGCGCCTGGGTGGCTCAGTCGGTTAAGCGTCCCACTTCCGCTCAGGTCATGATCTCGTGGTTTGTGGGTTCGGGCCCCACATCGGGCTCTGTGCTGACAGCTCAGAGCCTGGAGCCTGCTTTGGATTCTGTGTCTCCCTCTCTCTGACCCTTCCTCACTCATGCTCTGTCTCTCTCTGTCTCAAAAATAAACATTAAACAACAACAACAACAACAACACACATTTCTTATCTTATGGTTCCTATGGGTTAGAAGTCCAGACATGGACTTCTATTCATTCTCTCTATTCTATTCTCTTCTATTCTCTCTCTCTCTCAAAAATAAACATTAAAAAGGAAAGAAAAACTATATGGTCCATATTTTAAATTTAAAAAAAAAATTGAATCCCACCATGTGTTTGTTGTTGTTGTTGTTGAAGTAGGCTCCATGCCTAGTGTGGGGCTTGAACTCACAACCCTGAGATCAAGAGTCTCATGCTGTATGACTGAACCACCCACATATGCCACTATGTGGGTTTTTTAAGTTTTTTTTTTTTTTCATATTTGAATTTTTTACAAACAAGTACCCATGGATTCTTGTGAAATTAAAAGTTTTTTAAGGGAAGAAAACACAAAAGGCCTAAACAATTAATTTACAAAGTGATTGAAGAAATACGAAAAATGGAAAACTCTCTAGTAAGCCAATGAAGGAAATCAAAGGAACAGACACGCCTCTCTCTATCAGATTGGCAAACATGGATGAATGACACAGAGTGCTTGGGGAAGGAGCAGTTTTAGTAAAACAGACTTACTGTACACATTCCAATCCAGGTGCCCCGGAAAGCCCCTTTCAAAACACTCTTAACTGTTTCTTGTCCTTTTCTCTATACATTCATAAAATGCATCCTTTGCTAGACTCAACCTCCCCAGTTTCTTTTTTCTCTTTAAAAAAATGTTTAGAGGCACCTAGGTGGCTCGGTGGGTTAAGCGTCTGACTTCAGCTCAGGTCATGATCTCGTTGTTTGAGAGTTCGAGCCCCGCATCGGGCTCTACTGTCAGCGCAGAGCCTGCTTCAGATCTTCTGTTCCCTTCTCTCTCTGCCCCTCCCCTACTTGGTCTCTCCCCTCCCCTCTCAAAAATAAATAAACATAAAAAATGTCTACTTCTGGGGGCGCCATCCATGTTGGGCTCTCAGGGCTCTGCACAAGGAGCACAGAGCCTACTCGAGATTCTCTCTCTTTCCTTCTTTCTCTGCCCCTCCCCTGCTTGCTCTCTCTCTCTCTCTCTCAAATATAAATAATCTTTAAAAATTTTTTTGTATTCTTGAAGTATGGTTGACATACAATGTTACATTAGTTTTGCATATACAACATAGTGATTCTACAATTCTGTACATTATGCCCAACCTCCACTTTTATCAACCCTTCATCCCAGCAGCTGAGCATTCCAAGTCTACCTCACCCCTAGCCAATCCTTCTTCCTTTTCTGTTCCATCCATTTTCTTCCCTGCCACGGCCGTCTTAGGACTTCACCTTTGGCCAGCAGAGAAGAGAACTCTCTCAAATTCCCCATCTCTTCCCTCCAGCTTCTCCAAATCCAACCATCATTCATTAAATATATCTTGACCAAGTAACTCCTGTAGGCAGGCACCGGAATCGATTGGGGGGATAGTGGAGTAAAAATCAATCAATCAATCAATCAATCAATCAATAAATAAATAAATAAGACACGAAAATAAATAAATAAATAAGACACGAAAACCGCAGCTCCTCCCTTTAAGGAATTTGGTAAAACCAAAAAATTAAAAACGACAATACAGTATGATAAGCATGCTGGCAGCAGTCGGTCCATGCAGCTTACGAAACCCGAGAGTGTTTGTGCCTAGTCCCCAGATGGATTAGTCAGATAGCTGGGGCAGTCAAAAAGCCAGATTTCCAGCCTCCTCTGCAGGGCAGCCCTGGCCACTGGCTCCGCCCTCCTGGGCTTCAGAGGTCACTGCTCAGTCAAGTATTCCCTTCTCAGATAGCCTTGATTTTCACTTCCCCCTTTCCCTCTGCTCTCTCCTCCTTGTAGGATCTTGTATCAGGATTCTCAGAACCTCCCCCCATTAATCCCCGTTCTCTCTAGCCTCCACCCTGTTTTGGGGGAAGGAAACAGTAGTGGGTGCCACTCACGCTGCTATAGGAATGGAAATAGGTACAACCTGCTAGAGGGCATGTATCAAAAACCTTGATAATGTGAACACCCTTCGATCCAGCAATTCCATTTTTAGGAATTTATCCTAGGGAAAAAATCATGGATGTGTACAAAAATCTGTCATCAAAGACACACAAAAATTTTTATTGAGACTCGGTTAAGCGTCCAACTTTGGCCCAGGTCATGATCTCACGGCTTGTGGATTCAAGCCCTGCGTTGGTCTCTGTGCTGACAGCTCGGAGCCTGGAGCCTACTTCGGATTCTCTGTCTCTGTCTCTCTCTGCCCTCCCCCGCTCATGCTCTCTCTCTCTCTCTCAAAAACAAATAAACATTAAAAAAGATTACGGTGCAACATGGAAGATAATACTGTTGAACAGCTATTTAAAGCTATGCTATGATGCTATAAAAATATTCAGTGACATAGGAGACGCTTCATGGTATACAATTAATGAAAAAAGGAAGGGACCAAATACTGACAATAAGATCACACTGACAGAGAGATAGAGAGAGAGAGAGAGAAAGAGAGAGACAGCTCGAGCACAGGCACTGGATGACTTTAGCTATAGCACAAATGGCCTCATTATTTATTCTCTGTGAGCCTCAGTTCCCAAACCTATAAAATGTGTATAATAAGAGCTATTTGATTGGGCTCCATAATATAATGTATATGAAGTACTTAGCACAGTACCTGGCACATAATAAACTCTCAAAAGCGCTAATAGTGGGTCAGCTCATTGGCTTATTCGTTCCCTCAAGTATTTATTGAGAGCCCTTGAATTTGCTACTCTCTCTGTTTGGAACTTTGCTTGATAAATCTCTATTCACTCTTCAAAACTCCGTGTAGCTATATTATGATGCCCTGCCCCCTCCAGCATTCTTCAAAATAAAAACACTAAATTTTAACCCCCCAAAATACACATATGCAGGCATTAAAACAATACCTTACCTTTCAGGGGCACCTGGGTGGCTCAGCCGGTTAAGTGACCGACTTCTGCTCAGGTCATGATCTCACGGTTCATGCGTTCGAGCCCTGTGACAGGCTCTGGGATGACCGCTCAGAAACTGGAGACTGCTTATGATCCTGTGTCTCCCTCTCTCTCTTTTTGCCCCTCCCCCACTTGTGCTCTCCCTGTCTTTCAAAAATAAATAAACATAAAAAAAAAAAAAAAAAACCCTTGCTGGGGCCCTGGGTGGCTCCGTTGGTTAAGCGTCCAACTTCGGCTTAGGTCACGATCTAGCGGTTTGTGGGTTCGAGCCCTGCGTCGGGCTCTGTGCTGACAGCTCGGAGCCTGGAGCCTGCTTCGGATTCTGTGTCTCCTTCTCTCTCTGCCCCTCCCCAACTTGTGCTCTGTCTCTCTATGTCTCTCAAAAAATAAATAAATGTAAAAAAAAATTTTTTTTTTTAAATACCTTGCATTTCACAAACGTACTGTTGATTAAAAGAGGCCAGAGAAAAGAATTGAAAGGAGGGACTCAAATAGATAACTCGTACATCAATGTGCGTAGCAGCACTATTCACAATAGCCACAAGGTGGAAACAACACAAATGTCCATTAACAGATTAACGGATGAAGAAAATGTGCTATAAAAAAAAAAAAAAGGGGGCGCCTGGGTGGCGCAGTCGGTTAAGCGTCCGACTTCAGCCAGGTCACGATCTCACGGTCCGTGAGTTCGAGCCCCGCGTCAGGCTCTGGGCTGATGGCTCGCACCTGGAGCCTGTTTCCGATTCTGTGTCTCCCTCTCTCTCTGCCCCTCCCCCGTTCATGCTCTGTCTCTCTCTGTCCCAAAAATAAATAAAAAACGTTGAAAAAAAAATTAAAAAAAAAAAAAGAAAATGTGCTATATACATACGATGAAATATTATTCAGCCTGAAAAAGGAATGACATTTTGGTAGAGTCTACAACATGGATGAGCCCTGAAAACATGGTTAAGTGAAATAAGCTGGATACAAAAAAGACAAATATTGTACGATTCCACTTATATGAGATACCTGGAATAGGAAAATTCACAGGAAGTATAATAGAGGTGGGAAGGAGGCACGGGTATAGGAAATGGATAGTGGTGATGTGTGCATGACATTATGAATGTCCTTAATGCCACTGACTTAGCCACTTAAAATGGTTACAGTGGGGGCGACTGGCTGGCTCAGGTGGTAAAGCATGTGACTCTTGATCTTGATCGCAGTCATGAGTTTGAGCCTCAGGTTGGGTGTAGAGATTACTTACATAAATAAAACAGGGGCACCTAGGTGGCTCAGTCAGTTGAGCATCCGACTCTTGGTTGCAGCTCAGGTCATGATCCCAGGGTTGTGGGATTGAGCCCCGCATCAGGCTCCATGCTGAGTGTGGAGCCTGCTTAAGGTTCTCTCTCCTTCTGCCCCTCTCCCTCACTTGCGCATGCTCTCTCTCTAAAACATAAATCAACCAGTAAGTAAATAAATCAATTATATGGTCAAAACGGTAAATTTATGTGTATTTCACAATAAGACTTGGGGGAAAAAAGCTAGATGGTTTGATTCCATTTACACAAAGTACAAAACCAGAGAAAACTAATTTATGGTGACAGAAGTCAGTGGCTGGAAAAGGACATGAAGAGGGGTTATGGGGTCACTTGCTATGTTTTGATCTGAGTGTGGGTTCCACTGGTATTCAATTGGTGAAAACCACCAGCTCTTCACTTATAAGTTTACCCCTGTCTGCCTTTTTTATACTTCATTCAATAGTTCACCAGAAAACGACAAAAATCCTAACATGTCTTTTGGAAAAAAAAATTTTTTTTAAATAATCTCTATGTCCAATGTGGGGCTCAAACTCACACCCCCAACTGAGCCAGCCAGGCACCCCCAAAAGAATTTTATTTTTGAGAGAGAGAGAGAGAGAGAGAGAGAGAGAGGCAGAGTGTGAGCGAGGGAGGGGCAGAGTGAGAGGGAGACAGAATTCGAAGCAGGCTCCAGGCTCTGAGTCGTCAGCGCAGAGCCGGATGAGGGGTTCGAACTCACGGACTGCGAGATCATGACCTGAGCCGAAGTTCGACGCCCAACGGACTGAGCCACCCAGGCGCCCCATGAAAGAATTTTAATTGCAAAAATCCGGATAAGTTCTTGGGAGATGAACCTTTTTCCCCCTGTCTTTTTCTATGCTCCTTTTCTTGCGCCTTAAGCCTGCGCTGAATCTGTGCCTTCTTTGAAATGCTTTCTCGCCTTATTCACCAAGGTCCCACGCTACCTGGGGCCACATTCTTGGAGCAGCCGGCCGGTGACTAAATTGCCTCCTGTCTGTCTCTGGACTAGCCTGAGTTGAACTTTTGGAGGTCAGTCCTCACTGATCCCGCTAACCAGGAACTCAGTGCACAGGACAGAGCAGTATTAAATCCAATCAGCCCGGGAGGCTGGGAACTAGACCGGAAGAACAGGCTGCGACAAGGGAAGCGCCGCTCACGTTCTGCCCAGCTGTGCCAGCCCGCCTCAGTTTTCCAGACGCGAAGCCACGCCCTCCTCCAAGCACCTCCCCCAATCCCATCTGGCCCCGCCCCCCACCCATGGGCTCCTTAGGCCCCTCCCAGTGAGTGTGGCCCCGCCCCGGGAGGGCGACGATCCCGCCAACAGTGACTCCGCCCCTCCTTCCGCTGAGAAACCTGTCCCTTTTATTTAAAGAATACATTTACGTCAGCCCGCCTTACGTAGATTTACGTCATCAGTGCAAAGCGCGGAGGCGGGACTTCCTTCTCTGGTTCAAACAGCTTCCGGGAGAAGCCGGAAGAAACCGGAAGAAACCGGACCCTGGACAGAATCGGGGATAGCCAGCCCCTCCCCCGGCCCCTACGGAAAGGTGAGTCCATGGGCCTTCCTGGCGAAGTCAAAACACTTGGTCTGGCCCTTTCTGGTGAGGATCTCCTTCCCTATCCAGGCACCGTACTGGTCCAATCCCCCTTTAATTTCCCATGACTCCCCGCGTACTCAAGCCCCGCCCCCAGGCCCTCAGCCCCGCCCCGAAGTTTGAGGGGTGTGGATGGTTTGTGACCCCCTCTTCCGACTCTACCCCTGACGGGCTGGGAGAACTGAGCTTGCTGGCCAGGGACCGGGCAGCCTTTCGGCTCAGGTGGGCCCACGGACTTCTCTCCGGCGCCGCGGGAATAGGACCGCCCAACGCGGAGCCTGCGCCTCAGAAAACGCAGGGTCGGGACCCCTCCTCACCGCGCCGTCAGTGTCGCTCACAGGCTGAGGAGAGAGCACAGGCCTCTGAGGCCGGAGACCTGGGGTCCTGCCTGGCCCCTGGCCCCGAAAGTTCCCTGTGTCTGTGCCAGTCGTTTTCGCTTCTCTTCGCCGCAGTTTCCTTTTCTGTAAATCAGGGTTGGTGACATTAACCTTCTTACCATCAGGGGCTAGTCTGGGGAGCGAGAAGTAACTGCTACCATTTATTTATTGAACCGTTGCCATGTGCCAGACCCTGTGCTAGGTATCTTGCTTCGATGATTTCCCGTCACCGTCAAAACAACCTTATGAGGTAGGTGCTATTTTTAACCCCATTTTACTGATGAGAAAGCTGAGGCTGTGAGAAAGTTGTCCGAGGTTACAGAGCTAGTAAGAGGCAAGAGCAGGATTGTAATTAGTGTTCTGTTTTTGTTTTCACTCCAGGGCCCATGTTCTAAATAAGGATGTGGAAGCTATTCAGATGTTGACATGTCACGCACATATTCTTTGAGCAGTTTCTATGGCATCATGTTAGGCACTAGGGTCCAGAGAAAAATACTTGTCATCCAGAAGTCTAGTAGGGAGAGATGGACAAGTAGATGAGTGTAATGAAATGTTATAGGTATCGTGAGAATAGTTTATTAATGATAATCATCCGATCGGATTGGCCCGGGGCAGCTGTGAAAACAGCACACTCTCCAAGGGAAAGAGTAGGTCCTCTAAGGAGCAAAAGAAAGGCTTTCCTGCCTTTCTAAGGAACTACCAAGGGAGAAACTACACGGTACGAGAAGAGAGATACAGGTATGGATTGTGAGAGCTATTTTGGAATCTCTTCCAAGTCATTTCCACGTAGGTAGTGGTTTTGCAGTCGTGAGCCTACGATGACCCAGAAGGGTGGTGTTTCTGGTGTCCGTCCTCCTTCGCTCCCTAGGGCTCGCCGGAAGTGTTTCAGAGGTGGGAGACACAGTGCCTGCTGCATAATGTCTGCTGATGGGCCCTACACAGTTGTCCCTTTGGGGTGGTCTGTGACTCTGCTTCTGGTGAAAAAATGTTTTTTTGGTTCTTGACACCTGCACCTGAATAGGTGACCACGAACGAGGTAGGGTTCAAATGAGACAATCTGGCAAGAGTGGCCGCACTGTGTTTCCAGAAGGCCCTAGAATGAAATATTTCAGGCTCTTTGGTCTCTCTGAAGCCTCCTTGGAGGCTTCTCGGGGCCGGGGGGGGGGGGGGGCATAGTTGCTGGACCAAGTGATAGAAATCCTAGAGAAACTCAGGGCTCAAAGAGGCAAATGTTTTTGCCCGCCTACCAAAAAAGCAACGACGGGTTGCAGCAGCAGCAGCAACAAAGTCATGAGGTTTTCCCCATGATCCATGCTCTCGGGAGGTTGAAATGTGAGAGAGGGAAGGTGTGGATCCCGAAAGCTAGTGTTTCACATTGGAGACAAAAGGGAAGTCCTTAGCTTTACGTTGGGGGTCCGGAGGTAGGAAGGTTTGTTCCCCCTTCTATGGGGAGCCGAACTCCCATTTTCTTTCAGGGCTGGCTCAGTTAAACGTAAACAAACTAGGGACCTGGCTGCAACCCCACATACCCTGCTTATGCTATCCCCCTTTGTTCCTGCAGTGTCGACCCAGTCAGCAGCCAGGCCATGGAGCTCTCTGATGTCACCCTCATCGAGGGTGTGGGTAATGAGGTGACTGTGGTGGCAGGTGTGGTGGTGCTGATTCTAGCCTTGGTCCTAGCTTGGCTCTCTACCTACGTAGCAGACAGCGGTAGCAACCAGCTCCTGGGCACCATTGTGTCAGCTGGCGACACATCCGTCCTCCACCTGGGACACGTGGACCATCTAGTAGCGGGCCAAGGTGCCCCAGAGCCCACCGAACTTCCCCATCCATCAGAGGGTAATGACGAGAAGGCCGAAGAGGCTGGCGAAGGTGGGGGAGACCCCACAGGGGAGCCTGGAGCCGGGGGTGGCGTTGAGCCGAGCCTTGAGCATCTGCTTGACATCCAAGGCCTGACCAAAAGACAAGCGGGCCCAGAAAGCAGCAGTCCAGAGGCCCCCCTGAGACCTGAGGGTGGCAGCTGCCTCCCCCCCAGCCCTGGCCTCATCAACGTGCGGCTCAAATTCCTCAATGACACCGAGGAGCTGGCTGTGGCCAGGCCGGAGGATACTGTGGGTGCCCTGAAGAGGTGAGTGGCCTGGAGAGCGGGAGGCTTCTCGTAGCCCGTGCCCTCAGCCCTTGGTCACCTGGGAGGAGGCTGGTGTCCACATGGGAGCAGCAGGGATGGGTCAGGTCCGTCCAGCCCCCACTAGGATTGTGGAGGATACTTCTTAGAAGCTCACCCTTTGGTTTTTCCCCTCGTTGCCCTGCTCTGTCAGTCCGGGCCTGTTTGCCTTCTCATTCCTCGCCTTCTGTGTTTCCTTCTGCCTCTTTCATCCTTACAGTAAATACTTCCCTGGACAAGAGAGCCAGATGAAACTGATCTACCAGGGCCGTCTGCTGCAGGACCCAGCCCGCACACTGCGTTCTCTGAACATTACCGACAACTGTGTGATTCACTGCCACCGCTCCCCCCTGGGGTCAGCTGTTCCAGGCCCCTCAGCATCCTTGGCCCCCTCTTCGGCCACTGAACCCCCCAGCCTTGGTGTCAGTGTGGGCAGCCTCATGGTGCCCGTGTTTGTGGTGCTGTTGGGTGTGGTCTGGTACTTCCGTATCAATTACCGCCAGTTCTTCACAGCACCTGCCACCGTCTCCCTGGTGGGGGTCACCGTCTTTTTCAGCTTCCTAGTATTTGGGATGTATGGACGATAAGGATATAGGGCGAAAATGAAAGGCGTGGTCTTCCTTCTTTATGGCCTGCCCCCTTTCCTGGCCAGAGCTGGGCCCAAGGGCTTGGGAGGGAGGGGTGGAAAGGTTGTGGTGGGTCCTCCTCCTTAGGACATAGGAGGCAGGTACGGGGCCTCCCCTTCACGTCCACGAGGGTACAGACGTCCCCTCTGTGCAAGCACAACTCAGGTAGAAAACGAGGACGTCCTCTTCTTTCACTTTTAGGGTCCAGAAATTCAGAGCTGAGCTGGCGGTCTAGCTCAGTGGGCAGCCGGGGCTCGGAGGATTCCCTCCCAGCTGTGGCCCTAGCTCTTTCCATTGTCTTGCATGTCTGCTCCTCAGTACCCAGGGCTGCCTGCCAGGGCAGCTCAGCATGGCCCCAGCATACTTCTGTAGGGAGCCTGGAGTATTTTTCTGTTTCTTAAGGGAATATCCATCTTTTGAGACTAAAGTCACACAGCAGGAATGAAGGTTGTGTCCGCTTCCCCTGTAGGCACCTAGCCGCCTCTACCTTCTCCCTCCACCCCTGTAGCTGGAATAGGGTGTTCTCTGTGTTCTGGATAGTTTCCAGTGTTCTCCCCTTTTTCAAAGCACTTTGCTTGTATTTTTTTTTTTTTTTTTAATAGTCCTTTATAGAGCTCAGTCAGGAAGGGGAGTGCGGCACAAAGCCAAGCCCCCAGCATTGGGAGAGGCCAAGCCACAGCTGCTGCTACCCTAGGCCTAAGGCTGTAAGCAAGAGACAGCTCTGGCCCTCGGCCAGTGTCCTACCCTGCCCAGCTCCAAGGACGAGCTCTGGGTATGGAGCCCTGGGCCCCAGGCCCTTGCCTCTGGGGCTCATGGATGGAGGGTCAGTGTCTGTGACTAAATAAAGTTCCGTTTTGTGGCTGTGGAGCCTCCTTCTGTGACCTTAAGAGAATGGCTTTGCTCTGTCCCCATCAACATGGTAATGAGGGTGGATAGGCTGGGCTACCAATGGGAAATGCAGTTTATTTACACCAGCAGCCATGGGGGCGGGGGAAATACACAGCGTTTACAAAGTTAGCTACCTGTACAGGATGGATTACATATGCAAAAATAAAAATCTCAAGACCACAGGACAGCGTGAGCCCCACCCCCCTCCCCCAATGACCCCAGCATGCGGTAATGCCAGGCGGGTGGCCCCTGGGCATGCGGGGGGGAGTGATGCATGGAAGGAAAAGCCACCGGCCATGGAAATTAGTACAGAACCCCCCCCACACACACTCAGACACATGATAGGATACAGGGTGGACGACACCTAGCCGGGGTGGGAAGGATGGGAATTGAAACCCACACAGCCTGCTGTTAGAGGGGAGTGGGGAGCTCCTAGCCCCTGTTCAACTACATGGTAGGGGGGGCACACTCTCCCCGGAAGGAAAAGGGTTTGCTCCCTCAGGGTCCCTGCTGGACCAAGCCCATCTCTTACCCAGCTTGGGCAGGGGGCTCTGCCCTGAGGGCGGGCCAAGGAACAATGGGGAAGTGGATGTGGACAAACCAGTTCCCAAACTACTTCCCACTTCTCCCTCCTCCAACCAGAAGGGGGAAAGGGAGAGGCCAGAGGGGAAAGGGTATGGTAGGGCCTGAGCTGCAGCTGCCTCTCAGAAGGGAGAATGGCCTGTGGCCTTCCTCCCTTCACCTTCAACCCACTCCCAAGACTTCATTTGGAAGCAGGCTGGAGGCTGGCTGAAATCCTCCTTCCCCTCTGGCTTCCCCTTAGAGGGAGAAGGCTACAGAGGGTCAAGAACAGAGGAGCCCAGGCCCTAGGATTTATTCTAACTCCTGCCAAAATTTGTTTGGCTTTTTAAAAAATAATCACAATTCGTGGGTTAAAAACCAATTTGTAACCAGGCGTCAGCCACAATCAGAACCACCCCGGGGGGGGGGGGGAGGGGGGATTGGGGTTCCAGACAGGGTACTGCAGCCCTAGCTCTTGTTGTTCCCTTAACCCTCTAGGGTCCCTAACCCAAATCAGTCCAACCAGTCCTGGGTACTAGCTACCCAAATGTGGGATGGCTCCTCCTGGGAAGAGGGCAGGGGACACATCCAGCAAATGCCAGAGAACACAGCTCAGGGTCAACTCCGTGCCGTGTCATCAGTCAGCTCTGCTCCCAGCCCAGACTGCAGTCCTCCAGCTCGGCTCCTGGGAGTGATGGCGCCCACACGGAGGCGGGATGGTGTAGCTCTTCAGGATGTAGACCAGGCAGGTGGCCGCGCTGGCAGGGTAGTCCCACCGGAGGGCATGACACCCCTTCCCCCTCCACTGACGACCCAGAGCACGGAGACTAGCCTCTTCCCACCCCACTCCTAGCAGGGGGGGAGAGGTAAAAGGTCAGGATTTTCCTCAGAGCCCCAAACCACAAGTACAGAATAAATAACTTAAAAGCGGCTAAGGAAGGGGAAACAGGGCAGGCTTCGGAGGCAGGAGCATTGAGAGAGGAACTGAAGCTGGTCAAGGTGAAAGAGGGGGGCAGCAAGCAGCAGTCGGGAACTTGGGCTGCCCTGCTAGGGCAGTGGGGCAGGGGAGGCAGGAGGAACATGGGGCCACCCCAGGAGGGTGAGGCTGGGCCCCTTCCTGGGGCAGGGAATGAGGTAAGAAAACATTTCAAATAAAGCAGCACCGTTCCCTCTCACCTTGGGGCCCCACTCCTCACCAGCCCTGGGTCAGGGAGGAAAGGTAGGGGGGAGTCATTTTGATACACAGCTCCCTCTTCCTACCCTCCCCTTGCCCGTTCCGTGAAGCTGTAGAGGCTGGAGGCCCTTTCCTGGCACCCAACAACAAAAGGACAGCTCCTGCTGCCAAGGAGGCCCATGGGGACTGAGGGGAAAGGGCTGCCCCTGTGAGGGGCAGGGAAGGCGGTGGCAGTTCTGGACACCCACCTCAGCAGACAGCTTGCTGTGCCTGCCTACCCCTGGGATTGGGGGCATTTGATAGGATTCTGCACACAGACAGGACACGCCCAGCCCTGCCCCTCAGCTCCAAGCACCGGACCCATTCACATTGCTGAGGGCAGCTGGGGGAGGCCCCCTCCAGGCTCAGCTTCCAGCCCACAGCCTCCCGGGTAGCCGCGATGCTCCTCGGCAGGGCTGAGTCCAGTTCCTGGGGTGGGGGGCAGGCAGTGCCCTGGCACAGTGCCCAGGTCAGGCCCCTGGCCTAGCTGGACATCCAGTAACTCACAGAATAAATAGGAAAACCGCCTCCCCACCAAACTTATGTCCAAGGCATAATATGTCCAGGTCTGAGTCCTGCATGCCAAGGGGTCGTGCTCCATCGCAGAGGACCCTGACACCCCCCAGGGGCGCATAACTGGATCCTCTGCTTGCCTGGCCCACCAAGCTTCCCAAGCCCAAACCCCCAGCAGCCGTCCATTTGCCAGGCTTCGCCACCTGGGTGGGGGTTGGGAGAGAGGGCTCTGCTCAGCCAAAGGCTATCCCTTGCACCCAAGTCAGTTGATGTCATCGTAGATGCTGGGCGTTGGGGGTGCCGGTGGCTTTGGCTTCTTCTTCTTGTTGGAGCCTAGGCTGGAGGCAGTCCCTACCAGGCTCAGATGGGATTTCTTTTTCTTGGTTTTCCGTGACTCTGAGCTGTTGGTACCTGAAAAGAAAGAGGCACGCGGGATGAGGGCTGGGCTGTGTCAGGAGAACGCAGGTGTCCCCACATCCTCGGCTTCGGGCAGAGAGACCAGGGGGCCCAGATGTATCACCTACCTAGACCCCATCCCTGATTCTCACTCGTCTTGGAGGAGCCCGAATCAGAGGGTGAGAGATCAGAGGAGCCATCCCACTGAAGCCGGCTGATCAGGGCCTGGCTGTCAGTCATGTCAAAGCTGTCGTTATCCAGGGAACTCTCGACCTCTGGAAGGACGCTGGGAAGAGAAGGGGCCAAAGAAGGGCTTGAGGGTATGATACCAATCATGATCTTAATCTTTCACAACCCACCACGCTTCTCGGGGGGTCACTTACGCTGAGGGTCCGAGGAAGTAAATCCGCACGGCTCGCCGCTGCTCATCTGTGTGCTGGGGGCAGCGCAGGGACCTGGCGAGGACAGAATTAATCAGACCCTCCTGACAAGGCAGGAAGAAGGGTAGGAGGAACTCAGGTGAAGCCCCTTCCCTCAACAGAGGAGGGACAAACAGACAGACAGGGGAGGGATACACAGGGTGCCCCCAGATTGTGGCCTAAGGCCTGACCATTAGAGGAAGGAGGGGAGGAGTAGGGGCCCCATTGCTGAAGTCCAAGGGTACTCCCACCCCATGCCCAGGATGCGTGTGCAGGAGGCCCCTGGGCGCCTTTTCTAGGTTCTGAGCTCACCTTGTGCACATCTTCTTGGTGTGTTCAGAAATCACCCCACATTGCTGGAAGAGGAACAGAAGCTGAAAGGAGGGGCGGAGGGGAGCCCACTCCAGACACTAGATATTCTCTTCTGTACAAACTCTAGATTGCACGAGCAGAAACGGCCCCGGGGTGTCCAGAACAGACAGTCCCAGACCACCACTGGCCAGGAGACCTAATTCCAGAGAGAGTGAGCTATATGGCCCTGCCTGCTGTCACCAGCCTCCTCCAGGGACGTGACCACCTCCTGTGGCTCCAGCCCACTCCCAAGGGCCTTCCCTTCCCTGGTCTCTCACCGTGGTGAGCAGGCTACGCAGCTCCTCCGGCCCCAGGGTCTCGTAGCTGATCCCAGTTGAGTTGTTATACTGGGCGAGAGCCAAAGGTACAGGTCAGAGAAGGGGCAGCCCAAGAGGGAGGGGGGAGGGGAGGACAGGGAACCCATCCCTCTCATCCTTTTCTGCACGGGACTGCCCAGCAGTTCTCCAGTGATTCTTTCCACCCCACCTGCTCATCGGGGAGGGGCTGGGACCCAGCGAGAACGTCAACATGCCAAGACCTAAATACCCCATCTAGTGCTTGGGGCCATCAGCATCCTGACCCCACCTGCCCAAATCCCACCCAACTCCCAACAAGAAAAACGGGAGAGAACCTAAGAGGGGCAGCACCTACTCACCTTAAAAGGATCCGAATTGCTAAGTTCCCCTGAAGAAGAAAAAAGAAGGGGAAGGGTGTTTGATGCAGAGGTACAGACAGAGAACCCTGAAAATAACCAGAGAGGAAGTGGGGGTGACAGAAGGATCACAGGCCCTCCCTCGATACCCCTGTCCCCTAAGCTCCCCACCTCCACCCTCCGGCAATGAGTCCCAGAAGACACAGCTAGAATCACTCCCATTGTTCAAGACCCACTTACCATTTTTGTGTTTTAAAGACTTGGATCTTCGAGGGGAATTGGGGTTCTGGAATGGGAGATACCATAGCTTTGGGGAAAGGGTAACGATAAGGGGGAGCCGAGAACCCAGGGAAGGAAAAAAGATTTGACAAAGAAACATCCTCAAATTCCTACTCTTCCTCCCCAGTAAGAGGCCCATCTACCCATATTCCCTCCTCCCCCATTCCCCCAGGGCCTCCGCTGCCCTCCTGCCCACCACAGACACCCTCATCCCGAAACCCAGAGAGGCACCCGATGACCTCAGACTTGAGTCAAGATACCCGAGGACTCCCTGCCCAAAAGGGAGGGTGTCTGTCCTTCGCCCAAATTTCCCTCATGCTTGCCCCCGCTCTCACCTTGTCTGATTTCCTCTTCTTGGCTGTGTAGGACAAAAGGACAAAGGACAGGGTCACTTTAAGTTCTCAATTTAAGGACCTCTACGGAAAAGGACAAAGCTGCATTCTCTCCTCCTCATTCAAGATAACTTGTGACCCAACTCCCACTTGCCACCTCACCCCAATGCCCCCCAAGTTCCCCCAGATCCCCAAACACCTTTCTTCTCTGAGCCGTACGACCAGTCGTTGTCATTGATGTCATCATTATCCTCTTGGTCACTCTCCGACTTGTTCATATTGTTGCTGTTGGCAATCCTGCCAACGGGAGGGGAGAGAACGGGTCAAGGCGGCCACCTCTCTGCCCCCAACTTCACGGGCACAGTGCAGCGTCGGAGGCCAAGCACGAGCCACCCTCTGTGCCCTACCAACGCCCCCGAGGGACTACACCACGGCACAGGGTACGGAAGACGCGCAGCTCTGGTTCCGGCAGCGGGAGAAGCCCTCACCGGCGGTTGGCGATCCGGCTGCTGTTCCGGCCCATTCCCAGGCACTTCTCCAGATGTGGAGCAAAGCGGGAGGCGGCAATGCTGCGGCTGCAATTGGGGCAAACACACTCCTTGCTCTTCCACTGGTTGAAAACCTGTCCAAAGATGTCCAACCCCGGCTGGTCCACGATCTCTGGGGACAGGAGAGGCGTGGCGATCAGGGTGGGCAGGGGACCCTCACCTCGTGTTCCCGCCCATGGCCCCGTGGGCTCGTGAACCCCCCCCCCCCCCCCCCCCCCCCCCCCCCCCCCCGCCTAAGCTCACAGGAGCTCCAGGCACTACTTCTGGCGCAGTTTCCAGAGAAGGGACCTCTGAGCGCCCCCGGGGCTGGGCTGGACTGTTCTCCTTCAACCCTGAAGCTCACCAAAATCCTTCATGCTATCAGGGTCCGTGTCGTCCAGGAAGAAGTAGCCACACTTGACAGCCCGGTGTACCTCAAAGCAGAATCCCAAACAAGAATCCTCGACCAGGTCCGCGTATATCTCCTGAGCGATGGCCTGGGCCCAGGGGAGAACATCCGCGGTCAGGAGCGTCACAGCCCCCTGGACTGAGAGCAACTCTCTCTCACCAACCAAGTCTGCCAATTCGCCCTGGCCAAAAATAATGCTTTCTTTGCCATTTTCCCCATCTTGACTTCGCGTCCTTTCTTCTTCCGGAGCCTTGGACCTTTTCAGCTGGCTATTCCCTTTAAGGAACCAGGCTGACTACCCAAATTCCTCTTTGGTGTGAATGCCAGATATAGCGACGTAGAGACATCAAGAGAAAGAACTAGAGGCACACGTGGGGGAGCCCTCACCTCTAGTTTGCTGTTATCCAGGCCAGACAAAGACATTTCCTCCATTTTCATTTGTAAACTCTTGTGGAGACGGCGCTCTGACTGCTCATAGCACAGCGGGCGGCAACACGGCTGCACACACGGGGGTGGGGGGTGCTGGTGTGAGTCCAAGGCACCTGTGAAGACTGCCACCTCCCCTCTGCACCTCACTGCCCAGAGCTTAATCCTGGCATCAAGATATACCCCTCCCCAAGGCCTAGGCTCACTAAGTCTGGATGGTCCTGCAGGGCCCGAAACCCAAAGGCGGCCTAGTCTTTCCCAGGACTGAACTCAGGCCCTGGACTCGGCTGCCAGTCAGTGTCTGGGTCTATAGGAGGCAGCAGCTCAACCCAGGTCCCCCAAACTCAAACCCCTCTTCGATACCCATGGTGCAATGCAGCAGGGGGAGGAGAAGGAACTCTAAGGCCTCAAAGCAAACCCACAGGGTGTGGCAAAGAACTGCACAGACTCCTAAATAACCCCCCCCCCTTCCCTAGGCTCTCCTCAGAGTCACCTCTGCTTTCAGCCAGGATGTCCACTTGGGGGGGTACTGCTACCAGAAGTAGGAACGGCCCTAGAACCCTACAACCTTCACCCCACTCTGTCTTCCCTTGAAATAAGCCTGTGACCACGGAAGGGGAGCAGAGCCCACAGAAACCTAGAGCCGAAGGAGCATTTCTAGCCCCCATGAGCAAGAAGAGGGGGTAGAGCCCGGTTGGGATGGCATGCCAGGAGTGGGCACTCCCCTTACCTGCTCTTCTTTTAGATAACCACCCTCCCTCCCTCAGGACCAGCCCGGAAGTCTCTCCAAGAGCCCCAAAGTCCAGGAATCCCCACCAAAGGATTCAGAAACAGCGCCCACAGTCCGGGGCCCCTCTGAACGGTGGGTACGAGTTTAAGGAGCTGCCGGCCTAGAGTGGGGTGGGGACTGACAAATGAGCCAGGGGCACTGGGGAGGGTAGGAGGCCGGGCCTCGGCTCTTCCCCCGTCCCTGCGGCACTGCTGCTGCATCATACCGACTGGGGGGAGGAGAGCCGAGCCGCCCGAGGCCGGCGCCGGTCCGGGACAGACCGACCCCTAGAGAGTGGGCAGAGTGGGACGCGTCCCGGCCCCTCTCCTTCCCCGCCCGCCGACAGCCCCAGCCGGCCGGGGAGAGGAGTCCGGGAGGGTGTCTCTATTGTCCCGGGGGCTGGGGCCTGGCTCCCTAACAAAGGCCCCGCGCCCCCTCCCCGGCCGGCCCTGCCCCGCCCAGGGGGGACCCAGACAGGGGGAGAGCTGGGGGCCCCGGCCGGGCCGGGAAGCCGGGGGAAGCCGGGCGTTTCCGCGTCGGCCCGGGGGGAGGGGAAGGGGCGCTGACCCAGACCTGGGGGGAGGGGGCCCAAGCCCCGCCTCGGGCCCCGCCCCCCGCCCCCCGCAGGCCCCTCCCCCGTCCCCGTCTCCGTCCCGTACTCACCCCGCCCGGGGGGCCGCGCCGGGGCCCGGCGGCCTCTCAGGGCCGCGTCCTCCGGCGGCGGCGGCGGCGGCGGCTGCTCCGGAGCCCCATGTCCGTCGGTCCGTCCTCGCCTCTCCCCGGGGCCCAGGGCCCGGGGCCGGGGGGTCGGGCCGCCCCCCCGCCTCGCCGCCTCACCGGGCGGCCATGGCCCCTTCCCCTCCCTTCTCGTCCCGTCGCCGCCTCCTCCTCCTCACCTCACCCCGCCCGCGCGCAGTCCGCGCGCCGTCCGCGCGCCCCTCCCCCCGCCCCCCACTCCAGCCCGCCTCTCCCGGGCGGGGGGTGCGGCGCGAGCCCGGAGCGCGCGCGCGTGCCGCGACCGGAGGATGGATGGATGGGGCGAGCGAGAACGCGAGCGTGCGCGCGCGCGCCCCTCTCCCCCTCCCTCCGCGCGGGCGCGAGGCCAAGCGCGAGCGCGCTCCAACCTCCTCCTCTTCCTCCTCCCGCCCCTCTTCAACACCCCGCCCCCGCCCTCCCTTCCTCTTCCTTCTTTCGCTTTCGCGCGCCCAGCGACTGCTCGCGCCTGCTAGAAGGGCCCGAGCGCGTGCATCTGCCCCGCGGCCGCAGCTCGGCAGCATTTGCTCCAGGGGGCGGGGACCGGGCGGGGAGGAGGGGCGCCACGCCGCCGTCCAAAGTACCGGCGGACGGGGACGGGGGCGGGGAGATGGGCGGGGCCTTCTGGAGCCACCTCGGCCAATCGCCGTCTCGCCTCGGTCCGGTCGGCCCAATAGGATGGCGGTGGGTGGAGCGGCGTTCAAGGTGAGGTGCGCGGTGCGCTGGGGGCGGAGACGTTGTGCCGTCCCGGCCGGCTCCGGGGCGGGGGCAGCGGGTGGCGTCGAAAGAGAGCGCCGGCTCCCAGCCGAGCCTGGGACGCCTTCCGGCCCAGGCTCCCCCGCCCTTCCCTCGGGGCTCCCGGCTCTTCCCCCCCCCCCCCCCCCGCCCCGCCCCGTGTAGTTCCCCGGCGCCCCCACTCCGGCATTTACCCCGAAGCGTGCAGCCACTTCTCTGAAGAGGCCGGAGTTGAAGTGGGGTCTGTTAGCACCTCAGGGCAGAAAACCTATGGAGCCAAAGGGGCTCGTCTGAGCCTCCGTTCCCCTGTTTCTGGGCGGGTCTCAGCCCACTCCAGGCCTGCGAGCCAACGAATGCCCGAGATGAGGGTCCTCCACTGAGAGCGGAGGCCGAGCTGTGCCCTTCTGAGCCGAGCGCCCTCCCCGCCCTCAGCCTAATTTAGATCCCACACCTGCTCGCTTTTCCTGCTTCCGGAACCCACGCTGGACCCCCACCTCTCAGCCAGCCTGCCCGGCACTAGCCAGACCCTTCCTCCGACCCAGTGCTACTCCCCTGGGTGTGCCCGTATCCGCGGGCTCTCACAGTCCCCCATTACCTTCTGGAGGAAAGGGCCTTTCCTAACCGCACCGATACCCAGACTAGCGCTTCAATCTGGGTTATTCTCTAGGTCTGGAGTTTTGGAGCGGGTGTCTGACAGCTCTCTCCCCCCTAGAAGATGAGATTAAACGAGGAAAGTCTTCATATACTTGGTTGGGACCATCACTGGCTGTTTAGTCTTCAGCAAACATTTTTTGCGACAATAATCCTAAGTGTTTCAGACCAGGAGTCAGATTAGAATTTAAATCTGTGGACTTGAAAAATGAACTTGGCCAAATGAGCTCTCTGTTGCCTCAGTTTCCTCTGTTGTCACTGGGTATAATGATAGTACCTATCTCATTAGGTCGTTGTGAGGACTGACAAGTCAGTGCATGTGAAACTCTTAGCTCAGTGTAAGTGCTCTATAAATCTTACCTGTTACTCTTACGTGCCCTGTAAGAATTCTTACAGTGGGCTGTGCTGGGATGCAAAGATGAAATAAGACAGTTGTGCTTCCTCAAGAAGTTCACAGTTTGTCAGATAAAACTGTAGGAAAATAATTGCCAAACACTATGATAAAAACAGAGACGCACAGGGGATGGGGTGGCCAGAAAGATAGATAAAATGATGTAAGAGAGTTGGTCAGTAAAGGCTTTTTGTAGTGGGAGATTAGGAGGGCACTAGACATCCTAAACAGCAAGCTTCAGGAATATGGCTCAGTTTGGGGACTGGCTGGAACACAGGAATGAGTGGGGAAGCAGCAGGAGGTGAGCAGGTCAGACCATAGAGGACTAAAGGTGTGTTGAGCAATATGGACTTAAACCCTATAGGCCACGAAGAGTCCTCAAGGGGAAGGACTCATTTGACCAGATTTTAATTTTTTCCAATGTTTATTTATTTTTGAAAGGAGAGAGAGAGAGAGAGCACAAGCAGGGGAGAGACAGACAGCAAGGGAGACAGAGGATCCAAAGTGGGCTCTGTGCTGACAGCAGAGAGCCTGGTGCGGGGCTCGAACCCACAAACTGCGAGATTATGACCTGAGCTGAAGCCAGGAATCGGATGCTTAACCAACTACGCCACCCAGGTGCCCGTGACCAGATTTGAATTTTAAGTAGAATCACTCTGGCATGTGGATAATTATCAATTGGGGTATATGGGGTAAAGGACAAAGAGGCCCTGAAAACATCTTTAAGCTCTGAGGAGGAGATGCAAGGATATAAGGAGAATGACAAGTTCGACTTGGTTTATGTTGTAGGTGCTGTGGGATGAGCTGGTGGAGACTCTGAAGGTCGTTGAACTTGCAAAAGAATGAGGCCAAGTCTTCAGGAAGCTCCGAAGTGTGAATCAGGAATTCTCCACACCAGTGATGCTGATCGGCTTCCTAGTCTCTAAATAATGCCCAGTGTATCTGCCCTGAGGAACTTACACATGCCCAAGAAGCCTTCCTGTCTCCTCTCCGTTTACCTAAATACTTCCTCACTTTCCCACCCGTGGCCATCCTCACACCAACTCCTTTACAACTGGATGGTTCTGTTCATCCAGGCCCTGGCCTGGGCTGCTCTGTGGCGGTGACCTCTTTGGGAACATGCCTGGTCTCCCCAGGTAGCATCAAGCAGTCCGCAAATACTGAGGACTGTGCTGGTCTGGGCTGTGGGTGAGGCCGTGGCGTTAGGGCAGCGAGCCAGAGAAACCCACAGACTTTGTCCTAGTAGAGTCTACACCCCAGCAAAGCCTGATGTGGGTAAAGCAAGACTGTGAAGGCCTCGGGCTGCTGAAGAAACAAATGGCATGGGCACTTGGGTGGCTCAGTTGGCTAAGCATCTGACTCTGGCTCAGGTCATGATCTCACAATTCATGAGTTGGAGCCCCGCATTGGGTTCTCCGCTCTCAGCAAGGAGCCCGCTTTAGATCCTCTGTCTCCTCTCTCTGCCCCCTTCCCTGCTTGCTCTCTCTCTCTCTCAGAAATAAATAAACATTAAAAAAAAAAAAGGAACTGGGGGCACCTGGGTGGCTCAGTTGGTTAAGCGGTGAAGCGTCCAACTTCGGCTCACGTCGTGATCTCATGGTTCATGGGTTCAAGCCTCGCCTCGGGCTCTGTGCTGACAGCTCAGAGCCTGGAGCCTGCTTCCGATTCCGTGTCTCCCTCACTCTCTGCCCCTCCCCCACTCATGCTCTGTCTCTATCTCTCAAATAAAAGCATTAAAAAAAAAAGGGGGGGGGGACAAATGACAGGAAGATGTTTTTGTCAAGGGGTCAGAGAAGACCCCCCCACCCCCACCCCGGGAGAAGTGATCTTTTAAGGGGAGCCCTGAATGAACTACACAGTGAGGTGACGAGGAACATGGGGGCAGAGGGAATGGTTATGTGTATAGGCAGAATGGGTACCAGCCCTGGAGGAGAGACGTGAATGGCTGGCATAGCTGGGGTTGGTGCAGAGGCAACAGGAAGCAGGAGCAACAGATCTGCCAGGGCCTTGTCAGCCATACTTTGTCTCTCATTCGACAAATGTTTCTTGAGTGTCAAGTTTGTGTGCCAGGGCACTTTAAAAGGTATTGGGATTACTGTAATGGACAAGCAGATAAGGTGTTAAGTGTCTTTCACTTGGGGAGATAGACAAGAAACGAACAAATAGTAGAAACAAGATGTAGGAGGAGGCCTCACCAGAGAGGGTTGTTAGGGAAGGCCTGTTTGTGAGGTGACATTTCATCTGAAGCCTGAGGGTTAAGAAAACCAGCTCTGTGTAGAATTGAGGGATTGGCATCTGGGGCAGAAAGAACCAAGTACAAACGCCCTGTGGTAGGCATGTTTGAAGAACAAAAGAGAACACTTGGCTGGATCATGGTGGGTGAGCGAAGGTGGGAGATGGGAAGCAGGGGCCAGGCCTTGTAGGGTCATGCAAGTTGTTAGTACAGAGGTCATGAGATTTCTTTTTAAACGATAACTTTGTGGCTGTGTGCAGAATGGACTGAGGGGGCAGGAGTACAAGCAGGAAGACCAGTTTTAGGAAGTCTTTGCAGAAGTTGGGCAATGGTGGTGGCCTTGAATAGGACGGGGATGACAGCAATGGCAAAAGGGTAGACAGATTTGAGAGAGACACAGGAAGTGGAATGGACAGGGCTAGGTGAGCAAATGAACATGGAGGCGAACGAGAGAGAAGTCAAGGCTGACACCCTAGTTTCTAGATTGAATAACCAGATGGCGATCATTCTGGGTCTTGAGGTGAGGTGCCTGGCAGATATTCCAGAGGGCACACAGAAATCTACACAGATTTGCAGCCTGGAAGACTGGTCTCTGGAGATACCACCTTTTGGGTTGGTTACCTATGGGTGACAATTAGAGGTTCATAGGGTGACATGAACACCTAGGATAGAACGAGGAGGAACCAATGCCTGCAGAATAGACCAAGAAGTCAAGAGATGGACAGGTGTCCGCCAGATGGGATGATGAACATGCTGGTGAATTGAGTCACCCCAGGGGAGGTGAGGAAATGGAGACCACAAAGGGCAGTGAGTTTTCTAGCAGTTTGACCAAGAACAGGAGAAGGGTGTGGGGCCAAGGGAGAGCTTTTGGATGAGGCCTAGGTCTCCAGCGTCGGTGGCTGCAGGAATCCAGCCAAGGCCTGTGCAGGGATTCACTTTTTTTTTTTTTTTTTTAACTTTTGAAGTTTATTTGTTTATTTACTTATTTTGAGAGAAAGTGTGAACCGGCGAGGGGCAGAAGACAGGGGGAGAGAATCCCAAGCAGACTCCGTGCTGTGTGGAGCCCCACGCGGGGCTTGATCTCAGCAACCATGAGATCATGACCTGAGCCAAAACCAAGAGTGGGGTACTTAACCAACCGAGCCACCCAGGCACCCCAGGAAGGCTATCTTCCTTAACTTCAGAGGAATCGTCTAGGTTCAGCCTACTTCCTATCAGAGCCCTGGGTGGAGTTAGGAAAGTCATCTCTAACCCTGGGAGAGGTGGACGGCCCAAGGTGGGAGAGTTACCCCAACTCCCAATGATAAACCTTTGCATGGTTAGGGCGAATAATCATAAAGTGACCCCTTATTAGGGTCAGGGTTTCACCCTAGTCATGCAAAGCTGATCATCACCCCCAATTTCCCAAGGCAACGCACTCTGGGGGAAAATATTGTTACCTGTTCCCTCAAATTCTCCGAGTCCTTAGTGGTCTGACAACCCAAGGTGTACAGACAGAATCGGAAGCTCGGTAACAACCCAGAACAATGTGAAGGTAGGTTGCCTGTGGAGCCTTCAGCAAGAGAAAGCTGGTTCTAGAGAGAAGCGCAAACAAGCCAGACTTCAAGTCTTTCCCATTGAACCTGTTGGGTCACCCCTACACCCTGCCCTTGATTCCAGTGACCAGACAGCAGTCAAACCTTTGTTTTTTGCTTTATTGTACAAAAAGAGGGAAAACAAAACTTCTACAGTTGGCCTTAAGCTTAGGCAGACACCTCTAAGACATTCCCTCCCACCTCCCATGGTACAAATTCAAGTTGCGGTTGTTGTTGAAACCTACAAAAACACTCCTTAAATATTAGAAAAAAAGGGGAGAGAGTGGGGGGGTCCTCTGACTCCAACCATCCCATCCCAGTGCCAAAATGCACTCAGAGTGACCTCTTACAGCACCAACACCCCCACCCCCACAGCCCTGTTTGTACTGTAAGAATTTTTCAATTTTTAAAACAGGAAAAAAAAGCGCCCCATTCAAAGTTGTTTTTAAATGAAAACACATTCCACTAAAACACAACAGCGCAGGGGCATTCTAACAGGGAAATGGGGTTCTTTGCAGGGGCTCCTGGGAAGAAATAGAACCTATGAACCCCTGCGTCAGGGTCAGGACAAAGGAAGGGGAGTGGGAGCGGGGAGTGTCCCCCCCCGCCCCCCAATTCCCCCAACCCCAGCACCATGTCCAAGGCAAAGCAGATTGTCTGCCTTCCTTTGGGAGCGGGACCCACCTTTCCCATTCCACCTCCTGGGTAGAATTCCCACTCTTCCCCCATCACTTGACTTTCATTCAGGGGGAGAAGGCAGAAAAGCACAAAGCCCCAATTAAATAGGTCATTGACATGATTATAAGGAGAGAAAAAAAAGGCGCCAAAATTTAATCAAAAATTAAAAAATTTAAATCCACAGAGACCAGGTGGCTTGGCTTACTAAGGTTCTAGGAATCAGGGTACCCCAAATTTTGAGATGGCCAGGAAGGGTTAAAGGGACAGCCGCAAAAGCAGCCTTTGCAGACCCCTTCCCCAGCTGGGGGTTTGGAGGGACGGGGAAGGGAGCAGACCTGAGAAATCATAGGGAATGGGGGTGGGGAGCTGGAAGAGAGAGGGACAGGGAGGAGGGATGTGTGTTAAGAGCTTGAAGCCCAATTTCTGAGCCTCAGGTGGCCAGGCAACCTCTCAGATGAACTGGAAAGGCCTTTCCCACCAAGTAGAAGCTCTCGGGTCCACCCAATCTGTCCCTCTCCCCGGTGCCCTGCTGGAGACCAGCAGCAGCTCAGAGCCCTGTGGCCCTGGCAGAGGGAAGCAGGTACAGGAAGCATCAGAGTGGCTTCAGTAACGCCCCCCCCCCCCCCAAATTGAATCAGAGATTAGGCAAAGCAGAGGATGTGGAGAAAGGGGCTGACCCAGCCTGTTCCCACCAAGATCAACGTCTCCCTGGGCCTCACCAACCCATTCAACCAGATTCACAGACTGAAGTGGGCTCCCCCTTCTCTCTTCCACACACACACTCACACGTGCCTTTGCACACATCCACAGGTGCACCCATGCTATGTACAGGCGACACACACACACACGCACGCACTTTTCCATTCGTGCCAAGACCGTTTTAAAAAAGTCCCAAACCTACCCCCCTAAACCCACCCTCTCCCAGAAATGACAACAGAGACGGCAGCCGAGATCGGTAGGAAACGTCTCGTTGACAGCTCAGAGCTTAAAAAAAAAAATATATACACATATATAAAAAACACTTCTGCCCCCTCCCCCCATGAGTGGGTCCAGGCAGCTCCTTCCTGCAGAGGGCAGGGGAGAGGGCTATGGGGCAGTGCCTGTTTGCTCTTAGGCACCCACCCTCCTCTCCCCACCTGTTCCCTGCCTCCAGTTCCAATGTAGGGGTCCAGTCGGCAAGCCCCTCTGGGAAGGGAGGGGTCTTCCCCAAGCTTCCACCCTCCCATGGGTTGGGCTGCAGGTGTAGAGGGCCTCACCGAACTCTTTGGGACCCCCCACCCCACTCCCAGGTCCATTGTCCATGACGGAGCCGCAAGTGCAGAAGAGGGGTGGGCCGGCCCGGTCCAGTGGTGGCTCAGTCTGATGGTTGCGTTCCCTGGAGGGCCCCCCAGGGCTGATGTCTCGGAGGCAGCAGAGTCCTGGCCTGGGCTCCTCCAGCCCCTCCCCCACCGTATTTTGTTTAAAAAAAAAAAAAAAAAAAAAAAGAAAAAGAAAAAGAAAAAGAAAGTGGGGGAGGCCAGGGAGTGGGGGATAGAACATGGGGGAGAAACAAAGGTGGTTGGTTGGGGAGGGGAGCCCCAGGTGGGGCTGAGCCTCAGTTGGAGTCAGAGTCCGAGGAGTCTCCCGACGAGGAGGAACTGGAGCTGCTGCCCTCAGACTCGTTGTCCTCGTCCTCGTCATCATCCTCGTCGTCGTCCTCGTCCTCATCATCCTCCTCATTCTGGGGGGCAAGGGGCGGGCAGTCAGCGGGTGGAGTTTGTGGCAAGGTCCGCCCGACCCTCCCACCGTGCCCGGCCGCCTCGCCTCGTCTCCGTCCTCGCTCTCATCCTCGCTGCTGGACTCGGAGGAGTCCCCGCCGTCCTCAGAGGAGTCCCCGTTCTCATCCTCCTCCTCCTCTTCATCCTCGTCCTCGTCGTCCTCGTCCTCATCCTCGTCCTCCTCAGACTCCTGGGAGGGAAGGAGGTGCGTCAGTGGTCTCCGCCCCGGCACTCGGGGCACCGCAGACCCCTTCCTGGCCTTCCCCCGGCCGGGCGGAGCTCCTTACCGACTTGGACTGCAAGGCGGTCCGGCTGGACTTGGGGTTCGGGCCTCGCAGCTTGGTCATGCTCTTACGTTTCTGTAGGAAAGGCCAGAGACAGACAAAGGGAGCAGCCGTGAGTTCCACACAACGACTCCCCAAACCCTCCCTTTCCCCGGCGCCGCCCTGCTCCCCGACTCACATTGGAGATGTACTCTTTATATGCTGCACGGTCCTGGGGAGACAGACTCTGTGGGAGACAGAGGAGGAGGGAAAGGTCGGAACACGCCGCCCCCCCCCCCCCCCCGCCCCCTTGAACTTCTGCTGACAAAGCGTGTTGACCAAGAGCCAGGCAGTGGGCTAAGCATTGAATGCCATCGTCCCATCTTTTTTTTTTTTTTTTTTAAATTTTTTTTTTTCAACGTTTTTTTATTTATTTTGGGACAGAGAGAGACAGAGCATGAACGGGGGAGGGGCAGAGAGAGAGGGAGACACAGACTCGGAAACAGGCTCCAGGCTCCGAGCCGTCAGCCCAGAGCCTGACGCGGGGCTCGAACTCACGGACCGCGAGATCGTGACCTGGCTGAAGTCGGACGCTTAACCGACTGCGCCACCCAGGCGCCCCATCCATCGTCCCATCTTTACCCCTGCTTTCCTCCCCATACCTTGGGCCTCCGCAGAGAGCCCTCCCCCAGGATCTGAGAACACAGCTCCCGTACTACTGCTTAAGATGCCCCGAATCCTTTTCTAAGCTACCTCCTCCTAGGGCTGTTGGTTTTCCTGTCCCTCCTGTTGTTTTACCCGAGTGCAGACTCGAGTTAGGGCCTTCCTCAGCTCAGAGAAGCCTCCCCCCACCCCCCCACCCCGACAACGGCTAACATAGCCTGGCATCATCATTCCCACCCAACAAGCCTGGAGCCACAGATGAGGCAGTCTGGGGCTCCCCAAACTTCTGCACACCTAAACCCTGCTAACCTAAACCTATCTCCCAGGGTCCCTGGCGAACCTGCCCGGATGACTGGGCAGGGACACAAGGGACTCTCCCGTTACAGATCTGACCACTCAACCAAGGGACAGAAGGGGAGCTCAGAGGCTTGGGGCCAAACCAGAGTCTGGGAGAGGTCCTCTGGTCCTGGATGGAAGTAGGAAAAGACAATCTGATTTGGACTATTCTGCCTACTAGCTGTAGGACCTTGGGTAACCTACGTAACCTCTCTGAGCCCTAGTTTCTCTTCTTTAATAGCAACTGTCGGGACTTCAATAGCAACTACAGGGCTGCTAGGACGCTGACTGCAATCATGAATGCGGACCAGCTAGATGAGGCCTCCTTCTTCCCAGGGTCCAAGCCCGCTCACCTTGACCCAGAGGTCCAGGTGTACTTTGTACTGCTTCTGCTGCTCCTCTGCCAACTTTTTGTAGTGCTCCTTCTGGCTCTGGGAGATGCGCTGCCAGCGGCTGCCAATCTCGACCATGCGCTCCTTCAGCGGCAGGTGGTTCAGCTCCCCGTTGGACAGCAGCTCCTGGGAGAACTTCTGGTAACCGTTCCTAGGAGGTGGGGTGGTGCAGGCAGGGTTAGGACCCTGGCCCAGCAGCCCTTCAGCCGTGACCTTCCCCAGTGCCAGGGTGGGTTCCGGACACGGGACTCACATGGGAGGCTTCTTGGGTTCTCCTTGGAACTTCATCTTTTTGGATGAGTTCGCGGCAGCTGGGGGTGCCCGCATCTCGCTCAGCTCTCTCTGCGGGGACACCCCGAAAGGTCACACTCGCTCCACCCCCCCTCCCACCCAGAAACATTCCTACCTCCTGCCCCGTGCCATCAGTGCCTGAGCCGGCTCTCCTTTTACGTCCCGGGGGAGGAGGAGAAACCGAGGCAGAGCCAGGGAGCCACTTCCCAACAGCTCACACCTGGGTCAGGCGCCGTTGCTCGAAAGTGCAGTCCCAACTGCACCCACGTGACCGGCATCACTGTCCCCACTTTACTGATGTGTGACCGAGGCTCAGAAAAGGAAGTTGGGAGATTTGCTCGGGGTCACACAACCGAGGCTGGGCCTTTTGGGTCCATGGCCCACCCAGGGAGGAAAGCTGCCCACCCAAAAGGATGCTCCCACCAGTGCAGTGGAGGGGGGCGGCCCCAGCTCCACCCCGCCCACTGGGCCGAGCAGCAGAATCCTTCCCACCTCGTATCGCTTTTGGTCTTCGGCTGCCTTCTTAATCCACATCAGTTTCTCCTTCTTCTCCATGTTGTTCCAGGTCATCTCCATGGCTTTCAAGGCCTTTACCCGGTCATTCTGGAGACAAACAGGGGTGTCAGCTATGGCAAGGGTCCCCTGGGGCCGGAGGCGGCCTGTGTAGGCAGCCTGCTGAGCAACCCCTTTCCAGCTCCCTGCCACCTTGAAGCGGGCCAGGTAGTCCCCGATGACGCTCTGTTGCCAGATCTCCTCAGCTCTCTTGGGCGACTCAGGCAGCTTGCCCCGTTCCTCGCGGTCCCCGCCTGGCTTCCTCTCCGACTGGGCCTTCAGCGCAGCCTCCCGGGCCTTGTACTTGGCCTGCGGAGGGATGGCAGTGGCGTCAGCCTTCCGGCCGCCCCAAGGGGGCGCGCGTTCCTCAGCCAGCAGTTGAAGTCTCCCCCGCCCCCCCCCCCAACCCCCTCGGCAAGGGCGGGGAGCGCAGAGCAGAGGCAGAGGCGTGGGCTGGTGCAGATGTCTCCAGCCTGGGGCTCAGCCCGCCAACCGGCTCTGCTCCCCAGGGAGCCAGAGCCCTCAGCTGACAGCTTCCCGCCTTCCGGCCTGCGGAGCTCCCAGCCTCGCTCGCTCGCTCGCTCGCTCGCTCTGAGCTCAGGCACACGTGTGGCTCACACAGGCCAAGGGTGAGGAAGTGAAGCTAGCCCCTGGGGGAGAAGCGGCCTGGTCTCGGCCCGGCAGCCCCTCTGGCCTAGGGAGCCTGACCTTCTTCTTTTCCGACAAGTCGTTCCACATGCGGGCCAGAAGCCGGGTCAGCTCGCTCTCCGAGAGCTCGGGCCGTTCCTCTTGCAGCTGCCGCCGCTTTTCTTCAGAGAAGATGAACATGGCCGACACGGGCCGCTTGGGCTTCTCCGAGCCTCCCTACAGGTGAACGACGAGGGCCGGGTTCCATGGGGTGTTGGTGGGGAGCCCCATCTTCCCCCCTCCGCCCCAGTTCTGCCCCCTGCCCACCTTGCCCCCTTCCTGGGAGGGCTTCTTGGAGGCTGGGCTGGTGGCCTGCTTCTTGTTGATGCTTAACATCTTCTCCTCCCCCAGGACCCGCTGCTGTTCCTCCTCAGGAAGGCTCTGGTCCAGAGACAAGAGGTGGCATGGGGCTGTGCACCTGGCTCCCAGCCTGCTCCCAGGATGTCCAAAGGGACTTGTTCCATCCCAATGCCTGTCTGCCCAATGCCCCGCCTATAACAACGCTCACCTCTAGAAAACGGAGCAGCTCCACTTCGTAATCTTTCTTTTTCTGGGGAAGGAAGGGGGAGTCAGGGTCAGGCCCTCCAGTTCTCAAGGGACAGTAGTCCTCTGCAAAATGTCCAGAACCTGGACAGGACCTCCTTTTCCCCTATAGATGGTAGACATCAGCCCAGACACCACCAAGTCTGCAGCAGGCGCCCGAGATCCGTTTGGTCAATTCCTGACTGACCCCTAGCTGGGGCCAGATGTCATGCTTCAGGTTTCTGAGGCCAGGCCCAAGGGTCTCCAGAAGTTCCTCAGCATAGCTCACCTGGTCACACTTCTTGTGATAGGCATCCTTCTCCTTCTGGGAGAGCAGCTTCCACTGCTGGCTGCATAACACCATTCGCTCAGTGCTGGGCACGTCCTTCATGTTGGCCATCAACTCCGCGCAGTACAGCGAGTAGCTGTTCCTATCAGAACCAGCAGGAAAGGAGGAGCATCTCCCTGAGCGACCGGGGCGGCTCAGGGCGACAGGCTTCCTCAACTTCGGACGCTGGCCGATGTTGCTGGGCCCAGCTCCCTAGATGCCCGCTTGCCCTCTCGCCCACCCCACCCCAGGGCAGCGCTCACGGAGGTGGCTTGGTGGGTCGCCCATCAAACTTGTCCTTGAGCTGGCGTTCGGCCTTGGTGAGGGTGGACTTGGTGATGCCCTCCTCACTGATGTTCAGCTCGGGGTGCTTCTGGATATAGTCACGCATAATCTCCTGCAGAGTGAGGTGGGGGGACGGAGGGCAACGGGGTGTGGGGTTAGCCGGGGCCGGGGAGGGGGGAGAGCCGCTGGGGAGGGGAGGCAGGGAGCAAAGCTGGGGGGGTGGCCGTGTGTCTGCTATGTCACACGAGACGTGGTGCCCTGCCCTGCCCTAGCCTGAGATCTCATGGAGGGGAGGGGGACGGGGAAGGTAGGGGCAGAGGTGAGGGGCCCAGAAGGCCCCTCCCTCAATGGAGGGACAGGGAGTGACCGCCTCCCGCAGAGTGCGGAGGTCACAGAGATGGAGGGCAGAGGCTCTTGAAGAGCCGGATGGGGAGGAGCGCAGCGGAAGCCTAACCTCGTACTCCTTCCGCTGCTCCAGGGCCTTATGAATCCATTTCAGCCTCTTTTTGTCCGAGAGCTGAGACCACTGCTTCCCCAGGGAGTCCTTCACCTCCTTCGTAGTGGCCTGCAAACCAAAAGCCGTCAGACACACACAGGCAGCCAGGGGCAGGGAGAGGGGAGGGGGAGGGGGGCACAGAGGCCCCCGCCCCCTCAGGCCACAGGAGGTCACATGAGTGTCCCCCACAGGCCAGGAGGGGAAGGTGGAGAGGCGGGGGTCCCGCCTGGGTGCAAGGGGACAGGCTCACACACGCACGCACGCACACGCTCGCACGCCAGCTGGCCCAGGCCCTGTCCATGCAGCCCACCCCTGGGGAGGGGCCTCCTCTCCTGCTCCCCTGCACCGTGCCCGGCCGACCTGGCGCGGCTCCCCCCTTGCCACCACCGTGCGCCCTCCATCCCCACCCCCTGGCCGGACACTCACATCTGGCCGCACTTTGAGATACACCTTCTTCTCATGAGTGTACCACAGCTGCTGGGGGGTTTTGGGCTTCTCGGGGATGTCCGACTTCTTGGCATTCTGGATTAGGTCAGGGTGATCCTCCCTAGCCAGGGCACGGGGAGCAACAATCAGCAGGTGCGGGGGGGGGGGGGGGGAATCCTGCCCGGGAGACCCCGTCTAGCTGCCCCACCCACCAAGGCTCCTAGGCCTATCAATCGGGGCCTCTTGGGACAGCAGCCGCCTGCCTGTCCCTGCCCTTGAGCATGACCCACTAGGGTCTACACATGACCCATCCATCTTCCATGCCTCACAAATGGCAAACTCGAGGCTCTGGTCAGTGTCACCCTATCCTGCCACACCCAATGCCCTGTGGCCCTCCTCTGGGCTCCACTGCCTTACCTGAACCGGGCCAGGTTTCGCTCGAACTCCTGTTTTTCTCTCTGGAAGTCCTGAATATATTTCATCTGGGGGAGGAGGGGACGGGGTCATCCAGGACCCAAAGCCTGAGCTATAAAAACCACCGAGTCCTCCTTGCTAGCTATTCTGCCTCCCAGTGGTGACGTGGACAGAGGGTGGCATGAGCTCGCAGGAGATGGTGGCCTGCCTTCCAGTGGGTTGGGGAGACTCAACCGTAGCCAGTCACAGTGAGCAGTGACCGGGCTGGGACTCCCCCTGACCCTACCTCCCCACCTTTCCCCAGCACCGCAAAACTCTCCATGAGGAGCTGGGGGTGGGGGGGGGGGGGGCGGTGTAGGCCTCCTCCGGATCATTCCCTCCTCCAATGATCCTCCAATGTCTGTGGCAGCTGATAATGGTTTGCTGCCTCAGGGGTGGCCCATAGGGCCAGGGCCAGGCTGGACCTTGTTTTCGAGGGCTGAGGGGAGATGGTGTCGAAGGAACCTAGAGTGAGTTCTTGCAATGTAAATGACATTCTGACAGATCTGTCTCTTGAATTTGGGTTTTCTTCCCAAGCCACTACATCCAGTTCCCATTCCTAACCCCCTCCCATCACCTTCTTCCCTGCCTCCAATCCTTTCTTCCAGGCTCCTTCCTCAAACTTCCTTTCCAATCCGTTCTTTCCTTTCCTCTCCTCATCTGCCTCCTGTCCTGGCTCCCACTCGATGTCCAGCTCTCCTTTCTCCCCCATTCACAAGAGTCAGCCTTAGAAGGGACCAGGGGCTCATGACAACTGAGCCTAACCCCTGCCTCTCACAGAAGAGGCACGAGGCACGGGAAGGGACAGCTTCACTTTCCCCTGTGGTTCCTGCAGAAGACAGGGAGCAGCGCCCAGCCTACCCTGCCCCAATTTTGGCCCTCCTCACACAACTCAGCAGCCTTCAGAACAGGAAGGCACCGTACGGATCGGGCTTACTCTCTGCACCTCAGATAAAGACCATGTCCAGAGAAACGAAGTAACTTACCAAAGGTCACATACAGAGCAATTCAGTGGTAGTCAGGACACCAGGCCCCAGTCTTGCGTCCCCCAGGCCAGCACCCTGTCCACCCTACCATGTAGCTTCTTGTCCTTCCCTGGTCCTTGGACCCTCTGCCTCTCCCTCCCATCCTGTGTGTGTCTGGGCATCGTGTGTGCAGCCAGCTCTGCAACATCCCCATCAGAGGGGTCAAGGAGAACTCCGCCAGTTCCTACTCCTGCTTGGCCTGGGCAGCCGGTTTCCCCCAGCCAAGCTGGCTCCTTTTTGGGCACAGAACCAAGGGCACGTGAGCCTGCAGCCAGAGTACACAGACCAGAAGAGGGCTGCGCGTGGTGTGCCGGCTGGGTTATGGCTTTGTTTCCTCTTCCGGCAAACGTGCCCTCTTGCCTCTCCCGCTGCCCCTCCCCGACTCCTCTCCCTGGCTCCACCCTGCAAGTCCAGCACCAGCGGTGTCTGTCTCTCTCCCCACCCCAACTCCCTCGGGCCCTGCTACAGGCTTTGCTGCCAGCTTCTGTGAGGGTCCACCTGACCTCACTGCGCTCGTGTCCATCCCTGCCCTGGGTGACTCGGGTAACCTCCGCCCAAGGTTAAGGATCTCCGATGGCCCGGGATAGCACAAGGCCCCAAAGGACAGGGTATGTCCTTGGGCGAACATGCGTACGGAGGAAGGAAGCCCACCTAATAATGTACGGATGGACATGGCAGTGAGAAGAGCACCGAACCCAAGTCCTGCTCTGCTGTCACTAGTTGTGGGACCCGGGACACGAGTGCCACCTGAGCCTCAGTTCCTTGCCCACAGGATCGGAATAACCCCTCCTCCGGGGGGTTACCTTTCCAAGGATACGGCACACATCAAATGAGACCACGCTGGGAAATGTCAGAGGGTGGACCTGCTGTGCCAGCCTCAGAGCGAGGATGCGTGCACAGGGGCAGAGCCGTGTGAGAGAACGCTGTGAATGGTCTGGGGGGCAAAATGTTGGTCTGAGCGCCTGCTTCAGTTTGGATTACACCTTCGACAGTGCCCGTGCCTGACGGTGTGTGGGACGGGGAGATCAAGTGTGGCTGCCCAAGACCCTACACTCTGCTACGCTGACCCACCCGTATCCCTGACACTGAGTCCCTCTGTCTGAGCCTCCCCCCCGACGGCTGACCTACACCACACCAGCTGCTCCCTGCCTCCCCCTTCCTCCCGCCAAAGCCCCCCTCCCCCCACCTTCTTCTTCTCCGGCAGCTCCTTGTATTTCTTGGACAAAATCTTGGTCAGGTCCAGGTTGCTCATCTCAGGGTGGAGTTTCGCATACTTGGCCCGCTTCTCCATGAAGAAGCGGAAATAAGGGGTCAGGGGCTTCTTTGGGAAGTCCGGGTGTTTCTGGAAGGAGGGTCAAGGACACGGTGAAGGTCAGACAGCATCCGTTCTTTGGACCATTCCTCTCCTACATGCCATGCTCCTCCTCTTGGAAACTCACCTTGAGTTTTTTGCCTTTGTAAGGATTTTTAACGTGTTCCTGAGCATCAAGGATCAATTCTGTCAACGTACGGAACTTCCTCACCTGGAGGAAGAAGGGAAGTGAGTGCAAGAGGACGTTCAGGACAGGGAAACACCACCCCAGAGCCTACCCCCTTTTCCAGCGGGTCTCCTCTATTTTCCACTAGGCTGAATTTATCACGGGAGGAGCAGAGGCCAACAGCCACACAACTCAGACAGCCCCTGACACCCCAGGCAGGCACCCAGGCGCTGGCCCATGCCTACTGCAGAGGACCAGGCAGTCCGTATACACCAAAGGACAGCAACAAGGTGACCACCTGACCTCGATGCGGTTGTCCATGCCAGCACCTCATTCAATCCCCAGAACAGCTCAGGCGACAGAAGCTCCAAGACGGTAAGTATTCAAGGCCACACAGCTAGAAAGTGGCAGAACTGAGAACTCTAGGCCAGTGCTGTCAACCATGCCACCTCCCAAACGCACAAGGGCGACCACATGAGCACCTCGCCTGGTCTCTTTCCTTCCTGTTTACAGACTTCTGTTTCCTCTCCCCCACCAGGAAGGTTGAGGCAGAGTTCGTGTAGCTGTGTCAGGAAGGCGGGGGGGGGGGGGGGGGGGGGGGGAGATCAGTTACCTCATTAGAAATCTCCACCCATTTGAGCTTGCACATATCTCCAGAAAAGTCTTTAAATGCTACTTTTTCCCAGTCCATATGTGACTCGGTGGTTTTGAACTTGGAGCTGTCGTTGGATGGAAGGTTGTTCTTCATGCATTCCAGCAAAGTCAGCATGTCTTCCTGAGACCAGCGGTCTGGGGAGGGGGAAGAAAGGCAGTCATGCCCAGCTCCATCCTTTCCCCTCATCTCTTCCCTAGTCCTTCTTTCCCAGAGAACCCCACATCCCTGGTTGCCTCCTATGGGAAGGCACGGACAAGACACGACCTTGTCATAAGGGAAAACTGTGACCATATGGATTAGAGCTAGGATTCCCGTCCAGAAGGCATCAGGACTACGACCGTTTCTAACACGCTAGGCCGCCACAGGCTACTATTTATTACAGGGGAGAGGAAGAAATGAGCTACAGTGATTTGGGGCTCGGTGGGAAAACAGCTAACTTACTGGGAGAGGGGAGGAAGGCACAACACATTTATATGTGTCGCCAAGTTTAAGTTCTAGGCAGACACCGGAGATGTGCAAAGACAGGATGGAGTGTGGGCAGTAAGGAGAATCCATGCAGACGTTTTTCTCCAGCGTAACTGGAAACTAACCTTAAAGACATGGGTATCCCATCATCCCCCACTCCCTCTTGGCCTCTCAGGGAAGACCAAAGGAAAATTTGGGGCAAGTAAGAAAAATGGAGTGGAAACAGACGAACCATACAGGGGAGTTGGGAGGCAAGACGGGCAGGTGGGCAAAGGGCTCTGGCTCCAGGGAGAACCGGATCCCCTGGGTCCAGGGAGTTGAGCCCAACTCCCTAGGGAGGCAAAAAAAAAAAGGGGTGGGTCTGAACCAGCGATTTCCAGTCACTGAAATACAGCTCCAGAAGGCCACCCTGGAGGTTGGTGACTCTGGAAGGCGAGGTAGGAGAACAGATATCCAAGGCTAGTAGTCAAAAGGGCTCTTCATTTGCATTTGCATCTGGTCAGGGTTTCCGCAGGGTGGGTCACATGGACCCATAATCCTTTCTCCTCTCAGTGTCCCACGGTCATGGCCAGATGCTCATCTTCATCCTACCCCCTGCCCCCCCCCCCCCACGGGATCCCTACTGGATGGGGTAGGGTCTAGTTATGGACGGCCTATGGCTTGGAGCCTCAAAGCCACCAAAACATCCTCTCTCTCCACCTGCCTCACCAAAAATCTTGTCCTCTTAATAACAATAAAAACCTGAAAAGCCTTTCCAATCCCTCTTTTCTCCCTCTTCCCCCCACATTCCTCGTCCTACCTCCCATTCCCCGACACCGGGTGTAGAGAGGGCACACTGGGGTCTGCCTGGGAATCCCAGAAAGAAGGCTCGCACAGGCCTCCCTCTCCCTCTCTGAGAGAGGAAACGGAGTGTGAAAAATACAGCTTACTGTCTCAAGGCCAAATAATTTGGGTTTGGTCGAACTTAACTCATAAAACCGAAGACGCCGACCTCATCTCAATTCAGAGAATGCAGACGGCAACCCTTGTGAAGGAGAGCGGACCCTGCAGACAGCCATGTGAAAAAGAGACCTTAAGTTAAAGAGCTCCTACCTTGGCCTTTGGGGGCGGCCATTTCCAGGTCTGTGGGGCAGTCAGCTTCTCCGTTCATTCTTCAGCCGTCCAGCCACCTCCTCCAGCCACCTCCTCGGGTCGTGCTGGCCGGGCAACCCGCGGTCAAAACCACCTCACCCTTTAGGAGAGATACCAGTCCCCCACTCAGGCGGGATGCGAGGTGAGAGACTTTCTATTCCTCCCTCCCCCAAAGGGGAGGGGGGCACAAGTCCACACTTTCACGGAGACTGCCAAGACCCTAGTAGACCCAATGGGTCGGTGGGTGTGGGAGCGCCCCCCCTCCCCCCCGCCCCAGCCCCAGCCCCTGCAGCCCGGCTCCACCGCGTGCGCCCTCCCCTGCCCACGCGAGAGACTGCTCCCAGCTCCCGCGTGCAGCTAGCGCCCGCCCTCCACCCTCCTTCCCCCACCCGGGCAAAAAAAAAAAAAAAAAAAAAAAAAAAAAATCTCCTCCTCCTCCTCCGTGCGCCCGCCCCGGGGAGGCCCCAGGCTGGAGGGCGGGGGAGGAGGAAGGGCGGGTAAAGGGCGCGCGCGACCGCGAAAGCGGGCACGCGCCGCAGTCTCCTCCTCCCGCCTCCCCCCGGCCGGTTCCCCCCGCCTCCGCAACCCGGCGGGGACCCGGACGCAGCGCAGCCGCCGCCGGCCCCGGAGCGCAGCGGCCGCACCGCCCCCGGGGACCGGATCCGGATTCCCGCCGCCCCCCCTCTCGGGCTCCCGACGCCGTCCCCGCCCGCCTGGGCGGGCGAGCAGCCGGAGAGAAGCGGCCTAGCCTGCCCCCCGCCCCCGAGCCACCCACCCCGGCCAGAGGCGCCGCCACCGCCCAGCCACCCCGACGCGCACGGAGGAGCCCGGCGCAGAGGCGCGACCACGGCGGGAACCGCCGCCTCCTCCCCCGAGCTTGCGGCCCAGCCCCGCCGGCGCCCCCGCCCCGGCCTCCGGGGAGCCGAGCCAAGGAGAGGGCGGGAGGACGGCGGCCGGGAGGCGGGGGCGCAGCGCTCACCGGCCCCGCCGCCCCCTCCGGCGGCCGGCGAGAACTGCGCCTGCCGGCTCGGAGAAGCGCGGGCTCCTCTGCCCGTGGCCCGGGCACGGGCCTCGCTTCCTGCCCTCCCCTCCCCCGGCTCTCGGCGTCCTCTCCAGTGCCCTGATCCTCTTTCGTCCAGTCCCCCTGCCTGGAGGGCGCCCCGGGTCCCCCCTCGGCGTCTACGGCACCCGCGGCTCGCTCCCCGCCGCCCGGCCCCGACCCCGGCGCGCGTCCTCAGCCGCCTCGGTTACCCGGCGCAGCGCGGCCTCCGGGCTTCCCGCTCCGGCGTCTCCCTCCCCGGCTCTGAGCGGCGGCGCCCTCCCCCGCTCGGCCGGGCACAGCCGCAGCTCCCTCCCGCGGCGGCAGCGGCTCCTCCTCCGGGCGCGGCGGCGGCGGCGCTGGGGCGGCGGCTGCTGCTGTGGCGGCGGCGGCGGCGGCTGTGGCTGCTGCTGCCTGCTGCTCCTCGCGGCGAAAAGCACAAAGCACAGCGCCCTCCGCCTGCAGGCAGCCCGCCCGCCGCCCGCCCGCCGGCCCCGGCCTCAGCTCGCACACCCCCCGCCGCCGCCGCAGCCTCCGCCGCCGGAGCGGGGAGGAGGAGGGAGAAGGGAGGAGGAGGAGCGGGAGGGGGGGCGGGAGAAGCGGGGCAGCGAGCGCGTCCTTCCCCGTAGAGCGCACACCGACCCCCGGGGAGCGAGCGCCAGCCCGCCCGCCTCGCCGGCTCCGCTCCCTCCCACAGCCTGCCCGGGCGGGCTCCGCGGGGGGCAGCTGGGAGGAGGGGCGGGAGCTGGGGGGACCCGGGCGGCCGAGGCGGAGGGAAGGAAGGAGGGGAGGGGGGTGGTGGTGGTGGTGGTGCTGGTGCTGGTGGTGGTGGTGGTGGCGGCGGCTGCTGCTGCTGCTGCCGCCGCCGGGGAGGGGGGGGGGGCCGGGGCAGGGAGACACGCAGCCGCCCGGATGGCGGCGGGGCTCGGAGCCGAGGCGGGCGGGCGCCGAGAGCGACCTCGCCAGACCCGCGGGGGAACTAGCAGACTCGGCCGGCGCGGGAGGGAGGGCGCGAGGCGCGGCCGCCAGATGGTGCCCGGAGGGGCCCCCCGGCGGCTGGGAAGGCTGAAGGGGTGCCTGCAGCCCTGCTTCGGAGCTCTCCCCCAAGTCCTCCCAGCTCAGATTCGGGCTTCCACGGCCGTCCTCACCAGCTCCCCTCTCCCGCCTCCTGGAGCGGGCGCTCCGCGCCCACCCTCATCCCCGGAGCGTGGCCACCGGCTTGGGGCGCACGCACGCCCATCGCGGCGCCAGTCTTCGGTGCCTGCCTCGCGGTCCCCTTGCTGCCGAACAGCACACACACACACACACGAAACTTACATAAAAAAAATTTGTTTTACCCCGACAAAATGCCCTCCCTGCGAATTAAAAAAAATAATAAAAAATTCCCTTTGCTCCTTACACCCCGGAAAAGGTGAGGAGGCGATGGGCTCCGGCGGAGGAGCCGCTCTGGGAGCCGGTTCAATCCAGCCCGGCATGGCTCCCCAGGCCTGCCCGGGCGCATGGAGATCGGCGCCGCCGCCACTCGCAGCAACCCCTCTCCCCCGAAATCCGCGGAGCCCGGGCTCACTTACCGAGCGTGTGAATGGGAGCGCGGGCCAGGGGCACCTAGGGGTGCGGCGGGCCGAAGAGCTCCGCCGCAGCTCCGCCGCAGCCGACGCCGGGGCAGCGAGTCGCCAGACAAAGCCCGAGATGGCGAAGCGGAGCGACGGCTAATGGCGAGCCCCACGCGCCGCGCTCCGCCCGCCCCGCTCCGCCCGCCCGCCCGCCCGCCTCGGCGCAGCGCAGCGCCGCTCCGAGCGCTCGCCCGTCAGAGCCGCCTCGGCGCCGCCGCCTCCCGGGCCACACCGGCCTCGCCTGGCCCCTCCGCCTCCTCCGGGCCACTCCGCCTTACCCCTTCCCTCCCACCGCGATGGGGGCTGCAGGAAAATAAAAAAAGAAAAATAAAAATGCTTTTCTTTCTTTTTTTTTTCGGGGGGGGGGGGAAGGGTTGGCGTGTTGAGACTTTTGGGGTTTTTTTGCCCCCAGCTCGCACTCACCTGCGGAGCCGCCGGGAGGGCTGGGGGTGGGGGCGCGCGGGGCTGGAGCCGGCGAGCGCGGGTTGAAAGCTAGCCAAGCTCTGCAGCGCCCGACCCGGGCGTATACGCCGCCGCCAGTCCCCGCAGAGAAATCGTCCTCCTACCCCCGCCTCCATCGCTCTGCGTTTCTCTTCCAATCAGCCGGTCGCTTGGCGGCTCCTCCATTCTCCGGCCAAGCCCGCTGCCTAGAGCGAGCTCCACTCCTCCATCTGCTAGCCCGGCTCTTCGCTCCCCTGCCGGGGCCGGCGAAGCGACGTGGGGCCGGAGGGGGATTTGCGAGGGAACCTGCCTGCTTCCCGCTCCCATTGCTCCCTCCCCACTGCCTCCTGCCTCCTGCTTCTCTCCTGCGTCTTTCCAACTCTCCCCTGTCGCCACTGGTGTGTGTCTGAGTGTGTGCGCGGGTTTTTTTTTTTTTTTTTTTTTTTTTTATTGCTCTTTGCTTTTGCAACCCTGAAGCCAAAGCGAGGGGGTGGGGGATAAAGGAGGGGGGGGGTGTTACAAAAAAAAAAAAGAAAAAGAAAAGGCAAGAAAGAAGCTCTTAGATTTGCAACACATTGAAAAACCTGGGGAGCACCCTGCCTCGCTGGATCTCGGCTTCCCGCGAGGGCCTTCCGGGTTTTAGAGCGAGCCTCTCGTTGTTCTCAAAGCCCCTCACCTCCGCCGGGTTTAGGATCCGAGGAGTCCGAGCAAAAAGTTCTCCCCCTGGGCCGTAGCAAAGGGTGTCAGGGTGGGAGTTGGGATTTCTCTAGAAGCAGCAGCCATCCCCCCAACCCTGGTGTCGGTAGTTGGGCCGAGGTTAGGGTGGAGAGCATAATCCCGTTGGGTCTGAGCGAAGGGGCTTCCGGGGCGAAGTGGGAGCCGGGAGACCGCGCTTCGCGCATCTCCCCCTCGGTCTCTGCCTCCGGTCCCCTGCCAGCTCCCCCTTTAATTTTTTTTTTTTTTTTCCCTCTCCTTTAATCTAATTTCTTCCAACTCCACCTTTGTTGTTACCGGCGTCACGCCCGGACCAGCCAATCCCCGCCATGCAATCAGCTTGTCAAAAAGACTCGGCCAGCCCTGGGAAAGCAGGCCGCGGGCGCTGCTCCCCCCTTCTCCCTCCAGCGGCGGCGGGGAGCCGCGAGGGGAGCCTGGCACCCGGGCCTCGTCGCCTGAGCCGCCCCGGGGCAGCCTTCGCGTAGGCCTCCGGCACTCCACCATCCTGCCGAGCGGGTGTCGAAGGGCCTGGGCGGGCACCACCAGCCACCCTCCCGCTGCCGTCGGTTGCGGTCGCCCGTCCCGGCCTCCCCTCCTCAGAGGAAGGGTTGTCGGGACGCTGGGAGCCAGAAGACTGAAGAACGCCTGCTTCCAACAGGCGAGCCTGCGGTCTGGGCCGTCGCTCCCCGGGCAGCGCCATGCCTCCAGGCTCCCGGGGCCCGCGGGCTGCCAGTCTCCCACCCCGACACTGCTAACTGCCCACATCTCATCCGACCGGGTCACCGGCCCCTTGGACTCTCCCCTGGCACACAGCCTTTTCTATCCTCACTCAGCGGCCTCACTGCTGCTGTAATTCCTCATGTCTCCTGGGAGCAATGAGATTCCTTTCCCAGGACTTCCACAGCCCACATCTGCCACGTTTTACAGACAGGGAGGAAAACCCTGTCAAAGATCTGGTGTGACCGGATTTTTTAGTCGGAGAGGAGAGGCCGATTTACCTTGATGCTAATGAAGCTTAAGCTAATGGGCCCTCTTTTGCAGGGCCTGTGGGGTGACCTGTACTTAATTTTGTTTCATCATTTGATATTATTTTTGTTAAAGACCCCCCGCCCCCCCCCCAATTATACAAGTTAGGTCTCCACAAATCCGGCTCTGCCCTTGCAGCATATTTAGAGCATTTTGCTGTAGGATCAAGCCATCTCACACTGTACTTGGAGAAGGCAGGGACTGACTTTCTTATTTTGACTGGGAAAGAGCAAAGCCTTTGGAGTTAGAAGTCACAGCTCCCAGTTTCTCGGCTTTCCCACCTTCTTAACTGTGTGCATGTGATCAAGTCTCTTACCCTCATCTGATTCCAGTTCCCTCATCAATAAAATGAGAACAGCAATCCTATGTTTTCTGCTTTCCCCCTCGGGGGTTGGAGGGTCAACTGAGACGATATATGTAAACTGTAGAATATTCCACCGTGTCACTTGCCACAGTTGAGAAACTTAGATCCCAAGAAAGTTCCCCAAGTCTTCCACATACAGATCTGGAGTCCAGGTGTCCTGGCTCTCGTCCCTGAACTTCTTGGCTGGGCCAAGGGGCCTTTCGGTAAAGTGCTCTGGAATAAAACAGGACGAACATGAATCATAAAAATGATTATTATTGATTTTTCATTCCTTGGGCAGCAAGAATCACGGCTGGCACTCTTCCCACTTGGAAACCAATTGGCTTGTTTTACATCTATTGCGTCTCTGGTGAGGTCAGGAGTCTAGGACTTGGGCTATGGGCCAGAGCATGAGGGAATCTGCCCTTGGTCCTTTTTCTTTGCCCCCTCTCTCACTTTACCCTCCCCCCTTTACCTTTCCAGTTTTCTGCCCTGTACCTTGAAGCAGAGCCTCAGCATTCCACAACTCCAGCCCAAGCTGGTGACAAGGCATAATCCTAGCTACACACTCTCCACTTGGTCCCAGCCCTTCCTTCGGTTGCCAGTATCCCAGCACCCGGCTCATATCAAACCCCTAGTGTGCCTGGAATGCGTTAGCCAAAGTGTGCTCCTTGAATTCCTAGTGTACGTGGAGTCATTTTTATTTATTTGATGGTCCACAATGAATATTATTTTTCAAGTTATGTGTATTTTATTTTATTTAATCCATTAATTTTTTTTAGAGAGAGAACATGAGCAGGAGAGAGGGGCAGAGAGAGAGAGACAGAGAGAGAGAGAGAGAGAGAATCTTAAGCAGGCTCCACACTGAGCTTGGGAGCCCAACACAGGGGTTGATCCCATGACCCTGAAATCATGACCTGAGCCACTCAGGCGCTCCAGAACGTTTCTAATACACATTAAAATACACATAACATTGGAGCACCTGGATGGCTCAGCCAGTTAAGCCTCGATCGGACTCTTGATTCGGGCTCAGGTCATGATCTCACGGTAAGTGACTTTGAGCCCCGAGTCAGGCTCTGTGCTGACAGTGCAGAGCCTGCTTGGGATTCTCTCTCTCCCTCTCCCTCTGCTCCACCCTTGCTGGTGCTCTCTCTGTCTGTCTCTATAAATAAATAAATAAATAAATAAATAAATAAATAAATAAATAAATGTTTTCAAAAAATAAATGTTCCGTTTTTAAATTTTTATTCAAGATAATGACATAAAGCCTCCATTTTTTTCCCCCTGAGCTACTCTTCCTTATTTATTTTTTCTTTTTTATTGAGGTATAACTTACAGACAATGAAGTACTCACGTCTGAAGTTCAGTTTGATTTTTACATATATATTTTTAATATTTATTTATTTATTTGAGAGAGAGAGAGAAAGAGAGAGAGCACAAGCCAAGGAGGGGCAGAGAGAGAGGGAGACACAGAATCCAAAGCAGGCTCCAGGCTCCAAGCCGTCAGCCCAGAGCCCGATGCAGGGCTGGAACTCATGAGCTGTGAGATCATGGCCTGAGCCGAAGTCGAAGTCGGATGCCTAACCGACTGAGCCACTCAGGTGCCCCTGATTTTTACATATGTATACATAGTATATATATATACACCATGTAACTAACACCCAGATCAAGGTATGGAATGTTTCTAGCATCTAGCAAACTTACTCAAAGTCAATATTCCCCTCCAAATATCACCAGTATTCTGGGCTCCATCGCCATAGATAAATTTAGCCTGTTTCTGGAGTTCACGTACATGGAATCATGCAATATGTACTCCTTTACACCTGGCCTCATTCACTCAATGTTACGACTGAGATCAATTTGTGATGTTGCATATAGCAGAAGTTCATCGATTTTCGTTGCTATATAGTGTTCCATTGTATAAATACACCACAGTTTGTCCTTTCTACTTTTTTTTCTTTAATGTTTATTTATTTTTGAGAGAGAGAGAGAGAGCTCGAGCAGGGGAGGGGCAGGGAGAGAGGGAGACCCAGAATCCGAAGCAGGCTCCAGGCTCTGCGCTGTCAGCACAGAGCCCGACTTGGGGCTCGAACTCACCAGCTGACCTGTGCGGAAGTTGGACGCTTAACCGACAGGCCCCTGTCCTTTCTACTTTTAACTTGTCATTCAGGTTATTTCTAGTTTTTCACTATTAAGAATAAAATGGCTTCAAACATTTTTGCGCATATCTTTTGGTGGATATGTGCATACATTCCTCCTGGGTATATTTCCAAGAGTGGAATTCCTGCATCATAGAATATAAATATATTGGACATTAATGATATCGCCAAATGGTGTTGTCAAGGTTTTGGATTTGGGCCGCTCTAATAGGTGTGTAATGATATCTCTTTGTTTAATTTGCAATTCCCTAATGCATATGATGTTGAATATCTTTTCATAGGCTTAGTTGCCCTCTATATATCTTTTTTGGTGAGATGTCTGTTCAGATTTTTTGCCCATTTTTCAGTCAGGTTGTTCATTTTCTTATTGTTGACTTTTATGACTTCTATAATAGTCCATTATCAGATGTATCTTTTGCAACGATTTTCTCCCAGTCTGTGGCTTGTCTTCTCGTTTTCTTGACATTGTCTTTCATAAAGCAGTACTTTTTTTATTTTAATAAAATCCAGCTTATCAATTATGTCTTTCATGCCCTTGGTGTTGTTTTATCTAAAAAGTGATCACCGGGGCACCTGGGTGGCTCAGTCGGTTGAGCGTCTGACTGCGGCTCAGGTCATGATCTCGCAGTTTGTGAGTTCAAGCCTGGCGTTGGGCTCTATGCTGACAGCTCAGAGCCTGGAGCCTGCTTTGGATTCTGTGCCTCCCTCTCTCTGTGCTCCTCCCTCATGTGTGCTCTGTCTCTCTCTCTGTCTCTCAAAAATAAATAAACATTAAAAAAGAGAGGGAGACAGAATCTGAAGCAGGCTGCAGGCTCTGAGCAGTCAGCACAGAGCCCGACATGGCTCTCACAAACTGCGAGATCGTGACCTGAGCTAAAGTCAAATGCTTAACCAACTGGGCCACCCAGGCACCCCTTGAGTGTCCTTCTTAATACCCAACACCCATCTAGCTCATCTCCTTCCCTCCTACCTCCATCAACCCTCAGTTTGTTCTCTGTCTCTGGTGGTTTGTTTCCCTCTCTTCTTTCCCTGCCCCTTCCCATATATTAATCTGTTTTGTTTCTTAAATTCCACATATGAGTGGAATCATATGGTATTTGTCTTTCTCTGATTGACTTATTTCGCTTACCATAATACATTCTAGCTCCATCCGAGTTATTGCAAATGGCAAGATTTCATTCTTTTTTTTTAATGTTTATTTATTTATTTACTTATTTTCAGGGGGGAGGGGCAAAGAGAGAAGAAAGAATCCCAAACAGGCAACTTGTGCACTGTCAGCACAGAGCCTGACTCAGGGCTGGACCCCACGATCATGAGACGAAACCAAGAGTCGGATGCCCAACTGACTGAACCACCAAGGTGCCTCGAATATTTCATTCTTTTTGATGGCTAAGTGATATTCCATTGGCTATATATACACCACATCTTCCTACCTTTGTGATTTACATTTAGATCTATGATCTATTTTGAGTTAATTTTTTGATGACAGATATAAGGTCTAATTAGATTACATTTTTTTTTATATATTTAAAAATTTTTTTTTCAATGTTTATTTTTGAGAGACAGAAGACAGAGCACGAGATGGGGAGGGGCAGAGAGAGAGGGAGACACAGAATCAGAAGCAGGCTCCAGGCTCTGAGCTGTCAGCACAGAGCCTGATGCGGGGCTCGAGCTCACAAACGGTGAGATCCTGACCTGAGCCGAAGTCAGACACATAACCGACTGAGCCACCCAGGTGCCCCTAGATTAAATTTTCTTTTTTAAGACTGTCTTTCATCCATTGTATTTCTTTTGCTCCTTTGTCCAACAGTTGACTATATTTATGTGGGTCTATTTCTGGGCTTTCTGTTATGTTCCATTGATCTACTTGTCTGTTCTTTTGCAAATACCACACTGTTTTGATTACTGTAGCTTTCTAGTATATCTTGAAGCTGAGTAGTATCAGTTCTCCAGTTTTGTTTTTCTCCTTCAATATTGTATTGGTTATTCTAGGTCTTTTGCCCCTCCATATAAACTTTAGAATCAGTTTGCCAATAGCTACAAAACTACTTGATGGGATTTTGATTGGAATTGCTTTGAATCTATATATCAAAAAGGCAAGAATGACAACAATATTGGGCTTTCCTACCCATGAACTTGGAAATCTCTCCGTTTATTTAGTTCTTTGGTATCTTTTATCAGAGTTTTGTAGATTTCGTCATACAGTTCTTGTACATATTTTGTTAGATTTATATTTAAGTATTTCAGCTTGAGTGCCAATATAAATGATAATACATTTTTTATTTCAAATTCCTCTTGCTTATTGCTGTTATATAGGGAAGTGACTGACTTTTGCATGTTAACCTTGTGTCCTACGATCTTTTTATAATCATTTATTAGTTCCAGGAAGTTTTTTATTGTTGTTATTGTTAGTTCTTTCAGATTTTTTTTTTTTTTAATTTGAGAGAGAGAGAGAATCTTAAGCAGGCTCCAGGCTCAGCTCAGAGCCTGACTCAGGACTCTATCCCATGACCCTAGGATCATGACCTGAGCTGAAATCAAGAGTCACTCAACCAACTGAGCCACCCAGGTGCCCCTCTTTCTGATTTTCTACATAGACAATCATGTCATTTGCAAACAAAGACAGTTTTATTTCTACCTTCCCAATTTGTGTACCTTTTCCTTTTTTTTTTTTTTCCTCCTCTTATTGTATTAGCTAGGATTTCCAGTATGATGTTGAAAATCGGTGGCAAGAGGATAGGTACATCCTGCCTTGTTCCCAATCTAAGTGGGAAAGTGAGTTTCTCACCATTAAGTATGATGTTAGCTGTATGCTTTTTGTAGATGTCCTTTATCACATGGAGGGGATTCCTTCCTAGTACACTGAGAGTTTATATCATGAATGGGTATTCAATTTTGTCAAATGATTTTTCTCATCCATTTATATGATCATGTAGTTTTTCTTCTTTGGCCTATTGATATGATGGATTATATTAATTGATTTTTGAGTGTTGAACCAACCCAACATATGTGAAAGATAGCCTACTTGGTTGTGTTGTATAATTCTTTTTATGCATTGTGGAATTAAATTAGCTAATATTTTGTTGAGGATCTTTATATCTATATTTATGAGAGATATTGATCTATATTGATCTTATAATGTCTTTGATTTGGGTATTAGGGTACTGCTGGCCTCACAGAACGCATTAGGAAGTATTTCCTCTGCTTCTATATTCTGGAAGAAATTGTACAGAATCGATTTAACTTCTTCCTTAAATGTTTGGTAGAAATCACCAATAAACACATCTGGGCCTGGTACTTTTTGTTTTGAAAGATTATTAATTTTTGATTCAATTTCTTTAATGGATATAGGTCTATTCAGGTTGTCTATTTCTTCTCGTGTGAATTTGGGCAGATTGTATCCTTTCAAGGAATTGTTTCATTTCATCCATTTATCAAATTTGTGGAATTATTTAGAATATACCTCTATATCCTTTTAACATCCATGGGATCTGTAGTGATGGCATCTTATTTCTGATATTAGCAATTTGTGTCTTCTCTCTTTTTTTCTTTGTTAGCCTAGCTAGAGGTTTATTGATTAAAAAAAAAAAAAAACAGCTTTTTTCCTGGGGTACCTGGGTGGCAGGCTTAACCTGCCAGTCAGATGCTTAACCGACTGAGCCATCCAGGTGCCCCTTTTATTTCTATTTTAAAAAAATGTTTATTTATTTTTGAGACAGAGAGAGAGCATGCTTGTACATGAGTGGAGGAGGAGCAGAGAGAGAGGGAGATAGGGGATACGAAGCAGGTTCTGTGCTGACAGCAGAGAGCCTGATGCGGGGCTCGAACTCATGAACAGTGAGATCATGACCTGAGCCAAAGTGAGTTGCTTAACTGAGCCACCCAGGCACCCCATCTTTACTGCTTTATGTTATCCAACCGTCACTACCATCTATCTCTAGAACTCTTTTTATCTTGTAAAACTGAAATTCTGTCCCTATTAAACAGTAACTTTCCGGTCTTTCTCCCCCCAGCCCTTAGCAACCCACCATTCCACTTTCTGTCTTTATCATTTTTGACTACTTTAAGTATCTCCATAAATGGAATCATACATTGCCTTTTTGTGAATGGTTTATTTCACTTAACGTGTTATTTTGAGCAGGGAGGGGCAAAGTCAGTTAGGGGTCTGACTCTTGGTTTCAGCTCAGGTCATGATCTCACAGTTCGCGAGTTCAGAGCTTGGAATTTCTCTAGCCTGTCTCTCTGCCCCTCCCCAGGTTGCTCTCTTTCTCTCAGAAAATAAATATATAAACATTAAAACTAAAAAAAAATCCTTCCTTTTGTAAATAATTTCCATTGTAAATAATATTCCATCCACATTTTGCTTATCCATTCATCCATCAATGGACATTTGGCTTGCTTCCAAGTTTTAGCTATTATGAATGCTGCTGCTATGAACATAGGTATACAAATATCTCTTTGAGACCCTGCTTTCAATTATTTTGGGTATATAGCCAGAAGTAGAATTGCTGGATCATATGGTAATCCTATTTTTAATTATCTGAGGAAGCACCATATTGTTTTCCATAGCAACAGCACCATTTTACATTCCTACCAACATTGCACAAGGGTTCCAATTTCTCCACATCGTCACCAACATTTGTCATTTTCTGTTCCCCTTTCTTCCTTCCTTCGTTCCTTCCTTCATTCCTTGCTTCCTTTGTTCCTTCGTTCGTTTGTTCCTTCCTTCCTTTCAGTAATCATCCTAATGGGTGTAAACTGGTATCTCATTGTAGTTTTGATTTGTATTTCCCTAATGATGAGTAATGTTGATCATGTTTTCACGTGTTTATTGGTCATTTGTAGATCTTCTTTGAAGAAATGTTCATTCAAGTCCTTTATTCATTTTTAAATTGGGTTGTTTTATTATTATTTTTGTCTCTATTTCTTTTTCTTTTCTTTCTTTGTTTCTTCCTTCCTTTCTTTCTTTGTTCCTTTTTTTCTTTCTTTCTTTTTTGAGACAGAGATAGAGAAAGAGCATGAAAGCTGGGGAGAGGGATGGAGGCAGAGAGAGAGAATCTTAAGCAGGCTCAATGCTCAGCATTGAGCTGGACACCGGGCTCGATCCCATGACCCTGGGATCATGACCTGAGCCAAAATCAAGAGTTGGATGCTCACCTGACTGAGCCACCCAGGTTCTCCTCTATTTCTTTTTTTTTTTTTTTTTTTTTTCAACGTTTTTTATTTATTTTTGGGACAGAGAGAGACAGAGCATGAACGGGGGAGGGGCAGAGAGAGAGGGAGATACAGAATCGGAAACAGGCTCCAGGCTCCGAGCCATCGGCCCAGAGCCCGACGCGGGGCTCGAACTCACGGACCGCGAGATCGTGACCTGGCTGAAGTCGGACGCTTAACCGACTGCGCCACCCAGGCGCCCCTCCTCTATTTCTTTTTTAATGAGCTTCAAAAGTTTATGTTTTTCAAGGAATTTAGTTTCATCTAAGTTGTGAAATGTATGGCTATGTTTGTAGTATTCATTCACTATCCTTTTATGTCTTAGGGTCTGTAGTGATGCCCTCTAATTTCTGTTATTTATAATTTATATTTCTCCTTTTTTTCTTGGTCAGCATGGCTGGAAGTTTATCAATTTTATTGATTTTTTTCCCAGGGAACTAATTTTTGGTTTCATTATATTTCTCTCTTATTTATACTCAATTTCATTGATTTCTGTTCTAGCTTTATTATTTCTTTTTTCTGCCTGATTTGGTTCTAATTTGCTCTTCTTTTTCTAGTTTTTTTTTTTTTCTTTAGTAAACTCTATGCCCAACATGGGGCTTGAACTCATGGCCCTGAGATCAAGAGTCACATTCTCCACCAGCTGAGACAGCCAGGCGTCCCTCTCTAGTTTTCTAAGGTAGAAGCTTAAATTACTGAGTTGAGATCTTTTTTATTTTCTAACCTAAGTATTTAATACTATTTCCCTCTAAGCACTGCTTAATTGCATCTCACAAATTTTGATCTGTTTTCATCTTCATTCAGTTTAAAATATTTTCTGTTTCCCTTGTGACTTCATCTTTGATCCATGGGTTATTTAGAAGTGACTTGCTTAGTTTCCAAATACTTAGGCTTTTTTTTTCCCCAAATGTCTTTCCATTACTGATTTATTTTTTTATTTTTTTTAAGTTTATTTTATTTTATTTTGAGAGAGACCGAGAGAGCGCGAGTCGGGGAGGGGCAGAGAGAGAGGGAGACAGAGAATCCAAAGCAGGCTCAGCACGGTCAGCTTGGGCCCGATGTGGGGCTCAAACTCATGAAACCATGAGATCATGACCTGAGCTGAAACCAAGAGTCAGAGGCTTAGCCGACTGAGTCACCCAGGCACCCCCCATTACTGATTTCTAATTTAATTCTGTGATGGGCATAGATTATACTTCCTGGGACTTCAATTCTTTCACATTTGTTAAGGTTTGTTTTATGGCCCAGAACATAGTCTATTTTGGCGAATGGGTGTAGTTAAAGAGAATGCGTATTTTGCTATAATTAGTTGGAAGGCTCTACAAACATAAATTAGGTCAAGTAGGTTGATAGTGCACTCCAGGTGTTCTATATCTTTAATAATTTTCTGCCTACTTGTTCTATGGTTAATTGAGAGAGTTGTAGTTTCCTACTGTAATTGGGGATTATCTAGAGAGACAGAATCTGAAGCAGGCTCAAGGCTCCAAGCTGTCAGCACAGAGCCCCACGTGGGACTCGAACTCAAGAACTGTGAGATCATGACCTGAGCCAAAGTCGGATGCTCAACTGACTGAGCCACCCAGGTGCCCCTGAAATTGTGTTTAAAAGTTATGTATGATCTATTTTCTTAAACTAGGTAAATTAGTGTTCCCATATAAGTCAATCTGCAGGAGAATATTCTAAATGATTAACAGTGAGTGATTACCGGGAGGTTTTCTGGAGGCTTTTATTCTCTGTATTAGATAGTTCTATAATTTTAAGTGTTTCACATACAGATTTTTAATAATTGAAAAGATGGGGGGGGCACCTGGGTAGCTCAGTAGGTTATGCATCCAACTCTTGATTTTGGCTCAGGTCAGGATCTCATGGTTGGTGAGTTCGAGCCCCACATTGAGCTCTGTGCTGACGGCAAGATGCCTGCTTGGGATTCTCTCTCCCTCTCTCTCTCTGCCCCTCCCCTGCTCACACTCTCTCTCTCTCTCTCTCTCACTCTCTTTCTTTCTCTCAAAAGGAAATACAGAAACTTTACAACAAAAGAAAATATGAAGATATGGTTTAAAGAGAGATGGTTGCGTGCCTATGAATGTGTCCTCCCTACCTGGAAAGCAGTCTCTGGATCACCTTGGAGAAGAGTCAGCTGGGCTCTCTCTGCCTGCCCATTCCTGCCAAGCTCCCCGACCATGGCCTACACCTCCTGCTTCTGCTTCCTCACCAGCTCTTCCTCACCTCCTGTCATCTGGCTCTGGGCCCAGGTGCCTGGGAAAGAAACAACTTTCTGAGGTCACCATGTGGCCTGCCAACCCAGCAGGCTTTCCACCATGTCATTTGACTTTGCCGAGCTTTTCTTTTCTTTTTTTTCCTTTCTAAGTAATCTCTACACCCAACATGAGGCTCAGACCCCGAGATCAAGGGTTGCACACGCTACTGACTGAGCCAGCCAGGCACCCCTGAATATATTCATTCTCTAGACCTTTATTCCCCGAAGATGTTCCCCCTCTCTCATCACTGGGCCAGCTCTTACTTTCCCCTTAGGAGTCAGAGCAAATGTCTCTACCTCCAGGAAGCCACGCCTAATTCTGGCCCCGCTCTGCTCCCACCACTCTGTGCAAATCCTCACCATTCTTGTTGAATGCCGTGGTCCTGTGCTGATTGCAGGGCCTGTGAGGGTGGGGGCTATGTCTGTTTGCCTCTGCTATTGGCTCACTTACCTTCAGATTCCCAATTTGCCTCCTGCAGCCAGTCCCTCCTGTATATGGCTCCCACGTGCCTCACTTTAATCATGTCACTCCCCAGTTCAAGAACCTGCAGTGACTCCCTGGTGTCTACTGAATCAAGTCCAAACTCTCCCTCTTGGGTATATTTAATTACATCAAAATTAAAGATTTGATCAACGAGGTGAACAAAATGAAGACAGAGCTGACTCAACCTCAGTAAGAATATGACCAAATGATATGACAAAACCGTGTATATAATGGGAAATCATTTTTTGAAGTTTCTGAAAAATTTATTCATTTTGAGAGAGAGAGAAAGCTCAAGTCAGGGCGGAGCAGAGAGAGAGGGAGAGCGAGAATCCCAGGCTCTGAGCTGTCAGTGCAGAGCCTGACGTGGGGCTTAAACCCACGAACTGTGAGATCATGACCTGAGCCAAAGTCAGATGCTTAACCAACTGAGCCTCCCAGGTGCCCCTATATAATAGGAAATCTTTTTTTTAATGTTTATTTATTTTTGAGAGAAAGAGAGTGCCCAAGAGAGATCGAGGAAGGGGCAAAGAGAGACAGAGACACAGAATCACAGAATCTGAAGCAGGCTTCAGGCTCTGAGCTGTCAGCCCAGAGCCCAACACGGGGGTCAAACTCATGAGCCATGAGATCATGGCTTGAGCCGAAGTCAGACACTTAACTGACTGAGCTACCCAGGCGCCCCTAATAGGAAATCTTTTTTTTTTTTAAGTTTATTTATTTGAGAGAGAGAGAAAAAGAGAGTGCGTGTGCGCAGAGGAGGGGCAGAGAGAGAAGGCAAGAGAGAATCCCAAGCAGGCTCCAAGCTGTCAGTACCGAGCCCCATGAGGGCCTTGAACTCACCCACCATGAGATCATGACCTGAGTGGAAATCAAGAGTCGGACGCTTAACCGACTGAGCCACCCAGGCGCCCCTGTAATAGGAAATCTTAAAGACTAATCAGCAAATGCAGAGATACTCAAACTCTACAGTGATCAGAGAAATGCAGAAGAACAAACAAGCAAACAAACCCCAAAAACAAAGAACAATGAGGTAATTCCTCAGTCAGACTAGCAACAATCAAAAGGGCTGAATAATGTCAATCACATGGGGACATAGGAACCTCGTGGGCTGCCCGTGGGAGCGCTGAATGGTGCAGACAACGCGGAGAGGAATATAGCCATATTTGGTCAAGACAGACCTATTTATACCCTATGACCTAGCAAATCCACTCCTGGCCCCTGGATACATAACCCAAAGAGGTTCTCACCAGAACCAGAAGGGGACAAGCCTGAGGACGCTGCAAGTCATTTATGGGAGGGGAGTAGGGTGCAGCAAGGTGTCCCTTCTTGGGAGACAGAAGAAGCCAAAGGTAAGGTGCTCCATGGAGCACCACACAGGAGCTAAGGCAACTCAGTGTTCAGCTTTGGATCCTAAAACCACAGTGTGGGGCAGAAAGAGCACCAACAGAGCCGGGACTGGAACATGATGCTGATAATGTATAGGAACAGACAGACAGACAGATACACACACACACACACACACACACCCCAACCGCAAACAGACATCTTGAGAAATTTATTGTAGGTTGGATATTTGATAATATCAGGCATGAGTGCTCATTTTGTTGGGTGTGATGGGCACCGCAGCTGGTTAAGAACATGATCAGTGTTGGTGGGAAGGTGCACAGCTGAAGGGTGCGTCTGAGATTCATTTTGAAGCATTGCGAGAAAGATGAAACAAACAGATCTACCCTGAACTGAGGATGATGAATTTAACCCTTTGCCCTGGAAGTCCAGGCGAGGGAGGGAAAAAAAATACCCCTATAACTCTACCACTGTGGCGTTTTCATATTTCCCGTCTAAGCCTCTAAACTTCGTTCCTGTGCACGCTATCCTTTCCTGCATGGCTGTCACCTTGACTGTCACAGCACTTCATGCTTTGCTTAAGAAACAGGAATAAACGTTTTGCTTACTAAATGCCAGCACCGGGGGCACCTGGGTGGCTCCGTTGGCTGAGCATCCGACTTTGGCTCAGGTCATGATCTCACTGTTTGTGGGTTCCAGCCCCGCATCAGGCTTTGTGCTGACAGCTCAGGGCCTGGAGCCTGCTTCGGATTCTGTGGCTCCGGCTCTCTCTGCCCCTCCCCCGCTTGCGCTCTGTCTCTCTCAATAATAAACAAACATAATAAAATAAAATAAAATAAAATAAAATAAAGGCCAGCACCGGGCTAGGACCTCGAGGCGGGTGATCTCAATTTATCCTCTCGATAACACTGTGAAATCAATGTCGTTACCACCGTTCTACAAATGCAGATGACGTTTTCTGTCCTTCTCCAACTAAATCACAAAGCTGGAATTCCAAACTCATTGGCCTCAGAGGCCCAGGATCACGTGATTGCACCAAGCTGATTCAGCAGCTTCTTCATCACCATTATTATTTTGTGGGTCTTTTTCCCAAGTAGGCACTTGAACCGACAACCCCAAGATCAAGAGTCACATGCTCTACAGACCGAGCGAGTCAGGTGCCCCTCATCATTTTTTTTTTCATGTTTATTTACTTCTGAGAGACAGAGTGTGAACAGGGGAGGGGCAGAGAGAGAGGGAGACACGGAATCGGAAGCAGGCTCCAGGCTCTGAGCTGTCAGCACAGAGCTTGACGTGGGGCTCGATCCCACGAACTGTGAGATCACAACCTGAGCTGAAGTCGGATGCTTAACCCACTGAGCCCCCCAAGGCGCCCTGCACCCCTCATTATTATTATTTGTAAGGCCTGCCTAGTGGCCTATCATATTGAGGTAGGGTGATTTGCTATAATTTACTAACCACCCTCCTATTACAGAGTATTTGGCCTCTTTCTAGTTTTTTCTTGTTACCATAGAGAGTCCTATTAAAAAAATAGCTTCGGGGCGCCTGGGTGGCTCTGTCGGTTAAGCATCCGACTTCAGCTCAGGTCACGATCTCGTGGTCCGTGAGTTCGAGCCCCGCGTCGGGCTCTGGACTGATGGCTCAGAGCCTGGAGCCTGCTTCCAATTCTGTGTCTCCCTCTCTCTCTGCCCCTCCCCTGTTCATGCTCTGTCTCTCTCTTTCTCAAAGGTAAATAAACGTTAAAAAAAAAAAATAGCTTCAGGGGCCCCCGGGTGACTCAATCAGTTAAGCGACTGTCTCTTGATTTCCACTCAGGTCATGATCCCAGGGACTAGGGATGGAGCCCTGCATCAGACTCCCCACTGAGCATGGACCCTGCTTAAGATTCTCTCTCTCCCTCTGCCCCCTCTCCTCCACACACACACACACACACACACACACGCACTCTCTCTCTCTCTCAAATTAAAAAAAAAAAAAGGCAATCTTCAGGTATAGGAGTACGTAGTTGGCTGAGTGGAGCATGTGACTTTTGATCTTGGGGTCCTCAGTTCGAGCCCAATGTGTGGAGTAGAGTTTACTTAAAAATTTTAAAATATTTTTAAAAAAGAGAGAGAGAGAGAGAGAGTCTTCAGGTGTATAGCTTTTGGATTCTGTTGAATTATTGTCTTACCTTGAGGGGGGTTATTTTGTGTTCACACTGCAGTGTGGACCTCGTTTCGGCAACCCATTCACATTGAGGCAGTCTTCGAGAAAGGGTTGAGTGGGTGAGCAGGATTTAAAACTGCAGAGATGTTGAGGGAGTGTGTATGTATTGGGGGTTGGAGGGGGCAGAAGGACAGCTCTTAGAGGAAACGTGGGCAGTAGAGAGAGTGGGACAGGGCATCTGTTGGGGGCGGCTGGAAGCGCAAAGGGAGTAAGGCCTCAGGACAGGCAGGAAGTCGATGGGATTGATTTCTGTGGCCTTCACACTTCCCTAATGCCTTGCCTGCTCAAGGTGGCCAGTGGGGTTCTGGCAAGCCCTGAGGACCGGGCCAGCTGCTGTGGAGACATGAAGCTGCTGTTTGCAGGAGGTGGACAGCCAGGACGGCTCTCCCTGGGGCCAAGGTAGCTCTCTGGCCCTTTGGCGGCTGTCCCGGGCAGCCTGGGAGGGGTCAGCTGGGGATAGGCGGCAAGTAAATATAGATGCAGGGAAGGAAGCCAGGCAGCCCAGCCCTGCGCTGACCTCTCGTTGGAAGGCTGAGAAGTGTGGGGAGGGTTTATGTTTTGGCACCCTCCTGGCCAGGGGGTGAGTGACACCTGGCCCAGAAGCCTTCTAGATTTGCTGGAAGCTGGTGGTCTTCCACGGGGACCAGAGTGAGGGCCAGTGGAAAAGCTGGTCAAGAGACGCTGTTCCTGCGTAACTGAGCGCAAACTGCCTTCCCTCCCTGGCGAGGCCCCTCAGAGGCGCTGCCCACCTTGATGTGTGCAAGCCAAGGGGCTGATTGGCCCCAAGGGATGTGGGGCCCATGGTACAAGGGACAGGGCCAGCCTGAAGATACCGGATGACACTCCTTTCAGCCCCTCCCCCCACTGGGTCTTGCTCATTCTGAAGAAGGATGTCCAGAGCGTAATGTGTCTTCCCTTGCTCTCTCACCCTCTCACTGGCGGCTGTCCTTCTCCATCCTAAGACTCAGGGCCACCAGTTGTATCCCTCCCCCCAGGACACACCCTGCCACCCCCCAGCCTGGCCCTCCTTGCCCGCACCCTGGGTTACTCTGGGCACCAGCCCCACGGCGTGCGTGCCATGTCCACAGGGTCCGGCCAAGACCCCTTGGACCCCCGACTCTCGGAGGGAAATTGCAGCAAGGCAGTCACTCCACCACAGACGCATTTATTGGCAAAACCTACTCCCAAGCATCAAGGGGAAGGGTGCTAGCAGTGAGGGCGACTTTTTTTCCACTTTCCTGAGCAGTGTTCAAGGAGCAGAAGGAGGGAGGGGGCAGGGACACCCCAGTGAGGATCACAATACCAGCAGCGAAGGTTGATTGAGCGCTTCCTCTGAGGCCTGAGGCCAGGCTGGGCTACGCAAGCGCTTTACATGCACTGTCTCATTTAAGCCTTACAAGAATCCTACAAGGTAGGTACCCTTATCGTCCCCATTTTACAGATGAGGAAGCTGAGGCATAGAATGGGGAAGTGGTGAGAGGCAGCTGTCAGCCTTCAGGGATGCACCCAAGAGCCTCCCTTCGGGCGCCCAAGGCACCTGATTCTCCGTTTCAACCATTTCTCACCGCTTCCAGCTCTTTCCACTCTTTTTATATTTTTGTTTTGTAAAAAAAAAAAAAAAAAAGATTATGCCCCTATTCTGCAGAGTCCACTGTCTCTTACCCCAATTGGTCAAATCTGGGTTTTCCCCAAGATTCAGCTGGGGTGAGGTTGTGGGCAGTGCGTCTCCAACGGGAGGCCTGGGCATTTGTGTGAAGCCGAAGTACAATGAAAGCTCTTAGAAAATACGCAAACAATAAATTACAAACCTCCCTCCCTCCCCCCCATCTGATCTCACCCCCTCCATCCGAATCTAGCCCAGACTCTGCATCACCGCCTCCCGCCCACTCCCCCACCCCTGCCCCCATTCCCCACCCCAGGGCAGAGTCTTTTCTCGGTTGCCCCTGTATCTGCAGGGACCAGGGCCCTCAGTAAGTGTTTGCAGAATGAATGAACACATGACTGAGTGAGAGCATGGGAGGAGGGAGTGAGCACTTAGGAGTCCTGGGTCCCCGCCCTGACTGCTTCTTCACCTGCTCCTTGCCCTCACCAGGACACCTCCCTCTGCCCCAGATGAGAGGGTCCAAGGGATGGGGGTGGGAATAGGGAAGGGGAGTCAGCAGGGGCATCTCTAGGCATGGGAAGGTGGGTAACTAAAGTAGAGCCTAGGGCTCTGGCCTCAGAGTCAGGAGACCTGGTTCAAACCCCAGCTGTACAGCTCAGGAGCTGTGTGACCTTGGGCCAGCCTGAAGATACCATCTGACAGTCCTTTCAAAGTTGACAAGGTTCCTTTTTCACATTTATCTTTGGTCCTCAGTGGCCATCCTGTAGCGTGGGTATTATTATAATTATACCCATTTTACAGAAGAGGAAGCAGAGGCTGGAGGACTTGCCCAAGGTCACACAGCATGCAGGAATTTGAACCTCACCCCCTCCACCTCCCCTGCCACTGCCCCTGTCTGTGCTGGCTGTGAAGACGTTGGTTCGGATCAGAGCCTACCAGCTTGGGAACCCCACGTGGCAGTGTGGCAGCAAGAGGGGACTACACAGCGAATTTCCTAATGTGGGCCCTACTGGCCATCTCCAGCCATAAAAGCTGGTTTACTAGTCACTCCTTCCATCCCCACCCACAGCCCCAGGGCTCCAGTTGCTACCCCAGGAGGGACATGAGAGTCTATGAGATACCCATGAACTTCTGCTTTTCCTGGGAGAGAGGGGGGGCGGGAAGGTGGAGGGGGCCCTGAGGCCTGGGCCTTCTCCTCACACGGGCATGGGCGCCTCGTTGTATTCATCCTGACCTTCCTCCTCATCAAAGTTCGGCTTGGCATCGTCGGCATCCAGCTGGAGGGTAGAGTAGCAGGAGAGAGGGTAAGCTTCCGGGGAGAGGCGGGGCAGATGAGCCCTCCCCGCCCCCCCGCCCCCCCCCCCTCCCCGGGTGCTGAGAGCACCTCTGGAGGGAGAGGGCCTGGCTCTCTCTGAACCTTGGACGAGTCATGTCCTGCCCCCTCGGCCCCCAGGTTTGGTCCGGATGAGCGGTGTCCAATGGGCGAGGAGCCCCCGGGGATCCGGTGCCCTGGCAGGAGAAGGCCTACAGAGGGTGGGCAGGGCACCCCTTCGCCAGGACAGCCCCACAGCGACTGTCACATCGTGGAAGCATTCTTTTTTTTTTTTTTAATTTTTTTTCAACGTTTTTTATTTATTTTTGGGACAGAGAGAGACAGAGCATGAACGGGGGAGGGGCAGAGAGAGAGGGAGACACAGAATCGGAAACAGGCTCCAGGCTCCGAGCCATCAGCCCAGAGCCTGACGTGGGGCTCGAACTCACGGACCGCGAGATCGTGACCTGGCTGAAGTCGGACGCTTAACCGACAGAGCCACCCAGGCGCCCCTCGTGGAAGCATTCTAATGGAGGAGAGACTCTGTCCAAAATGACTTACAAGACCACAGGACTAGTCCCCCAGCGGTGAGGACAGCCCGTGTGGAACACAGCCCGTGTGCTTCTTAACTCTCTCCAACCCTGCCATTACTTCTGTTACAGGTGAGTAAACCCAAGGCGTAGAGAAAGGAAGCCACTTGTTCCGGGTCAGAAACTAGGATGAGGCAGTGCTGGATCTGGACGCAAGCCCCAGACCCGGACCTTAACCTCTGCGCCCTTCTGCCTTCCTTTGTTTCCAGACCCGCCCCTCCTATTCTGCCAGCCCCGGGGATGACCCCTCCCTGCCCCCTGCAGCTCTGTGGGGGGTGGGGGGCGCAGGGGAGGGGAGGGGAGCAGACACTTACACACTTGAGCTCCAGCTCCCTGAAGATAAGCGGCAGCAGGAGGCGGCGCAGAGGCACCGTGAGAATGAGTATGAAAGGCAGGATCAGTGAGATGGCCTGGAAGGACTTCACGACCCACAGCACCACCAGGCAGATGATCTGGATGCTCGTGAACAAGTGCATGCGCCAGGTCTTCACCTGCGGGCAGAGGCTGGGGTTACCGCCCGCCCTGCCCCGGCAACCCGCAACCCCCCACCCCACTCTGGGCCGGGCCGCCAGGAGGGCTCTGTACCCGCTTGACGTAGGGCACGACCGGGTGGTACTTGGGCGGCTTGAACAGAAGCAATAAGCGGTCAAAGAGCTGGATGCCGCTGAGGGATGTGACCCCCATGTAGAGGAAGATGCCAAACAGCACAGCCAGGGGGATGAGGGACAGGATGGGCCCCATGAGGATAGACACGCCTGCGGGGAGAAGCACACCCTCTTAGCCCCCAGGGGCCCCAGTGGGCCAGAAGCATCAGGGGCTGGGGAACGAAACCATAGGTACCGTATGAAGCCCTCTTAATAGGTATTACCCCCCATTTTACACAACAGTATTAATGCCTGTGCCGCTTTCCAAGCCTCTGACCGGCCCGCCGGGCCCCTCAGACTTCGGCCCACGGCCAACCACTCCCAGCATCGTCCTAATCTTCCCCACCACCTAGCCCCAGGCCCCCACCCCTCGCCCACCCCGTCCCTCCCCCCCCCAGGTATTACCCCCATTTTACAGATGGGGAAACAGACCCAGAGAGGGGAAGCAACTTGTCTGCAACCACGCAGCTACTAAGTGGCGGGTCAGGGAGTCAAACTCCTGCCAGCCCAATTTCAAAGCCTTTTCTTTTAGCCTCAGGGGATCACAGAGGTCAGAGAAGCCCAACTTTTCCATCGCTCCAGCCCAGAATGCCTCCAACCCCCTCCACCTATCCAAACCCTGACCCTCCTCCAGCTAACACCAACTTTGCCTCCTTTAAGAAACTTCCCTGGTTCCTCCATCAGTGACCGCGGCGCTGCCCACACTGAGCTCAGCCGGATTCTCAGCTGCTCCAGAACTTGGATCAAACCCCAGTGACCCTCTGTCTTCTCTCCCACCCCAGATAATGCCTGGGGCACTGCCCTTGGGATCAGTCGTAGAACAGCCAAGCTGGAGAGACTTCAGGGGCATCTAATGAACCCTCTCATGGTACAGACCGAGAAACCGAGGCCCAGAGATGAGGAGGGTTACTAAGTTAGCAGCAGGGCAGGGCTGGAACCCACTATTCACTGAACTTCTGTCGGATAAAACTCTGAATGCTGGGTCCTATCTAGAGAAGTCCCCTGCTCCTTCCTCGACTCAGATGTCCGTCTCAGTGCCTTGGGCATTTCCTCCAGAATTCCCTCATGTGGACAACTGACACTGGGAGACACGGGCAGGGGGTACGTCGGGGAGATCTGGCTACAGTGCGGGCAGGGCTGGAGAAGGCACTGGATCCTAACGGGCAGGGGCTGGGGGCCCGGAGCAAGGCCAAAGGGTGGTAGAGAGTGTGGCCAGCCCTTACTCACCCACGAGCACAGCGACCAGGAGCCCGCTGATCCGCTGCTCCCTGACCGATTGGATCTGGGGTGCAGCCCCCGGGGTGCTGTCCTTGACCATGACGGTGAGCGCGTTGGCATGGGTGATGGATCGCACGGTTGTGGCACTGAGCCAGGGCAACCCAAAGAGGGCGCCCACACCGCCCATGCCGATAATTAGCAGCAGGTCCAGGTGGAATCCAGAGCCTTTGACCATCTTGCGCTCTGGTTTGCTGATGAGCAGCCTGGCGGGGGGTGGGGGGTGAGGTCAGGGGTGAGCAGTGCTCTCGCTTGCCCCCACCCTCTTTGCCCCTCCTTCCTTCTCCATACTTGTGTCCCTCTGTATCTTATTTATCCTGCTGTGTTCATCTCCCTTAGCGTTCCTTGCTCCCCTCCCTCCCACCCCCTCTTGAGAATCCAGACTCTAAGAGTAGAAGTATCTTTAGATACATCTAGAACGTCTACAAGCAGCTGATGCAGCTGAACTTCAGGGAGCCTCACTGGTACAGGTCCCTTCTGCGTTCTGGCACCTCGTTTTGTCTCCTTTTTCTTAAAAAGGCTTCCCCAGGGGCGCCTGGGTGGCGCAGTCGGTTAAGCGTCCGACTTCAGCCAGGTCACGATCTCGCGGTCCGTGAGTTCGAGCCCCGTGTCAGGCTCTGGGCCGATGGCCTGGAGCCTGTTTCTGATTCTGTGTCTCCCTCTCTCTCTCTGCCCCTCCCCCGTTCATGCTCTGTCTCTCTCTGTCCCAAAAATAAAAATAAAAAACGTTGGAAAAAAAAAAAAAAAAAAAAGGCTTCCCCAAATTATACAGTGTCACGTCCCGCAAAACCTGGACCTTCCCCCGCCCATCCATCACTCCTGCTTGCCAGGAGGGCCACAGGTTTGACTGAGACCCGCGCTCAGTCCTCGGGTGTCATGCCTGCCCGGAGCCTGTCGCTTTCCCCGCCTCGGACCCTCCCAGGCTCGGCCCCACCCTGGCTCTCTCACGTGGTGATCTGGGACTCAAGGAAGATGAGAATGAAAACCAGAAGGGCAGGCAGGACGGAGGCAAACATCATCCAGATGGGGAAAGGCGAAGACAAGCCCAGTGGGTGGATGATCCAGCCCCGGACCGAGGAGTTGGACACCGAGAGGCCTTTAGGCACACTGAGTTTCTGTGGGAGGGGGATGCTGGTGAGAACACCGGAGGCAGGGGGCTGGGGGCAGGGAGGCAGGGCCAGCCAGGGTCCTGGGCACTTGGGAACTTACTTATGGTTTGTACCCAGTCACTGCACTAAGCCCTTTATGTACATCTTCTCATTCCCAGCTTTATAGATGAGGAAACAGGATCAGGGAGGTTATGCGGTTTGCCTTGCATCACACAGCTATTTTGGTGGCAGAAGTGAGATTCATACTCAGATCTGCCTGGCTAAAGCAGATTCTTTGGAGTAAAGAGGGAATCTGCCCCAGACCCTCGCTTCAGTCAGAGGGCTCCTGTAGGGCTGTGGGAAGGACTTGGGGCTCTCAGGGGAGGCAGGGATGGGTAGGGGTAGTTCTAGCCGGCTTTGGGTTTGGGAAAGCTATTCTTGGGAGGGGGACACTGGGAGAATGAAATAACAGTGGGGAGAGAGGGTCACCTGGGTATAGGTGTCCTTGACTGAGAAATCCACCAGGACCATGATCAGAATGGAGATGGGAACCCCAAAGTCTCCAATGACCCGTCGCAGCTGAGGGCAGAAATCAGTGGTCAGTACCCGGTTGTTTCCCTACCTCCTGCCTCCCACTCCTGCCCCTTCTTCACCCAGGGCGCCTTGCTTTTCCCAGGGAGTCCATCAACATCTAATGCCCTGTCCTGCACCTCAATGTACCTGCTTCCTTTCTTCTGCCCCTGGCCCAGCCCCACCTCTGGCCCCACAGCTTCTCCACCCCTTTTCTAAGAGCTGTCCTTGGCTCCCCGCTAGGTTCTCAGCCTGGGCATGCTAAGAAAGGGAGATGGGCTTGCCTGAAGAGTGGCAGCCTAGATGAGGAGGAGACCAGGGAGGCTTGGAATGGGGAATGGGAATCTAGGGTAAGAAGGAGAGCTAAGGACACTGAGGAACCTAGAGGCATGCTTTGGACTGAGATAGGGCAGTGTAGGCAAGGGCAGGGTGAGGGGAGGGTGTTCTCACCCAGCCGGGGAAGTAGGAGCTGTTCTTGAACTTGCGCAGTATCATGGCTAAGAAGAAGGTGCCAGCCATGAGCACAAGGGAGAGGAGGGCTGTGTTGGGCAGGGGAGCCTGAGGTTTGGGCACTGTTGTCACATTGTAGTCATAATCCTTCTGCAGTGGATGGTCCCGGAAGATCTGCAGCAGAAAACCAAGGCATCCTATTCCCTTTCATCCATCTGTCCATCATCCATTCATCAATCTGCCCATCATTCATCCATCCATCCATCCATCCATCAATCTGTCCATCATCTATCTATCCATCCATCCACCCATCAATCTGTCCATCATCTATCTATCCATCCATCCACCCATCAATCTGTCCATCATCTATCCATCCATCCATCTATTATCCATCCATCCACTTATCTTCTTCCTCAACTGACAGGGTAACAGAGGGACAATGGGATTCTATAGCTTAGTTTTCAGGAGTAGAGACCAGGCTCAGCTTGGGTGGGGTTAAGCCATGGTGGCAATGAGTACATGTGTGTGTGCACGTGAGCACTCAGGGACTGGGAGACCTGAGAAGGCTGGTGGGCAGGAAACAAATGCCAAGGACGTTCCTAAAAAGGGCTTCAAAGACTTGGAAACAGAAAGCCCCACCAACGAGCAGAATCAGGGGCAGACACGCATCGTCCACCCTTCCTCCATATAAAATGCAGATGCAGAGGTGGGCATAGTTTAAGGTGACTGAGGTGAGGAGGCAGGGCGCTCCAAACACAGGCCCTGTGGTTCTTGGGGGTGAGTGTAGAGACGGCATGCAGGACTGGACATGGGCGCACAGAGGCACAGGCACTATGCAGTCACAGCAAGAGTACCAGCCCACAGGGGTCCTGGGGGGCTCAATGTGTTAAGCATCCAAGTCTTGATTTCGGCTCAGGTCATGATCCCAGGGTCGTGAGATTGAGCCCCATGTTGGGTTCCGTGCTGGGTGTGGAGTCTGCTCGGGATTCTCTCTCTCCCTCTGCCCCTCCCCTGCTCACACTCCCTCTCTCCCTCCCTCCCCAAAAAGAGAGCACCGGCCCACAGGCAGCAGATGTCAACAGGAATGCGGTCACGGCCACACACTGTGAAGGTACAGCCGCACGAGTGCCATATGGACACGTGCGCAGCGACACGCACGGTCACATGGCGCGTGCACAGAGTCACACGTGCTTGTCGACACTCCCGTGGCCCCTACCTTGATCAGCTTGAAGAAGGTCTCAGAGATAAAGATGAGGGAAATGAGGATGGAGAAGATCTCTTGGGTGTAGCGGGAGATAAACTGGACCAGGAAGCTGCCCTCGAAGGCCACAATGAGCACCACTAGCAGGACGAGCCAGAAGCCGATCCACACGCGGCCCACGATGTACTCCAGGTTGTTACTGCTGCAGAACTGCAAGGGCGGGAGAGGCGGCTGGGTCAGCAGACGGGCCCAGGCACCGTGCGTCAGGCAGGTGGGGTCAGGGCCAGAACAGAGCTACCGAGAAAAAGGCTTCCTCGAACACGAGCAGGGGTCCTGAAAAGCCAACCACCAGCAGCGGCTGAGCCCCGAGCAGGGAGAAGATGACGCCCTGGGCCGCAGTGGAGATGAGCAGCTCCGACACCCCCATGTGGTTAAAGGTCTTTTCTCCTGTGGGTAGAAGTTACAGTGTGGTCAAGGTCAAGAGGTCATTCCCAAGGGCCAATAGAGCGTTTCACGGGCAGGCTGGTGCAGGGGCCCCGACCGTCAGATCGGGACGGAAGACAGGGCCGACACGGAGGCCAAAGGGTGAGAGGTGAAGGTGAGGGGGGCCATGTGGAGGCACTGACCCAGGAGGCCGCCGAAGGTGATGGCCGGTGACAGGGCAGCAAAGTAGATGAAGATAACGGTAGCCAGGACCTGGGGGTTGAACGCGTCTGTGATGTCACTCGGGTAGTGGGAGTAGCGGCGCTTGATGTCGCGTACCAGGCCCCCAAAGAACCTGCCTGTCCGTCGTAGAGGGTCTTCTGGGCCGCCAGGGACCTCTGGACCCCCATTCAAATCTGCAGTCAAGGACAGGACCGTGGTCACAGGGGGTAACAGCAGGAGGTGTGGGGAGAGAGGAATCAAGGGGAGAATCTTTATTTTTTATGCTCATTTATCTATTTTTTGAGAGAGAGAGAGAGAAAGAGAGAGAGAGAAGAGAGAGAGAGAGAGAGAGAGAGAGAGAATCCCAAGCAGGCTCCGAGCTGTGAGCACAGAGCCCAACAAGGGGCTCAAACTCGCAAACCGTGAGATCATGACCTGAGCTGAAATCAAGAGCCGGAAGCCCAACCGACTGAGCGACCCAGGAGCCCCGAGGGGAGAATCTTCTGATGGGAAGGGAGTGACCAAGGAGGCTGGGAGACATGAAGACAGAGAGAGGAGGGGAGGCAGGGTCCCGCAGGGCTGCGCCGGGGGAGCTGAGGGTCCGTGGGGGCTGCAGGGTAGGTACCTAGGCCCTTGTAGAGTTTGGGCTCCTGCCTGACAGTGCCTACTCGTCTCTGCAGCAGCTCCTTCTGCACGGGCACCAGACCGAGCAGGGCCTTCTCAGAGGGGACTTCGGAGGGAGGCAGCACCAGGCTGCAGTCCAGAAACTCCTCCAGGTTTTTCACCAGCTCGTCCCGGCTCTGGGCCAGGTAGGCCTCAATGCGGAACACCTGGGGGCCGGAGAGAGGGTCAGGGCTGCCTGCACCTGCTAGACAAAAGGACCCAAGAGGCCACATTCAGGGCCTCCAGGAACCAGAACCCTCTCCCCCCAGCTCCTTCGTGCTAGGAACTGCTTTTCCTGTTGCCCCCCTCACCTTTATGCCCACCACAAAAGGGTTTTGGGGAGGCAGACAGGGCCTCGAGTAGGGAAAGGGGAAATGAGGCTGGGCCAGACCAGGCCAGACCTAACCCGCTGGAACCGGGTCAGAGTGGCCACACCAGACCAGGCCGGATCAGGCAGGGCTGGGCCAGAGCACGGGAGCCCTGGACTACCTGTCCCTGGCCACACAGGGTGGAAGCAGCTGGGTTAGACGGCATGTGCCAGACCAGCAGAACTAAAGTGGTCCGGGCCGGTCCAGTGAGTGACGTCAGCGGCCGCCCCGCCTCAGGCTCCCCCGGCCCTCGCCAGCCCCTCCTCACCTTCTCCGACATGACGGTGGCAGCAGCCCGCCCCAGCTGGGTGTAGTCGATGCGGGGGACCTCAGGTCCCAGCAACACGAAGAGGAAGCGCACGGGCACTTGGAGCCGCACGGCCTCCTCCAGCAACGGGGCCTCCTCCAGCCAAGAGGCCTCCTTCAGGCGCACGAAGCCCAGCACGGGGCGTGCCAGGAACTGCGCTCGGCCTGCGAGGGGAAGGGGTGACGGGGTGGGGGGTGGGGTGGTCAGGCCAGGCTGAGGGGGGGGCTGCTGGGGCCGGGCTCAGGGAGCCGAAGGCTGGGCCGGGCCGGGAGGCAGGAGCAGGGGGTGCGGAGGGAAAGGGGGCACCAGCTCCTTACCCACTAGCACCAGGGTGGCCTCCGAATCTGGGGGTATCTTTTCCAGAATTCCAGATGCTGAGTGTTCTTCTATGTCTTTCTCTCCCTGTTGGAAGGAGGGTGGTGAGGGGACGCCTCTGGCCACTCTGAGCATCCAGCCCCCTCCTTCCCTAACCACTGTCCTGTCTCTGCATGTTCAGGTTGGGAGCTCTCCAGCGCTCCCCTCACCCCTGGTGCTCCCCTCACCCCTGGTACAGCCTCACCTTACAGAAGAGCTTCGTCTCTAACGAGGGCTGCTGCTGGGAAAGCAGAGGCTCTGAGGGGTTCCCAGAACTCGTCACAACTGTGGGCTTCATACCCCCCAAGTCCTCCAGGTCTCTGGCATGGCTGCAGGAAACACAGGGGACGCGGACTGAGAGAGCTGTTCGGGCCGGGCTGTTAATAGCGTGGAGACCCGTGGTGGGAGGGATCAAGCAGGGCTCCCCAGTGACCAGACTAGAGAAACCCCGGGGCAGGAAGACCGTCGGCCTCCTGTGGAAGGACGGGGTGGATGCCAGCGGGTGGCCTCCGTCTGGAAGGACGAGGTGGGGCCGGGAGGGATGGAGGGAAGGGCCTTGAGAGCCTCGCCTCCTGAGGACCAGTAGCCCCCCAGATCTGGGCATGGAGACATGGTCACCCCCCAAGAGGTGTCCGAGGCAGGAGCCATCGTGGAGAAAAGTGGGCCCTGGTCTGGTGGGGGAGGGGCCACCCGGGCCTCTAGGGAGAGCTCGGGGCAGGCGGGCCGGGGAGGTGGGCCTTTTGGCTGTGGAGCCAGGTCCTGGCCGACAGGGGCACCTGTGCTGGAGCAGCAGGATCCGGAGCAGTGCCTCTCGGTCGTCAGGCCGGATCAGATCCTCGTAGATAAACCTGTCCAGCAGCTGGTTGGCCACCCCCGCCAGGGAAGTCTCTGGCAGGTCCAGGAGGACAGCACCTGCAAGGGGTGGTGGGGTGAGCCGGGCGGCGGGACGTTGGCCCTCCTCCCCTCCACCGAGCCGTAGGTGCAGGGTCGCAGAGGCACCCTTGGCAAAGGCTCACCCTTGGCAAAGGCTCTCTGCAGCTCCAGGAGGCTCCAGAAGGTGAGGTAGGACAGGTGCGGGCAGCCCCAGGTCCCGTCTTCCCCCAGGTTCTCCTCCAGCCGCATCCAGTGCGCGACCTCCACCCACCGCAGCTCTTGGTTCTTCCCATCCATCACCAGCTCGTGCAACTCCACATAGACCTGCAGCCCCACAGGCCTGAGTTCGTCTCCGGGGCCCGGAGCAGCGCCCTGGGGAGAAGACTGGCAGCCCGGGACATGGGGGACACTCAGCAGGCTCTGAGGGATGTCTGGGGGAGGCCCGGGATCCTGGGAGGCGCTCGGGGCAGACCCCGAGCTCAGGAGGGGGACCGGCAGGAGCAGCAGCCTGGGCGTGTCGAGCGAGGCAGCAAGTGTGGGGAAGGGTACAGCCCACAGCCCTGGCTCTATTCCCCGACTCCCTGACCGGCCTCCTCACCCCATCTCAGAGGCATTTGGAGAACCTCCGGACCAAAAGGGGTGCTAGAGAGGACACCTGGGAGGAAAAGGAGAAAGGAGGACTTCGGGGTCATCGGGTGGATCTCCTGCCTTCAAGACTGTTGAGCGGGCTCGCCATGCCCTTCCCTGTCCTTGGGGCCAGAGGACCACTCCCTGGAGCCTCGCTGAGGGCAGACCCAACTTCCCAAGCAGCTAGACAGTCTGCTGCCCAGCAGGGAAGTGCGGGGCCTGGCGGACCTGGGCAAAGGGGGCACGTATGTAATTCTGTGCTTCCCCAGGGAGCACATGACAGCCTGGCCAGAGGATCTGGGAGGGCAGGTCCCCAGCAGTTACTTTATCTCTGCCCAGGGCTCTCCCTGCTCAGTGGAAGAAGGCCCCGGGCACCCCATCAGCGAGGGGTGTCCTCTCCCATTCTGCCAATTTCCCGGGGTGCCCACTCCTTCTCTACCTGTTGGTGGGGTTCGCCGATGCTAAAGCTGTGTCTGTCCTTCTTCACCTCCCTTCCCCTGGTAGAAGGGCAGGTCCCACGGGCAACACAGAAAAGAGAATTGGGGGAGCCCAGGGGTCCTCACCTCGTGGGTCTCTGGGTACAATGTGATGTGATAATCTGTGGCTGTCGGCTCGGCTTCGTGAGCTGAAAACCCAGAGGCCAGTTAGGGTTGCCCCCAGATGATGCCCCCCTCGGGGTCGTCCTGCACCACCACCAACCCCCCCCCCCCCCACCGTGAGCCTCAGCGCAGCAAGCCTCCCTCCCTTTGCCGCTGGGCAGGACCGGGGTGCCCGCACCCTACCCACCCCACCCCTGCTGCTCCATGGGCTGTGGCCCCCCGTGTGTCCGTTCTTGGCCCGGCCTGGCTCTGTCATGCCCCGTCCAAGCATGGTGGACGACCCTTGAGACTCATCTTCAGCGGTGACAGAGAGGGTCACCTCCGAGGTACAGGGTCCTGAGCAGCAAATCTCAGGATTCTCCTAGGATCGCCCTCCTCTCCCATCACCTTCTGGGACCAGGTTCCCTACCTTCCTCCCTCCAGCCTCAGCAATCCCACCCACCCCAAAACTCCTCACCGTCTCCAGGTGGAGCACTGGGAGCCAGGGTGGGCTCTACCTTATATAGCCCCCACCCCCCACCCCTCTCCCAGCCCGCATTTCTCAGAGGGGCCTCTTATCTTCCATACCAATTGCCAGCACTTAAGTCCTGTTGACGGTAAACAGGTCCCCACCTGGGGCTCCCCAACCGAGACCTTGACAGGGCCAGGAAGGTTTCCTGGTGTCTCTCTGCCCTGGGAGGGTCCCCACGGCCCCCCATTTCTCAGGACCTCTAGACCCCCAAACAGAACGATGCTCTCAGGACAGACCCGGTGCCTGGCCAAGAAGTCAGCCTTGGATGGGCACAGGTGGCCTGTGGGCTCCTGCCCTTGTCCCAGACAGGCTTGGCTGCCCTGTCCCAAATCGAAAGGCCTGGCCATGGGTGACTGGTTCTGCCCGGCCCCCGCCCTACCCCACCCCCGCAGTCACCCCCTGTGATCATTTCAAACAAAACTCTGTTTATCCTTCAATCAGCCAGGATTGTGGGGAAACTGGCCCTGGGGCTGGGGAGGTAGTGGAGAAGGGAGAAGGCATGTTGCCCATCCGTCTCTGTCTGGGGCTCAGCACCTCATCCCAACAAGACAAAGAGAGACGGGGCTCACCCACTGGCTCCTCCACCTGAAACACGGGGACGTCTGGGTCTTCATAGTCCTCCTGTTCTAGAGTGATCTCCAGCTCCTCTTCATAGTCATCCTGTGGGAAGTGGCCATCAGGGCTGGGCTGTGAAGGGCTTCTCCAGCCACCACGAAGGCAGGGGTCCAGGGCGGGGTTCCCAGAGCCCCGAGGTAGGAGCCCTGCAGGTACCACGAAAGACTCACCAGCCGGTCCCCCATGGTGCTGTCCAGATTTCCTATTTGTCTGCGGTGATCCGCGCTCCCAACATAACCCACACTGCGGGTCCCTGCAGTGGGGCAGCACAGGCTGAGTGAGACACAGGGCATCCCGGAGTCTTCTGATCCCCCGCCCCCAGAGGAGGCTACATTTGAGTGGAGGGGGATCCCATGTGTGTTGGGAGACAGTGGGCTCAGGGGAAGAAGTGTCGGAGGGGCCTGGAGGAAGGAGCTAGATTTGTAGGTTGAGGGCGGGTGCACGGGGGGGCCAGGAGAGATGGGGCAGGTAGAGGAAGCTTGGCTGGCATTGAACAAAGGGCGTTTGAGAGGATGGAGGGCCTTCAGGTTCAACTCCTTCCTCCGGCCACCAGTCCTCACCTGGCTTCTTTTCCTGTCCATCCTCAGGACTTAGCCAACTCCGGGGACATGACCTGTTTCTTCTTCAAGGAGCTTAGCTCCCCTGACAGTCTTCACAACATACCCTCTTCTGCCAGAAACAGCTACTTTCTGCTGGGCATGGGCTGTAGCGTCCTTGGGAGTGGCTCACAGGTGCTGAACGACATGGCCCTGTTTCTCTCCCCCACTCTATCTCTCATACTCGCTCCCCACCTATCCCGTTGGCCTTACGAGCCCTTTCCTGCCCCAGGGCCTTTGCACATGCAATTGCCTGCATCCCAGGTGCCCCTCCCCCACACCTCATCCCTTCCCACATCTCAGCTCTTCAGATTCCCTTCCTGACCACCCTGCCATTCACTGACCCGATTTGTCGTTTTCTGGTCGTTTGATTCATTTATGTATACATCATTTGAGGATGCCTCTAGTAGGGAAGCCACTCGAGTGCCAAGATCTATGTCTCAGTCCCTCCCTACTCAGTCTCCATTAATCCCCTACTCCTAGAAGAATGGTTGCCACCAATAAATAAGTTTTGGATGAATGTAAAGCGTGGCTCTGCCCTGCAGGCTTGTGCCTCTGGGACTGGGGAGTCAGGATGCCTGGGACTCGGCCAAGAGACGGCTGAGCCCCGCGCCTCCATTTGCTCAGTTGCGGCTCTGGCAGAGAGGGAGGCATGGTCACTCCAGGAATGTGAGGAGCAGCCCCAGGGGAGCACAGAGGTCCCCTAGGGTGGCCCCGGACTGGGCGTGGAGGGGCTCCCTTTCCCCCTCACCCACTGAAGCCCTGGGTGTTGCGACAACGGCAATTCGGGTCAGGTCGACAAATATGCCCGCTCTGTGCCCGCACGGAGCTCAGATGAACAAGACAACTGTCCCTCCCCTCGAGAAGCTCCCGGCCCTGACTGGGACCACAAACTGGGAACGCGTGACAGGCTGAGGGTGCCGGGAGATAACGAGTCCCCCAGACAAACAAGAGATGAGCAGAACGTGTCGGGGGCCAAGGATCGTAGGGCAGGACGAAGGGTAGGAAGGACCTGCGGGTGGGGTTGGGGGTGGGGTGGCTCCAAGGAGGGGGACCCTGGGGCTGGGCCAAGAAGCTCTGAAGGACCTGAAGGGCTGAGAGGTGGGGAAGGACAGTCCGGGTCTGAGGAGTGGCTGCCCAAAGTGCAGAGCTGGGACCGTGCCAGACAAGGCTGAGGGAAGAGGGCAGGGAGGGTACACAGAGAGAATGGGACAGAGAAATTTCTTTCCGAGGAGTGGGTGGTGCTGGGGTCTCAAGAGATAGGGAGAGGGCATGACAGAGGCCCGCCAGACTGAGAAAGGCAGGGGTCCCTGCCTCGCGGTGGTGGTAGGGGAGGTGATGACCAGGGCACGGCCCTTGAGGACCCTTGTCACACAGCTTTTTCTCTCCCTCTCCTGTCCCTCTCTTTCCTCTTCTCCCATCTTTGTTTCCTTCCTCCCTTCTCTGGCCTTGCCCCGACCTGGGCCTCAGATCCCTAGCAGTCTCAAGGGTATTAAGCCTTAGGGGCTAAAAGTCCCACCTGTGAGGCTGGGACTGTGGCCTCCATTTCTGAGAAGTGGGTTGGTCCGAGGGGCCGTGCAGAGCCACAGGAAGCAGCCTGTCTGCCACTGACTGGCCGAATAGCCTTGGGCAGCCCCCAGCCTCTCTCCAGGCCTCAGTCATCCCATCTGTACAATGGGAGGGCCCTCCGGCCAGGGTTCTGAGACCTCAGTGAGACAGAAGAGAGGAGAACAGGGGTGATTTGAACGCATCTGGGGCCTTACAGGGTGCACCCATGACCCAGATTGCTGGTCCCACTAGGCCCAGTCACCCCCCCACAGCTGCCGGCCTCGCACTGATAAGAGCCTGGAACCCGATCCCTGCCCTGTGTCTGGAAACTCCCCAAACACCTGGCCATCCAACCAGCCAGGGCAAGGCCAGATAACAGTGAGCCGGGCATCTGGAGCCCAGGAGGTGGAGCACAGCTGGCAGAGGCTGGGGTCGGGGATGGGGCCGGGGCGGGGGGGGGGGGGTTGACCAAATGATATGGGGAGGGCTCCCTGGTGGCATAGCACTGCCTTTGTGTAATTGCCCCCACACCGCACAGAGCTGTACTGCCTTATCTCTTACAGTCCCCAAACTACTCTGTGAAATGGGTAATGTCATTAACCCTGTTTTACAGATGAGAAAGCCGAGGTTCAGGAGGGTTAACTTGTTTTGGTAGGTAGGTATCAGAGGCGGGTTTAAACCCTGGCCCAGCTGACTCCAGCCACATCTCTAGCCATCATGCTGAGCTGCCTCCTAGAAGAGAAAACAGCTCTAAGCTGTTCAGCACTAGTGGTTAAGAGCGTGAACCCCGCAGTCAGACTGCCTGGGTTCAGATCCTAGCCCTGCCACTGCCTGCGTGACCTCGGGCAAGTGACTCAACCTCTCTGTGCCTTGGTTTCCTCACCTGTAAAGTGGGGGTGATATTGATACCTACCTTATAAGCCTGTTGTAGCACTGAGTTAAGTTGATCTACGTAAAGCACTTAGAATAACGTCTGACACACAAAGAGCTCAGTGTACAAGTTTGCCGTCATTATCACTGAGACTGGGGATCAAGGTCAGACTTGCTTTCTTCACCTATGTCTCTGATTTTCCTTCAATTCCCATGGAATTAGCCTAAATGCTTTGAGATCCTTGGGTGATGGGGGACTCCTCCTTTCCCCGCAAACACTCTCTAGGATGGGCCCGGTGCCGGGTCTGCCTGGTCGACTCCCCTGCAAGCATCCCATATGGGAAGCATTGTCATTGGCCAACTTTCCTCGCAAGAGGGAGATCGGATGGCCTGTACATCCCCACACGTGGAGGAAAGAGGGAGCTGGGCTGTAAGACCGGTGGGAGTGGTAAATAGGAGCCTGACAAGGACCCACACTTGGGGGGGGGGGGATCAGATTTGCCCCCACCCCCCACCCCAGCCACACGCCTCTGCTGCTACGTGCCAGTCTCTTTTTCCTAACACCTGCAGCCCTGCGCTCTCCGGCTGTAGGTGCCAATGGGCTTGTGCCCTTAGGGGTAACAACACATATCCTACGTTCTCAACCCACCCACCCACACCGCCCCCCCTTGGAGGTTGGGCGCCTGTGCCCACCTAGACACAGATTCAGGCTGTGCACCTGCAGAAGCCCTCGGGACAGGTGCCGCAGGCCACCCCCCAGCCCCTCCCGGCCCTGCTTACCTGCTCACGAGCCTCGGGGTCCCTCAGCGAACTCCTGAAGCCACCGGTGTTCTCTGCAACCAGCCGAGCTCACACCTGCTCTAACAGCACCAGGTCCTGGCTCCCAAACCCCTGACTCATGCCCCCGCCTCCTAATCTGCCCGCCCCACGGTCCCGGGAGCCCCTTCCCACCCCCCGCCCGGCTCCTTCTGGGTGCCCAGTAAACAGAGTTATCTCTTACACACATCTGGACAGCTGTGAGTCTGGCCCACCCCACCCCAGCCAGCTAGCCCCCAGGGCCGCCTGATGCCCTCCTGGCTCTCAAGGACTCTCCTGGGTCTTCCTTCGTGGACCAAGGTCGGATGGCTGGCTTCTCGAGCTCCCAGCCTCATGGCAGGTCTGCCCCAGCTTCTGGATGCCCCTGTCCTGCATCTGTCCGCCCTCGCTCTGGCCAGATTCCTCTGCTCCGGCCCCAAGATGCATGGGAGCCTTCTCTCTTCTCTCTTGGCTCAGAACTTGCTCTTGCTCTATGGCCTTGCCCACGGGGACCTGCTCAGTGTACACAGGGTCCAGGCAGCCCCCTCCCCTTCTTGCCCTGGACGAGGGCTCCCTAGCCACCCTCTTTCCCCAAGACCCTGGATGGCACTGAAGAGCCGGCCCCTGGATGCTAAAACTCTGCCATTCAGTCAACCTGAAACAATGTCAGGTCAACAAAAACAACCTTCCCCACACAGAGCTCCTAGCTGACAAAGCCCCAATGTCTGGGCACACTGGTTCCTCTGTCGGCAGCCTGGCCCAGGCCCCCGGGCCAGAGCAGCCTGCATTCTCGGCCCCCGCCGTGCCCCTGCCCACACCCCACCCCCCAGCAGGGCTGCCTCTGCTCCTGGGGGTGCTGGGGCCAGTCACCTGTTCCCGGGCTCTGGTTGCTAAAGAGGCAGAGACTGAAAGATGAGTTCAGATTGGCACGAATGAAGAGAGGCTTGAAAGCAGACAGAAAGGGGCGTTTGTAGATACTGCTCTGGGCGCCGAGAGAGGAAACCATACTAGCCCAGCACCAAAACTGACTGGCCGTGGGACCCTGGGCAAGTGCCTGCCCTCTGTGGGCTTCAGTGTCCTTACAGTGAAGTGAGAGTACCTAGTTCTGGGGCTACCAGCCCGGGGGCTCCCTGCTTCAGACTCAGACAGGGACGGAGAGCTGGCATATCCAGCAATTTCGCCGCCGTTTCCTGGGTCTCGACCGCAAACCTGCACTGCGCCAGCCCAGAGGAGAGGGAGAAGGGCAGGAACACGGAGCCGACCTCCTGCGTACGAACACAGTGCTGGGGGCTTCACCTGGCAGTCACACCGGATCCTTGCAGCCTCCACAGGTCCCAGAGAAGGCAACGAGAGTGACAGAGTAGTCAAGTGGAGTCCTTGTTGCCACCCCCTACCCCTACTCCCCGCCCCCCCCCCCCCAGGTACTTCCTAGTGCTAAGGGAAGAGCCCTCCCCAAGGTCCATGGGGTCTTTGTCCAAGCCTGTGCTCATGGAAGGTTGGGAGCCAAGGCCAAGTGTCAGCAGGAACAAGGGAAGCCAAGGGTGGACCCCCAGGCCGGGCCTGGGGGGTGCACCGCAAGCGGTGATTTGGTTACATTCCTTATACGATGTTATGCCAGACCACACAGCCCAAGACCACGGGCTGGGACGGGTTGTCCCAGAGGGAGAACCTCCGGGTGGAGAGCGCTGTTCTCCTGAAGGGATGGGACTTTCTCATTTCCCGTTGTCCTGGATGTCACCTGTCCTCAGTGAGAGGTGAGGCAGCGGCCACGGAAAGGAGGCTGTCTTCTCTTTCTTGGCCTGAAGGAGCAGAGGCTGAGATTCCACACGAGAAGGAGGGATGTCATGGCGACCTGGTGAGCTGTCCTTTGCCGTGGACTTGGCAATGAGGTGGAGCAGCGTGGGCCCATGACCGCTGAAGGCAGACATGTATCACAGTCTCACACCTGCTCTTCGGTACCCATTGGATGAATTTGGCTGCTCTCCCCAAGTCCCCAGCAAAGCCTTGCTGGACAGTCCCCTGCAGGCACTGAAGGGAAGATCTGGGCCCACATTCGGGGCAAAGAGGACTGTGGTTTGCAGGGGCTGCTAAGGGGAGGGGTCCACATGGCATGGGGAAGGGAGCCGGGAGGCTGGCAGAGAGGACAGGGTCTGGCCAGCTGACCTGGAGGGGTCCATGGGTATTCCCTGGTGAAGATATGACTTCCTGTGCCCTCACGGACTGGGGACTCAAACCATGCGGAAGCACCCCATGGCTGGGACATTTGGGTTCAGGGGAACTGTGGGGGCAGGAGGCTTTGGGACCTCGGTGGATATGTGACCTTGAGCTGGCCTATCATCTCTCCACTCTTGGTGTTCCTCTCTGGGCTGTTGTGAACACCTAATGCGATGAAAACGGGAAGCATAATCTGCCGGGGGCACAGGTAAGGGACTGAGTTGTGGAGGGAGAAGGAGCCGCGGGGACAGAGTATCCGCCCTCCAGGAGCTCACACCCAGTGGGGCCGGCAGCACCTAACAACCACGCGGTGCAATCACAGGTGTGTGAAAAGGATGGGGGGCCTGAGGGACGAGTGATTGGAAAGTGGAGATGTCCCCAGGGAGTCTTCTGAGCTGAGTCTTAGGAAAGTGCATCAGGAGAGCAAGCAAGGCCTCCCATGTGGAAGGACCAGAGGTGTAAGGAACCGCGTGAGTTGGGGGTGCAGAGCCATTCGGGGGTTAATGGGAGTGGGGCAGTAATCCCTGCACATTATGACTGGACCAGTCGCCATTAGGGCAGGTGAGGGCTGTGGGGGGAGGGTGGGGGAGAAGAGGGGAGGTGGGGGATGGGACTGGAACTGGAAAGGTGTTCAGGGATGAATCAGCCCAACCCTCCTCCCTCAGAGTCCTAAACCCCACCACCCCACTCCTCAATCACCCCAGGAGCCTCCCATCTAGTCTCCTGGCTTCACTCGAGCCCCCTAGGTGCCACCCAGCACTCAGAGGGGTGCTCCCCCGTGACTCCCCCGTCGTGACCCCCCCTGCTACAGACCACTCCGGCCCTTTGCTGCTCCATCGAGGCACCTGCATCATTCCTGCCTGTCTCTCCCCACCCTGCCTGGATGCTCCTCCCCCCCGCCACTCCTTCTCACCATTCAGGCCTTAGATCAATGTCACCCCCCGCAAAAGACCTTCTTTGACCATCCATTTCGAGATAACCTCCAGCCACTCTATTACTGCATCAAGGAAAATCAGTGTGGACTATGTGTCAGAGACAACCCCAAATCTCAGCGGTTTAAAGCAAAATGGGAGTTTATTTCTCTTTGATGTAAAATCTGGAGGTTGGAGCTCCCAGGCTGGATGGTGCTCTGCAGTGTCAGGGACCCCGCCCGGGTACCTTCTATTCTGTGGCATCCTTGACATGTGGCTTTCTCTTCATGGTTCATCATGGCTGCTTGAGCTTCAGCCATCACTTCTGCATTCCAGCCAGCAGGGAGGAGGAAAGGGTAAGGAAGGATGTGCCCCTTCTCTTGCAGGGTATTTCCTGGAGACTTTCTGCTCGCGCCCCATTAGCCAGGACTTAGTCACATGGCTATACTCGGCTTCAAGGGAGCCTGGGAAATGTAGTCTTTATTTGGGGAAGTCGTGTATCCAGAGTTCTATTACCCGGGAAGAAAAGGCAAATGAAAATTAGAGGGTGTCCAGTAATCTGCCAGAATCATGTCGCCTGCTAAATACTCTTCTTTTTCCTACCAGCTGATGGTTTCCTGCTTCATTATTTGTTATTCTCTCTCCACCGGAACATCAATTTCACAAGGGCAAGTTTTTTGCAAGGGCTTGTGTCTATCACTGTATCTCCAGGGCCTAGCACAGTGCCTGGCACAGGCAAAGGTAATGAATTTGTACTGAATGAATGAACGACTCCCCCACAATAATTATTTGAGGAATGCATTCTCATTCCCATCTTACAGATGGGGGAAAATGGGGCTCAGAGAGATTAAGTAACTTGCCTAAGGTTACACAGCAGGTAATAGGGCCAAGGTTTGAACCTTGCTCTCTGTGGCTCCAGCTCTGTTCCAGCTCTTTCTACCTGAGGTGCTGGCTGTGCTGATGGCTCAGCTCCACCCTGAATCAAGTGAGAAGCTGGGAAACCTCACCTGGAGTCTGTTAGTGTCCTCTCCCTGATAAATTCTACCTCAAGTTCTCGCCAGTGGCTTGCCTTTGGCCTCTAGTGGGATCAACGTAAGAAATGGTTGTTTAAAAAAATTTTTTTTAACATTTATTCATTTTTGAGAGACAGAGAGAGACAGAGCACAGTTGGGGGTAGGGCAGGGAGAGAGGGAGACACAGAAGCCGAAGCAGTTTCCAGGCTCTGAACTGTCAGCACAGAGCCCAACGCGGGGCTCAAACTCATGAACCGTGAGATCATGACCTGAGCTGAAGTCGGACGCTTAACAGATTGAACCACCCAGGTGCTCCCAAGAAATGGTTGCTTTAGGGGTTCATGGGTGGCTCAGTTGATTGAGCATCAGACTCTTGATTTCGGCTCAGGTCATATCTCACGGGTCGTGGGTTCAGGCTCCATCCTGACAGCGTGGAGCCTGCTTGGGATTCTCTCTCTGCCCCTCTCACACCACCCCACCCCCAAATAAATAAAGAAGCTTTTTTTTCCCCCAACTTTGTAATGTTTATTTATTTTTGAGAGAAAAAGAGAGTGAGAGACAGAGTGTGAGTGGGGGAAGGGGCAGAGAGAGAGAGGGGGACACAGAATCCGAAGCGGGCTCTGGGCTCCGAGCTGTCAGCACAGAGCCTGACTTGGGGCTCGAACCCATCAACTGTGAGATCATGACCTGAGCCGCAATCGGACGCTTAACCGACTGAGCCATCCAGGTACCCCCATAAACAAACTTTAAAACAAAGAAGAGGAAATGGTTGTTTCGGACAAGTTTCTGTAACTCTTCTGCAAGTCCCCGGGTGAGGATGTTACATAGAAGCCATGAATTCATTCCCCCTGGCATCGAGCGCTAGGAAGAGGTCTGAAACTTCAGACAAACTGATCGGTTTCTTTGTTTCAGTGGAGGGAGAACTACCTGTCTTATCAGACCTTCCTTTTTACCTTGGCTGCTAGGAAATTTGGAGTTTAAATTACGCGTCCAGAGACAGCCCTAGCCTCAGGAGAAGTGCTGCAGGGCACAGACTGCGTGTGACTTGGAACCAGGGGGCCAGGACTTGTGTCTCAGCCAATGCTCCATGAACAAGACATTCAAACGTCCCCGAACCTTAGACCTGAGGTTGTAAACGTAGCATCCTTCCCTCCCAGGGCCGTTAGGAGGATGAAATGAGCTAATACATGGGATGACTCTCTAGAAGTGCCTCGGTGATATATATAGTTGGCCCTTACCACGTACAGGGCACTCCGCTTGCCTAGGCTAAGCTGCAACTTCTCAGGCCCCAGGAATTCTCTGATAAGATTGCGAAGTGGTCAGGGAAGGCTTCAAGGAGGAGGCTTCTTTCAAGACAAGTAGGCCCCTCTGGTGCAGAACGCTGATAGTGCTGTCCCTGTCCCCTGTAGTGCTGCCCGCTTCCATTTCCCAACCTGGCGGGCCCTGGTCCAAATCATCCTTTGTGGTACTGTCTCATCTAACACCAACCCCATGGTCTAGCTCTGTCCCCAGGGGTAAAGCACAGCTCACAGGCGGAGAGAGAAGCTATAGGATGGCTCACAAGTCCCCGAGACCAAAGGGCTTTGGAATGAGGAAGAGTATAATCTTGGGACAAACCCCAGCCCAGGGCTGGAGGCTAAAATCTAGGCCCTTTCCGTCTCATCTCTTCCCTATTAACCAGCAACCTCTGACCCTCTGCTTCCTCAGCCATACAAAAAGACTTAATCACAAGGCACACAGACCACCCTCAATAAAGTGGCTGTCTTACAGGCTGTTCTTTGTTAATCCTCACAATACTTGAACAAAGTGAGGCACAGAGAGGTGAGGTAACTTCCCAGAGGTCACACAGCTCATAAGCTGTGGAGCTGGAACTGGGTTCCCACGCAGGCAGCCAGGGCACAATGCTTGGGATGGGGACAGGGAGGGAAAACCTTCAAGGAAATGGCTCTTCTCAGTCAGTGAGAGTTCAAGGTCAAGCCGCCTCAGGGAGCCAGACGTAGGTGGGTCCCTCAGGCTCAGGCAGGGCTGCAGAAGCCCATAGGCTTACAGAGGCCTGAAGGCCTGCCCCTCGGGTCTGACTGCCCGGATTCACAGCTGAAGACACCCCCTCTCCCTGCCCCTGCCTACTTAGGGCCCAGGCGACCTGCCCGGGATGATGGGAGCCTTGCTTGGGCGGAGGAAGTATGAAGAGCAGGCTCCCTCTTCCTTCCCGAAGGGCTATGGGGCCAGGGCACACACAGTGAGCCACGCGCGGCGCCAGGGGCCCACTGACCCTGCACTCCCTACCCTATTTCCAGCCGCTCCTGGCGCTCCTGGCGGGCGGCCTCAGGATAAAGTCCAAATTCCTCCTTCTGACCCAGTTTCTGCTGACCTCCCGACCGGGCCCCCTGGCTTTGAACTTGCTCTTGGTCCCAGGTCCCGCCCTACTAGTCCAGGTCTCTGCACTCTCCCTTCCCCTGGTTAAATGTTTAAAATTGAGCTCAGTCCCAGAGCACCTGGGTGGCTCAGTCGGTTAAGCATCTGACTCTTGATTTCGGCTCCGATCGTGATCTGTCGTGATCTCAGAGTTCGTGAGTTCGAGCCCCATGTCAGGCTCTGCGCTGACCGTGTGAAGCCCGCTTGGGATTCTCTCTCTCTCTCTCTCTCTCTCTCTCTCCCTCCCCTGCTCTCTCACTTTCTCAAAATGAGTAAACTTAAACAAAAATTGAGCTCAGTCCCTCTCCAGTCTAGCCACCTCCCCTTTGGAGGGACCTCCACCACACAATTCTTCCCCTTCCCAAGGGCTTCCTTGTGACCTGGTCACCCTCTGCTTTCAGGGTGGGCCTGCCCCCAGTCGGAGCTCAGAACAAGGTGGCATGGAGGCTGAGCATGCATTATCAGGCAACCAACCACCGCTGGGAAGCTGCCTGTCCCTCCTCCCTGCTTTCCATGCCTGACCCTTTGAAATATCAGAAGCATGGAACAGCCTCTTTTGCAGGTCAGGGAGGTTGGGGGGGGGGGGAGCGGGAGGGGGGGAGGGTCAGCTCCAGGCACTATGCCTCTGGGCTCAGAGGGCCCCTGATGCCAGGAGCCAAGGTAGCAGGATGCCACATCTGGAAGGCTCCATCTGTGGTCCCCAGGGCAACTTGCACTGTGTGAGAGGAACCCCAGCATTAAGCATGGTCTTCCCCAGTCACCCTCCCCTGGGCCCTTTATTTTAAAATAAGGTGCGGATAGGGGTGCCTGGGTGGCTCAGTCGGTTGGGCGTCGACTTTGGCCCAGGTCATGATCTCACGGTTCGTGGGTTCGAGCCCCGCGTCGGGCTCTGTGCTGACAGCTCGGAGCCTGGAGCCTGCTTCGGATTCTGTGTCTCGTCTCCCTCTCTCTCTTCCTCCCTCACTCATGCTCTGTCTCTCTCCGTCTCAAAATAAATAAATAAACATAAAAATTTTTTTTAAATAAAGTGCGGATAAAATATGTCGCTGCAGTTGTGATTCCACGTGAAACCTCAACAGCCAGCATTGGCTGGAGCTCCACACTTCTTGGGCTGGGCCTGGGCAGGGCGATGAGGGGGGAAGGAAGGGAAGGAGGGGAGGGGAGAGGGATGATGCGCAGGAATTTGCTCCTGTTTAGTGCGTGTCCGTGGCTCCAATGGGGAGACAGCTGCTGGTGCACCTGAGCTGGGGAGGAGGTGGGGGCAGGGCCCCCTCCCTCTGCCGTTCAGGTCTTGCCCCTGACTTGTCTTTCACAAGCATCCCCTGGGGTCTCTGTGGCTGACTCACCCCTCCTCAGGGAAGCAGGGAAGAGGGCTCCCTGTCAGTCTGGGCCTCCCCTCCCAGCCCGTGGGGGCCCCTTCTCTCACCACCCTTCCTGGAGGAGGGGATATTTCCTCCAGGAGAGCGCCAGGCCTGACTTGACAGATGGCGGATGGCTCCTCCCTCCAGAAACAGCTCCCTCTCTTCTCACCCCTCCTATCTGCTGAGCCAGATGTTTGGCGCCTCCGCCTGACGGCTGATGGCAGGGTCTGTCTCAGGGCCTGGGCCTATGGGCGTGTCCCCCACTGTGTGTGTGTGTGTGTGTGTGCGTGCGTGTGTGTTCAGGGGAGTTGTGGTTCAGCCAAAGGCTTTGGAGTCAAACCAACTGTATCTGCTCTTACTAACTGTGTGACCTTGAGTAAGTTTCCAGATGTCTTCCAAGTCTCATAGTCTTTACCCATAACATTCGCCCATAACATTGTGCAGGTAGTGTGAGGTATTGTACAGGAGGCCCTGTACATAGCTCCAGGCACACACGGTCACGTTTGATGATTAGTAGCTATTGCCACGGTTAGGGGAAAACCCTAGTCAGCACAGGGATCCCTTGAGGGGAGGCCTCCATCTGAGGGACCCTGAGATGTGACACTCCCAGCAGGTGGGGGTAGATGCCAAAGGCCTGGCTGGTGGAGAAGGAGGGGAGCAAGGCCTCTGGGTCCCCAAACCCCCAACCCTAGCTTCTCCTCCTCTGTAGACTGTCCCAGTCAGGAGACCTAGAGCTGCCCACCTCCAATCCCAACAGCGAGGCTGAGCTCTGGAAAGACCTCGTGGGGGATGTTTCAGAACCCTCTATTTCTCCCATGTGCTCCGTCTCCCTGGGTGGCAAGGCCAACAGGCCCCAGCAGATTCAGGTTAGTAACTCAACTGTCCCTTCTTGAGCTCGGAGAAGGACAAGGAGTCCCCAAGTCCAAGTTCCCCCTGTTGACTGTGCTTTGTTTCTTTTTGAATAAGCCTTGGAGCAGCCAATCAGGACCCAGAGCCTCAGGCCTGCCCCAACACTGGTTGATTTCAACTTGGGCCTGGCCAGTGGTGCAGAAGGGGCCCTGGGTGGGGTAGGGTGGGGTGGGGAGTAGGGAGCCTGTCTGCAGGGCCCAGGCCCCTATCTCAGAATCCAGTGCTGACAGCTGGGAGACTTGGGAGAAAAAATACTAGGTCTGATATGGGCAGGAGGAGGAGGACCAGGGAAGGGTTTCCAGTCTATGCCTCAGTTTATCTTTTGGATAGCTGGATGAAATGGGGTTTCCTAAGCCTCAGCTCTGAAAAGATGGGGCGTTAGTTCCTTTATTCATCCAAGGAGTAGGTCCATAACATTTATTTCGCCCTACTAATGTATGGGGCTCCATGCTAGGTGCTTGGAGATACAGAAGCCTGAAACCCATGCTGAGGGTCCCGGGGCCTTCAAGTCTGGGAGAGAGTAACCCCCCTCCCCCATCCTGGGACGGTGCAAAGGCAGCAGCCCAGAACCCACGGGAGGAGGCTCGCAGGCACTAAGTCACATCATTTTGGCCTCTAAACCTCAGGATGAGCAGGGATTCCCTCCTGTGATGTAGCAGAGGAAAGGGAATAAGAATCCCAGGATGATAGCGGCTTTCATGTCCTGAAGAAGCAGGAATACATTCAGGGCAGTGCCGAGAAGCCCTTCTGCTGGGCAGGCGTGGTTTGAGCACCAGGCAAGCAAGGGTAATTAGGCGAGCCTGAAACAAGCCAGGTGTGCAAAGGAGGCGGGGCAACACGAACAGGAAGTCCAGAGAGTCAGAATGTGCTTCTGGCCAGGGACAGCCTCTGCCCCAGTGGCCATCCATCCTTGTGTGTGATCAAAGGGGCAGAAAATGAGAGCAAAAAATAAGCAAGGACATGAGAGATGCCTCCACGCAGTGGCTTTAAGTTCCCTCTCCTCATTTTGTACTTTAAAGACAGACTTTAGGGGCGCCTGGGTGGCTCAGTCGGTTGAGTGTCCGACTACAGCTCAGGTCGTGAGCTCGTTGGTGGCGAGTCTGAGCCCCGTGTGGGGCTCTGTGCTGACAGCTCGGAGCCTGCTTCGGATTCTGTGTCTCCCTCTCTCGCTGCCACTCCCCCGTTCGTGCTCTCTTTCTCAAACAAAATAAACATGAAAAAAAAAAAAAAAGAAAGAAAGAAAGAAAGAGAGACTTTAGATCATTGGAAAATAACCATTGCAAAGGAGCCTCGGTTTGCCTGGTAACCAGACAGTATGTTTGGAAGCAATTTTATTTTTTTTAAATTTTTTAAATTATTTATTTATTTATTTATTTATCATCTATTTTTGAGACACGGAGAGAGTGTGAGTGGGGAAGGAGCAAGAGAAAGAGAGGGAGACACAGAATCCGAAGCAGGCTCCGGGCCCCGAGCTCTCAGCACAGAGCCCGACGCGGGGCTCGAAGCCACGGACCGCGAGATCGTGACCTGAGCCGACGCTCGACAGACTGAGCCACCCAGGCGCCCCACTTATTTTTTTACTGTCATTGTCAAAAGGCAACTCAAGTTTAAAATGTTTAGAGAAATTTAGTTTGCCAAATTCCTAATTGGGGTGAATGCGCTGGGCAAATATTAGAGATGTTGATTGCTTAAAGCGGTATCAGTTAGTAGATTCAGAAAGTTAGTAAAAGGGACATGAAACCAAGTTCGCAAAGTAGTGAGGATTTCTCTCCTCAGTAAAGGCCCCTGGACTTTAAAGAATTTAGTAAACAGCTTCTCCTACCCCGACGCCTGTAAACTTGTCTGTAGTGACACCGCCTGCCCTCCAGGGGGCCCAGGCTGCTCCTAGTGACTCCCTACCTCTCCTGAGCCCTCCACCTGGCCCCCACCACTTCCGTCGTCCTCCCTCACTGTGTGCCCACTTCTCCCAACGCACACACTGGCTCCTTCCCTACAGCCCTAAATGAACTCAAGCCTATCCCATTAAAATAACCAATCTTTTTTTAATTTTTTTTTTAAATTTTTTTTTTCAACGTTTTTTATTTATTTTTGGGACAGAGAGAGACAGAGCATGAACGGGGGAGGGGCAGAGAGAGAGGGAGGCACAGAAGCGGAAACAGGCTCCAGGCTCCAAGCCATCAGCCCAGAGCCTGACGCGGGGCTCGAACTCACGGACCGCGAGATCGTGACCTGGCTGAAGTCGGACGCTTAACCGACTGCGCCACCCAGGCGCCCCAAAATAACCAATCTTCTCTTGACCCGACCATGATTGTCCTGTTGCTCTCCTCCCCTTCACAGCTCAACTCCTCTTCCTTGCCTCTGGTTCCCTCCTCTGCCCAAGACTGTCCAGCCTCTTCCCTGTCTCTCCTTCCCACTAATAACCAATTAGTTGTTAAATCTAATGGACACTTTCCAGCTCCCCAGCTGGACTTCTCTGTAGCATTTGACATGTGCAGCCTCTCTCCCTTCTTGGAAATATCTGCTTTTGGTTTCCCTCCCCTATTCCTTTGATGGTTTCTTCTCTATCTTCTAGGCTGGTTCACCTTCCTCCTATCACCTCCCCCCATGTCAGTGCTCCCCAAAGTCTGGCTTTCCTATCTTCTCTTTTCACTGTGCACACTCTTGTAACCTGGTCCTCTTCCAAGTTGCCCTCTGTCAGCCAGTGACACCCCCATCCACCCATAGCTCAAGCCAGAAACCTGGCAGTAACTACAAAACTTCCACCTTCTCTGGCCAATCACCAAGGAGCCATTCATAGGCTTCCCCGTAACTGATGACCTTTCTAAAGCCCAAATCGGAGGCTATCGCTCCTTACTCCTGTTCAAATCTCACAGTTCTAACTTCGAGTGTCCTTCTTGTTCCTTCTCTCCACTTATGTACTAAACCACATGTAGATCGTGAATGACTAGCGCAGGGCATGGCACACAGTAGACGTCAGTAAACGCTTGTGGATTGTGAATGCTGAAAGGTGAAGGCAAGAAGACGGGAAAACGCGGACCATGCAGCTCCCAATGGCCAAAGCGAGAACAATTTGAGCAAAATAAATAAATAAAATAGAATTGGATTATAACCTAAAGTAGAAACTAAATATCCATGAGTCCATATTGATATATTTAAATGATTGAATAAATTAATAAATGGAGGAGAAGAGATAAATCTCCCATACGGACGAATTCTAAAGGCTACATATTGATACCCCCCTCCACTACTCAAGGGTAGGCTATGCATAGTGACTCCCTTCAAAAGAGTACAATTTGGAAAGTGTGTGTGTGGGGAGGGCCACATATAACTTTACAGTGGAATAACCTGATAAATGCTACCTCAGCCAGGGAGTAGGATCAACATTATCCATCGTTAGTTATGTTAACAGTATGCACACCTGATATGGTGGGATGAATCTGGGACTCCATGATCTCCCTTCCTGCAGCTCATAACCTCAGGTCTCATCATGAGAGAAACATCAGACAGAGGCCGATAGAGCAGGGTGATGGGTTCATTCTACATGCCAACTTGACTAGTCTACAGGGCTCATTCAATCAAACACGAATCTAGGTGTTCTCTGAGGGTATTTTTTATATGCGATTAACATCTACAGACTGTTGACTTTAAGTAAAAGATAATATGGATGGTCCTCATCCAATCAGTCGAAAGGCCTTATGGAGCAAAAGTAAGGGTTCCCTGATGACGAAGAAATTCTACCTGTGGACTGAAGTGTCAACACTTGCCCTATAGACTTTGGACTTGCTGATCAGCACCCCCTCAACTGAGTAAGCCAATTTCTTGGCAATAAAGCAATTTATTATTTATTATCTATTTATTTATTATAATTTATTATTATTATTTATTAATAAACATTTATCTATACATGTCTAAAATATATTTATAAATACATAAACATATATATACATACATATGTACACAGAGAGACATATATGTTTATACATCTCTGTATGTCTCTACCTGCCCTCCTGGTTCCCATGGGTTAAAGAAGAAACCAAAATGGAAATTATAAAAAGTTTTGAACCGAATGAAAGACAATGCCAAGAGAACGAGAAGACAAGCCACAGACTGGGAGAAAATACTTGCAAAAGATACATCTGATAATGGACTATTATTGAAAATACGCAAAGAAGTCATAAAATTCAACAATAAGAAAATGAACAACCTGGGGCGCTTGGGTGGCTCAGTCGGTTAAGTGTCCGACTTCGGCTCAGGTCATGATCTCATGGTTCTTGAGTTGGAGACCGCGTCGGGTTCTGTGCTGACAGTTTGGAGCCTGGAACCTGTTTTGGATTCTGTGTCTCCCTCTCTCTCTGCCCCTCCCCTGATCATGCTCCGTCTCTCTCAAAAATAAAATAAACATTTAAAAATTTTTTTTAAAAACAGAGAGGGAGGTAAACCATAAGAGACTTTTTTTTTAAGCTTTTATTTATTTTTAAGAGAGAGAGAGAGAGAACAAGCAGGAGAGGGGCAGAGAGAGAGGGAGACTCAGAATCTGAAGCAGGCTCCAGGCTCTGAGCTGTCAGCACAGAGCCCGACGCGGGGCTCGAACCCATGAACCTGTGAGATCATGACATGAGCCGAAGTCGGACACCCAAACCACTGAGCCACCCAGGTGCCCCAAGAGACTCTTAAAAATAGAGAACAAACTGAAGGTTGCTGGAGGGGGAGGGTGGGGTGGGTGAGTTAAATGGGTGACAGGCATGAAGGAGGGCAATTTTCAGGAGGAGCACTGGATGTTATATATAAGAGACAAATCACTAGGTTCTACTCCTGAAGCCAAGACTACGCGGTATGTTAACTAAGTTGACTGTTAAAAAAAAAGTAGAAAAAAGTAAGAGTAAAAATACATAAAACACAAAATAAAGTACCATAGAATCAATAACAACAAAGTTACTTCTTTTAAAAGATTAATAAAATTTAAAAATCTCTAGTGTGACTTATGAAAACAAAGATCTCGTTCGGCAAATGTCAGTAATGAAAAGGTGATTGGGCGCCTGGCTGGCTCAGTCTCAAGAGCATGTGACTCGTTCTCGGGGTTGTGAGTTCAGCCCCGCGTTGGGTGTAGAGATCACTTAAAATAAAGAAACTTTAAGAAGTAAATGAAAAGGTGAACTTCACTACCAGTTTTTTTTTTTCAACGTTTTTTTTTTTTTTTTTTTTTTTAATTTATTTTTGGAACAGAGAGAGACAGAGCATGAACGGGGGAGGGGCAGAGAGAGAGGGAGACACAGAATCAGAAACAGGCTCCAGGCTCCGAGCCATCAGCCCAGAGCCTGACGCGGGGCTCGAACTCACGGACCGCGAGATCGTGACCTGGCTGAAGTCGGACGCTTAACCGACTGCGCCACCCAGGCGCCCCCACTACCAGTTTTAAGGACATTACAAATAAGAGGGGGCGCCTGAGTGGCTGAGTCAGTTGAGCGGCCAACTTCAGCTCAAGTCACGATCTCACAGTTCATGAGTTTGAGCCCCGCATGGGGCTTGCTGCTGTCAGTGCAGAGTCCACGTCAGGTCCTCTGTCCCCCCCCTCTCTGTCCTTGCTCCGCTCGCATGCTCTCTCTCTCTCTCTCTCTCAAAATAAATAAACTTAAAAAAATAAACTTAAGAAAAATAAAATAAAAATAAGAGTATATTATGGATACATTTATTTTATGCCAAGAATTTAAAATTTTCAATAAAATGGGCAGAGTCTTAGAAAACTATGACTTCTACCCTCTCCAGAAGCCAAAAGAGAATTCTACCTCATCATGATGGAGCTGCAAGGACTGGACTGGCTGTCTTGCTGTAAATGACTAGAAGACTAGACGAGACGTATGAAACAACCGTTGTAGACGTTGACGATGGGCGGTGCAGGGCTGAAATCTCAAAGACGAGGGGAACAAACAAAGTAAGCCCCCATGCTTGTCCCAGTTTCTGCCTGGAGGCACGGCCTCATTGGTGCTGGGAAGTTGTCCCAAAGCAGCGGGGTTTGCCGGGGTTGAGACAAGAGATCAGAGGTTAGGGAGGCTTTCACAACTGGAATTTGCAAAATGGAATATTACAGATAAAGGAGCTATGTATAGAAAGAGCTCCAGAAATATGCATCAGAGTGTCCCTGAGACTGCCGTTGAATACTAAGCCACGTATGTGAGGGTGAAACTCCACCCATCTGAGAGAGGCAGTGGCAGGCTGTAAGCGAAAGACTTGCCAGAGATTACAGAAGGCGAGGACGCAGCTAAGTTCCGGCCACCCAGAGTGGAGAATCCTTGTTAGAACACCCAGGGCACTCAGGAGAGGCTCTAGAAAGGTAACAGACACCTTGGTAATAGGGCTACTGTAGCGTTAAAGGCACATTTAGACCTCCCCTAACACCTTAAAAATAAGCTTCAAAAGAATTGAGTTTCTCATGAGTAAGTTAACTAATTGCCTGATAGGACCAAGTCTAGCATTTTGGGAAACAAAACTCAGCACCTTGAGTAATGCAGTAAGTCATGGTCTGAGAGAAAATGTTTGCAACGTACATATCTGACAAAAGGCTTGCATCTAGACTATGTAAAGAATTCCTACAACTCAATGATGAAACCAGGCAAACAACTCAATGAAAAAAATTTGCAAAAGACTTGAACAGACACATCACACACACACACACACACACACACACACACACACACAAATGGCTAATGAGCTCGTTGAAAAGCTCAACATCATTAGTCATTAGAGAAATGAAAAAAAAAATTAAGTCCACAAGGAGATACCACTACCTACCCAGTTAAATGGCTAAAATGCAGAGATCAACAGGGGTGCCTGGGTGGTGCAGTAGGTTAAGCACCCGGCTCTTTATCTCAGCCCAAGGTCGTGATCTCACAATTCGTGAGTTCGAGCCCCACTTGGGATTCTGTCTCTCCCTCTCTCTGCCCCTCCCCTGCTTGTGCTCTCTCTCTCTCTCTCTCAAAATAAATAAATAAACTTAAAAAAAATTAAAAAAATAAAATGCAGAGATCAACAGCACTGAGTGTTGGAAAGGGGGTGGAGCGTTGGAAATCTTACACTTTTATATATCGTGCAAATTGCACAACCACTTTGGAAATCGGCTTGGCGGTTTCTTTAAAAGTTAACCATAGGGGCGCCTGGGTGGCTTGGTCGGTTAAGGGTCCGACTTCGGCTCAGGTCATGATCTCACGGTCCGTGAGTTCGAGCCCCGCGTCGGGCTCTGTGCTGACAGCTCAGAGCCTAGAGCCTGTTTCAGATTCTGTGACTCCCTCTCTCTCTGCCCCTCCCCTGTTCATGCTCTGTCTCTCTCTGTCTCAAAAATAAATAAACGTTTAAAAAAAAAAAGTTAACCATATACTTATCCTATGATTCCTTTAATCAATCCCAGATATTTATCCCAGAGATATGAAATATATCTTGAATGAGAATGTTCTTGGAAGTTTTTTTCATAATAGCCAAACACTACAAACAGCTCAAATGTCTATCAACAGGAGAATGAACAAACTGTGGTATACTTCTTATCTCATCGATAAAAGTAAATAGTTACTTACAGACGCTCCAACATCAGCGAATCTCAAAAACATCGTGCTGAACAAAAAACAGCCAGTGCCAAAGAGTATTTATTGTGTGATTCCATTTCTATAAAGTTTTAGAGTAGGCAAAACGAATCTATGGTTCTAGAAATCGGGTCAGTGGTTGCTTCTGAGCAGACTGACTAGGACGAAGCACGGGAGAATGTCCTCGGAGTTGTGGAAATGTTCTGTTCCCTAACTGCTATGTGGGATACATGAGTGCACGTATCTACTAAATTAGTGAATGTCATGCTTGACATCTAAACATTTTGCCGTATGTAAATTCCACCTCAGTAAAGACGAACCATATTGGGGTCCCACCACACACCCACTGGAGTGGCTAAAATTAAAAAGAATAAATATACTGAATGTTGTCTACTGTAAGAAGCAAGTGGCTCTCTCATACATTGGTGATGGGGATGTAAAATGGTACCACCACTTTGGAAATTTCTTATGAAGTTCAACATATACTTACCATGTGATCTAGCAAGTCCGCTTTCGGGTATATACCCAAGAGAAATGAAAATATTTGATTACAAGTATTGAAAATGTATACAATACCATTTGTCCTAGCTTTCGCCGAAATAGTCAACAGAATCGAAAGAATCCCAATATCCATCAGTAAGTAAATGGACAAATAAATTGTGTTATATCTATACAGTGGGATACTACATTTTATCCACTGTATTTATCCACCCATCCCCATCAGCAACAATAAGGGATGAATTGGGGCCCCTGGGTGCCTCCGTCGGTTAAGCGCCCGACTTTGGCTCAGGTCATGATCTAGCAGTGTGTGAGTTCGAGCCCCGCGTCAGGCTCTGTGCTGACAGCTCAGAGACTGGAGCCTGCTTCGGATTCTGTGTCTCCCTCTCTCTCTCTGCCCCTCCCCTATTCATGCTCTGTCTCTGTCTCAAGAATAAATAAACATTAGGGGCGCCTGGGTGGCTCAGTCGGTTCAACGTCCGACTTCGGCTCAGGTCACGATCTCGCGGTCCGTGAGTTCGAGCCCCGCGTCGGGCTCTGGGCTGATGGCTCAGAGCCTGGAGCCTGCTTCTGATTCTGTGTCTCCCTCTCTCTCTGACCCTCCCCCGTTCATGCTCTGTCTCTCTCTGTCTCAAAAATAAATAAAACGTTAAAAAAATAAATAAATAAACATTAAAAAAAATTTTTAAAAAAAATAATAATAAAAATGGAGAACCAGTTGACAAAGTCAAAATAAAAAAACTAAGACAAAAAAAAAGAATAAATAGAATACCCACATGATGCACAACGATTAAAGAAATTGAATCAGCAAAGATAGTTCCATGACCAGATAGCTTCATCACTAAATTCAGTCACATATTCAAGAAGCAAATGCTTCCAAAGATTCACAAATTATGTCATGAAGCATAAAAAATAAGGTGGCATGTCTTAACTCATTTAACAGCATAATCTTAATACCCAAACCTGGCGTGGATAGTACAAGGGAGGGAAATAATAGGTCAATCTCACGCATGAACATAAATTTTAAAAGCCTAAATGAATAAAACATTTAGCAAACTAAAGCTAATAATATATATAAAAAAGGTAATATACCATGACCAAATTGGCTTATCCTAGAAATGGAATTTGATCACATTAGAAAAAATCAATTTATGTAATCCTCCACATGAACGTAAAGACAGAGTAAAAACCAAATATTCATCTCAGAAACAGAAAAAGCATTTGATAAAATTTTGTCACCCATTAATGATGAACACTTTGAGCAAACTAAAATAGAAGGGAACTTCTGTAACCTGATAAGAGATACCTACAAAAAACTTACAGCAAATATCACACTTGATATTGGAATCTTTCCTTCTGAGGCCAAAAACAGAACAAGGATGCTTGTTATTTGGTGAGGAAAAGACAAACCCGTTTTTGCAAATGACCTAATTGTGTATCAAGAAAATCCAAAAGAAGCTACAGGTTAATTAATTCAGCATATAGAAATTTTCAGCAAATTAGTAGAATCGGCTTAAAAGTCAATCGCACAAAGACAGACAACCCATTTAAAAAATGTTCGAAGTGGGGCGCCTGGGTGGCTCAGTCAGTTGAGTGCCTGACTCCTGATTTTGGCTCAAGTCATAATCCCAGGGTTGTTGGATCGAGCCCTGGATCAGGCTCCAAGCCGAGTGAGGAGCCTGCTTACGATTCTCTCTTTTCTTCTGCCCCTCTCCCTTCTTGTGCTCTCTCTCTCTCTCTCAAAATAAAAAAAGCAAAATAAAATAAAAAAGGAAAAATAACAAGTGTTGCTGGAGAAACTGGAACCCTCGTATATCTCTGGTGGGAATGTAAAACGAATCGACCCCTGTGGAAACAGTTTGGCTGTTCCTCAGCAAGTGAAGCATAGAATAACCAACCATACGACACAGCAATTCGGAAGAAGTGAGAACACTCACAATAGATCCCAGGTGACCATTTTGGCCTTTCTGCCCATTACAGGGGTCCACCTTGACCCTGCTGATTAAGTGCCATCGCCTGGCCTCTGTTCTGGGCTCCCGTCGTACACATCGACTCTGGGAAGCCTCTTTCCGCAGCAGCTTCTGCTACCACCGACTTTCGCCTGCAGAGCAGAACCACTACTGAGTTGTAAAGAGTGCCAGGGTCCCCTAACATCTAGCCCGTTTCTTATCACTTTATTGAAGAAGTATCTCTGGGCCTCCACGAAGAATACAGCGGGCTGGAGGGTTCCCTGATCACATATAATTATAACTTCATTCTGGTGTGCCCACCTCTCTGCCTTTGAACCCCCCTCCCCAGTATTCTGCCGCTCAGTCCCGGCCTCTCCACCTCATTTGCCGAAATGCGTAGATTTTCCTAAACTTTGAAGATCTATGCCAGTAACATCTTGCAACTGGCTTCAGATGTCCTTGCCGAGCCTTTAAAATGTTAACTCCTCGGCTCTGGGAGAGTATCCCAGATCAATAAACTCTCCATTATCCAGACTTATTTATATTCCACCCCCTGGCCTCCGTCCAGCACTCTCATGGGGTAAGTAGAGGCACGTTCTCCCAATTTCTGCGACATGTTAGCCAGTCAGATCCTGCAGTCTTCTGATGAATAATCCCTTTCTTGTCGTCGCTGGGATAGTACTTCCCCGCTTGGTGCATGGTGACACTTAATCGAAGTTATGGGTCTAGAACCGTGAGGGGGGTGGAGGGGGGTCCCTGGGTAGCTCAGTCGGTTAAGCATCCGACTTTGGCTCAGGTCATGATCTCGCAGTCCACGAGTTCGAGCCCCGCGTCGGGCTCTGTGCTGACAGCTCGGAGCCTGGAGCCTGCCTCTGATTCTGTGTCTCCCTCTCTCTCTGCCCCTCCCCCGCTCATGCTCTGTCTCTCTCACTCTCAAAAATGAATAAATGTTAAAAAAATTTTTTTTAGAATCATGGAGGGAGTCAGAGTCAGATCTTGAAGATCATCTTATGGGGCATCTGCCTCAGATGTGGACTTTGCACAGTATGCAGGCAAGGAGAGGCCACTTCTGCTGCCCCAAAGGGCTCAGGGAAAAAATCTGAGGGTCCCAGGACAGGTGATCCCATACCAGATCTCAGGGGCCTGACTTGTTGCATCTATAAAGATATAATTCTGCTATTTTAAAGACTTTAAAAAGACTTGTCACGTCTTTAAAGATATAATTCTGCTATTCTCACAATCAGATTATGGGATCGATTTTCAGCACAGGCTGCAGGTGAGAGTTTCCTTAAATGCTGCCATAGAGGCCTTCCTGCTCTCACCCTGAACCCTGAGTTGATAGTTGGCTGTGAGTCTCTCATTTTTGTCTTTTAGCACTTTGATGTCATTTAACAACCGGCCAACTCTGCTATCCTTATAATGACCACTTCCCTCCTACGTCTCAAATACTAGAGATATTCACAGGCCGTACACCCTGTATTCACCAAGTGGAACATAATCATGATGCGCAGCACTCTAGTCGATCTAAGGACTCCACTTACCTCAGCAAAGTAACCCTTGTTGCCATATGGATGGTGAATAATACAATTCCAGAATCCTATCCTGAGAACCTGCTTCCTAGGACCACTTAAAATACCAGCTGTATTTTGGGGAGTTGCCCTAGAAGTAGAACCTAGGGAAAGGATTCAAAGGCAAGTTTTTATTTGGGAAATGATGCTAAGAACCACCAGGAAGCAAGTGAGAAAGGAACACGGGGAAGGAGAGGAGGCTAATAAGGGCGTGCCCTCAGGAAAGTTAAGAGTGTGAACAGCTACGGGCTCCTGGGTGGCTCAGTCGGTTGAGTGTCCAACTCCTGCTTTTGGCTCAGGTCATGATTCCAGGGTCGTGGGATCGAACCCTGCATTGGGCTCTGCGCTAAGTGTGGAGCCTGCTTGAGATTCTTTCTCTCTCTCTCTGTCTGCCTCTCTGCTCCTCTCCCTCACTCACGTCTTCTCTCTTTCTAACATTAGAAAATATATATATTAAGAGCGTGACCAGCTAGAGCTTAAAATCCTGTTGGGACACTCAGGGAACCAATAATAATGTGAGCCTCAGGACCATCCCAAGTGAGGGCTGAGGGAGCTGGGGTATCTATTCACCAATCCCCATCAGTTATTTCCTCAGGGTTGCTCTGGATGGAAGTATAATTCCCCAGAACTTTCAGCCTGCCCAGTGTTTGTTGGAGTAGAGCAGGCTCCAGTGGCCAGAGAGAGCCCTTGGGGAAAGAGTCGCAGTTTTTTTTGGCAGTTGGCAGTTCTTCCAGTGTACCCAAGAGCTGAGCGAATGTGGGAGGAGCACTGACAACATTTACTACACCTAGGGAGGAATCCTTTCACCAGATACAACAGTGGGTCCACTAAACTGGAGATCGAGGCTCGCCTGGGCTCAGAGCACAGAAGGTTACTATGGGGTGACTATCCCAAATTCCAAGGGATATTGGGTTGCAGCTATGCAGTGAAGGTAGGGAAGACTATGCCTAGGACCCATGGGATTCTCTGGCGTGCCTCTCCTTTCTTCCATGTCTAATAGCAAAAGTTAAAGAAAAAACGCAGGAACTCAATTCTGAGGATTTAGAATCATCAAGAATGAAGGCTTGGTCACTTGACCTGATTAAAAAACAAACAAACAATTAACAAGCTGAGGTTATGGCTACAGGCAAAGTGAAAATGAAATGAGTAATGGAAGAGGAGAGTCATAAAGGTAAACTTGTGACAGTTACAGGAATAAGGATTGTAGAAGCCATAAGTATTTTCTTTCTTGCTTGTTTTGTATTATTAATACATATTAATAATACATAGTATTACATATGTAATAATGACATATTAATCTACATATTAATCTCTACACATTAATCTCTCCCCTCCTTTCTTTCCCTTATTTTATAGGCAGTTTTTTGTTGATAATGAACTTCATAATTTAGCCTTTAGGTTACAGAATCTTCTAGAGGAAATGTGGCTGAACTAGGTGAGGTATTAGCATCACCCAGAAATGGATACTGTTACCATAGTGACTTTGCAGCTCCACTTTTGGGAGTGGGAACCAGAGCATCTTCATTTGTACAAAGGACAACTGCACCTTGCGAGACAAACATATGAAGTTCATTACTGTTCATTTTTTTAAGTTTCTTTTTTTAATGTTTATTTATTTTTGAGAGAGAAAGACACAGAATGTGAAGCAGGCTGAGCTGTCAGCACAGAGCCTGATGCGGGGCTCAAACCCATGAACCGTGAGATCATGACCTCAGCTGAAGTCAGACGCTTAACTGACTAAGCCACCCAGGCACCCCATACTGTTCATTTTTTTTTTTAAGTTTATTTATTTGAGTGAGAGAGAGAGAGAGTGGGGAGGGGGAGAGAGTGAGTGAGTGAGTGGGGGAGGGAGAGAGAAAGTGAGAGAGAGAGAGAGAGAGAGAGAGGATCCCAAGCAGGCTCCGAGCTGTCAGTAAAAGCCTGATACAGGGCTCAAACTCACCAACCATGAGATCATGACCTGAGATGAAATGAAGAGTCAGATGCTTAACTGACAGCCACCCAGTCACCCCTGTTACTATTCAAATACGTATAGAAAGATGTGTACAGGGGTGCCAGGGTGGCTAAGCATCTAACTCTTGGTTTCAGCTCAGGCCATGATCTCATGGTTTGGTTCACAAATTCGAGCCCTGCATGGGGCTCTGCGCTGACATCACAGAGCCTGCTTGGGATTCTGTCTCCCGCTTTCTCTGCCCCCCCGCCCCGCTTGCTCCTAGCTCTCTCTCAAAATAAATAAAAGTAAACTTAAAAAAAAAAAAAGATGTGTATAAATGTTGAGCAGGTAGAGAGGCAGACTAATGTCATTTATTCATTTCTTGCCTTTCTGCTCTAAATCCATTATTTGTGTCTCTGCTGTCTGATTTGAGTGCATCTGACTTTGCAAACTTGTTTCCCAGTCTCCGTTACTAATTGGCTTTCTGTTAGGTTCTGCTAATAAGAGACACTACAGAGAGATGGAAGGCAGGAGGAAGAAAGAAGGAACTATCTCCCCATATTTCTGTTTTTTTTTTTCAGAGTTGCTCTGTTGTTGGAAGTTGGCTCCAGCCTTCAGCTTCATTCTGCACGCCAAGAACCAGCTTTTTTTTTTTTTTTTTTTTTAATTTTTTTTTTTCAACGTTTATTTTATTTTTTGGGACAGAGAGAGACAGAGCATGAACGGGGGAGGGACAGAGAGAGAGGGAGACACAGAATCGGAAACAGGCTCCAGGCTCTGAGCCATCAGCCCAGAGCCCGACGCGGGGCTCGAACTCACAGACCGTGAGATCGTGACCTGGCTGAAGTCGGACGCTTAACCGACTGCGCCACCCAGGCGCCCCAAGAACCAGCTTTGTAAACAGCTCCTCTGAGGAATAAGCAGCAGCCTGCTGGTGACTTTGCCTGAATCTGAGCCCCAACTCAGTAGGGCCCTACCTGTGGTCTCTTTGGGTGCAGCAATCCCACCTCTTCTCTTTTGTTCCCTCAGCCCTCGCTGCTTCATTTGGTTATGAGTTCCATGTCGTCCCAGTGTTCTCTTTCTCTTTTCGCTTTTAGTCTTCTAACTCCTGTGTAACCAATTCCCTGTATTAAATCCCTTCTGTCTGAAATACATAATGTGGTTTCCATTTTTCTTACTAGGCCCTTTCGGATACACAAAATTACCCTCAGTGACAGAATAGATAAACTGTAGTATTGACATGTATTGGAATCATATATGAGGAAAATAATGGAGAAAGAATAGACAAATAACAAATTTTCTTTTAATAAAGAAACATTAAACTATATATTTATTGATCGACATATAGGTGATAAAACTATAAAGAAAAGCAAGGAAATGATTATGACAAAAGTCAGGATAGTGGTTGTCCCTTGGGGGGATGGATGAAGAGAAGATCTGGGTGTGTTTGGGAAGTCCTGGGTTCTTGACAACTTTCTATTTCTTGATCTTTAAGGAAATGACACAGGTGTTTGTTTTGTAAATATTCTTTAAACTGCACCTATGTGTTTTACATGCTCTTTTGTTCACACGACATACCCTGCAACTGAAAAACAAAAGAATATCATGATTGGCATTGGCTATCTAGCTGGAGGCAGGAGGATGATAAAAGGGCCTTCTAGAAGTGAGGGAAGAGGGAAACGGCAAAGAAGAAACAGAAAAGACCAAGTCTGAGGTCCTGGAAGCCAAGAATTGAGGCTGAGGTTGAGTAGACATGAGATCTTTACTGGGAGTGCCCAGGGAGTGAGACCGGGGTTGTGAGCTTGCATAGGCCTTTTTTTTTTTTTTTTTTTAAATCTCTTCCTCCTCTGTTTGTGCTAACAGAGGGTCCCTGCCTGCTGATCATATTCAGATGTTGGTGCACATGTGAATCCATGTGGGGACATATGACCATACACTAGTAAAGTGGAGTAAATCCAGGAGGTGGACAGAGTTGGTGAATACACATAAGCTGAGCCCTAGGATGGACATTCCTAAAGCCAAATGGGAAAATTGGGTGTACCCCACCTTAACACAGAAGGATTTCTGTGGGAGCTGGAGATTTCGGAGTGTGAAAGAGAACAGGTTGAGTAGAGGAATGGAGCAGGTGCAAGCAGGGATGAGAGAACAACTGGGAGGCAGAGGGTGACAGGAAAGCCAGGCAATGCATCCATTTCTTTCACTTTACCCTAAAAGATGTGATCAGCTTTGGGGGCTCTCTTAGCCTTGCAGAGTGAGTTGATGGCACCATGCAGCAATGCTGATAGCCAGGGGGTTAACCCTCAAGCCAGTTGCCCTGGGATGGTGTGTGGGTGTAGTAGGACTCAGAGAGAGAGAGAGAGAGAGAGAGAGAGAGAGAGAGAGAGCGAGAGCAGTGCCTTGGCCCTTAGCTGCCAGTCTAGTCTCACAGTCCTGAGTGGTTCAAGCCGCTAGGCTCCTACGGCTTATTCTGGATTCCCATCCCCCACCCTAGGAGCCGTTGAATCCACCGGCCGGTGCTGACAAGCCAAACACCAGATACAGTCTCTCCGACTGCTCCTTGGCCTCCTAGGTTACCGCGTAGGGCCACCTGCGCTCTCTGGGGGCAGACCTGATCCCGGCCTCCTTGAGAACCCAGATACTGATTGGGTGGGGGACGGGGCTGCGATGAAGGTATGGGAAGTGAGGACCTCCTTTCCCCGGCAGCAGGAGGAAAACTGAGACACCACCGATCACAGCTCAGAAACCAGGGAGTTCAGTCGTTGGAACTCAGAGACGCGAGGCGAGGGGTCCCGGGCCCTGAGTGTGGGAATGGACAACAGGGCAGATGCCCCCTCTTCCTCCTTCCAATCGCTGCTTCTTCCGGGGACCCCCTCCGCCCTCTTTCTGCCCCAGCCCTCTCCCCCACCCCCCACCCCCAAATTCTGCATCCTCTGCGGATTGGTGCCCGGCCTGCCAGGGGCGGGGCCCGAGGGCCCTGACGTCACCAGCCGAGGGGGGCGGGCGTCTAAGGGAGGGGGGAGACGGGCCCGGCTCAGCACCTCGGAGAGCTCCCTCCGGCCTTGTTTTGCTCTGGAATCGCCGCCGGGGGAGGGTGCCAGGGGGCCGGGCACCGGGAGCAGCGGCAGGGGGATGACCGAGCAGGGATCGAGGGGCCCCGGCGGGCAGAGGGCCCAGCCGTGATCCGGCGGGGGAGGGGGCCGGGGCTCCAGGCGGGGTGGGGGGCAGCTGGTGGCGGCAGCAGTGGCCGCACATCTGGATGGAAGCGAGCTTTGTCCAGACCACCATGGCTCTGGGGCTGTCCTCCAAGAAAGCGTCTTCCCGCAATGTGGCCGTGGAGCGTAGGAACCTGATCACCGTGTGCAGGTGGGCGCCGCTGGCGGGGGGTGGTCAGGGAGAGGCGTCGGGGCGGGCTGCGGAAATACGGACCGAGCGTGCCTGCCGGGAGGGTGCACAGCAGCCACGGAGGAAAAGGGATGAAGCACAGAGTTAAGAGGAGCGCGTCCACTGTTCCTCTCAGGCCCAGACCAGGAGGGGGTTTGGAGGTCTGGTCCCTATCCTTCTAGGCCAAGTCAGGCCTATGCCCAGTCCGGGGCCTAGGGGTGAGGGGTGTTTAATTGGCACTGCAGCTTCCTGTGAAAACCAGGAAGTGACATTGTGTGTGAGGGGGAGGGGTGGGGATGGCTGGCTCCCTTGCTGGGGGCGGGGGCGAGGTGGGCAGAGAAGAACTGACAGGTAGCGGCCTGAACGCCCTCCAAGCATACCCTCACTCCCACCCCTGACATCCTGGCCTCTCAGGGGTGGGGCTTTCCTGGGAGATTTCCCAGGCTTAAATCCGGGAGCAGAGATGTGCCCTCCTCCATCTCTGGGCAGCTGCAGCCTGTGGCAGGATCAACTAGCGGTGTGGGCAAAGCCCCCGAATCCACCCAGTGAAGGGTGAGGGATGCTGTGCCTGCCGTGGGAAGGAGGGAGGGTCTGACCGCAGAAGCCTGGGTCTCCTGGGTTCCAGGGAGGAGACTGGGAGGGCAGATGTGTCCCTGAGGGTGGGGCTGTCGCAGTGTTGGGAAGATTCATCTGCTTTTGGGGGGCCCAGGAAATGAACCTTCCCACCTCAGCCCTGCAGTGACTCACCCTCACTGCCCTGCCCTGAGCCAGGAGCGGCCAGCTGCCCAGCCACTGTCCCTCAGCCTCACCTGCCCTCATCTCTCCCTCTAGGACCTCCCCCCCCCCCCACTAGCTGCCTTCTCCATCTGCAACCTCCCCACCCCCATGCCACCTCTGAGGGCAGGCGCTCCAAGTGCCGGGCTCAGCTGTCCTGCCTTGCCACCCCTACCTTGCCTACACACAGGCCTTGGCCCTGCTCCTTCCCCCCAGGAATCAGTGCTCACCTGATGCCCTGGCTCCTGCCCGCCATAGCTCCTTCCAGGTTCCTGAGCACACACCCAACCACACTGCATCTGCCCCAGCCCAAAGTGCAGGCTGCTGCCTCCACCCTCACCTCTCAACCCCTGCCACTATGGTATAAAACAAAGGTTTCTGCCTTTGGGGCCAGAGGGTCCCAGGTTCAAGCTCTGACTTCATCAGTTATTTGCTGTACAACCATGGGAAGTCTCCTAACCATTCTGGGTCTTGGGTGCCTCATCATCCCCACTGTCAATGTAACAGCCACACCAAGGAATAGTTATGGCATAATTCGTGTAGGACCACACGCCTGGCACATGAAAATAGCCCTCTCCTGATGGTACCCTTCCTGTCTCTGAGAAGAAGGTTCTTCTTCTTTCCTTTGCCTGCTAGGACAACTGAGCCTCTTGAGTGCATGGGGAAAGTGGGGGGGGGGGGGGTGCGGGGAATCTCCCTTTGGCCTAGGCTGGAGAAGCAGAGGTTCTGGAGGTTCGGAAGTGGGCTTAGAGCTGGGGTGTGAGGGACAGAGTTTTGGAGGGGGTTGGGGGCATGACAAAGACTTAGAAACCCCTCAGGCCCCTGCTACCTCATCACTGTCATGTGGTTCGCCTCCAGCTCCCAGAACAGTTCCCTTTAGCAGGCCAAGGGCTCCCCTGGGCCCTGGCCTCCCCGTCTCCATGGTAACCTGCAGCAGCCACTGCACCTCCTAACAAGGAACACACCATGGGGCTCCCGGGGGCAATGACCAGTTCGGCGACACCCCTGAGGATAGATGGCAGATGGCTGCCACACTGAAACGAGCCCCAGGCCCCCACTGAGGGCTGACCCAGATGACCAGAAAATATCACGGGGGGTGAAGCGTGCTGCATAATGAAGCCCAGCTAATGCCCTAAACACACGCTCCTTCCAGCAGGGTCGACCTTACCATTAATGGCCCTGCTCCTCGCCACCCATGCCCAATGGCCTATCACACTTACCTTCTCCCAGTCCTTCCTGGAGCCTGAGGCAGGTACTCTTATTCCTGTTTGGGCCTCAGAGAGATTAAATGACCCGTCCAAGGCCACATGGATATCACCTGGAAACAGGATTTGAGTCCATCAGGCTGCTTCCATCTACTACGACCCCAACACTGACCTGGCTCTGATTTCGGGCCAGACCAGCTCTAAGCCCAAAGAGAGGGAGGGAGGGCCTTTGGCTCAGTTCTGCCATTGGTCTGAGAGCCTCAGAGGACAGTGCGTAAGGGCTTGCAGAGTGGAAGGCAGAGGAGGCAGGGGCTGCTCCCAGGCCTTGGGAATCGTGGTGGCCACCAGGAGGCCACAAGATGTAGCAGAAAGAGGAAGCGCTTTGGAATCAGACATACTTACCTGACTCCTCACTAGCTGTGTGACTCTGAACAGATCAGTGCACCTCTTGAATCTTCAATTACCTTATCTGTCAAATGGGAATGATGATAGTAAGGGGACCTACCTCCCAGAGCTGTTGTAAAGGTGGATGAGCTAATACATGCAAACTACAGTGCTTGACACATTACAGGGCTTGATAAGCTTAGGCGGGGAGGGCAGTTCCAAGCAGCCCCCATGTCCCCCAACACCCACTCTTGCTCTGCTACCCACAATAGGGCAATAATGGGATGTTGGGAGCTGTGTCCTCGTTCCTGCCCCATCCCAGTGCAGGGATGGCAGGTGGAGATTGCAGGGGTAGGGATTGCAGAGGTAGCTGAGGCTCTGAGCAGGATCGCAGGGAAGGACGGGGGCTGCTGGGCTCCAGTTTCTGAGCCCTGTTGGCTTCCCTTGATTCCCTTCCTCTCTGAGAAGCCAGGTGTCTGGACCTCTAAGACCCCTTCCAGAGATCTGCTGCCAATGTCCCGCACACACACACCCAATGTGTGTCAGACCCACAACCTGCGCGCGCGCGCGCACACACACACACACACACACACACACACACACAGACACACAACGCCCCAGCCCAGCTCTGCACCGCCTGGTTCTGGGCAGCTGGTGTGTGGGCGACCAGGCTAGGAAGGAGAAGGGGAAAGGGGGGCATCCGTGTGCTAAAAGCCCACCTGGCCACCCTTGCATGCCCACGCTCCATGTGCTCAGTGCCAACTCACATGTCCTGGCACAGGTGACCCCCCGCCGCCCCCAGAAGGGACTGAAGTTTGTTCCAGCAATAGCAGAAGACAGCACAGGGCAGGGGTACAAACCCACTTCTAACTCCTAGCTGACCTCTGACCCACACACATAGAAAATGCAACTCCAAAGGATGGGCACGAAGGAAGGGACTCTGGGAAAGACCCCTGACTCCGGGTGTCTCATCTTCTTACCTGTTCTATCCCCTCTCATACTTTATTCCTGAAGTTTCCTTTCTCTAGCTGTCACCTCTCCTACCACCTATATGTCAATCAGTCTCCCACCTGCCACTCTATCACTCCCAGGTCACAGCACCTCTGTGGTCACTGTGTATCCCTCCGTATTTCACCTTCTTTCCCTTTCCCACTACACCCATGCTCTTCATGACCTCTTCTCTGTTCTCCTCTCCCTCTCTTTGCCTAACACCCCTCCTCTACTGCCATTACCCTGTTGTCTCACTGGACCCCCACTTCCCCCTCTCCCACCCCTCACCAGGTTCTCTGTGAAAACGCTGCTGGAGAAGTATACGGCAGAACCCATCGATGACTCATCCGAGGAGTTTGTGAATTTTGCAGCCATCTTAGAGCAGATCCTCAGCCACCGTTTCAAAGGTGGGCGGGCCCAGCTCCCTGTCCCCTGTTGTCCAGCCCTCCTAACTCCCAGCCTTTAGCTTCCAGCCACCCACTCTGATCTACCCTGTGGCTTTCTGAACCCCATCATTTTGACTCTGGGCCATGCACAGAGCTGGGAAGAGGGGACGGGGTCTTCTGGCCACTTGAGTGGGTGCCCACAGCCCAATCAATGGGCGTGCAGTTATATGCTAGTGAGCCCTTTGTGTACATGCATGTGTGTGCACATATGTTCGGGGGAGGCACCATGTGTGGGCGTGACTGCTTATACTTATGCATGTGTATACCCCATTACATGGACCCTGTACAAACTCCCTGGTTTTGCTGAGCCCCCTCCCTGCCCTGGCTCAGCCTGTGCCCCAGCAGGTCCGGTGAGCTGGTTCAGCTCAGACGGGCAGCGGGGCTTCTGGGACTATATCCGGTTGGCCTGCAGCAAAGTGCCCAACAATTGTGTGAGCAGCATTGAGAACATGGAAAACATCAGCACAGCCCGAGCCAAGGTGAGGGGCCTGTGATGGGCAGGGCGAGGGATGCAGGGGAATACGGGGGGGGGGGGGGGGGGATTGCCTGCTCCTTGTTCCTCACCCCTGCCTACAGGCACTGGGTAGAAGAGCCACAGGAGGTCTAGACCCAATAGTGCACTCATGGGTCCCTTCAGGGCAACAAATAAAGGTGAGTGTGCTTTCCAGGGCCGGGCATGGATCCGAGTGGCACTGATGGAGAAGAGAATGTCGGAATACATCACCACAGCTCTGCGGGACACCCGGACCACCAGGTCAGACCCTCTCAGTCAGCTCGGACCACAGATCCCAGTGTGCACGTTCACTGCCTAAACATACTCGATCCTTCAATTCTTAGAGCAACCTTCGGTACCTGGACTACAACTCCCAGCATGCACTGCTAGCTTGCTAGTTTCCCTCTCCCAGACTATCCTCTGCCGCTGCCCCTGCCTTCCTGGAACACACCTTTAGCACCACCACCATCTCTTCCAAGTCAGATTAATTATTCTCCACCATTCGGCAGCACCGACCTCATGCACAGCCCTAACCTTAGACACACCTCTGAACAAGCCTCAACTATGTTAACCTTGTTCCATGACCTATAACACAGAGCCCTACCTACTCCGCAAACAGTGGCAGCAGTCTGTACTTGCTACCCACGGACGACAGAGTCCCAGTGTGCCGAGCCTCAGTCCCTGCACCGTGGGTTTGCAGAGAGAATGGGTCTCAGGGGCCGGGGTCACAGGCAGAATTTGTGCTTGAAGCTGAGTATGGTCAGGGTCATGTCTCTCTCCCCACCAACCCAGTGGTCACATACAACCCAATGTTTTTACTCCATTCTATCTCTAGTCTGTCCTCACATGTCAGAGTTTACATCACCATATTTTTGAGCACCTGCTGTATGCCAAGCACTAATGATTAGAACTGGTTTCCTGATTTTACCGTTCTGGAGGACTCCATGCTTTGCGGGAAAGGGGTAGTTCAGAGGATGGATGGAGGAAAGTATTCTCAGGGAACACACGTTCTAATAGGTGGGAGACACAGTGGGCCCCACTCTGAGGGAGAGACCAGATCCACACCTGAGAGGTGAGCAGGAAAGAGACCCCTCCTTCCTCTAGGAAAGGTCTGTAGTAAGCTAACAAGAGAAGTCCTGAGGGGTGCCCCACCCGCCACCCCCGCGGGAGGACGCTGCACCATCAGTCCCTCGCTCCCCCGCCCCGCAGACGTTTCTATGACTCGGGAGCCATCATGCTTCGGGAGGAAGCCACCGTCCTCACCGGAATGCTGATCGGACTGAGCGCCATAGACTTCAGGTGGGGTCTGGATGGAGGTGACTGAGGGAGTTTAGCCGCGAACGCCCACATTCCCATCTCCTCCTACCCGCCCCCAACCTTGTGGTTCCTCTGCCCCCAGCTTCTGCCTAAAGGGCGAAGTGCTGGACGGGAAGACCCCCGTGGTCATCGATTACACACCCTACCTAAAGTTCACCCAGAGGTGAGCAGCAGGACTGCTGTGATGGGTGGGGGACGGCGGGCAGGGGGCAGGCTGCGCCGGCATCCGGGTCCCTCCGCCCCAGGGGGCCGGCGAGGGAAGCCCGGGCGGGCAGAGCGGGCCGTGCCCACCGCTCCTTCCCCCAAGCTATGACTACCTGACGGACGAGGAGGAGCGGCACAGCGCCGAGAGCAGTACCAGCGAGGACAACTCGCCCGAGCACCCGTACCTGCCGCTCGTCACCGACGAGGACAGCTGGTACAGCAAATGGCACAAGATGGAACAGAAGTTCCGCATCGTCTACGCGCAGAAGGTGCGTGATGCCGCGGCGGGGGCTGCGGGCTGGGGGAAGGGGGGCGGGCGGCCGCTGGGACCCTCCCCCCGCGTCCCGCGGCCCGGGCTGAGCCGGCGCCCCGCAGGGCTACCTGGAGGAGCTGGTGCGCCTGCGCGAGTCGCAGCTGAAGGACCTGGAGGCGGAGAACCGGCGGCTGCAGCTACAGCTGGAGGAGGCGGCGGCGCAGAACCAGCGTGAGAAGCGGGAGTTGGAAGGCGTGATCCTGGAGCTGCAGGAGCAGCTGTGAGCGCCGCCGCCGCCCTTCCCCGTCCCGGCCACCCCGACCACATCGCCCCCAGAGTCTAACGTCACCTTCCTTAATAACAGCATCTAGTGCAACCAACCGCCAGCATCAAACCACTGATCCCCTCACCTCCTCCACCCCAGGCCCCCGTCCCCAGCGAACTAAGTTACTCTCAACGTAAGATCCTGGGCGCCCCACTTCATCCGTCAGCTAGCATGGTTATAGAACATTACTCCTGGGACCCCAACATTACTGATAAGGACCTCAAATGTTACTTAGCAACCTTCAACACGATCCGTTATTCCCTCTGCTCAACAGCCCTCTGATCCACAACCACTGACCATCATCCCCACGGTGACCACTGACTTCACTGCTACTCATCCCCAACAGCTCCCCCCTAGACCTTTTCATTACCCTGTGATCTCCCAGCAGGAGTCCCCAAAGATACCCCATTAACCTTCAGGATTCCCACTCTGTTCTCTATCCACTCCACACTGACTTGAGTCCCGCAAACACCCCATTGTCCCCTCCATCCCCCAGTAGGAGCACACCACTTCCCCGTCACCTCTCTAACCCCCAGTACCTTCCACTGACTCCCAGGATCTGCCCTACTGATCCTCAACATTCTATCCCCATTTCTGCTCCCCAGGTTTCATTCCTAACCCCACCACCACCTCTTTCTGAGCTCGCCCCCCCCTCCCCACTTCTGCTCCCTCTCCTAGCCAGTCCTGACCCCTCCTCCCCATCCCAGGACAGGTCTGATCCCCGGTGACCACGTTCCCCTGGCCCAGGGTTCCAAAGAGCTCACTACTCCCCTGGTCAACCAATGGCCATCACTAGGAACGCTCAATGGGGCAGAGGGTGCCAACAACCCCAAGCTCTACCGGAGGTAAGCCTCAGCCAGGCTCAGCTTGGGCCCGAGTGCTGGCCCTTACTGGGAAGAGGGGCACTGGGAGGGCGGGGGGGGGGGGAGGGGGGCTGTAGGCCTCTGCCTGCACACCAGCCCTCTGCTCTGCCACAGACACAGTTTCATGAGCACGGAGCCACTGTCAGCTGAAGCCAGTCTGAGCTCGGACTCCCAGCGCCTGGGAGAGGGCAAACGGGATGAGGAGCCCTGGGGCCCCATCGGTGAGCCCCCGATCCAGCACCCAACTCTTCCAAGGAGGGCTGAGGCCAGGCCTTGGGGCCTATGGTCAGGCCCTGGCCAATTCCCTCTTTCATTCAGCCCTTCCAGAGAGCTTAGCACAGCAATTAAGTTTGGTTTGGGGGTGTTGGGCAGACCCTAGGGCAAACTAGCTGTGCCTCCTCCCCTGCCAGCTTGGTCAGTCACTTCACCTGGCTGAGCACTTCCCATCTGTAAAATGGGGATGCTGATTAAAATAACCACCCATGTTGGCATATGGTGAGGGCTCAATGGCTTTTTGGCATGATGACGTCCTCAAGGGGCTCACAAATTCTTGGGGAATTCTTTGCCTAACTGATTTGCTCTTATCTCATGCACTCTGCGAACCGCTTGCCTGACCATTGTTTCCCCCTTTTCTTTGGCTGCCAGGAAGCTCAGAGCCAAATTAGTGGCTCTCTTCAAGCGAATGTCCAGGACTTCAACGCATGCATTTTGTGTTGCCCTCCCCTGGCTTCACCTTGGTTCCCCGCCCTAGTTTTCCCGGTGCCTGGACTTCTGCCTTTTCTTTCTAAAAACCACACTGTACTGGATGATTTTAGATCTTCTTTGAGACAAGGCAGGCTATGGACGTGGAACCCCGCCACACTGTGTTTGTGATTGTCCGTGTGTCTGTCTCCCCACCAGACTGTGAGCTCCGTGAGGGCAGGGACCGTGTCTCGTCCGTTCTCTGTATCCCCAGTGCTTGGAACGGAACAAGTGCTCACCGTGTGTTTAATAAACAGACAGAGAGGATGAACCTCAGGGGGAGACAGAGACATAAACTGACGATTACAATACAGTGTCCCTGGCACTGTGCATGGCATGGGCAGATGCTTATCAAGGTTTAACTGAAAATGGCAAATGCTCCAGAAATGAGGAAAAATTCCTGGGGGGGGGGGGTTCACCTGAGGGCTGCCCCTCCACTGCCTTCGCCTGTACCCCCCTCCCCAACTCACACACAGGCAGACCAGTTGGCTTGGCCTCACCTGCCCTCTCTCCCCAGGGAAGGACCCCACGCCCTCCATGCTGGGCCTCTGCGGCTCCCTGGCCTCCATCCCCAGCTGCAAGTCCCTGGCGAGCTTCAAATCCAACGAGTGCCTGGTGAGCGACAGTCCTGAGGGCAGCCCAGCACTGAGCCCCAGCTGAGGAGCGGTGTGGGCAGCACCAACGCCAGCCCCCCCACCCCCACCCTGGCCAGGGGCACAGACACCTGCCGCCTTTCCTCAGAGTCCCCCAGTCCAGGCCACTTTTCCAGGGAACGCTGCCCACCCAGCCATGGGTCTCTTGCGAAAGGCAACCTTTGCTTCTTGCCAGTTTTAGCTTTCTGCCCAAGGGAGCAGGAGCTGCAAAGGGGAGTCGGTTGGGCCAGGCTGCAGGGGCACCGCGGCTACAGGGAATCCTTGGGAAAGTTTGTTCCATTCTTCTGGTGACCCTGACGCCCGGCTGGCTTCCCACTGGACTCTTCTTCGCTCATCCCCACCACCCTCCTCAGGAGCTGGTGGCCCAGCCTCAGCACCCCCACCTCCCATGCCTCTTCAGTCTGTCCTTGTGTATTCCCTGGAGTCCCTCCCTTCCCAGTCCCCAGGGCAGGGGCTCTGAGGGGATCAGGCAAATAAAAACCAGAAGACTGAGGGCAACTTTGTCTGTGGGGGGCTGGGACTGGACACTGTCCTGAGGTGGCATAATCTGATAGAGCTGGTGCCGGGCCCATAACGAAGGTGATGCTAGGCCGGACAGAATGGGTGCGTGCCCCACGGGAGCAGACCTGTCAGAAGAATGCCAGGAGTAGGTGGCTTTCCTGAGAAGGGTCCTAAATGTTAGGCCTTTCCCCAGCAGACATGTAAATGCCCCCATTCAGCCTAATACTCTTAATAACTTGCTTAGCCCCAAGCAGAGAAGACACTGAACATCCTGGGGGCAGGTGGAGGAGGCAAGCCCTGGCAGGGCCCTATTCTCCTTCCGGCACCCTGAGCAATTCAGCTTTGGCCCAGAGTTGCAGACCCAAAGAAGCAACCTCCCTCCTCTGTTGGCACTGAAGTGTGCCCTTGGGGAGAGGTTGCACCACCTTCTACCCTGGCCCTAACACTACCTGTCGCCCCCAACTCTGGGTCCTTGCACTGACCCAGCTCTCACTAAATAAGGAGGGGGGTGCTTTATATGGGTACCACCTGGGCAGTAAAAGCCGCTGTCAAGGTCCCTTCCAGGCCCCCTCTGTGCAAATCACTCACCAAGTCCCAGTTCCCTCCCCACCCCTGACCCCCCTGCACTCACAGGCACTGGAGAGAAGTTCATCATCTTTAGACTCAAGGAATTAACAGGGAAGGGTGCAAACTACACCAGGCCCAGGGTTTTGTGGCTCCCAGAAGCAGACCCAGCTACAGCAAACACAGGGAAATGGTGGGAAGGGAGGGGGCAGTTATCAGATTTGGTCTTGAACTTGGTCGGGGCGGGGGGCTGGAAAAGTGATTATCCTTGGGGCTTGGGAATGAGGAACAGCAGGAAGAAAGCTGTTTTAGGGGGGCCTTGGCAGACCTAGAGGGGTAGCCCCAACCCCTGGAGCTCATAGTTGAGAGGGAAGGGAAATGAGGCCCCTCCCCTCAGTGCTGAGGACAAGGCACTTGGCTCAGTCTCCTTCTGCCCCACCCCCATCCATGGAAGAGATAGGGTCCTTGTCCCCTGGCTCCTTTTAAGAGCCCAGAGGCTGTTCTCTGTTGAGCCTCTGGAAGAAGCTTTTGCCAAACTCGTAAGTGCTGATCATGATGGCACAGGAGGGGGCAGCCTTGATGATCCTCGGGAGAAAGCCTGCAATGGGAGACGGAGATTAGGGTCAGAGGTCAGGGTCCTGGGAGGGGCCCGATCCTTCCAAGTTTGGACACACACACACAGACACTCACCTGCAAAGAGTCCCCTGGTGCCAGACTCAGCCCGGATCCTCCGCAGCAGCAGCCAGGTGGAGTCGGCGTGTGGGGGCGTCACTGCAAACGTAAGGCACAGCCCAGTAAGACCCCGCTTGGGCCCCCACCTGCCTGGCCCCACACCAGCCAGAACCTTCACCTCTCACAGCCTCCACCGCTCCCAGTGCGACCTGGCGTTGCGTCTTCACCACGTCAAAGGGTAGAGTCAGGATGGCCGCCACCTGGCGGGGTAGGGAGAGAGCTGGTCTCCATTCCCAGGACCCCCATCCCTCCCATCCAGCCAGGGTCTGCCAACCTTAACTAGGATTTCACCAGGGAGGGCGAGCTTGCTCCTCAACAGGCAGCCACCTGCTGCTACACGAGCACTCTTCTCTTGAGCACCTCCAACAACCCTCAGGCCTCCCAAGGACACATCCACTGGCCTCACTCCCTGTCCGATCAACTCACCGTCCCTGAGATGCCGCCAGCCACAAAGCTGATGCCCACGGATGTCTGGTCTTTTGGCCTGAGCCCGCTCAACCAGCTCTTCACCAGCTCATAGTTGAACCAGTACAGGGCTTGGGGGCGCAAGGATACGCTCATTAGAGTTGGAGAGGGCAGCAGGGTGGCCCCAGACCTCCCATTTTCCACTGCCGCACAATGTGACAAGCCCTCCCTCCTGGTAACCAAGACTGCTCGTTACGTGCCAGTTTCTATAACGGGCCCTCTGCAGAAATTTACTTCTGAGAACCTGGGTGAAGACCCTGCCTGCTGGCCCCATTGCACAGATGAGCTATTCAAAGCCCAGAGAAGTCAGGTGACTTCAAAGTCAGTAACAGCACAACTGGGATTTAACCGCAGAACTCTTGTGAGTCATCCAAAGGCTCCGTTACCCCAGCCCCTGCACCCCTGATTCCTACCTGAAAAGGGCACATCCCGAAGGGCAGTGGGGCCCCAGCCCAGCCACAGCGAGCGCCAGCCGCCCTGAGCCATGGCAGCTCGGACACAGGCACCCAGCTCCCGGTATGACACGTGCTGAGCCTGCAGCTTTGTCCGCACCAGCTCCAGGGGGCTGATCACAGTCACGGTTCCCACTAGGGGGAATAGTGGGGAGAGGTCAGCTCACGGGGCCCAACGGCAACCTGTCCCAGGATCTGGGGGCCCAAGAGATCCCTCTACCCCTAAGCTGCCAGACACCGGAGCTGGAAGCCAGAACCGGACTCAAGCACAGGTGGGGGTCAGAGAGAGAGATCAAGGGCCCAAGGCTGTGCTCACAGCGGGCTAGTGCGCCAGCCACCATAGGTGCGTAGAGGTCAGAAGTCAGGGCTCGACCACAAAGGAAGGCCTTGAGTTGGTCATAGGCGGTGAAGTAGATGGCAGTGGCCGGCACAGTCATAACCCTGGGAGTGTGAACAGAGGTTAGCTGGGACTCCCAAAGCCTCCCAAACCTCCCAGGCCTCCCCTGCCCAGTCAGCCAACAGGAGAGGAACGGGCCAGAGGATTCGGGGAAGGAAAAGCAAATACACAAGCTGGGATACTCACAAGGTGGCTGGGAGGCCGCTCCACAGGGTCCTAGTGCCCTCATGTCTCACGATCTTCACAAAGGCATCCTGGCCAAGCAGACACCAGTCCGCAAGGAGGAAGGCGAAGAAGCTCCATGAGGGGGCTAACCCATACTTGGCTCCAGCCTGACGCCCTCACCTCTGCCCACTGCCCAGAGTCCTGGCGGTAGTCGCTCAGGCCCCCACACACTCAATCACCCACTTAGCTCCAAGTGGACTCTTGCCCACCCTTCAAAGCCTCATAGCAACGATACCTCCTCAGGGAAGCCCTTCCCAAACCGAACCGGCCACCCCTACTTGCTTTGCGTCACTCATTCTTTCCTGAGTCTGCAGCGTGACCAATGCAAAGCCCTCAGGAATGCCTAGAGACACGGTTGAGGGCCCAACTCACCAAGGTGCCCGTAAAACGTGTGGGGTCCTGGAACCAGGTGGCACAGCGGGCACCATTTGGGCACAAGTACAGGGGCTCCAGGACACCATTGCAGTACAGGAGGCACTTCCCTGTGGATCGGAGAGAGGAGGGCACTGGGAAAGGGGAGGGGGTGTTAGGATGACTATGCTCTGGAACCCTGCAGGGAGGTGGTGAGCCCCCATCCCTAGAGGGCCAGCAGAGGCTGTGGTCCCTGCGTGGACATTCCTGACAGAGGGCTCGCTAACAGGACCTGGAAGTGTGTGCTAGGGCTGTGGAGCTCTTGGGTCCCCTGGGGACACTCCCTCCCCTGGACCTTCACAAGCCCCCTGTGGCTTGGGGAACTCACATTTGGTGTAGGGGAGGCTCCAGAGTCTGGAGGAAGACATCAGCTCTAAAATACAAGGCAGTCCCTTAAGTCAGGAGAACCCCCCCACCCGCTCCAGGGACCCCATCCCTGGAAGACCCTTGTTTTATCCAGGCATCACCCCATATTGGCTCCAGGGTCGGGCACTCACCACCGGCCACGGAGGGGCGCTGAGACTGCAAGCGTACCTTCACCACGTCCAGGGGTGTCACTGGGGGGAAGACAGCAGGTCTGAAGTCTCCTTAAGGACCCCAACCCTGACCCCTCCTCCAGGACCAGGTCCCCTCCAATCTTTGGTCTGCCCTAGTCCCCAGCTGCCCCCACCCCACCTCCCCAGATCTTACTGAAGAGGGAGGTGACCACAGCCCCGGTGCCTGAGGCCACCATTTGTTGGAGGGGGCTAATGCCCCCAGGGTTCTGGTCAGCCATCTTGTAGCTTCAATTCTGAAAAATAAACAGTCAACTGGAGTCCCAACTCACAAAACACGAGTCAGTGTGAAGGGAATAAAGGGATTTGACCCAGCCCTTCATCCCAATTCACTCACTTAACATGAATTCAAACGATCCTCACGATAACCTTTTAAAGCAGTTGTCAGCTCTACTTTGTCAATTGAGAAACAGAGATTCATAGAGGTAGGGTGACCTGACCAAGGTCACTGTGGGAGTAGTTAGGAGGGAAGCCTGGGGAGTTACTCACTGGTTAAGAGGCAATAATGGCCCACTGCCATTCCCTCATCTAAGCAACACGGAATTACCGTGCCCCCTCCTCGGGGCAGGCACCTGGTTTGGCCCTGGGGACCCAAAGATCAAAACGTCTGAGCCGCTCCCCAAAGCCCCTGCCTCTCGAGGCAGGCACTTGGGAGCTCCGAGTCACTGGGCCTGAAAGGTGGGGCCGAGCAATGAGGGAAACGTGTAAACAAATCTGATGGTCACGAAAGGACCGTCCGCTCTCTCGGGACTGCAGGCAGGCTTCCAGGCCCTCCCCCGCACCCTCCCCCCGAGGCCGGAAGGGCCAGTCCCCAGGCCTAGATGGGAAGGACAATCTCTCTGCTCTCTTCCCAAGACAGAGGCGGGGTTGTTCGGCCGAGAGGGCGGAAAGTAGGTTTGGAGAGACAGGATCTCTCCTTGTTCCTCCGGCACGCCGGTCCCGCGCTCAGCGGACGCCCGGTGGGACCGAGCAGGTCGGCCCGACCGCTCACGACTCCAGGCCCCCAGCCCAGCTCAGGCTCCCCGGGACCTCGGAAGGCCCACCTCCACCCCGCCCCCGCCCCGAGCCGGGCCCTCAACCCCGGTCCAGCTCCGCCCACCTGGCTCCAGGCCGGTGCTCGCGCTGCGCGGCGCCCAGGGCCCAGCGGGCCCATGGCGGCTCCGCGGCCGGTGCAGGGTCCGCGCGCGCTCGACCCGTACCAAGGCCGACTTGAAAAGCAGCAGAGCCCGCCCCGCCTCCGGACCGCGCCGCGAGGCCCCGCCCCCCGCCGGCCGACCTGCCGCACGCCCGGAGTGCCGCCGGCCCCGCCCACCCGCAGAGGTTCTGGGACCCGCACCGCCCCAGTCCCCCAGCCGAGGGAGGGTGCGCCGCAGGTTCTCCGCCGGACCAGCGCCCCAAGGTCGCGGGGTCTCCACGTCGAGCGTGACGGAGGCAGCACCGCACTTAACAGCGTGGTCTTACAAACTCCATCCCACCAGTACGCTGGGCGAGCTCTGCCTGGGGAGTCCCAGCTCTTCCCTTAACTTTCCAGACCAGCGTGGGTAAAGCGCTCTCCCGCTCTTCCTCGGTGTCTTCATCTGCGGAGCCGGCAGGGATTTGAATCAGTTCTTCCAAGGCCACGGGGCGATCAGATAGTGATGGCATATATTTACCCGCCGGGCTCCCTGCGGAGTTTTCCAATTTAGTGATGACCTACGGAACAGAAATTAGCGTTATTCCTATTTTACAGATAATCGACTGAGGCGCTGCTCCACAACCTCTTGCCAAACTGCTGGGTACCGTGCGCGTGGGCGCTGGGGTTAGAAGAGCTGTGACTCGGACCAGGCAGGCTGGACAGAGAAAAAGCTCTCCCGGGAGCCAGGAAACACAGGGTCCGCCGGACTCCATTTAGGCTGCATCCCACCACCGTGTGTGACCTTGGGCAAGTTACACCACCACTCCGGGCCTCGGGTTCCTCCTTCGCACAATGAAAGGGTTGAGTAGGAAAGAAGGGGACCGACATTTTTGCGTTGGCTACTGTCACGTTATTTTTTCTAAGTCCCCAAGTTTTTAGAAGTGTATTATTATTTGGGCCCTTTTGACAGAAGAGGAAACGGGGGCTCAAAGTTAAGTGCCTTCCAGGTACTTTCCCCCTGCACTGGGGGGTGCCGCACTGGGTGACAGGTAGGCTTAAATCCTGCGCTGACGTCTCTGATCCCGCTTCTCAGAGAGACACGTATCTCCCCCGCAAGCCCCGCACCTGAGACCCCCACCACCTGCCTTGCCTTTAAAACTTTTGTGCAGTCGTAATTATTTGTCCGAACACAGAAAAATGAACACGGAGTGCAAACCTGCGCCTTTAAGAAGGGCAGTCCGTGACTTTGACGTCACCAGCTTCTCGGACCTGAAGCCGCCCAGCCAGCCAGCGCACGCGAGGTTAGCACGCGGATTCGAAGGGGCCAACCATCAGCTTTCCCTGAAACTGGCTTTGGGGCTCCGAGAGGCTTGAAAGCCCACGTTTAGGAGCGGGAGAGCGCAAACTCTAACGGGTGAAGTGGCCGCTGGTCGAAAGGGCAGGGGAGAAGGTGCCTTTACATTCCCTTACCCCCCGTTAAGAGGAGGTCTGAAATTACACAAAATCATTTTATAAACTGTATGTATGTAAAGGCGAGAACCAAGCTTCTATTAAGGTCTTTCACAGCCTCCAAGTTACGGTTTACCCAAACACGTTCCCAGCCAACAACCAAGAGATTACTCTTCCATGATACAGAGGAAGAAACTGAGGGCCTTGTGTGTAATGGCTCCTACCATGGAGTAGAACCAAGACTTCTCTCAGCAATCTCCCATTTTGCAAATAAGAAAATGGAGGCGGGAGAGGTCAAAATCACACCAAGGTCACTCAAATGAAAGAGCCAGGATTCAAACCCCCAATTGCCTGAGTCCAGAGGAGCTCTCACCCCACCCCGTTCAGAACCAAGTTTCTCTGCTCCCTGTAGTGACCTGCTCACCTGTTGGAGGTTTTATCTACTCAGGCCTTGGGCTCGAGAAATCCAAGAAATACAGCTTGTGCCTCCAGATCAGAGCACGTGGGAGGCAGGGGCCAGCACCACCTCTAGCAAATATCTTAAAGCCTCTGTGCCTTAGCTTTCCCCTTTATAAAATGAGCTGATGGGGATAATAATGCACCCACCTCATAATACACTATGTGAGGATTTAATAAGTTAATAGTAGGTTGATAAGTTAATAGCTGTGAAATACTTAGACCCTTGCCTATCCTGTGGCAAGCACTCAGTGACTATTATTGATTGCCCATCCCCAGGACCTGTAGCATAGAATGTTCTAGAAAGAGCCTTTAGAGCATCCAAGTTCTGGTCCTACCTCTGCCTCCAAATGCAGACACAGATAGTAATAATTCCTGAAACACCTCCTTGCCCAGAGCCAAAATCATACAGCTGCAAAGTAGCAGTCAGAACCAAACCTGGTGACCTCTGAGCCTCAGTTTCCACCCACAGTAGAATAAGGGGCTTGCATTCCATTTCTGGTTTTCTTCTTGCAAGAGGAGGCCTGTGAGATTTATCGCTATGCCTCAGTTTCTTCATCTGAAAATAACAATGATGTCATTCATCCTGCCTAACTTACAGACTCCTAGCTAAAGTCACATCTGTGAAAGCCCTGTGAAGAGTCGACAAATGGTTCTGTGGCTCCTGACAGGATCCCTGAGTTGATCAGATCACGGTCCCTGCCTTCCCCCACCGGTAAATGCTTTGAGCCGGAGAAAACCTTGGGACATCACTGGTGTGAGCAAAGCCCAGTGCAGTGGCAACAGTCTGGACAGGTGGGAGGGCTTATCCGGGGGCAATGAGGCACCACTCAAGCTACTGGATGCATCTCCCAAGGATGGTCGTGGCAGCTGCAGGGCGGATCAGGAGCCTTGAGATGCCCATGAAGCTCTGGGGCCCTGGCTAGACTCACCTGCCCAGAGACCTGAGGAGGAAGCAGCCATTGTCCCGGCTGACTTGGCCACAGTTCACACTGACCACACACCCAGTAATCCTTCCAGAGGCAGCATGTGGCCCCACAGGGCCATCACCAGCTTCCTCATCAGATGGAGAAACAGAAACTCCTTTCAATCATAAAAGGAAAGAAAACAGCCCTAGGAGCTGTTGTGGGGACTGAAGGATAAATCCTTGCCTGGCCCTGGGGGAGTGACATCAACAGAAGGTAGTTTATTGTGAGATTGAATTCTTCCATACAAGCCCTGCAGGGGGACAGTGCCACACCCCCCCCCCCCCCCAAGCTTGCACTCCACCCCCCCCCACCCCCACCCCAGGCATCTGGGAAGACATTTGTGGGGCCTAAGTCATGCTTATGTCCTTCCCATGGACCCCACCAGCACCTATGAGCTCACAGCCAGCACCTGTCTCCACCTGGAGCTGTCTTCCTGGAGGCCGGGCCCACAGTTGCAGGGCCACTGAGCTGGAGAGAAATCCAAACTCCAGGCTCAGCGCTAAATGCCAAGTCAGATTTTTGATTGGACCTTGAGGGCAGGAAGGGGTGGGTGAGTTGCAGAAAACTATATTGGGCCAATCGGAGAAAATTGAGTAAGGCCCGTATAGTAGATATTACCTCATCGGTGTTAAATTTCTTGAGTGTGCTAACCGTGCTGTGGTTTCATAGGAAAATGCCCTTGTTCTTAGGAAACACACGCTGAAGTGTTTAGGGGTGAACATCTGCAATGTAGTCTCAAACGGTTCAGCAAGAATAAAGAGAGATAAAACCAATGTAGCAGAATGGGAAGAACCAGTGAAGCAAGGCGAAGGGCATATGGGTCCTCATTGTACCATTCAGGCACTTTTTCTGAAGTTTTTGAAGTTTTCAAAACAAAAAGGTGGTGGGGAAAGGGATTTCTCCCTCTGAAATACTTAAAGGGCCGGAAAGCAGCAAAACTGCCTTCTTTTTTAAAATTTTTTAACAGTATTTTTTTTAACTGTTATCTATTTTTGAGAATAGGGGGGGAAGGGCAGAGAGAAAGGGTGACAGAGGATCCAAAGTGGGCTCTGTGCTGACAGCTGAGAGCCCAGTGTGGGACTCAAACTCATGAGCCAAACCGAGCTGTGAGATCATGACCTGAGCTGAAGTCGGACACTTAACCGAGCCACCCAGGTGCCCCAAAGCTGTCTTTTTTTTTTTTTTTTTTTGAGGTTAAAAAGATACCCGTAATAGCTAGGATCAACCCACCTGGGGAAAGGCATCTGTTCACAACACCTCTCCGTCCCCCACCACTGCCGTCTCCAGCACCCACGCCCGAGAGGGTGAGTTGGGGAGTTTCTGGACACCCAAGGCTTCATTGAAGGGACCCTAGGTGTAGTCTGAGGAAATGGCCCCAGGGGGAAAGGGTCCTGACAGACCCTCCAGAATTGCCTCCCTCCACCCCTATCCCAGCCCGACTCCCAGAGCTCTTAGGGACAGGCTCTCTCCTGCTCAGCTCAGAGACAGAGTTAAATTAAAAAGCAGGGCTGGAGGGGCGCCTGGGTGGCGCAGTCGGTTAAGCGTCCGACTTCAGCCAGGTCACGATCTCACGGTCCGTGAGTTCGAGCCCCGCGTCGGGCTCTGGGCTGATGGCTCGGAGCCTGGAGCCTGTTTCCGATTCTGTGTCTCCCTCTCTCTCTGCCCCTCCCCCGTTCATGCTCTGTCTCTCTCTGTCCCAAAAATAAATAAAAAAAAAAAAAAAAAAAAAAAAAAAACGAAAAAGCAGGGCTGGAGAATGTATTGGGTAGTTGTTCTCGTCCTGAGCGCTACCGCCCCCTAGGGGACATATTGTGAATTTATGAAGCCGTTTGTAGTTATCACAAGACTGGGGGCTCCTGGAGTTTGATAGAAGGCAGGAGGGAGAGGCTAAATGTCCTATAAAGTGTAGGAAGGATATCCTGACGCAACCAGGAATTGTCCCGTCCACCACTCAATCTTCCTTTGTCTTTCTGGCCACCCACATACATTAGAAACACATTCATAATTATCTGACCTAGAGGCTAGCCCTATTTCACCCACATCTTTTGTAAATGCTTTTTTTCTTAATTTTTTTAACGTTCATTTATTTTTTTTTGAGACAGAGAGAGACAGAGCATGAAGGGGGGAGGGTCAGAGAGAGAGGGAGACACAGAATCCAGAACAGGCTCCAGGCTCTGAGCCGTCGGCACAGAGCCCGACGCGGGGCTAGAACTCACAGACTGCGAGATCACGACCTGAGCCGAGTCGGATGCTTAACCGACTGAGCCACCCAGGCGCCCCTTTTGTAAATGCTTTTAAAATATATTGAGTTTTGGGGCGCCTGGGTGGCGCAGTCGGTTAAGCGTCCGACTTCAGCCAGGTCACGATCTCGTGGTCCGTGGGTTCGAGCCCCACGTCGGGCTCTGGGCTGATGGCTCGGAGCCTGGAGCCTGTTTCCGATTCTGTGTCTCCCTCTCTTTCTGCCCCTCCCCCGTTCATGCTATGTCTCTCTCTGTCCCAAAAAAAACAAATAAAAAAACGTTGAAAAAAAAAATTAAAAAAATATATGTATATTGAGTTTTCCAGGAATAAAACTACCCTGCAATCCTACAGAAGATTTGGCTATATAAAATAATTTTAACGTTTATTTGTCTCCATTAGAACTTTATCAAGGGTAATTCACCATTTCAGAAAATCTTGTCTCCTTGGCCACCTGGCCCGTGTGAGCTGAGTTGCTAACACGACACTCCAGCACTGAGTCTCCATTTACAGTTGCCAGTGATTCATTGCCAGGGATTCCTGTGCATTTACAAGCTTCTGTTCTCTCATGGAGTCAAGTCTGAGCTTTCACACGCAGAAACGCGTATTATTTTATTCTAAATTATTTGTTTCCAATTATTTGTTTTTCCTCTGTATTCCACTTGGAACTTTATATACACTTCTAACGACACCGTGCCTAGGAAAATGGTATTATCTATGAATTTCATTTCTGAAAATTTGTTAAAGGAGGGTACAAAACATATATTACCAAAAGCAGGCTTTGGATCTGTTTCTACCGAGAACCTCGGAAAGGACCCTGAGAGCTTACCAAGCACGATCTGGCCTCATGTGGTATCGTTGCCTTCTGGGGGCCACATGTTGTGCCTCTCAGTGTGACGAATGCTATCTAGGGTACATTGGCTACGAGACCAGAGTGGCCACGCCAGAGCTGAGCCCAAAAGGAGGTGGAGCCGTCCCAGAGGGGCCTGGACCAAAGGGCTGACTGTGTGCATCTCCTTTTTTAAAGTTTTTATTTATTCTCTATCTTTTTTTTTCTTTTTAGCTATTTTTGTGTATTTGTTTCTTGCCAGCTAGTGTTGTAGGCACTGGGATACAGTAGGGACCAAGTCACATAAAGTCCCTGCTCACACTTTCTGGTGCAGGAGATACAAACAAATGAGTAAATTTTTATTTATTTTTTTTTTTTTATTAAAAAAAATTTTTTTTTTTAACGTTTGTTTATTTTTGAGACAGAGAGAGACAGAGCACGAACAGGGGAGGGGCAGAGAGAGAGGGAGACACAGAATCGGAAACAGGCTCCAGGCTCTGAGCTGTCAGCACAGAGCCCGACGCGGGGCTCGAACTCAGGACCGTGAGATCATGACCTGAGCCGAAGTCGGACGCCCAACTGACCAAGCCACCCAGGTGCCCCACAAATGAGTAAATTAAGACAATTGCAGACAGTGAGTAACTCCTGAGGGCAATACAACAAGTCATGTGATAGAGAGGGCCAGAGATGGTCCAAAGAAAGGGAGAACTAGGGGGTCAGGAGCACCGATGGAGACTGACCCCAGGTGAGGACCTGAGGACCGAGGGAAGGTGGAGCAGGCTAGGATGAAAGGAAGTGCCCAGGTGGGGGGCAGGGATGTCGCAGTAACTTGCATTGAAAGAATATTGTGATAGTTACAAACACAGGCTCTGGATCAGCCGTGGATTCAGTTTCTGACTTCACCCCTTCCCAACGACATGACCCCAGTAAAGTTGCTTAACGTCTGAGTCTTTCTTTCTTCATTGTAAGACAGGGGTAATAACTGTACCTACCTCGCACGGTTATGTTAAAGATGAAAAGAGAAGGGGTGCCTGGGTGGCGCAGTCGGTTAAGCGTCCGACTTCAGCCAGGTCACGATCTCACGGTCCGTGAGTTCGAGCCCCGCATCGGGCTCTGGGCTGATGGCTCGGAGCCTGGAGCCTGCTTCCGATTCTGTGTCTCCCTCTCTCTCTGTCCCTCCCCCGTTCATGCTCTGTCTCTCTCTGTCCCAAAAATAAATAAACGTTGAAAAAAAAAATTAAAAAAAAAAAAGATGAAAAGAGAAGCTTGTACAGAACCTCAATAGAGGTTGTGTGAAACTCGATAGAATGTTAGCAGGATCCACTGTTTTTTAAAAAAATTGTTTTTTGTTTATTCATTTTTTGAGACAGACACAAAGTGTGAGTGGGGGAGGGGCAGAGAGAGAGAGGGAGACACAGAATCGGAAGCAGGCTCCAGGCTCGGAGCTGTCAGCACAGATCCTGAAGCGGGGCTCGAACTCACAAACCGTGAGATCATGACCTGAGCCAAAGTTGGACGCTCACCCAGCTGAGCCACCCAGGTGCCCCTACAGGACCTGCTTTCTTAAAACACTGAAATCAAGTACACCAGCGACCATCCTAACATACAAGATTGAATGAAAGTCCCCTGAAGGGCACTTGAGTACAGATTTCTCTGCTAACTTGTTGGAAAAATTTGTCTCCGTTCTGGGCCTGGGCTTGTTCATCTTTATAATAGCATAATATTCCAGGCCCTACTTCCCTCCCAGGATTCCTGAGTGGTTAAGACAGATGAAATGTGTAAAAGGGATTTGTTATCAGGAAAGGGTGCTGGGGTTGGGGGTGGACGGCTCCTTCCACCCTCCCGCCTTCCTTCCTTGCAGCCGCCTCCTCTCTGCCCCTCCTCAGGCTCCTGGAGGTGACTGTGACTTGACCTCTCTGAGCTGTTTGGGGAGAGCGGTTTCCTCACCTAGGCCCTGGCCTGGTGCTTCAGAGCTAGATCATCAGATTAACAAGAGGAACCCCTCTGATGTCCTAAAAAGAATTCCTCCCATTTTTAATGTGGCAGTTTACAAGGCCTCCTCAAACCCATCATTCTTGTCGAACCTCACATGACATGAATCTCACATGTCGGGGTTATTGTGGACCCATTTTACAGATGAGGAAACTGAATCTTGGAGGAATGAAGTGACCTGTCCAAGTGCCTTTAAGCAGGTACTTCTTGGCCTCTATGGTGTCTGCCTGGAGAAGGGCCAGCAGCGCTCAGTGGGCTGGAAGGACTGGGAGGGAGGACTGGGCTGAGCTGGTGTTAACATCCAGTAGAGCCTGGTGCTATAGGCAAAAGCTCTGATTGACTTGGACTCAGCACAGACCCCACCACTTGGGACTGGGTTACCCTGGACAAGGCCCTTAGCGTGTCATGTATCTGTGAAATGGAGATACCACTCTGCAGTGTTGTTATAAGAACTCAGTGATGGGCTACAGACATTCAAAACACTGTCCTGATTCTTCTGGGCTCCATTCTGCCCCCGGGTCTCTAAGCTCATTATCCTCCCAGCTCTAGTGGTCAATGTGTCAACAACCCAAACTGCCCTTCCATGTCCACCACCCAACCTGTTCAGTTGCTGCCCTTGGCAAACTCTGGGCTCCAGCTCCCGGAGGCCATCAGCCGTGCACCCAGCGCAGCTGCCCCCGGGGGATTCTCAAGTTCAGAAAAAGGCACAGGGTGGGAAGGGCACTCCACGTACCTTGAGTGGCATGACAGTGGCCGGACCACTAACGGGGTCCAGCTTCTCTCAAGCCTTGCAGCTCAGGGTCCACCCCCTCCCAGGGCAGGGACTGGACATCTTTACATGTGGGCCCAGGGGAGTTGGGGAAGGGTTTGAAGGACCTGAGCCCCTCTCTTGGCTTTGGCTGCATTTTTAAATTTTTTCACTCTAGTGGGGTCAGATTTTACATCACTGACTTTGTAAATTAAAAAAAAAAACATTTTTTAATGTTTATTTTTTGGAGTGAGAGAGAGAGAGCGAGCAGGGGAGGGGGCGAGAGAGAGGGAGACACAGAATCTGAAGCAGGCTCCAAGCTCTGAGCTGTCAGCACAGAGCCTGACATGGGGCTCAAACTCATGAACTGTGAGATCATGACTGAGACGAAGTTGGACACGTAACCGACTGAGCCACCCAGGTGCCCCTGATTTTATAAAATTTCACAGAAAAATGAATTCTTTGGTCCTAAATAAATGCAGTTTGGTTGTCCAAATTCTTTCGAACATAGGGATGATGGAGAAGGAAATGACAATTTATTGAGGAACAACTGTGTGCCTGGCCCTTTACATGGACGTGTTAACACATTTGATCCTCCTGAACTCCCTACTGGGTAACTACAGTTAGTCCATTTCACATTTAGGGTCAAAGAAGTAAGCCAAAGTCACCCCACAGGCAGGAGGCAGAGCTGTAACCCGAGATCAGCAGACGGTGACAAGTTCCTGCCGCTGCTCAGACCCCAACCCATTGTCCTGACTTCCAGGAAAGAGTTGACTCTTGTCCCCTGGCACCGGCCACCTGCCTGTCCCAGAGGCCACTCTGGCTTCCTGTAGATTCCCCGGGACCAGTCCTTGTCCTGGAAGTTCACCTCCAGAACATACCATGCTCTCAGGATATACAAAACCGAAACTTTCACCCAGGAATGTGCCCCTCCTCTCCTGTAGGAGGCAGATGCTGGCTTCCATATCTGGATAGAAGAGAAGTCAGCCCATCCTCTCCCGTGTCACATCCCACCCTGACCCCATCTCGGAGGGACTGATTCTTCTTTGGCCACCTCTGCCCTTGTCTGGCTGAGGGAACCTGATGGTTTTCAATCTCGCGATTGCACAGGGGTCAGGACCAGCTGCCACGGGGGGGGATGGAGTTCCGGACACTGGGCCAGCAGGATGAGATGGGGTGCAGCCCCGGTGGGGAACCAGGTGGGTTCATGGGAGGAGAAACCCCGGGGGTGGGGGCAGGACTAGGGAGGAGAGAGGTGGGCTGAGGGGCAGGCGACAGTCTCCCAAGCTAAAGTGGGGGTGGGGGTGGGGGTGGCGGTGCGATGGGAGGGCCCAAGGGGAAGAATCCCCACAACGGGGCAGCTCTATTAACTGAGCGCGTACTTGGTTCAGGCTGCGCGCTGAGCGCTCTGCAGCCATTACTTGACTCTGGTGGGGGAACTGCCTCAGTCTCAGTGTCTGCAATGTGCACATCAGGACTCTGTGGCCGGGCTTATAAGTCACGCAGTTCGTAAGAGGAAGAAGAAGTGGAGAATAGTTTCCTCGCCGAGTTCCAGGTTCCTCGTTCCATAAAAAGGGGGCTGAGCAGGATAAGCGGTTCTCAGACCTCAGCCATCTGCAGCTGCAAAAGCTCCCCAGCTGATTCCAGTGGGTAGCTGGCATCGAGAACACGGGCTAGAAGATCCCCGATCCCCGGATCCCCGAAGGCCCCTCCGGCCGGGGCCCCTGCAAAGCTAAGGAATCCACTTCCTCTACCGGCCTTCCCCTCCCCCATTCATCCCTCCCCTCCCCCCACCCATCCTGCATCCACCCCACAACTGGATTTGAGGGTACCACCTAGCATCACCCTCCCCAGGGTCAGTGGGGCCGTCACAGCTCCCTGTAGACTTGGAATCTCGCAGTGGACAGGGAGCAGGACAGTGCTCACTCACTGCTCAGATGGATACACTGAGCCCAGAGGCGAAGCAAGAATTCCCAAATGCACACTGATTTAGAAATACGGGGGTGGGGTGGGGGACAGGGTGGCTCAGTCAATTAATCCTCCGATTCTTGGTTTCAGCTCAAGTCGTGATTTTTCCGTACGTGGGATTGAGCCCCAAGTCAGGCTCTGTGCTAACAGCATTGAGCCTGTTTGGGATTCTCTCTCTCTCTCTCTCTCTCTCTCTCTCTCTCTGCTCCTCCCCCACTCATGCTCGCTTAGGCACGTGCTCTCTCTCTCTCTGTCTCAAAATAAACTAACATTTAAAAAAAAAGAAATGCAAGGGAAACTCACAGAAGAAACTTAAAGGGTTTGAAAGTGGATGTCTGGGGCAGGAAAAGAAACAGGACAAGAGGACCGTGTTGTGCTACCATTTGGTTAACATTTATATGCATGTTACTTTTTGCTAAAAATAATAATTTATTTGGGGCGCCTGGCTGGTTCAGTCGGTGGAGCGTGCAACTCTTGACTTTGGGGTCATGAATTCGAGCTCAAAGTTGGATGTAGAGATTACTTTAAAAACATAGTAACTGATTAAAACACAGCAACAAAGAAAGTGACCTTCCCACTGGCACTGGGCAAGTTACAGCCTATGCCTATGCTGGGACAGGAACCCGTGTCTCCTGATTTCATCCAGTAGCTCTGTTGCCAAACATCCTGCCACAGCCTCTGGCCTGGCCACTGACCCGGTCCCAGGTCCCCTCCCCCACACTATCCAGAAGCCTGCAGGGCCTAGCAGAGTTCCATAGGCTCACCAGTCAGGTGCCTGATGATGAGGGCAGGCGCCAACAACTGCTCACCCCAAGGTGACTCAGGCAGGAAGGGGAAGGAGTAGGTGTGAGGGAGGAGAGGCTGTTTCTGTGCCCTCACTCCAAACTTAATCTTCAGGGCTGCCAGATCTGGCAAATAAAAATGTAAGATGCCCAGTTAAACTTGAATTTCAGACACACAGTGATTATTTTTTTTAAGTGTAAGTATGTCTCAAATATTGCATGAGATGTACTTATACTAAAAAAATTTCTGGGTCACCTGGGTGGCTCAGTCGGTTAAGTGTCCGACTTCGGCTCGGGTCATGATCTCGTGGTCTTCAAGTTCAAGCCCCGGGTTGGGCTCTGTGCTGACAGCTTGGAGCCTGGAGCCTGTTTCAGAGTCTGTGTCTCCTTCTCTCTCTGCCCCTCCCTCACTCACACTCCGTCTCTCTCTCTCTCTCTCTCTCTCAAAAACAAATAAACATAAAAAATTTTTTTTAATTTTTTTCTTTTTTTAAAGTTTATTTTTTCAGAGAGAGCGAGAGAGAGAGAGCATGAGGGGGGAGGGCCAGGGAGAGAGGGAGACACAGAATCTGAAACAGGCTCCAGGCTCTGAGCTGTCAGCACAGAGCCTGACGCGGGGCTCGAACTCACAGACAGCGAGATCATGACCTGAGCCAAAGTCGGACGCTCAACTGACTGAGCCACCCAGGTGCCCCTAAAAAAATTTTTTTTAGTAAAAAAATTTCATTTCTACTCTGAGATTCAAATTTAACTGGGAATCTTATGTTTTATCTGGCAACTCAAGAGCCTGGGGGTGAAAGGCCCCATCCCTGGGGCCCTTGTGGCTCTTCTGTGGGGGCAGAACAGTAACTCTAAATGAAGAAAATCCTGCAGGGTGATTGGAAGAATCAGGGAGAGACTGAGAGAACTGGAAGGAAGGAAAGAGAGGGAAGCCGCCCAGTCCTTTATCCAGACCATCGCCTCTGAAAACAGCCATGGGCCTGGCCTGGAGGAACCTCTTCACCAGGGAGATACATCCAGGGACCTCTCCATGCCAGAATTCTCAGTGGAACCTCCTGTCACCTTCGGTGCCTCAACACTAGCACCTGAGGTCATCCAGCTGGGGCTGTAGTAAGAATAGAAACAGACCATATTTATAGAACATATCTATAACTTCTTAAACAAGAGGAAAGGGGAAAGGCAGAAGCCACACAGGAAAAGACCGATCACTAGATTTCCGATGACATAACAAAGACACAACTTGTGACCACAAAAGAAAACATAAACCGGGCTGCCTGGGTGTCTCAGTCAGTTAAATGTTCGACTTCAGCTCAGATCATGATCTCACAGTCCGTGAGTTCAAGCCCCACTTCGGGCTTTCTACTGTCAGCGCAGAGCTCACTTCGGATCCTCTGTCGCCGCCCCCTCTTCCCTTCCCCTGCTCTCTCTCTCTCTCAAAAATAAACAAACATTAGAAAAAAAAACATAAACAAGGATAAAAGACAAATGACGGATTGAGAGTAGATATCTGCAACATATAAAATATCCAGAATACATAAAGAGCTCCCCCAGTTCAACAGGAAAAAGACAAACACTGAACAAAAATAAAGAATAATGTGATGGTTAGTTTTAGGTGTCAACTTGGTGGATGTTTTGGGGTGGGATTCACATTTAAATTGATAGATTTTGGCTAAAGTCAGTTGCCCTCCATAATGTGAGTGGGCCTCATCCACTCAGTTGAGGGCCTGAATAGAACACAAAAAACTGGCCTTTCCAAACAAGGAGAAATTCTCCAGTGCTGGCCCACACTTCAGATTTTGGACTTTTTGCTTCCATAATCACGTGTGTCAATTCTATATAAATTTATATTAAATCTCTTTCTATATACACATCAATCGGTTCTGTTTCTCTGGAGAACCTAATACAAATAAGAACAGGCAATTCACAGAAGAAATACATATGCAGAATAAGCATATGAAAAAAATGCTCAGCTTCCCTAGAGATCAAGAAAATGCAGAGAAAACAACCATGGAATATCTTTTGTTATTAGATTGGCAAAACATCTTTTTAAAAAAAAAATTTTTTTAAATGTTTATTTATTTTTGAGACAGAGAGAGACAGAGCATGAACGGGGGAGGGTCAGAGAGAGGGAGACACAGAATCTGAAACAGGCTCCAGGCTCCGAGCTGTCAGCACAGAGCCCGACGTGGGGCTCAAACTCACGGACCGCGAGATCATGACCTGAGCCAAAGTCGGCCGCTTAACCGACTGAGCCACCCAGGCGCCCCAACATCTTTTTTTAACGTTTATTTATTTACTTTGAGAGAGAGAGAGAGAGAGAGAGCAAGCAGTGGAGGGGCAGAGAGAAAGGGAGACGGAGAATCCCAAGCCGGCTCTGCACTGTCAGCACAGAGCCCCGTGCTGGGCTCAAGCTCACAAACCGTGAATGAGATCATGACCTGAGCCAAAATCAAGGGTCAGATGCTTAACTGACTGAGCCACCCAAGTGCCTGGCAAAACATCTTTTAAACTGGCATATTCAATGTTGGTGAGTATCTGAAAAATAAGTTCCCTCAAATAGTGTGACTGGGAGTGTAAACTGGAAAAGAAAGCAATCTGGCAGCAACATTTCAAATGTGCACATCCTTTACCTAGCAATATTACTTTTAGGGATTCAACCTCTATTCGAGCACTCGGAAACATGTTCACACATATTTATTGCATAATTATTTGTAACTGCAAAAAAATGGAAACACACAAAGGTCCCTTAAATGAGACTGGTTAAGTAAACTATGTAGCATCTATAGTGGGAATGTAAAGCCATCCCATGTTCATGAATAGGAAGACTTAGTAAATATTATGTTGGCAATGCAGCCCAAATTGACCTATAGATTCAGTGCATTGCCTATCAAAATCTCAGCTGTCAGAACAGAAACAGATTCTAAAATTCACATAGAAATTTGAGGGACCCAGAATAGCCAAAACAATTTTGAAAAAGAAGCTGGAAGATGCCTGCTTCTTCCAATTTCAAAACTTGCTACAAAACTGTAGTAATCAAGACAATGTGGTATTGGCATGAGGTCAGATGTATAGATCAATGGAATAGAATTGAGAGTCCACAAATAAACCCTCACATTTACAGTCAATTGATTTTATTTTTTTTAAGTTTATTTATTTTTGAGACAGAGAGAGACAGAGCACGAACAGGGGAGGGTCAGAGAGAGAGGGAGACACAGAATCAGAAGCAGGCTCCAGGCTCTGAGCCATCAGCCCAGAGCCTGACGCGGGGCTCGAACTCACGGACCGCGAGATCGTGACCTGGCTGAAGTCGGACGCTTAACCGACTGCGCCACCCAGGCGCCCCTCAATTGATTTTATCAAAATTAAAAATCACAAAGTCTGGCCAAAGGGGCCTGGGAGGGCTCAGGGAATGGGACAAATGGGGATGGACCCTTTGATGTCATATGTCTTTGTGACTCTGGAAGTTTCTTTTCAGTTGCTTCTTTTCAGTCTTCCCTGTTCAAAAAATGATGCACCCTCCTTAAAAGCAAAAAGCAGAGGGAGAGAGATTCCTAAATTGGAGGGCTTAAAGACACTGGAGTATTTCTTGAAGAATGTGAAAAATGTTCTGCGGTTTTGGGGGGAACTGTACCCTATCCACTGAAGTGGGGTTTCACTGCATCCATTTTAACAAGTAAATGCATTTTGCTTATAGTAAATATATTTCACATTTCTTTGCCATAGTAATCAAAATAACTGCATGTGATTCAGATTTTTCTAAAGCTTGGACTCATACGTTGATTATTAATTACCTTGTCCTTTGAGAGTGATACCCACAGGGCGCACCGACTTATCCAGGACCGTTTGCCCCTACACCCAGTGTCTCCAGGATGTTAAGCTTCTAAGTCCTTCAGTCTGTCTTTTGCATTTTGTTTCTGTTGAATGCTTTTAATCCATGCTCAACTCCAAGTGACTCCTTCTAGAAACTTCCGTGCACACATCCCCTGGTATTTCTCTCATCTACTGTTTCTGGGAAGTCGGGTAACATTTATTAAAAATATATGAAATAAGTGGGGTACCTGGCTGGCTTAGTTGGTACAGCATGAAACTCTTGATCTTAGGGTGCTGTAGAGCCCCACGTATGTGTTTGTGTATGTGTATGTGTATGTGTATATATGTATACATATACATATATAAAATAAGACAAAAGAAGCTGTGTGAAAGAAACTTTGAGCTCTTTCATGGAGACGGTTTATGATCCTTTTGAGAGGGCTTCTCAACCTCAACACTACTAATATTTCAGGCAGAATAATCTTTGTGATGGGTGTCGTCCTTTGCATTAGAAGATGTTTAGGGGCGCCTGGGTGGCTCAGTCGGTTAAGCGTCCGACTTCAGCTCAGGTCACGATCTCGCGGTCCGTGAGTTCGAGCCCCGCGTCGGGCTCTGGGTTGATGGCTCAGAGCCTGGAGCCTGCTTCCGATTCTGTGTCTCCCTCTCTCTCTGCCCCTCCCCCATTCATGCTCTGTCTCTCTCTGTCTCAAAAATAAATAAACGTTAAAAAAAATTAAAAAAAAAAAAAAAAGAAGATGTTTAGCAGCATCTCTGGCCTCCGCCTACCAGATGCCAGGAGCACCTCCCCCTTGTTGTAACAACCCAGAATATCTCTGCACACTGCCAAATGTCCCTGGTGTGCAAATCGCTCCTTTAAGGATATTTTTCGTGAGACTCGTTTCAATCACTCTATTTTTTTTCCTCCCGCGTTTATTTTTTACATGGTTCTGTGTAGTTGTGATTAAGAGGCTCATTTATTGAGTAGCCTAACATTTCATGAAAAGTGTGCGTGCACGCGCTTTGTTAATGGAAGCGTGAGCTATACTCCTTTGCCTCAGGATATACAGGGAGGAAACTGCACAAAGGCCACGAGCAGGCAAAGAGTAGTCTTGATTCTCAGCAGGAGCCTCCATCGTTCCCCAGACCTCTAGCCCCAGGCTGAGCACCGCTGCTACACAATCCCTCCACCCTGCCACTCCCCCACTGCAGGCTGCCACCACCCCTAAATTGGGCTGTTTGTCCCCTCTCCCTGCCTCGCACTCAGCTCAAGCTGTTTACCCTGCAGTGCCCCACTCTGTATAACCAAATATGGCCCTTCCTCCCAGGCCTGGAACGAGGCTTTCTCTGGGCCTCTCCTCTCCCCTGGTGCATCTATCAACCGCCTCGGCCTGAGCCAGGTCCTTTGGCACTGGGCGCCTGGCTTTTTTTGCTGGCTAATCTGTTCCGTGTGGTACACTTCTCTCCTCACGGGCCATGTCAGTTCCTGGAAGGCAGGGCTGACTCAAACAAGGAATCCATTTCTACTATGCACCCACCCCCAGCCCAGCCTTGTGCCAGGCACCCAACAGCATCTCGAGCCCACAACGTTGAACTTGGCATTTAATCCCTGCCCAAGGCTGCTCTTCCCATCTGGTTTCCTAAAGCTCTCCCCCCACCCCCACCCCCACCCCCCTGTCTAGGCACTTCTCCAACCCCTCCCCACCTGCCAGTTAAAATCCTCCCAGATTCAGCTCAAAAAGGTGCCCTTGAGGTGGAATTAAATCTTTTCCTTCCTGCCGAGAGCCAGCCTATCACCTCTTCCCTACACACATCTGCAACACCTGGCACACACACGACTTTACATTTTACGTTAGATCTAACGTGAGCCTGTCTCACCTTCTCCACCCACTCACACCCCGCTGCCAGCGCCCTAAGGAAGGGGACTGAGAGCTGTTTATCCTTGCCCTCCCGACTCTCTTTCAACTCCTTTGGGGCCTGGCTGCCCAGCATTTAATGAGTTTGTTGAACAGAATAGAAACAGGTGCACAAACGTCCCTAATCCAGAAGCTGACATCCCGTAAACGTCCTTGAACGCACTGTGTACGGGGTAGCTCCCTTGTTGGTCAATGTCTTCAGACAGGCACTGTCCTACCTTGGGGCAAACTCTACCAGGCGCCCGTAACCCTGCCGAGCCGGGCCCCGACGTCACATGATTGTCCAATCACATGATCCCGCAAAAAAAGTGGGGGAGGGTGGGAAGAGAGACGTAGGGAGGGGGGAAAGAGAATTGAGTAAGAAAGCAGCACAGCTTTCCAGGCTGGCCCCGCCTCTACATCGACCAATAGCCAGTAGAAGCCCGACATTCAGGACACCTGGCCAATGGAAATTGAGGTGGGCGGGCCATCGCGCTGCCAGGCCCTAGTCCGGGAGCTTCCCGGCCGCGGCTACCCAGAGAGCGCGGAGCGAGTCGCAGGTAAGGAGGGCGGCCGCGCAGATCTCTCGCTTGCTTCTTCCCAGAGGTTCGGCCAAGCGGACGAGAGGCTTGGGATTCCTCCAGAGTTTCAGCCGGGAGGCAAGAGAAGACTGGCTTAGAGAAACTCCTTTGGGGATTTCCGATGCACTGGAGACAGTTTTAGGGGGTGGGAGTAAGCAGTGACCCCCGTGAGAATGGGGCTCTCTCCCTTTCCAGCATCCTCGGGAGCTGCAGCCCTTTCCCCCAAAGCTGGGGCCACTCTATTCTTGAGCCGGCTCCGGCCGCGTCCCGGTGCTGGTGGTGGTGTTGGTGGGTGGCCCCTGGGCGCCTGGGAATAAGAGAGGCGTCGGCCCCTGGTCCGGGAGCTCAGAGGGCTGCGAGTGGGCTGGAGACCCTGGTTCCTTCAAAGATAGCATGGACTTGGGAATGGTGACCGAACCCCTGGGCTGTGTCTGACTCTCCCTTACTTCCTCTGGAGCGGGGTGGAACCGGCTAACTTCCGCCTCTCTCGGCCACTTTTCCTGCTCGCTCGCAGTTGGGTTCCCTCACCTTTTGGGAATCTCTCTCCTGACGCTCGGAGTTGGGGGCTGCCACCTAGTGGAAGATGGCAGAGCTGGGGGTTTGAAGAGGCAGGCTCCTGTCCTCCCTCTCTACTGTGGGCTGGGGGTGAGAGAGGCTGCCATTCAGAACCCTACTGAGACGAGTTAGGCGCCTTCTTCCCCCATCCCTGATCCTGAGTGTGTACGCGCCTCTGTACATTTGTATTCACTAGAAGCATTCGCTATATTCCCTAACCTTAGGATACCTAGGACGGAAAGTATGTGTAAATAAATCACTAGGGTGTTCAATGGTCTGAGATCTGTGCAGACAGCACCCCTTTTGGCTTAAGCCAGGGTAGTGGGACGGCCTATGAGGGGTTGAGGTTGGACTCCCAGGAAGCAGGTGGGACCAGCTATGGATGCCTTGCCTGGGAGCTGTAGGTGTTGGTGAGAGGGTGAAAGGGGCCAAGGTCCAGGATCAGCCAGACAATGGCCTCCTGGAAATGGTCTTTGAACTGGGAATGGGGCACCGAGGAAAGCCAGGTGAGGGAGAGAGGGTGCCAGTGACTGGGCGAGTGTAAGTCCTTGCCACCCATAGCGTGCAGTGTCCACTCACAGACTCATGGGGAAGCTGAGGCCCAAAGTGTAAGTCCTTGCCACCCATAGCGTGCAGTGTCCACTCACAGACTCATGGGGAAGCTGAGGCCCAAAGGCAGGAAGCTACTTTTGAGGCTCTCACAATCAGTGGTGGCAATTCTAGGACTGGCACTCAAGTGCAGTATCCAGGCAGCCCCTGCACTTGTCGTTTCTGTTTTGTCTTGTCCTCCTGCTCAGAAAATGCTTGTCTCCCTCCTCTGCTTGGACCCCAGGCCTCTAGTCTCCTGGGATTGGGGGTGGGAGTGGGGGGGGGGGGGTGTCCATTCCTGGGCACTGTCCATGGTGCCACTTTGTGAAACAAACCCAGGTCCAGTATGCTTTGGAGCCATCAAAGCCTGTCATCTCCATGACTTCATATATGACATGGGCATATTACTAAACATCTCTGAGCCTCAGTTTCCTCCTTTGAAAAGTAAAGGAAATAATTACTACTTTGGATGGTTGTTTCAAAGAAGAAAGAAAATAATATAGTGTAACTTGTGCACGAGAGGGGCAACAAACATTACTGTTTTTGCTCCTCTAGGCAGGGTAACATCTCCTGGGCCCATCCCATTGACCTAGCAGGGCTGGCTGAGCTTGGGGAAAAGTCATTAAGGAAGTGAAAGGCCCCGCAGAGATCGATGATCGTTTTTTTCCACTGGTGCAGCTGGGTGGGCACATGGGGTCCTCTCCACAAACTGCTGAGTTTCGGCTTTGGGGTAGGGGGAGAGGCAGGGGTTGGAAGTGGTATGTTTGAGGAGCCTGAAAGGGTCCAGTGGTGTTGTGTGGCCCCTTAGAACACAGGTGGCCCAGTCTGTGCATCCCCTTCCCTGGGTGGGGTGGAGACAGTCAGTGGGCAGGTGTGGCCTCTGGGGAAGGCAGCTCAGATTACACTGGCTACCACACTTCCCGTTTCACAACTTTCTCAACTCATTGGTTTCCCATGTCATCATGTGACACCCCTCCCTTGCCCCCAACAGGCCTTGGCAGGTGTGACCACAGCATCAGACAAGGAGGCATCTGGAGGGTCTGGCTGGGGAAGTGGAACCCTTGCTTTTCTTCAAGGGGGACTCCCTCTTTGCTCCCCAGCTCAGTCTTCCCATGACTACTGACACCTCCTCACCCCCTGGAGGTGACCCATGTCCCTACAGATCAGATCCCCAAATTTTCCTTTCATATGCCTACATCTTTTTTTTTTTTCCTAAGACTTTATTTATTTATTTTTTTATGTAATCTCTACAGCCAACATGGGGCTCGAACCTGCATCTCTGAGATCAAGAGTCATATGCCCTACCGACTAAGCCCCCACACACCTACATCTTTACACACTTACCCACAGAGACTGAGGCATCTGGCCACGTTTGGGGGGCACAGGTTTTGTTTTTTTAATGTTTTGATTTTTGAGAGAGACAGAGTGTGAGTGGGGGAGGGGCGGAGAGAGAGGGAGACACAGAATCCAAAGCAGGCTCCAGGCTCTGAGCTGTCAGCACGGAGCCCGACACAGGGCTCGAGCTCACAAATTGCAATGTCATGACCTGAGCCAAAGTCGGACACTCAACTGACTGAGCCACCCGGGTGCCCCAGGGGATACAGGCTGACACATGTACCTGCATCAGTATTCATGCTCATCGCTGTACGTGTGCTGGTGCACGTGTGACACATACACAGGACACATAGGGCGACATCTTTTTTTCCCTCCTGGATAAGGAATTGTTGGAGAAGCTCAGGCAGTATCTGGTCTGGGCTGGACTGGCCCCAGAATCAAGGGTCACCTGGGCTCAAGCCAGTTGCCAGATGCCTCTTGGTATTTTGCAGGCAGACCATGTGGACTTTGGTGAGCTGGGTGGCCTTAGTGGCAGGGCTGGTAGCTGGAACACAGTGCCCAGATGGTCAGTTCTGCCCTGTGGCCTGCTGCCTGGACCCAGGAGGAGTCGGCTATAGCTGCTGCAGTCCTGTTCTGGTGAGTGCCCTTCTGCCCAGGTGAGAGCTGGCGGCCTGGGATTTCCCAAAGGGTCATCTTAGCTTGGCTAGAGGAGGGGGCCGAGCTTGGGTCCTTCAGTTTATCACCTCCTCTCACTTTCCAGGGCAAGGGGCCCACAGCGCTGAGCAGGCATCTGGGCAGACCCTGCCAGGTAGATGCCCATTGCTCTCCTGGCTACTCCTGCCTCCTCACCATCTCGGGGACCTCCAGCTGCTGCCCATTCCCAGAGGTGAGGGTGCTCTTAGCCCAAAAGAGGGGCTCAAGTCTGCATACAGACGTTTCCTCCACTCACCCCAGGTAAAAAGTCCTCGCCAATGCAGGCATCTCTGTCCCGCAGGCTGTGTCGTGCGGTGACGGCCGCCACTGCTGCCCACGGGGCTACCACTGCAGCGCTGACGGGCAGTCCTGCTTCCGAAGACCAGGTGCGGCAGGGGTGGAGGTGGAGGGTGGGCAGATGGGTGGTCTGTGGAGGCTGGACTGCCCAGGAACCCAGTCATCTGGGTGACCTGATTCCTGACCTTGTGCCCTCATTCCTGTGGCATCTGTACTAAGCAACGCCTTTGCTCTGGACAGAAGGGCACCCTAGGCTAGGAAGGGGCAGGGGACAATGCCAGCCTCCAGGCCCAGGGCCAGGCATTGTGAGGGTGGAGAGACGCCAAGCTGGGCTGGTTTAAGGCCAACGCAGGCAGTGGATGCCCCTGCCCTGTGCCGTGTTGCTGAGGCAATGAGTGGCTTGTGAGGAGAGTGGGTTAGGAGTGCCTGGGAGAACACCCAGCCCCAGTGCCGGCCCCCTAGTCCCCGCCTCCCCCCTCCCCCCCCCCCCCCCCCCCCGAGCCCACAGGCCCTGGTGCCAGCCACTCCTTCAGTGATGGGATAATGGCTTTCACTGACTGGGTTGGTGGAATCCTGGGTCATCCTGTCCACAGATGCCAACCCCTTGGGTGCCATCCAGTGCCCTGATGGCCGGTTCGAATGCCCCAACTCCTCCACGTGCTGCACTATGCTAGATGGCTCCTGGGGATGCTGCCCCATGCCCCAGGTACAGGCTTGGGAAGATGGGGGGTGGCGGGGAGCAGTAGGGGCAGAGCAGGGGGCTGGAGGGAGCCAAGACAGAATCAGAACCATCTCTTGTCAGGCTTCTTGCTGCGAAGACAAGGTGCACTGCTGTCCCCATGGTACCTCTTGTGACCTGGCTCATGCCCGCTGCCTCACGGCCACAGGGACCCACCCCCTGGCAAAGAAGATTCCTGCACAGAGGAGTAACCGGGCAGGTTAGGGGATGGGAGAGCATCGGGTTGGGGGCTGGAAGTGGGGCAAGGCCTCATCTGGCTCCCAGCTGGGGAGAAGTTCCCCACCGCCTTGGCTGCCCACAGGCCTCTCTCCCCTTCCAGTGGTCCTGTGCCCCGATGCACAGTCCCAGTGCCCTGATGGTTCTACCTGCTGTGAGCTGCCCAGTGGGAAGTATGGCTGCTGCCCAATACCTAATGTGAGTGAGGGGCTGTGTGCCCACAGCCACCTGGCCTGGACACCTAAGCACTCCAGGGGGTGGGGCCGGGCCGGCAGGCTGTTGGGAGCCTGGCGGCTCAGGACGCATGCCACCCCCTAGTGGGAGACTGAGGCAGCGTCCGCTGTCTCCTGGCTGCTCCCCGAGCTGACGGAGACTCCACGTCACAAAGACCTTCTCCCACCCCCACCCAGGCCGTCTGCTGCTCGGACCACCTGCACTGTTGTCCCCAGGACACTGTGTGTGACTTGGTCCAGAGCAAGTGCCTCTCCAAGGAGAACGCTACAGACCTCCTCACCAAGCTGCCGGCGCACGCAGGTACCAGAGTCTGGCCACAGACCCCATTCCGCCTGCACCATGCGCGCAGGAGCTCTCCACCAAATCGTTCCAGCAACAGATACGGGGGTGGGGGGCTGATGGCCACAGGGCGCCACAGGGCAGGTACAGGCCTCTTCCTCCACACTGGCTATTGCCTTGGGATCACTGCTGTGATCCTAAATGTACTCCCCATCCTCGGCATCTGGTTCTAGCTACGGAGCCAGCAAAGGGTTGGGTACCCCAAGGGTTCCCAGTGCCACTGCTGACCTGTTCTCCATGCATTCGTCACAGTGCAGGAGGTGAAGTGTGACATGGAGGTGAGCTGCCCAGACGGCTACACCTGCTGCCGCCTACAGTCGGGGGCCTGGGGCTGCTGCCCTTTTGCCCAGGTACCCAGGAATAGTGGGTGGGCTGGACTGAGCAGAAGGTGGCAGCCAGCTAGGCCCTGGTGCCCACCGTCCCCTGTCCATCTGCCCTAGGCTGTGTGCTGTGAGGACCACGTACACTGCTGCCCGGCTGGCTTCAAATGTGACACAGCAAAGGGTACCTGTGAACAGGGGGCCCAGCAGGTGCTCTGGATGGTGCAGGCCCTGGCCCACCTCCGCCTGCCGAAACCCCAAGCCGTGGAGAACGATGTCCCTTGTGATAACATCACTAGCTGCCCCTCCTTCAATACCTGCTGTCGACTCACGTCTGGGGAGTGGGGCTGCTGTCCTGCCCCAGAGGTGTGTGGGTAGGGGGATAGCTTGGGGGGGGAGGGGGGAACAGTGTCTTGGCCTGGGCGGGTAGACTCCTGTTGGCTTTGTTCTTCTGTCGCCTGTCTGGCCCGCAGGTGGCACACCAGCTCTGTGAGACTGTGTCCCAGCCGGAGGAGCTGGGAGTAGGAGAGGGAGTCCGGGTAGGCAGGGGGCTTCCCGTCCCACATAGTAGCTTCCTAGACCATCCTTATCTGCCACTCCCCTTACCCCCCTACAGGCTGTCTGCTGCTCAGACCACCAGCACTGCTGCCCCCATGGCTACACGTGCTTGGCTGGGGGGCAGTGTCAGAGGGGGAACAAGGTGGTGACTGGATTGGAGAAGATGCCTGCCCGCCGGGCTTCCCTGTCTCACCGCAGAGACATGGGCTGTGACCAGCACACCAGCTGCCCAGTGGGGCAGACCTGCTGCCCAAGCTTGAGTGGGGGCTGGGCCTGCTGTCAGTTGCCTCACGTGAGTGCCCTCCCGCCTGCCTCGGACAGGGGAGCCAAGCCCTCCTGGGGAGAGGGGGGAGAGCCTTTAACGCCACTCTGTCCCTCCCAGGCCGTGTGCTGTGAGGACCGCCAGCACTGCTGTCCGGCTGGGTACACCTGCAACGTGAAGGCCCGATCCTGTGAGAAGGAGGCAGACTCTGCCCACCTTGCTGCCCGCCTGGCCCGTGGCCCTCACGTGGGTGTGGGGAACGTGGAATGTGGGGCCCGGCACTTTTGCCACAATAACCAGACCTGCTGCCGAGATAGCCGAGGGGGCTGGGCTTGCTGTCCCTATCGCCAGGTCAGTGCCAGCCCCCTACTGCCCCCACGGGGCTGGGGATCCATGGGAGCTGGGTCCTGCTGTGTCCAAGTCTGACTCCCCCCTCTGGCTGTCCAGGGAATCTGTTGTGCAGATCAGCGTCACTGCTGCCCTGCTGGCTTCCGATGTGGGGCCAAGGGAATCAAGTGTCTGCGCAGGAAGAGCCTGAGCTGGGACATGCCCTTGAAGGACCCAGCCCCGAGACAGCTGCTGTGAGGAGAGACTGAGGACTGAAGACACTCTGCAGCCCTCGGGACCCTGCTCAGAGAGTACCCACTGCTCAGGCCTCCCCAGCACCTCTCCCTCACCAGATTCTCCCGATTCCCCGATTCTGAGTCCCCCGCCCATCATGGGAGGTGGGGCCTCAATCTAAGGCCTTCCCTGTCTCCAGGAGGGCTGTGGCGGAAGCCATGTTACAAGCTGCCATCCCCTCCCCCAGTTTCCATGAACCCTGTGGCCAGGTGCTCTTCCCTATCCACAGGTGTGTGTTTGTGCGTGTGTCTGTGTGTGTGTACGTGTGCGCGCGCTGCAGTAAAGTTTGTACACTTTCTTAATAGTGTCTGATTTTGGCCACCCTGCCTGCCCCACCATGAGCAAGGGCCCCCATCCCCTGTCCACGTTCCCCAACCCCACAGAAAGACCCACACGGAGTTAATCTCACCAGTTTTATATTTGCCGTTACCCACAGCAATCCCATCACATTATCCCCTAGTCCCCAGAGCCGCCCCCGCCACCAGCCCTGTGACCTCGTAGCCCAGAGGTGGGCTAGTCAGCAAGCAGCATCCCCTCCCCTCCCTGGGGTCCACAGAGAAGGCCCCCTCCCTTCCCAGCCCTCACACTAGCTGCTGAGGCCGGTTGCCCCTCCTGCTTTCCCACAATAGATCTTTCTATGTACAACCACGTTTATACAGGCACTGCTTCCCCCCACCCAGCCCTCCTTCCCCAGCACCTCCCAGTGGGAGTCTGGACCCCTCCCACCTCCCGGTCGGAGGTCGACACGGGTCCCTCCCGAAACATTACCCAGTACATACCACTGGACAGCTCCGCAGGCCCCCGGGCACCTCTCCAGGAGGGGGACTGAAGACTAAGAGCGAGGGCCCCCGCGGGCCCCGGGGGCACGCACCCTGGGGGCGGGCCCGGGTGGAAGGGGCGGGGGCGGAGGCGGGGCCGGCCCGGGCGGAGCCGCTACTTGACGTTGAACACCATAAGCGGCCGCTCCTCCCGGCGCTGCCAAGGGCTCTTCTTGTCGCCCGCCTCGTCGCCCACCTCCGCCCCCAGCTCGTCCTCCGGGCTGGTGAGCGAATCGCGCCGCAGCTCGCTGGCGCTGCTGCGGGAACTGTCCCCGCGGCTGCGGCCCCGACCCCGGGGTACCGTGGCCGCCCGGCCCTCGGGCGCCGCCACTTCGTCCAGCAGCGGCGTCAGCGAGTTGTCCTCGGGGGAGCAGAGGCCCGTGCGGCTCTCGCTGCTGCTCGGCTCCGTGTCCTCGCTGAGGGCCAGGCGCGGGGGCGCGGGCGGCGGCGGCGGCGGCGGGGGTGGCGGCGGGGCGGCGGACGGGGTCCGCTCCCGCTCCTCGCGCAGGGGCCGCCGGCGCGCAGGCCGCGCCTCGTGGACGTCGACGCCCGAGTCCAGGCTGGCGTCGGTGCTGCGGCCGCCCCCGCCCGCCTGCAGGTCGATGTAGGAGTGGCGCACTTGCGAGTTGGAGCGCCCGTCCAGGGACACAAACCAGGCGCGCGGGTGAGGCTTCACGCCCAGTTCGAGCAGCTTCTTCTCGGTCAGCGCCTGCAGCTCCCCGTTGAGCTGCGCCATGGTGGACTCGTTGAACAGCACCGGGATGGTGACCGAGCCACTGACCGGCGCCGAGCGCCCGCCCCCCCAGCCCTCGCCGCCGCCGCCCCCGCCGCCCTCGCCGCCCGCGCTCGAGTGGCCCTGCATCAGCGGGCGCTGGGGGTCGGGCGGGGGGAAAGGGCGCGCGGGGCCGGGGCCCGTGCCCTCGGGCGGGGCTGGCTCGTCGCCCGCCCCCGCTGCGCCCGCCTCGCCGCCGAGGCGTACGTAGTGCGCGGGAATCACCAGGGTGGGCATGACGTTGCGGTAGACGCTGTCCTTGAGGTGGTCGATGGAGCCGCAGAAGATGAGCTGCCCGGCCTGGCTGAGCGACGGCGGCCGCGCCAGCTGGTCCACCGACTGCGACAGGAGGAAGTCGGGGGGCTTGCTCTCGGCTGCTCCCTTGTGGCCCAGGTAGTGCTCGAAGGGCGGCGGCGGAGAGGGCGGCTCCTGCAGGAAGGCGGGGGTCGCCGAGCCCCCCCGCCGGTACTCCTCTAGGCCTGGCTCCAGCCCGCCGGGACCCTCGACGGAGCGGGCGCCCTTGAGCCCCGCGCCCTCGCCCCCGCGGGCGCCCCCAGGCTCGGCGGCCGGGCGGCTGGCGGAGCGCGGCTTGGCGCGGAAGAAGTCGTCCCGGGAGGCGGCCAAGTCCCGAGAGCTGGAGAAGGCCGAGTGCAGGGGGCCTGGGGGCGGAGCCTCAGGGTCTCCCGACGAGGCGGGCTCCAAGGGTCCCCCACAAATGAGGTGGAGCTGGGACATCGAGGTGGCCTGGTCTCGTTTGTTACCATCAGAGGGCCCGGACAGCTGCAGCTTGCGGTGCTGTTGCCTCGGCTTCAGGCAGCGTCTCCTGGAGGGTATTGGAGGGGGGGTGGGGAACCTCAGCAAAGCGTTGGGGGCCTGAGCTGCTCCCTCACCCCATATTTGCAAGGCGAGGGTTGAATATAGTTGGAGGGGTGGGGAGAATGCCTGAGACTCAGGAGAAATGCTGGGGAACCCAGGTGGGCCTGGGGAGAGGTCTGTGGAAAGAGCTTGGGTGTCTGTGGGTGTCCTTCGCTTGTAGGAGGCGCTGTGGGAACCTGGGGGGAGCACGTAAGCCAACCAGGGCCACGTCTAGCCTGAGGCGGGAGCGGCTGCCCACCGTCCCTTTGGAGGGGCCTGGCCTGTGGGTCCTGCCTCCCCCCCCCCCCCCCCCCCGCCCCCGGTCTCTTCAGCCACCAGTCTCTCAGGTCTGTGTATGTGCATTGGTGGTCCTTTCCTGTCAGTGCCTTGAAGACTGGAATTGTATTTTATGCATCTTTGGGGCTCAAGCGCCCAGCCCAACACCAGGCACAGAGCAGGCTTCTGTCCGCATGGGATGAGGGGAGGTTGGGGGATTGGGAGGCACTCACCGGCAGTAGTAGATGAGCAGACACAGCAGAATGAGCACCAGCAGGGCCAGCGCTGCCAGGATGGTGAGCAGAAAGATGGTGTGGTAGGTGCCGATGTCCTGGATGCCTGATGTGATGGTGACCAGTCCTGTGCCAGGCAAGGGCTTAGCATTCCAGGCATGGACGCCCTTCCCGCCTTTCAGGAGTCTATGCTCCCAACCTCCCCTTCCCCCACTGCACCCTGTCCCCACTGTCCCCCCATCTCTCACCAGTGGTGGGGGAAGCCATGGCAGCTGCCCAGTACCCCAGCTGGGGGGAAATGAAGGTCCAGTAGAGCTGCCGGCCTTCCTTCCGGATCACACCAGTGCCGTTGCGTACCCACAGCCCTGGAGAGGCGGGAGTTTCATGAAACTCAATGCCACTCCCCCCCCCCCCCCCGCCCCAGCTAAGTCCCACTTTCTTTCCCCAAACTCCAGCGGCTGCACCCCTTGAGGCACTCACCACTCTTGGGGTCGAACCTCCAGGCTGGAATGCTGGTGCCTGCAGTAAGGGCACGAGGCTCGGAGGGCACGGGCAGGGACAGGTGAATGGGGCCTGAGAGTGGCACTTCTGTTCCGTTGCCTGTTAGTAGGTGCACGCTGACAGCAGCCAGTGGCATCAGCTCCAGCCAGGAGCCATTGCCTGGGTGGGGGAAGGAGACACAAGGGCTGAGGGGTGAGTCCTGATGGGAGGAGGACATCCTTTGCATGCTGACACCCAGCATACCTGAGCTGGAGGCCTCGGTGCCCAGGAAGGCAGGGAAAGCACGCATTTCCTGCTGGGTGCTGGCGGGTGTGAGCGAGGCCCAGAGCTGGCTGTAGGTAGAGCTGACCGGCAGGCGGGCAGCCCGGCGCTGGAACTGCACCCACGGCTGGGAGCGGGCACCTGGATGGAGAGGGGGGCCTCCTGTGGATTGGCCAGGGACAAGGTTCCCCGAAAGCAAGTATGCGAGGAGAAGGGATCTATTGGGTCAGGCCACTTGGGAAGGTCAGGGAGGGTTGTGACTTGGGGAGAGAACTGGGCATTCATAGAATGTTAACCTGGAAAGGAAAAAGGACACGGACCTGAAATCTAGTCCTGGCTGTGTGACCCTGAGCGAGTTACTTGCTCTCTCTGAAACACTATTTCCTCATTAACCCATAAAATGCTGAGGTTCAGGTCCTCAAACAGTTACTATTGACTGCTGTGTGGCAACACTGTGCTGGGTGCTAGAGATACAAAGTTGAATAAAACACAATCCGCAATTCCCTGCCTTCAAGTTCACAGTCTTGTGCAGCACTGTCCATTTTGGTACCCATTAGAACTTTCTGCTGGGACGGATGGAAATGTTCTCTGTGCTGCCCATTACAGTCCCCATTAGAGACACAGGGCTATTAAGCGCTTGAAAGGTGGCTAGTGTGACTGAGAAACTGGATTCATTTTTCATTTTTTTTTTAATTTAATGAATTTTTAATCTATTTAAAGAGCCACATGTGGCTACTGACTACTACATTACACAGCTTAGGTCGTGTGTGTGTGTGTGTGTGTGTGTGTGCGCGCGCGCGCGCGCGTCTGTCTGCTTGCCTGTTTTGGGGTGGAGGGGCCGTATACACAGAATTCCAGTATGGTGTGGTCGTCGCTAACGTTTATTAAGCTTTAAGATATACTGGACACTGTTCTAATCAGTGTTAACCCCTATAATTAGTACAGCAGCCCCTGAAGTAGGTGCTTTTGTTATCAGCCCTGTTGTATACATGCAGAAATGGAGGCAGGAGAAGTTTAGTGACTTGCCCAAGGTCACAGTCCTGGAGCCTAACTGAAGCCCAGGAAGCCTGGTGCCAGCCCAACTTCTCAGCCCCTGAACATCATACCTTGCTATTAAAATATGGTACAAAGGCCACTCGGCCCACCCAGCTGGGGTAGGTCCTGTGGAGTCTTGCATGGTGAGTAAGACTCCACCAGGAAATAGGATATAAAGGGACCTCCAGGAGAACGGATAAGAGAAAGGCCCAGAGGCATGGGGCAGTGTGCTGGCTGGGGACCCCTGGTGACTGAGTGGCACGTAGGCCCCACAGGGCACAGTCAGCTTTGTGAAGGACTTGAGGCTTGACTTTGAAAGCAGTGGGAGCCATGGGAGGGCTGTAAACTAGGGGGCAACAAAGAGATAATTTGGCATTTTGTTATTTTTTAATTATTTTTTAAAGTAGACTCCACACCCAACATGGGCTTGAACTCACAACCTCAAGATGGAGAGTTGCCTGCTCTACCGACTGAGCCAGCCAGATGCCCCTTGTTTGCATTTTACAAACCTCCAAAGACAGTTTTTAGGAGCCTCTGGTTCAGGACCAGGGAAATGAAGGTGAGCAAACAAGTAACTTGGGAACAAGGGCACAAGCTAAGAATATAAATTGGAGGGGGGGGGTGGGTGTTCTCTGTCTCCAAAATCCACTGTGGCTCCCTGGTACGAGCCAGATCAACCAGTCTGCACCAGGCACGCCACCTGCAGAGCCAGACCAGAGTATTCCCTGCACCCTCACTGTCCACTTCTGCCCCTGCATCTGGATTCCTCTCCAGTGAGGGCGCCTCCTTGCTCCCCCTTCAACTTCCAAGGCCACATGGTCCATAGCTCCCGTCCCCAAATTCTCTTGCCCTGCTACACTCACAGGGTAGAGTTGTCTCAATACTAAAGGCGGCTGCCCTCTACTCCACTGTTCTACCTGCTTTGTAATTAGTTCAGGGTTTGCAGGGATCTGTTTGTCTTCCTACTTGTCTGTGAACTCCACAAGGCAGGGAGCGGGTTCTTTCTTCCCATTGTTCCCCAGCACCAGACACAATGCCTGGCGCAGCACAGAGACTGAAGCCGTGAGTAGACAGGTACCACTGTGGGATTTCTCCAGGCCTTGCACTTGACAGTTGTCCAATAGCTATGGAATGACCCCCTCGCGGCCTTCTAACATAACCAAGCCCCCAGTAGGTGCACAAGAAGTACATGGAGATCCACCAGTGAAACAGGTGGCAGGGAGTGGGGATTCTAATGGTAGGAGTAGAGGGAGAATAGAAATCACGAGAAGCCCCAATAATAATAAACATTTATTGACCACCTTCTGTGCTGTTTTTTTTTTTTTTTGCATGTTTGATGATATTTAATCCTTACTTCAATCTGATCACATAGATACTATCAATATCCACATCTTACAGAGGAACAAACTAAGGCTCAGAGAGGTTAAGGGACTTGCTCAAGGGCATCCAGCTAATCTGTGGAAGAGTGGAGCTCTCTACACCCAGGTTGGGGGGGGGGGCGCGAGGAAGAGGAGCTGGTATGAGGTAGGGGGGAAAGAGGAGCCTTACCAGGAGAGCCCAAGAGGATGTGCACCAGGTCCTCATAGAGGATGAGGGTGGCCGGCCGCTCGGGAAGCAGGTAGAGGCTGACTGATGCATACACTGTGGGAGGGGTGGCCTGTCAGCACCAGAGAAAGCTCCCCCCAAACCCCAAGGCCGGGCACTCCTTCCATCTGAATCCCAGTGACTTCATCTTCAGCCCCCTCTGTGTACCCCAGCCCGGGCAGCAGCTGCTGGAAAGTCTGCCCCCTCCACCCCCGGGGACTATTTTGGGAAGGGGCTGATGGGGTCAGCTGCTGCCCACCCCCCCCTCCACCTGCCCCTGCACTCACAGGGCAGCTTGTCAACACGCCAGGGCACAGAGTTGGTGAGAAAGCCAGGGCGAGCAGCAGTGACCAGCACCCAGGTGCCCAAACGGTAGCTGAGGGGCAGTAAGGCCACGCCCTCTGAGTCCGTGGTGCCAGCGGCAAGCAGCATCCGGTTCCCAAACACATCCACTGAGGCCCGGGCCAAGGGCACCAGCTCCCCGCTCACGTACACCTGCACCTTGATCAGGATCTCTGTGGGGTGAGGAGAGTGAGGAGGAAGGGGGGGAAAGAGAACTGGAGGGAGCCCCAAGATCAGAGGAGGGGGCTGTGGGTTAGAAGCAGCTTTGGGGTCCAGGTGAGACAAGGTTTCCTAAGAGTCGGCATTGGTAGGGGCCTCATTTAAACCTCACACCAGCCTGTGAGGTAGGGGGTGCTAACACATGCACTTTTTCCACATTTTAACACTTCTGAACTCAGATTATGCCTATGATTGATGATGTCATAATTACAATTGGCAGCATTTTTTCTTTTCTTACTGGTACATGAAATAATGGTGCATCTTACAGTCAGTGATGTATTAGACTCCATCAAATATGTTCTTAGTCCCTTTTACAGATTAAGAGGCTGAGGCTCAAAGTTTAGACACTTGCACTGCAGTTAATGGGAGACCTGGGATCCAAACCTGGAAGTATGACTCTAGACCCAAATTCTTAACCACTGGACCCTATGGGGCACGTGTCAGGGAGGGGAGAGGGATGAGGGCTGAGAAAGGAGGACTAAGCAGAAGACCAAGGGTCTGCAGATGGAGAGGAGAGAGACCAAGATTCAGCCAATGAGAAGGGTAGGGAGGGAGGCTGGGTCAGAGTTTTGGTTCTGAAGAAAAAGCTGAGAAAGGGGACACTAGGGAGCTGGTCATTCCCCTCATTTATTCTCTTCCCAGAATCCTTTGCACACGCTTGTTTCCTTTCAGATTTAGGGACTCACCCCAAGCCCTAAGCCCAACCAAGTGCCTCCCTAACCCCTCCCCCTCACAAGTACTGCCTGCCCCCTCCCAACTGGTCAGCTACAAGTCAGTCACCATGGCAACGCCCTCATTCCTCCCAGGAGATGGGCAGAGAGCTGGGGCCCTGGCAAGGGGAAGGAGTTCTGGGGGGGCTGACCCAGGCCCAAGGGAAACTGGTGTGGAGAGGGCTGAGAAGGGAAGTCCAAGTTTTTTGCTTTCCAGCCACCTCTGCCCCTGGACCCAGGACAACTTGTCCAGGGTGGGCCTGCAGGTGTCCTGAGCTCAGACAGAGTGACCCTGTAGGGACCAGGCCTGGAGTTGTCGTCATGGACTCCCCAGGCAGCCTCTCTGATCCGTATTACCATCTACCTCTCTCCACTCAGCAAGGTCCCTCCCTCAAGAACATACCTCACCCCTACCTTGCTGCTAATAATGGGAGGAGGTTTCCATACCTAGAAAGGTACAGAGGCCTCATTGCAGGGCCCAGAAGATGGGTGGGGAGTGGGTTAGGTGCTGGAGAGTCCAACCTAGGAAAGTCCAAGTGCCCTGGAAGCTCAGGGCAGCAGGGCATGGGGAGGTAAGAGGGACTCATGGGTGGAGCCTGACACTCAACAGTGACAGGTGTCTTATCTCAGGCTTCCAACCCCAAGGCCAGCGACACGCCTGGCCCTGGCATCCCATCCAGCTGTTCTCCTGAACCCACCTCCCTCACCCCTCCCAGGCCAAAGCCCAACTTGGCAGGGTGGGTGCACACACTTGACTCTTTCCTACTCTGCTTTTCCCAGGAGCTGACAGTCTCCCTGCCCCTCCTCCACTACCACTCAGGAGGAATTCTGAGAAGCCAGAGGGGCTTGGCTACTCCCCACCCCTACGCCCGGCTAGGAGCAGCTGGATGGAGCAGCTGGGAAGAAGGGACCCAGGAGTCTGGAATATGGTCATTTGAGGGAATGCTTTGGGTTCAAGGGCCAGAGCCTCAGATGAGGGGAAGGGGCCCAAGGAACACGACGGGGGTGGGTGGGTGGGCCTGAAGGAGACACTGGTGGGAAGGAGTGGGCAGGTGCCTAGCAGATTCTCTCCCCGCTTCCCCTCAACCTGGGCTCTCAGCCAGTGGCCTGGGAGAGCCCTCTATCCTGGCTCTATTCCAGCCAATGCCCTGGGCCCCCTCCCCTGGGGTACAGGACTTGAAGGAGAGGCTTCTTGAGAAGCCAGGGCCCCTTCCTATCCATCAAACCCTCCTCTCCTCCCGCAGAGAGCAGGGAAGACTGAGGCCAGAGGTGAGCCTTCCCCATTTCTCAAGCTTGGCATTCCATACAGTATCCGCCTCTCCAGGCTTCAGCCCTGCCTCATTCCAGGAGGAAATCCGACCCCCTGCCTTCATCCGGACCCCACTTCCCTCATCCAGACGCCCCCCCCCCCCCGTTTTTCCTGTCAGCTCCTTGGTGGGGAGATGAGGAATGGAGAGCACCGTTTCGGGCAGGGACGGGGCCCAGAGGCGATAGAGGGAACAGTAGCTGGGGTGGTGGGGCAGGAGGCTGGAAGGCGGGCGCAGGGCTGGAGTGGGCGAGGCCCCGAGAACCCAGGCGTCCCAGGCGTCGGTAGGGAGTCATGGTCTAGCTCTCCCACCCTCTCCCGCTGCAGGAGACCACCCCACCCCCCACCTCACACACCCACCTGGGCCCGTGAGGCGCCGGGAGGCTCTCCTCCACCGCGATGGAGAGGTTAGATGAGGAGGGGTGACCTGGGGGAGGGCTGGGGATAGGAGTGGCCGGAGGCCTGCTGGACGGGAACCCAGGCACCTGCCCTCCTAGCCGGCCCAGCCCACAGCCAGCTAGCCAGCTCAGCATGGCTCCGCCACCACAGCCCTGCCATGCGCTTTGGCTGGGAATCACCGCGTACCCCTTTTTCCAGATCCCCCCAAACTGCATGCCCTCCCCCCTCAAGGTTTGACAGCGTTTCTTTGGTACACCCCCAATTCTGAACCTGGGGGGCCGGCCGGGGGCTGTCAGGCTCCAGAGCGAAGAACCCCATTCGAGCAGTCAATCCGCCCACCGCCTCACCCACTCCCCCTTCTCCCCTCCCCCCTTCCAACCCAGCTCCAGGCGCCCAGCCCCCGTCCGGGTCCAAGGTGGCAGCCGATGCTGGCGCCCCCACCCAGCCCGCGTCGGGAGCGAGGAACCCGCAGGGGGCTGCGGAGCGGGCGCCCGCCCCAGCCCGCCCCTGGGCGGGTGTCTTCGGTAGACAATGGCTCAGGCAGCAGCGCCTCGCGGACCAGGAGAGAGAAAAACAAGGCGAGAGGGGGAGGCGGCGCGGAGCCTGGGGACCCCCGCTCTCCCCATTGTGTCTCCCCGAGACCCCCGCCCTGGCAGTCTCCCTCTCCCTTCCTCCTCTCCCCCGTAAGCGCCGACCCGAAGTCGCCTGGCTCCCCCCCACCCAAACCCACGGAACAGAGTACCCCCCCAATTCACGAGCGCCGCGAAGAGGGGGCTGGCGGGCGGGGGCCCGATGGAGGGGGCGCAGGCCAGCGATCGCTGCCCCTCCTGGCCGAGACTCACCCTGCGGGCTGGGGGGCTCCGGCGGCGACTTGCCGGGAGCCCGGGAGGCGCCGCCGAGCAGCAGCCCCAGCAGCGGCAGCAGCCGCGCGAGGACGCTGGGGCCACTCGGCGGCGGCATCGCGGGGCTCGGCGGGGCCCTAGCGGCCCATGGCTCCCGCCCGGCCCCGCTCGGCCGGCCCCGCTCAGCCCCAGCTCTGCGCCGCGCCGCGCCGCGCCGCTCGGGCTCCCGCTCTGGCTGCGGCGGCCGCTCAGCGCGATTGTCTCCGCCCGGAGCCGCCGCCAGCGCCCCCTGCAGGCGGCGCCCCACCCCGCGGGCCTGGGGCACCGCCCCCTCACCGCCCAGCTCCGCTCGCAGCCCGCCCGCCCTGCCCGCCCTCAGCTCACCCTGCAGCCCCGACCCCGCGCTCCCAGACCCAGAGCTGCAAGGGAGTGCAACGAAGAGGGTCCAATCACCCGGGTTCTTGGAGGTCCAGAGCCCTTGAAATTCGGTGCAAAATTTGGGAGGGAGAAAGGCTCACCACACACTCAAAGAGGTGAGACCGTCACGAGTGTTTCCAAAAAGTGTAGAAACTGCCCAGTTCTACCTGCACAAACACCCACGCAATGGGAATCAGTCAGTCCCGGTCTCTAGCTTCTGCCTGTTGAGCCATGAGCAAGTTACTTCGCCTCTGGTCCTCAGCCTTCCTTTAAAGTGAGAATTGTAATAATCTCTACCTCGTGTGGCTGTTGTTATGATTAATTGAGATAATGATGTAAAGGATCTAGCATATGCTTGACGAGGGGCGCGATAATGGTGCTATTGTTGGCCCAGGGTGAAGTGGAAGCTCACCTCCACTCAGATAAGATCCACCGTTGGGCAGTCATAATGCTTAGGAATTTCTTCTAGAGGTGCAAGCAGTTTCTCTCTGGGAATCACCAATCCGTCCCACTGGTTCATGTATGGCAGTCTTTTCCTTCTTCCTTAGCTACATTTGAACCTCACATTTGAAGCCTTCCCTAGCCTCACAGCCAAGCTCTCTTTTTTTCCAGTTTCTGGTTGTCATCATTATGTAGTTTCTGGGTGGCCAAATCCTCACTAATCTGGTATCCCTCTCTTGGTTTTCTCTGATTTTCACCTTCTCCTTCTCACAGTGTGGTGTCCCAAAAGGGATTGGATACTTAGAGCAAGGACATTGTCCCCCAGAGGACAACAGGATTCTCTCCTCATTGGGTCTCCTAGTTGATCCTCTGACTTAAAGAACCTTGTTATGAGTTTGTGATACCAGATTCTTTTTCCCTCCCTCCTCCCTCCCTTCCTCCCTTCCTTGTTCCTTCCTTCCTTCCTTCCTTCCTTCCTTCCTTCCTTCCTTCCTTCCTTCCTTCCTTCCTTCCTTCTCTCCCTTCTCTTCTTTCCTTCTCTTTTTCTTTTTCTTTTCTTGTTTCCCTCCTTTTGTCTCTCCCTCTCCCCCTTCCTCCCTCTTTCTCAGAAATTTCCATCTAACCAGATTTCCCAGTCTTCTTATGTAACCAATTTTTCACAACCTCAACACAGGATTTAGCATTCGTCCCTGGTGAGTTTCATCTTGTTGGTTTCCACCCAACTTTACAATCTGTCAAGGCTGCCTTGAATGGGCTTCAGTCCCCCATTGTGCTGGGGCTCCCTCACAGCCAGCAGCCACCTGCGGGGTGGAGAGCAGCTTCCCTGCCTCCTTTCAGGGGTCTCATGACAATACCAGGCAGCTCAGAACCGGGATGGAGCTTGTAGAAGGAACAACCTTCTAGAGATCTTCTTCAGCTTTATCAAAATTCTTCAGTTTTAAATCCAGCTCACATTTCTGTCTTGCCAAACGCTTTGCTGGATCAAGATAAACTGTCTGGGCCCATCCAGTTGCAGTGGTGGAGTGGAGAGGGAGTCTGGCTGGTGTTTAAGGATCACAGCAGCTTAATCTTTTCCTAAGCAGTCACAGTCACCCAACTAAAAACCTGTTCTGGAACTTGCCATGCATGGATGTCAAATTGTTTTCTTTTCAAAATTTACCTTTACCTATTTGGGTAAAATCAAATACCAGAAGTTCCTGTGAAGTAAGCCTGTTCGTCAATGGCTTCCCCCAACACTTAGCATCTAGTCCAAAGTCCTACCCATGGCTGAAAGATGCTGCCTGCCTACTCCCCAGCCCTGACTTCAACTGGACCCATGCCTGCCTCCAATCCATGGGCCTCCTTGCTTTTACTTAAACACATCAAGCCTGCTCCCACCTCAGGGCCTTTTCACTGGCTGCTCTTTCTGTCCAAAACATGTTATTCCTGTGCAGCCATTGTCTCTTTCATCCATCTCTCTCCTCACCTCATCAGAGAGGCCTTCCTGACCACTCTACCTAAAATGGCAGCCCTCTCCCACAGAATTCTATCACAATCTCTTTACCTTTATTTTTACTCCCAGCACTGACCACCACTGACCATACATTTATTTACTTGTTTCCTCTTTACCCCGGGTGGAATGTAAGTTCCAAAAGGGCAGGTACTTTGTTTTGTTCATTCCCCCGTCTCAGCACTGGGAGAGCACTGGGCACATGGCAGGCGCTCAATAAATATTTATTGAACCCATAAATCAACACGTTTCTCAGGACTCCTGGTGGACCCTGACGGCTATCCCTGGATTCCAGTCTCAGCGGGCGGAGGGAGAGCTATCTTCTATTCCTAGGCCCGTGAACTCCTTGCCCCGGACCTCTTTCCTGACTGAAGAGCCTTCTCTTTGATGGGGAGGAAGGGTAGCTGGACAGCGATGCCTGCTCTCCTCTCCCTGGTGTGATGCTGCCTTCCTCAGGCTGAGGGTTTAGTCAGCCTCCCCCTGCCCCTCCTCAATCTGAACATGGCTTTAAAGGCTTTCTTTTCTTTTCTTTTTCTTTTAACAGGAGTGGGAAGAGCATGTTATGTTCCCAATCTCAGGTCAACTTGAGGCTTATCCCTCAAAAAAAAAAAAAAAATACTGTTTAAAGCTGTCCACCAGAGACCAGCCTGCCTTCTCCGATGCCCCCAATCTCCACACCACCCAGCCACCCTCAGACATCCCATCTTTCTCCAGTATCACCTGGAAGCTCTGTCACCCTTTCTCCCCTGTTCCACCCCACTCTCCACTTCCAGGCATTCCCCAAAGATGATAATATGCCACCTTTGCCTGGCAGAGACACTCTCCACTCACCCTTCTGCCAGCCCCAGCCCCTCACTCCAAACATCACCTCATGCCCGGTGCCCTTCTCTTCACTGAGCCAAGAGGAGACAGCGTGCTGGGGGTTGGGGCTCAGCCTCTTTATTTGCCAGCAGGGAAGGGAGTAGCCAGCTCTCACTGGAGGGGAGAATATCGGGTGTCTAGGGGACAGCTCCAACCCATAGAGCTGGGGGTGCACCCTGAAGAGGGGGAGGGGCGGGCACGCCTGCCGCCTTCCTCCCAGGACACTCCCAGGACACAGCGACGCTGCCCCTTCACTCCTCCTCTTCATCTTCTTCTAGTGGTGGCCGAACACGCTTGAAGAAGCCAACCTGGGGGCGCACAAGGGCCGGGGACAGGGTGTAAAGATGATGGGTGGGCCCCAGAGCAGCAGTTGAGGAAGAATTCTAGAAAGCAGCCAGGCACGAGGTCCTTCCCTGGACCAGCACAGAATCGGATCCCACTGCCAACACAGATGGCCGCCGGCCCCACTCAGAGAGAATACACGTAACGAGTTGCTTTTTTGTTTTTTTCCCTTGACGTTTTATCCTTTCTTTTAACGTTTATTTATTTATTTTGAGGGGGGCAGGCAGAGAGAGAGAGAGAGAGAGAGAGAGAATCTCAAGAAGGCTCTGCGCTGTTAGCTCAGAGCCTGACATGGGGCTCATTCCCACAAACTGTGACCTCATGACCTGAGCCGAAATCAAGAGTCAGACACTCAACTGACTGAGCCACCCAAGCACCCCCACTCTTGACTTTTTCTTAAATATTGGCGATTGTGTATCTCTCTGTGACTCTAGCACACAATATGTATTTGATGATTTTAAGTCTTAACGCATGATTTTCCCTAAAAGTACCATGGCTTCCCAGAGCTTGAACACTTGAGCGAGTTTGAGAACAGCCCTCCTGGCACAGAGGAGGAAGTGACCCACCAGGGCCTCCCGGGTCTCCCACCTCAGTCAGGGGGAAGGACAGAGTCAGGAGGAGGTGAGCCCTGTCTTTCTCAGCAGCCAGGGAATTCCTGAAGGCAGGACTCACTCCCTGTGACTCTTCCTGTCAGAGGGGAACAGACTGAAAAGGCCTTAGGATTTCAGGGGCCACCTCTTCCAGAGGTCTGTGCCCTGGAAGAGGTCTTCTGGAGAATGAGACTCTAATTGTAGAGATGTGAATGGACCCGAAGTCACCATCTCTCTCTGCCTCCCTGTGAGGTAGGGCAGGGCCAACTGTGTGCCCTCCTGGGGACCCCACTCTCCCTTCAGGACTTACCTTCCACATGGCCAGGACCAGGACCGTGAGCAACAGCAGGCCGCCCAATACGCCTAACAGCACCCACCAGATTGGAATGTCTCTCTCCTCCAAGACACGAAGCAGCTGCGTCTCGACCTGAGGGCAAACCCATGTGTCTTCTCAGTCACCCTGACACCTGTCTTTCCCAAAGACTCAAACTTGTGGGATGCGCATCTCTGAGCCAGCCACCTACCTGTGCCGCTCCTCGGACCCAGGGGTGTCCCGCCCCCATCCTGCAAGGTGCAGACACTTGGGAAGACAGTGGGTCCTGCAGGGCTCCTGTCCCCTGCCACCATGGGTCTATACTCACCGTAAATTCTCCACTGGGCAGGCTGAGGGCGGGCACAGAGTAAGGAAGGGAGGAGACGTTGAACCAAGCTTTTGACTTTAGCACGAACTGATCCAGTGGCCTCTGAATGGGGTGGGGGTGAAAGCCATTTACGTGAGTCTATTGGTTGTAGGAGTCCTGGCCCCAGCTTCCCCGCTACCTTGGAGTCCTGCCCTTGGCCTAAGCCTGGCTCCTCGAAAATAAGCCTTGCCTTCCCTCTCTCTTCACCACCCCCCCTCCATGCCCTATCTCTCCCCAGAACAAACTTGGTCCCCACCGCCAGAAAGCCCCGCCCTCCAGCATCTGCCCCCACCTGCTGGAGGCTGGGCAGCCACAGGAAGGCCAGCACCGTGACCATGGCCCTCTGCCCTCGTGCCATCTCCTGTAGCTCACACTGCACCACTGTACAGGGCACTGAGTCGCAGCTCTAAGGGGATGAGTCATTAGTTCCCAGCCCCTCTGACCCCTCACCCCAAGGACCCAACAACAGAGAGGGGCAGGGGGGCAGGGAGCTCCAGGCTCCCTCTCAGGAAGGGCCTCAGATTCAAGCATCTGACGTTGTCTCTAAATGGGGTTGCTCACATCGTTCCAGAAATGCGAGGAAGGGCCGAGAAGAAGTGGGTCATCATATAGTGTTCAATACCCAGAATTTTTGTAACTCTGCTTTGGCATTTCTCCATTTTCTTTAATGTACCAGGAACCTTTGAAAATTCAAATATTCCCACCCGGCCCAGACACAAGACCAGCTCAACCCTTCATATTCATTTGGAGTGTTCCGTGGGACCAAGGTGGCACACCCAAGGCCCACATCACACTGCCAACCGCTCTCCCTGCTTCCCAGAGCCTCTGTCCCCTGGGTTCCAGGGAAGAAGCCCCAGCTGCAGACCACAGAGTTTGCTCACCAGGTGAACTGGATCCTGAAGCCTGGAGGGCTGGTTGGACCCTGGCAGGAGGGCCTGTCTGCGGTCCCGCTTGTGATGCCCCGTGTAAATGGGGGAAGGGCTGGGGGTAGGCAGCCCCCAGTCCAGCTGGGGAGGCAAAGAGCAGTCAGTCGGTCCCGAGCACCGATCATCTCCCCACCCTCCCAGAGGGGCCCTGGCTGCTGGGCTGGGGCCTCACCCACAGCTGTTTCTTCCACCCAGGCTCTCACCTTGAGGGGGTTAGGAGCCGGCTGTGGGGAGCATTGAAGCCCCCCCTGAGGCTGTATATCCAAGATGTAGAGCAGGTCAGAGGGCTGGGACTGGCTGGGAAAGCTAAGGCTGAGGTGGAGGCCACTTACAGTGCTGGGGCCATTGTTATGGAGCTGGTGGGTGGTGATGGCAGATGTTAGGTAGCTCGGCACCTAGTGAGTGCGTAGCTCCTGGGTACCCCCCACCCCAGCCTGGGCCCCAGGTGGTCCTTGGTACCTCATAGGTGTGCTCAACTTTGGGGCCCCAGCTGTCCGAGCTGTTCTCCCCGTTGCCTTCTTCCGCCACCATCAGCAAGGAGGCTGGAAAGGAGTTCCTGCAGTGGCCCAAGCCCCCAGGGTGAGCTTGAGCACCTGACTTGCCTGTAGGGCTTCCCCCCAGGCCCTCTGAACCTTCGGGTCCTGCCCGAGATCTCCCTGATCTACCCCTGGTCTCACCCTTGCAGTTCCATGTGGGCCTTTGCCCGGACTGGTACATCCAGCAGCACAGCCTCGCTGTTTGGATTCTGGCTATTCTTGCTGGAGGGGAGGGGACAGGAGAAGCATGTCAGGGACACCAGCCCAGTGAACATCAGAACTCTCTGGACGGGGCCAGAATTTCAGAAGCTTCAGGAAGCGCTAACTCCACAGGCAGCATGCCACACTGAAGTTAGACCTGGGTAAGAACTTCCTCTAGGGCTCCAAGACTCAGAAACAAGTCTCTGGGGGAAGAAAGGGAACAAGGATGTCTGAAGAGCAGGCATCCCAGAAGACCCTTCTGGAAGGAGAGCATCTCAGGGTCTCTGCATTGGGATCAGATAGGGGAAGGGTGGTGGGTAGGAATGCTCCCCTGCCCATACCTTCTGATCTGCAGCCAGAAGGACACACGCTCCCCAGCCTCTTCCAGGTCCTCCACGCTCACCAACATCGTGATTCCTATCTGAGAGAGAGGGAGGGCCAAAGTCACGGCCCAAATGCCCACTCTGGGCAGCCTTGTCCTGAATGTGGCCTCCAGTTTCCATCCTCCAAGTCACCATCGTTATCTCAGAAGCCCACTCAGAGAGGGAAAGTCACTCACCCAAGAACGCAGGGAGTGTGAGGCCCAGGATTCCAGCCCGGGGCTATATGACTCCAAAGCCAGCCCCTAAAGCTCGGCTGTGTATGAGCCTCTGGTGGAGCAGACCCAGCACCCACGACTCGTGCCTCACCTGGGCATTTTTCTTCATCGGGTTGCCCAGCTCACACAGCACCACCTTGGTCTCATTCTCCTTCTTCTGGTTACAGATGAGTCTCTCAAAGCCCTTCAGGAAGGTAGTTTCAAGAAAGAAGATGGTTGCAGAGCATCCCATATATATTTAAGCTCCCTTGGAAAGTCTGGAAGAGACTTGTGTGCAAGGGTGCAGAGAGGGGTGCCTTGGGGTGGGAGTCTGAGGGACTGTCACGTTCTTCCTTGTGTCTCACAGTAGCACCTGATCATTTTTTATTAATTTTATTAATGTTTATTTACTTTTGAGAGAGAGAAAGAGAGAGCACAAGTGAGGGAAGGACAGAGAGAGTGAGACACAGAATCTGAAGCTGGCTTCAGGCTCTAAGCTGTCAGCACAGAGCCTGATGCGGGGCTCGAACTCACGAACCATGACATCATGACCCGAGCCGAAGTCAGACACCTATCCGACTGAGCCACCCAGGCGCCCTGCGCCTTATCATTTTTTTTTTTAAGTTTACTTATTTTAATTTTTTAATTTTTTTATTTAAAAAAAATTTTTTTTCAACGTTTTTTATTTATTTTTGGGACAGAGAGAGACAGAGCATGAACGGGGGAGGGGCAGAGAGAGAGGGAGACACAGAATCGTAAACAGGCTCCAGGCTCCAGGCCATCAGCCCAGAGCCCGACGCGGGGCTCGAACTCACGGACCGCGAGATCGTGACCTGGCTGAAGTCGGACGCTCAACCGACTGCACCATCCAGGCGCCCCTTACTTATTTTATTTTTGAGAGAGAGAGAGAGAGAGGCAGAAAGAGAATCACAAGCAGGCTCTGCACAGTCAGCATAGAGCCTGATGCAGGGCTCAAACTCATGAACCATGAGATCATGACCTGAGCGCAAATCAAGAGTTGGTCGCTTAACTGAATGAGCCAGGCACCCTGGGCAACTTATTATTTTTAATGAAATTTTGGGAAATAAAAATACAAAAACATTACATACAGGATGCTTCCATTGTTAGAAACTACATCAACAAAATAAAAAATAAATACATGCCCATGTTAAGTGTCTGTGGAGGCTAAGAAAAAAGACTGAAAGGAAATCCACCAAATGTTAACAGAAGTTTCTGCTAACATTTCGTACCTGAGCCATTTGGGGTTTGGGTTTTATAATAGAGCCCTTGGATTTTATGCCATTAGCAAAAAAAAAAAAAAAAAAAAAAAAAAAAATCAGTTTTACAGCAATGCATAAGAGAAATGGGGGGGTTCTCAGGTGGAAAATGAGAGTCAAGGCTCTTGCACCTCCCAGGTCCCCAGCAATGCCCCTGGGTGGGGCCTCACCTCAGTGTTGCCGATGGCCCTCATGTAGTGGGTACCTGGGGGCAGGTGCACAACCAGCTCGGCCTCGTAGGCCCCCTCTCCCTCATTGACTGCATCCATCTGTAGCTCCAGCATATTGTCAGCTCCAATGAGGAGTGGGGAGCCCGTCCTGTGAGGACAAAGGAGTTACAAAAAAAAAAAAAAAAAAAAAAAAGCAGAGGAAGCTAGGTCCAGGCCCAGGATCTGGGAAGGGGTGAGGACAGAGTATCAGGCCCCCCGGGGGGGCGAAGGGGTGTCACGGGGCAGATGGCCTCCTCACACGTTGGCGGTGAGCTGGAGCTGGGGGACACACAGATCATCCTCTCCGCAGTCCAGGATGATGCGGGTCTAAAAGAGGCATGTCAAGATGTGTGGGTGAGCTGGGGGGGTGGGAAGTTTGCGGGTCACATCGGAACTTAGGGAATTAGGTCCAAGAATGAAAAGGAGTTTGGAGCTGACGTCAGGGCTTGGGGATTTGCATCAGGGTTTGGGACGATGTCAGGATGGTGACATCAAGGTTCATGCGTTTGTCAGTGTTTAGAGGTAACATCAACAACACTTGGGACCTGTGTCAGGGTGTAGGGAATTTTGAGATTTGGAGGTTTTTCATTAGGGTTTGGCGTGACAGCACAGATGAGAGGTGACGTCAAGATTGCGGGGTTCACATTATGACTTCGACACTAACCCTAACCCTGAGCAGGGGTCCTGCACCTCCCTTGCCTGCTTCCGCCCACCCCCACCTGCTTCTGGACATGGGTGTCCCCATGAAGCACGAGCTCGGGGGCTATTCCGTCCTTCTCGGGCTGCAGGGACACATTGAAGCTGAGTACGATGGGGCTCAGCTTGTCCCGGAAGTCAGCCTCATCCTAGGGAGGGGACAAGAGTCAGACTGTGCACCCTGCTATACGTGTCCCACTGACCACCCCCGTACCCACAGCGCTCAGCCCCGTGCCCCGGGGCTGGACGGACAGGCTGGCGCACCCAGCCCGGCCCATCCCCAGCCTGGCGTACCCGGAGGAAGACCATGGTGGAGTGGCAGATGGGGCTGTGCCTCCCGCCCAGGTCCAGATGCAGGGTGGTGCCCGCCTGTTGAGAATTCAGCAGTAGCACCCGCCGGCCCTGGCGAGGCTTCTGCCGGTCCAGCTGCAGCTCAGCGTGTAGGGCTGGCAGGGCGAGCAGGGAGGGTCAGAGTCTCCCTGGCCAGCCTCCAGGGGAGCCCAGGACCACCTCCCTCCTGTCCCCACCACGACACTCACGCAGCTTCTGAGGAATGCTGTGCCCAGTGACTCCTACACACATCTGGATGTTAAAGCTGCAAAGATGTGAGTTGGGCTCAGGGGCTAGGATCCCTCAAGGTCCCAGACCTTGCCTGGGCCCTGCCCTCCGTCTCCTCACCAGCTCACTGGTGTCTGGGTCTGGGGCAGGACACAGTTCTTCACAGCAGGATTCAGTGAATCTTGTACCAGCAGCTGCACATTGGCCATCACCACTGGCTGAGCTCTGGTGGGATGGGGGCATGCTTGCCATTATCCCTTCCTGAACTGGTATCCTCTGATGGTGTGGGCCCTCCGCCACCACGCCCCTAGAGCCAGCACTCACCTGTACACAACCACCTGGTTAGCCCCATAAGCTCCTACCAGTAGGTCTATAGATATTGGAGGGGTCAGAATCAGCAGTTAGAGGGGGCAAGGGTGCTCATCACCTCTTTCCCAGAGTTTCCCACACCACTGCCTCCGCTGAGTTTTGGCCTGGCCTCGCCTGGCCTCCCCTGGCCTCCCAGCCCCACAGAGGGGTCAGACGCTCAGTGGGGCAGAGGCCCCTGACTGTATTTTTCAGCATCTCCAGCTAATGCCCAAGGGCCCTTCCTGGCTAGCCGGAGGCATTCCAGGGGCACCTGGGTATCCGTTGTCATCGATGTCTGTGGCACCTCGCAGGGAGAAGCCGAAGCCAGAGCCTGTGGGGAAGGGGCTGTCCAGGATCTGGGAGGGGCGTGAGCTAAGCCCCTCACTCTGACCCAGGAACACCAGCACTTGGCCCCGACCACTGGGACCCCCGTAGGGGGCGGCCACTGCAACATCTGGAAGAAAGGGAGGGGCTGTTTGTTACAATTTTCTCCAATTTTTGTTTCTTATCCAGGCAGCCCTGAGCTCCTTCTCTGGGCAGACGGCAGGAGACCGTGAGAGGGATACAAAAGTCTGGTGCAAGGAAGCAGTTGTCCTGCCCCTCCAGGAGTTTATCAGTGAGTACAAAAGAGACCCATCAACTAGGATTATTATAAACACAGTAGCAGCCTTTGATAGCTATTGAGAAAATTTATTGACATGATTTCATTTAATCCTGAATTAGGCATTGTTATTCCCATTATTTTTTAAAGACTATGAGAAATTACTTTTTTTTTTTAGGTTTATTTATTTATTTTGAGAGGGAGAGAAAGAGCACAAACAAGCAGGGGAGGGGCAGAAAGAGAGGGAGAGAGAGAATCCCAAGCAGGCTCCGAGCTGTCAGCACACAGCCTGATGGGGGGCTTGAACCCACGAATCATGGGATCATGACCTGAGCCAAAATCAGGAGTTGGATGCTTAACTAACCAAGCCACCCAGGCACCCCAGACATTATTATTCTAATTTTAGATGGAAAAACTGAGTCCCAGAAGAGTAAATAATCAAGACCAATGAAGAAATGGCTCCCTCTTCCCCTAGG